>NW_028252208.1:0-696177 GCF_964263255.1 Lissotriton vulgaris
TTCACCTCATCGTCCCTAGATGTCCCTGATGAGGCAAATGCAATAGCATTTAAAATATTATACATCAAGCTGCAGTTCACCTCGTCGTCCTAAGATGTCCCTGATGAGTAAAATTCAAAAAGATTATAACCCTTTCATGAATGCTAATAATGATGCTAATCTTATCGCTTTGCAGGGGCTTTTAGTTGTATTTTTGCCCATAACTGTGCTTGGGGTGGTTTTAAGAGAATGGGACCACCACTGAATTGTTCAGCATGATATGCTCTTTGTGCTCAAGGCATCTGCTTGGTCCTCCCCCTAGGTTAGAGGGGACCCCAAAATCATCACTTCTCTCATTGTCTGATGTTTATTAGTTAATTTTTGTGAATTGGTTATATGATTATAAGCATGTAAAATTGGATTATCCAAGCATTTGTGGATACAGTTTAATAACTGGTTCTGCTTCATGAAATGGAATTGCTGCTCCTGCTTACAGAAGACTTACCAGATGAATTGTTGGAACATTTACCTGCAACCTGTGAAGTCATACATACTAATGGATGTATTAAACAAACTCTACAAGAAATGCCAATTGTAAAAAAATATATAATAAATACTTGCAACGTCTAAGAAAAAGTAACATGTTAATTTACTTTAATTCAAAACTGCCTTAGAAAAAAAAGTTACCATTCATTTACCTGTATAATAAAACTTACATATATATATGTGTGTATATATATATATATATACTATACACTTTCAATGTTTACAAACTACATTGCACAAAAATACCGTGTGCGCCTCCCCTCTTCTTTCTCTTCAAACCGGGAGAGAACACCAGGTGATATATAGCGACTGGTCCTGTCGCCGAGAATACGCACCACCGCAAAGAGCGCCGTGAAGTTTCCCCGCCTTTGGACCACAACTGCATATCTCGGCCAAACCGAAAACCAGGGGAAACAGGCTGCCGCCTGACACCGGAGTCAGGTTTGGATCCCGCGCAGTCCCACAAAAGATGGGGAAGCAACTTGGGAGGTATTCAGTCCTGGATACGGAACACTTGCACGTTCCAGGAAAGTTAGTGCAGATTCTACCGACCTTCGCGCAGAGTGCTGATTACTGGAAGACTGCAGGAAACAGCATGCCGAGTCAACCACGAATGGAGGGGACTGACAATGCTGTAATGAACCTTCACTGCAGAACGACCACGGCATTCTTTTGAACTAAGGAAAACACTCTCTCTGTGCAGTAAACGTGAGTGAATAGACTGTGAAAATCAATGGGACTCCAGGGACCACAATGCCCAGCAAACCGCCATAGGCGTCCACTAGAGGCGTGGCATATAAGTGCATAACATCACCTGAAGCCCATTCTCACACTCACAAGGACTGAGGCAACACCTCTGAAGAAGTTTTTAAGTTAAAACGAAACGCATCAGGTGCCTCTACACTGCTGAAATGCTGCCTGCAACCTGAATACCGTGTGTGTCTCCCCTCTTTCTTTCTCTTCAAACCGGGAGAGAACACCAGGTGATATATATATATATATATATAGTAATATATATATATATATATATATATATATATATATATATATATATATATATATATATATATATATATACACTATACACTTTCAATATTTACAAACTACATTGCACAAAAAAAGAGAATTAAAACATTGTTTTACAAATATTATACAGCATAAGATTTTAACTAGAACTATTTGAACATTGATTTATAAAGAATTTCATATTATACAATGTTTAGGCATTATGTCTTTGTAAACAATAGGAAAAATGTTACTGTATATATTTTTACAAAATGTAAATAATAGTAGAAAAAAGGAAAAAAATGTTTTTTACTTACATACAAAACTTCCTTAGAAAACAAACATTTTTTTAATAATAACACTCATTTAGCTGTATATACAGAATTACCAGTACATCATGCACTTTCTTTTTTTGTGTTATCATTTTTTATTAGCAGGAAATACAAACATCATTAAATATTAAATAGTGAATATAAAATAGTAAAATATTAAACCATTAATTTGACAACAAATCAGTAAAAAGTGGAAATTGATAAAATGTCAAGCTAGTAAAACATAAGTTACATATTTCATTAAAAGAATTCATTCGGAATAATATAAGGGCATGCAATATAAAGAATACAGAATCACACCAGTAGTAAGTATAAATATAATAGTAAAAGGTTGACTTATTGAAGACAATACACCATAGTCATAAGTCAGTGAACTAACAGTACCAAAGGTCAATACAATATAATGAACAAAATAATCTAAGAAGTAAGGTTAGCAAGCAGATTTAAACAACAAAAATGTATACTTGTTACTGGAAAACCTTTCCTCCATAACTTATTTTATTCTGTCTACAAAAGTTAAACAAAACTTCCAATAAATCATGCACTTTCAATGTTTAAGAGCTACACTGCAAAAACAAAAGTAAAAATTTTAAGAGGAGACAAATACACAGTTGTACAAATGTTATACGGATAAGGTTTTGAAATATATTGGATAAATGTAGCTTTATAATAAGTATCAAATTTTACAATAGTTTGTATTAAAAACAAATATTGTTTTGAGAAAATCACAAAAAATCCTGCATATATTCTTTTAAGCCATTGCAAATGTCTTAACAGTACAACAAAATAACATTACTTATGCAAGTTAATAAAAGAAATTACAAAATTTAAAGCGTCATTATTTTTGTTTTTTGATAATACAAATAGGCAACCATTATATAATAATTAAAATGATGAATATTGTATACAGCACATACCAATAACATTGAAAGAATATTCTTTAGTAAAAATGACACCACTTAACACAAAAATATAGAGAGACTGATTGACATTGCCAATGCTTTTTTTAAACAATGTTTTTCCAGAATTAAAAGTTATACAAACAACATGAAGCAAACAAGTTGTTACAGGAACAATCAAGTTGATCAGTTTCCATGTTACCACTCCTGTGAAAGGGGCATCATTGTGGAACTATGAGGTACTCTATCATCAATGTTAACAAAGTTGTGTTCATAATAACGCACTACTTACCCATGAGGGTCTCAAGGCGCTGAATAATGTGTAACCATAGAGACACTGTTGACGGTTGAGAGGTACCAGAGTGTCTATTCTGCTCACTTTGGAGCCATAACTGGCCTTTGAACCCCTGCCATCCGTGTGACCTTCTGTCACTCCTTTTTTAGGTCTTGCCTAGGCAGCGCGCACGCGCTGCTCTAGGAAAAATTACCTCTTGGAATCGCTCTGGACTTCCGGCCTATTGCTTGCTGTTATGTGCATCGGCTCGCAAGTGCTTGTGCACCACTCGCGGGACTTACGGCCTATGGTTTGCTGTAATGAGCAGCGTCTCGCAAGCATACGCGCACCACTCACGGGACGCTGTAGCTGTATTCGTGGCCGGGCTTGTTTTAAATCAAATACATGAATTGTTCCCACTTTGCTGTGCCCTTCTTGTCTACATGTGTAAGTGCATGCATTCTTCAAGCTAGGGAGGGCAGGCGAGTCCCTTTTCACTCTTGCTTGCTTACACCAGCTGTCACAATGGAGATTACCAGGTCAGTATTTAGGGCTGGCTAATCTTCACACTTCGGCAACACTGACCGATATATACCAGTCGGTACCAGTTGAACCACCAAGTGTCCACAGATGCTAGAAGGCTGCCGTGCTTTGCCGTCCATTGACTCTCTCAAAGATGACCTGTCCTGACCAGGGAGTTACTTTTGTCCAGTGTGAGTGGTGTGTGTGCTGGAGCTCCTGTTATGGGTGTTGGGATATGCGTGTCCTATCTGTGGGAGACTGCAGCAAAGAATACAGTTCTGTCCCGGGAGCTGGGCACTCTGTGAGCAGAAAACGAAGTCCCCTGACAAATTGAAACCTCTTTTATCCAGACTCTGTTCTGATTACGCACAGTTTGTTTTTATTTTCTGTCGTGTAAATGGCACATTTGGGATGCCCTGACTTTGTACCCGTGTTCTGCAGTGTAGCACAACTTGGCAGGCGTAAAAGTTCAAAAGAAAGAGCCAACTTTTGCCATTGCGAATGGTACATGTAGAGGGTGGCTTGGCAGGTGGTAAATATTGTCTAGGTGCTCCAGTGTTTTTGTTTTTTTTTGCATCTGGGAGAAGTACGGGCTGGGAGATAAGTTCTTTGCTCCGAAGCCCACATTTTGGTCATGTGGAGATGAGTGGATTGGAGTCTAGATGCCCTTCGGCAGTCTTCAGTGTGGCTGCTCCACTCACTGCCTTTCTGTGTAGCCCACACATGGGTGCATGGAAATGAACCCTATCTCCATAGGCAGACCATGCAGTATGTGCCCCAGTTTTTGTGTCTCTTTTAATTTCTGGAACTGGGTTCTTTAGATGTATATTGGCGACCCAGTTAGCTTGGGTCGTAGGTGACTGTCTAGTACTCTCATACGGCTGCACCACTCCCGTGTAAACCTTCATCTGGGTGATTGCACCATGAAGGCAGAAACAAGCCCGGTCCTTCATAACACGAAACTTAGAATTCTGTTTTTGATTGCATTTTTTTTTCTGTCTCTTGTTCCAACTAGCTTCTGTGAAGTGCCATTTTAGCTGCCTGCAGTTTAAGTGCTGGGTTAACTGTGGTCTCCTTAACAAATGATAAAATGCCTGTAAGCACTGAAAGCATTGGCATTTGTAAAACATCACTAGTAAAACAACCACGAGTTGCTGTTTTTACACTGCACATTTTTATTACAAGCACATGGGGGCAGTGTTGATCATTTGTTTTCAGTTTGTGACACATGCTTCCAATAAAACTAAGAGTTTCACCTTCTTGCCAAGGCTAGCACCATTGTTTTTGCAAATGCTTGCTTGATCTTGTTATTAGCTCCTGTTGGTAAGAACTCATGCAGCAAGTTAGAGCCTCGAAGCATGAATCGAGGGATTTGTTATTTGTAGACATGCAATGAAGTCTGTGCTGGCCAGCCTGTGGCATGTTTATGCAGACTCGAGGGGGTGCTTTTCCTACAGTCCCCACTTTGTTTCTGGAACTCAGAATTTGTTGCTTCGGCCTGCACGGCGGCGCTCTCAGGGGGCGGTGTGGATGGTAATCCCCACCCCAGGTGACCCCTAAATGTACATCATTCAAGGTGATCAGTAAAAGGCGATGTTGATGAGCTGGTGTCTGAAGAGTGTGATCCTAACCTTGGCTTCTCCACTTGACCACGATTGCATGAACCTGTGACACGAATGTCTCGTCCTGCACCTCTGGCTCTCTACCTGGCGAGCACCGGCAGCAGACTGAGCCTTAACTTCAAGAATATCTGTTTGGACCAGCCACGCCTAGAAGTGTCTCCCTCGCCTTATATTGTACTGGTCTCACTATTCACCATCTGGTGAAGTGAGACCACGAGAGCTGTCTCGTCTGCTACAATAATAACCTTTATGAAGTGCTGCGCCGGTGTCTAGGCACTGTTCATCGGGTGAGGTGCATGCTAGGTGGAGGCCACAATCATGAAAGGCTTCTGCTGTGTCTTAAGAGGTTGGCGAAATGCTGCTTGCTTGCGCTGCCGCAGTCCACAGGTGACAGGCCACTTCTGTCGTGTATTTCTACAGGTTCTGAATCGATCCCCCTATTCCTGACCCTATTCTGGTTAAACTAACTAGCTAGTCAACTAACAGTCAGCCCATGAGATAAGAAATTCCCCATGATGCAGATACGGTTATCTGACGCAGTCACACTACGGCACAGGAACGTGTTATCTGATTAGGTCATAACGCTTGAGATCTGTTAGACGGACCGGGAGTATCGGCCGAGGACAAGGGGAGAGGTCTCCGGGGAGAGCCGTCTCCAGCGATCGTACAGACAAGTAACTTCCCCCCCACAGACGGACACCACACCAGGATAAGGTTCAACGATACTTTATCAGCAATTCTTTAGGTACGGTAAAATTATACAAGGAGGTCTGGACTCAGGGGTCCCCTCGATTCTGGTCTCTGGATTGGGAAAAGGGTAGCGGGACAGTCTTGTTACCAATAGATGAAAATAGCTCTCAATCCTCGAGCTCGGCGTTCTAGATGATCGGGCCGCGGCGGAGCCAGCAGGTCCCGAGATGGATGAAGGAAGCGACGGTCCGCGGCGGAGCCAGCAGGTCCCGATGAAGATGGTGGTTACAAACGGTCCGCGGCCACGCCAGCAGGTCCCGACGACGATGAAGGTTACGAAGGTTGCGGCAGCGCCAACAGGCAGGACGAAGGTTCGCAAGGCAGGGCTACGGCAGCGCCAGTAGTCCGTCAAGGATGAGTTCTTCACTGCGTCTCTCGACTCCAGGATACAACTGCCTTCCTGCTCTGGAGCTGCCCCAGTTATAGGGCTGGTGCCCTTTGATGTCCGGACCCTCGCACTTGGAGGTTGGGGGGTCCGGGATGAAGGGGTCCAGACACCCAGCAGGGGGTGGAGCCAGCGCCCGGGGAGGTTGTGGCGAGCGGCACCTGGCGAGGGAGAACCATCGACACCTCTTTCTCCCATTGACCTGCCAAGTAGTCCGCTCACCTCCTGGGTGGATGGTGGTGCCGGGATGTCTGAGGCCTGGCCAGGCCCAGGGTTGGGGTCGATCGGGGGCCACGCGGCCTCGTGGCGGAGTGTCCAAGATGGCGCCCAGGCTGGGCGCGCGGGCCAGTAATGGATCGGGCCCACGAGGTCGATATGTTCAGAGGCAAGGGTCCCGGAGGGGACGGAAAACGTGAAGTGGTGGTGTGTGACACTTGAGGGACCGGGCTCGGGCCTGGTCGGGCAGAGGGGGAGCGGCCCTTCACGTGGCCTGTCCAACATGCGTCCCCCCCAGCTGAAGGCGGGGAGAGTCACCCATCCTCTTGGGGACTCTCCTCGTCGAGGCGGAAAAACCAGGACAGGCCATCTGCGTTGGCGTGATCTGGCCCAGGCCGGTGTTCAACAGTGAAGTCCATCCCTTGTAGGGAGATGGACCAACGTAGTAGTTTTGGGTTTTCCCCCCGCATCTGCATCAGCCACTGCAGGGGTCGATGGTCGGTCTGCACCCGGAAGTGTGTGCCAAAGAGGTAGGGCCGGAGCTTTTTGAGGGCCCGGGGTGTGAGGCCGATCTGCCAGTAGCCCGCCGTCAGGTCGAAAATACTGAGGTAGCGGGCAGCTCCCATGCGGTCAATTAGCTCGTCGGCGCGGGGGATGGGGTGTGCGTCCGTTCTGGTGACCGCATTCAAGCCTCGGTAGTCGACGCAGAACCGGAGTTCCGGTGTGGTGCCGGGAGCGGCTGCTTTGGGGACCAGTACTACTGGGCTGGCCCAGGGGCTGTCTGAGGGCTCAATGACCCCGAGGGTGAGCATTTTGGTTACTTCTTCCTGGATGCAAGCCCGTACCCGATCTGGTACGCGGTAGGCCCGGTGGCGGATAGGGGGGCTGTCCCCCGTGTCCACGTCGTGCACACACCAGGAAGTGACACCTGGGGTGAGGGAAAACAGGTCGGCGAACTGCAACAGAAGGTCTCGACATTCCTGGCGTTGGTCCAGGGTGAGGGCTCCCGAGAGCCGGACCCCATCCACGGAGCCATCTTTCTCCCGAGTCCGTAGGAGGTCAGGAAGGGGTTCGGAGTCTTCTTCGGCTCCATTGTCTGTGGCCATCAGGAGGCTGAGTTCTGAACGCACAAAGTGGGGTTTCAGCCTATTAGCGTGGAGGACTCGGAGGGGGTTCCGTGAAGATTCCATGTCGATGAGATAGGTGACAGGACCCTTACGCTCGACTACTTTGAAGGGCCCCGTCCACTTGTCTTGCAGGGCGCAGGGCTCGGTGGGGGACATCACCCATACCTGTTGTCCGGGTTCAAATTCGATGGAGGAGGCATTTTGGTCATACCACTTTTTCATGTCCTCTTGACTGGCCTCCAAGTTTGCTTTTGCCAGCTCTCTGAACCGTCGGGTCTGGTTGCGGAGGGTTAGGAGGTATTTGAAGACATCTGGGGGGTTCTTTAGAGGGGGCATTTCCCAGCCTTCCTTGACTAGACTGAGAGGCCCCCGTACGGGGTGTCCATACAATAACTCAAACGGGCTGAAGCCGAGGGACTTCTGGGGGACCTCTCGATATGCGAAGAGGAGGCACGGCAGCAGCACATCCCACTGGCGACGGAGGGGCTCTTCCAACCCCCCAATCATCCCTTTGAGCGTGCGGTTGAACCGCTCAACGAGTCCGTTTCCTTGAGTGTGATAGGGGGTCGTGAATCGGTAGGTGACCCCACACTGTTGCCAGAGGGACTTCATATATTTGGAAATAAAGTTTGTGCCCCTGTCGCTGACGACTTCTCTGGGGAAGCCCACACGGGAGAAGATCCCCATCAGGGCCCGGCCGACCACCGGGGCTGTCACAGTTCGCAGGGGAACAGCCTCGGGGTAGCGGGTGGCGTGGTCCACTAGTACCAGGATGAACCGATGTCCTTGTTTTGTACGGGGGTCCAGGGGCCCCACAATGTCTATCCCGACCCTCTCGAACGGGGTGGTGACCACGGGAAATGGTTGCAGGGGGGCCTTTAGTTTGCGGCCGCTCTTTCCACTGGCTTGGCACGTGGGGCAAGATCGGCAATGCTGGAGTACATCATTCCTCATTTTGGGCCAGAAGAAGTGGGTTACTAGGCGGCTGTAGGTTTTATCCTGACCCAGGTGTCCAGCCAGGGGGACATCGTGGGCCAGGTTTAGCAAGAAGTCTCTAAAACGGAGGGGCACCACTAGCACTCGGCTGGCCCCCAACTCCGCGATCCTTTGTTCACTGTATAGCAGATCATTGTCCCAGTAGATCCAATGTGTTCCGGAGGTATCCCCTGCGCTCTAGGCGAGGGCTTGTTGGCGGAGTCCCTCGAGGGAGGGACAGGTCTTTTGCTCTTGGCGAAACTGTTCCTGTGTGGGTCCCCCCTCTTGATGCCACTGGTCGAGGCCAGCGAGGTCCGGAGGTTCAGCTGGTTCTGGGGGGACGGCACGGTCGGTGTCTTCGACTGGGGCGACCGGGGGAGGAGGCGCCGGCCATTCGGGTTCCTCTTGTCGGGGATTGGCACGGGCGGCCATGGACCGGGTGGTGACGCACGCCCAGTCCGGGACGCCCAACATCCCCAGGTGTTCTCTTCGTTCTACGGCTGCCCAGGGAGAGCTTTCAAGGTCATTTCCCAGGAGACAGTCTACGGGAGCATCATCTCGGACCGTTACTTTCAACATGCCGGAGACCCCTCCCCATTCGAAAGGGACGCAGGCCATCCGACACAGACTTTCCGAGTTATCGGCTGAACGGACAGGGCAGAGAATGTTTGGTATGAACTGTTCTGGGGTCACCAGGTGACAGCGGACGGCTGTTACACTGGCCCCGGTGTCACGGAGGGCTTCGGCCTGGCGTCCATTGATGCTCACCCATTAGCTGTACTTCCGGGTGTTAGCGGGTAGGGGGACCCGCGGGACCATGTCTTTCCCCCTAAGCATGCTAAAGTCATGGCGGCTGGCTCCCATTCTTGATGCTCTTGTTCGTATTCTTCCTGCTCCTCGGAGATCTGTTCTTCCCCTAGGGCAGCAGCGGCCACTTGGCGGGGTCTTGGGCTCTGGTACTGCGGGCAATTTGGGTCGTTTGCATAGTGGCCGACTCGTTGGCATCGGTGACACGTGACATTGGCTCTGTATCCCGGTCGCGCCGGGGTGCTGCCCCGGTTGGCCGGGGGGGTGGTGCTGGTAGCGGGGGCGACCGGAGCGTTGTCTCTTCCTCGCCCTTGGCCCCCTCCTCCTCCTCGGGGACGGTGCTGACCGTTGTTGTTCCGGTTCTGTTCATAGGATCCATTTCGGCCCACTCTGGTGATTTCCCACCGGTCAGCCTCGGCTGCGAGCTGCCGTGGATCAGTCAATTTGCTGTCGAGGAGGTGCTGCCGGAGCTCAATGAAGCAATTGTTTGATAGATGCTCCCACACCATGAGGTTGAAGAGTTGTTCGTACGTTGTGACATTGCTTCCTTTGATCCAGCCCTCGAAGGCTCGGCTAAAATAGTTCACGTAGTCCACCCAAGTTGTACCCGGGATGCGGGTGCAGTCTCGGAACCTCTGACGGTACATCTCGGGTGTGAGCCCATAGCGGGTGAGGAGGGCAGCTTTCATGTGGTCATAGGAGGTCATCTGATGGTCCGGGAGCTGTAGCAGGGCATCGCGGCCCTCATTGAGGAATCTCCCCCATAGACCGGCTCCCCAATCGCTTCGATCGATCCGGTGGGCGGTCATAGCGATTTCGTAGGCCTTGAACCATTGCTGGATGTCGTCCTCTCGGAAGTATTCTCGAACGACATCCTTGGGGATGTGTACCTTTTTCTCTGTTGCCCCTGGGTCGCGGGGTTGCTCGGGCACCCCTAATTCTCTGTTCTGCTTGCGTAAGTCTATCTCAGCTAGTTTGCGCTCGTGTTCATACGCCAGCCTCTTTTCCTCGAGCTCCCTTTGTCTCTGTTTTTCCTCTCTTTCTTCTCGGAGACGCAGGTGCTCTAAGCTTATTTTTTGTTCGGCCAGTTTAAGTTCAACATCCATTTTGAGCCGGGCCATTTCTAGTTCATGTAGTCGTGTTCTTTCTCGTTCCTGGATCTCGTCTTGCGAGAGACCCGTTCTTTGCTCCTCGGGGGCCGTGGTGTTTTTTTCTACTGCTGCGATGTTTTGGTCGGTGGTTCCCACGGCCCCGGTTTCTGCCCAGGACTCTAGGGCATGCTTGAAATCGTCTTTGGTACTTAGACCGGTGGTAGCGATACCTAGTTCGATGCAGAATTGTTTTAGTTCACGATGGCTGTACTCGTCCAATTTCTCCATTCGAAATTTCTCGGTGGATCCGCTTTCTTTGGTTGTCATCGTGATTTCGTCGTGGGGTGAGCTACTCTCTGTACGATTATGCGGTGATTCGGATCGCGCCGCTGGCCACCAATGTTAGACGGACCGGGAGGGTCGGCCGAGGACAAGGGGAGAGGTCTCCGGGGAGAGCCGTCTCCAGCGATCGTACAGACAAGTAACTTCCCCCCCACAGACGGACACCACACCAGGATAAGGTTCAACGATACTTTATCAGCAATTCTTTAGGTACGGTAAAATTATACAAGGAGGTCTGGACTCAGGGGTCCCCTCGATTCTGGTCTCTGGATTGGGAAAAGGGTAGCGGGACAGTCTTGTTACCAATAGATGAAAATAGCTCTCAATCCTCGAGCTCGGCGTTCTAGATGATCGGGCCGCGGCGGAGCCAGCAGGTCCCGAGATGGATGAAGGAAGCGACGGTCCGCGGCGGAGCCAGCAGGTCCCGATGAAGATGGTGGTTACAAACGGTCCGCGGCCACGCCAGCAGGTCCCGACGACGATGAAGGTTACGAAGGTTGCGGCAGCGCCAACAGGCAGGACGAAGGTTCGCAAGGCAGGGCTACGGCAGCGCCAGTAGTCCGTCAAGGATGAGTTCTTCACTGCGTCTCTCGACTCCAGGATACAACTGCCTTCCTGCTCTGGAGCTGCCCCAGTTATAGGGCTGGTGCCCTTTGATGTCCGGACCCTCGCACTTGGAGGTTGGGGGGTCCGGGATGAAGGGGTCCAGACACCCAGCAGGGGGTGGAGCCAGCGCCCGGGGAGGTTGTGGCGAGCGGCACCTGGCGAGGGAGAACCATCGACACCTCTTTCTCCCATTGACCTGCCAAGTAGTCCGCTCACCTCCTGGGTGGATGGTGGTGCCGGGATGTCTGAGGCCTGGCCAGGCCCAGGGTTGGGGTCGATCGGGGGCCACGCGGCCTCGTGGCGGAGTGTCCAAGATGGCGCCCAGGCTGGGCGCGCGGGCCAGTAATGGATCGGGCCCACGAGGTCGATATGTTCAGAGGCAAGGGTCCCGGAGGGGACGGAAAACGTGAAGTGGTGGTGTGTGACACTTGAGGGACCGGGCTCGGGCCTGGTCGGGCAGAGGGGGAGCGGCCCTTCACGTGGCCTGTCCAACAAGATCTAATTAGACAAGCGACATTCCTCCAGTCCCTGATAAGGCATACGACGTTCTCATAACAAATCAAACCTATGACAACCTGGACAATCCGTGCGGCCATTGTTTTGATTTCACAGAGAACTTTAGTAAAGAATGTGCTAACGAGCAAGTCGTATGACATCTTTATTGACGTATCTATGTCCATCCTTACGTCAATCTCGGCACCTTTAAGGTATAAATATTGCCGATCTTGCCCTATGCAAACACACGCGTGGTGACAAGACGGAGCAGCCACACTTGCCGAAGCCGAGAGCAGAAGCAGACCCCGCTGGCAGCAGCCCCGCCTTCCTGACGCGCTGAGAGACGCGCTGCTATCTCAAGCCGAGAGACCCAGCACCGGCGCTTCTGGGCAGCCCTCGCAGGCAGCCTGGAATATCTAGAGCAGAGAAAGAGATACCATTCCTCATTCATCCTAACTTCCAGGTACAGAACTGAATAACCCCTCGCAGAGAATTCTTTAGTTATTCACTTGGCAAAAACAAACTTAACTTAAACTGTAACTTTCTATTCCCGCCCACGCATTAGACTTAGGTCAGGTACACGGGGTAGGCGTATTTAGAAACACCAGTTGAGTACGTTTAGTCAAATGTATATGTGTATGTAAATATATTTTAATCATTTTAAACATCATATGGCTCAGAAACCATATCAATGTTTTTACAGTATTATTTTATACTATTGCTTCTAATGTATGCACTTTACTTAACTATAAGTATTGCAATAATATCGATCCATTTCTCTTGTATGAGAAAAAAGACTGATCAATAAATAACACCTTTTTATTGAACACGCCCGTCTCTTTCCTTTTCTCTACATTCTGATGAGACTAAGAATGCACGTACTGACTGAGTAAAATAATTGCCTTGTGCTCACACGACTCTGGAGATTGACTCTTGATTAGGGGAGAGCAAAGTTGTCATGTTCTATGGTTGTCAGAAACTAAATCCCTTCTTGTCTAATCAGGGGAGGTAATTCTCTCTTGAACATTCGAGAAAGTTTCTAGCGAACTCTGAGCTTAGCTGGCAAACCCAAAACTTTAAGTCTAGTATCGACAGTAGTAGACCTAGTTAACGTCTGGTCTAGGCCTTTACTGCTGTAGGTATTATTCCAATGCGCAGAGCCTATTGGGAAATTAGGAACTACACTACATGGCGCCCAACGTGTTTGGAAAGGGCGATAAAACTAACGTAAGACATTTAGAGTAACTCAGTCGTGCTTTCTCACTCAGACCTCTTTTCCCAAATACTCCAAAGACGTCTGGAGTGGGTGAAAGGTCATATCCGCCAGACCTCGCAGGAGGGAACTCCTATGTATGGTTCTTGGTATAGTCAACGTTGAAGGATACACTGTTCCAAAATATTGTGCATCTAATCTTTGTTTCCATAAAGAAACCTGATCTGCAAATAAACATAATACCATCTGGTCAGTAAAATGGATGAAAGTGATGAGGAAAGAGAAACAGTTAGATTAGCAACTGAACTCGCAGCAGCTGATGCTACCATGCAGGCTGCAGACGCGGAAATAATACTCATTCCGGTCGTCAAAAGGAGATCTATAACCCTAAAACTTATAGAAAATGGACTGACACCTAGAGGTGGCACAGTCATATTCGTAATTGAGGCACACGAATATCGGCAGACAGAGGTATACTATACATGGATACATTTTCCAGCAGCTAATGCTGTAACAAAGTACTTCCACTATTACAAAATAGAGGAACCTCCTGAAACGTACACTCCTTTCGAGGAGGTGGAAGTACCACTCAAATTCCAAGAGCATTTGCTCTTATTTGATGGCGCCCTAATACATAACAATCACATTACAAGGCTCGGTCCTTTAGGTAGACCAGGAGCAACGTGGCCGGTCCTAGCCGGATACACACCACATCCAGACATCGATAGGATGCCTGCAGCAGAGCTGTTAATACAGCTAAAACAATTACTAAAAATTCATAGACAATTAGTTCAGTATGTAATGCGGACTTCAACAATTCAGCCAGCGATTAAACTTCCACAGCTGACCCCTCACCAGGGGAACACAAATAAAATTACACCACAGAACATCCAATCCTGCCTAGGTAAAGTTCCAGCTAAACGGGAACAAATACCATTCTGGTTGGCACAGAAAATTACCTAAATAGAGGCGGTGTTTCCTGACACCACCCCGCTGGAAAAACACAGGATTCTGACTATATGTCTCCCAATGGGAATCGCACCACACATAGAGGACTGTGACACTTGGGGTACAGTATTTGCTTCCATCTACACAAAAACGCACGGTGTCCCATCCATTTCGGTGATACCAGATGTGCTAAAACAAATTCAAGATGAATACGGTCCAGAACCTGCTTTAACTCTTGGTATGAAATTACTGAAAGACTTCAAGCAGGTCTCGGCTATATTATTAGCCAACATAAAAGGTGAAGCAGCAAACGTGGCGATCCGCCAAAGGTTAAAAGAGACAGATATAGCAGACCAACCAGCTGAAATTGCCAGAATCATAGAAAAATCCTATGAGGAACTAGGCAGAGATAGTTTAGGTGGAATACCATTAAAACCGCAACTGACTGACAGTCCAGAAAAAATATTTTTTAATAATAATTCACCCAAAAAGAACTGGGATGGAAACAAACAATCCAATCCTAAAGAAAAGAAATTCCAGTCCAGAGGAAGGTCTCCTAGGCGAAGAGGAAAATCTCCAAACCGAAGACAGAGGTCACCACAGAATGACCCCTCTGGGAATAGATATAACCTTAGAAATAGGGATAATATTAAAAAACCTGATAGATATCAAGACATTGATACACGTCCCTCTCAATCTTTTCAGAATTCCTCGCAGAAATCGGAAAGAAGAGGACGATCAGAAGAGCACGCCAAGTCCAAAGACAAGGAACCTGCTCAACTAAAAAAGAAATTACAATTTCCTAAAAAGAAGGTAGCCAGTATCAAGGTAGTTAACCATGCCGAGAATACTGAGGACACAACTGAAAAACGGAGAGTGGGCTCAGACAATGCTAGACAGCGCAGCAGAGGTGAGCATAGCTCGCAAAGTCCTTATGAATCATCTGGAGACAGTGGACACGAATGAATATCTTCAAGTGGAAACTGCAGACACCAGAGTTAGCAAGCCCCACAAGATATACGAGATAACATTACGTATAGAGGGAGATAAGACTAGGAAAATAAGGGGACTATTTTGGGATAACCTCTCCAAGGGCTATGACATCCTTCTAGCTGAAAAAGACTGGCCACCGGAGTTTGTTAGGGGGTGCCCTCATGGCGAAGAAGTAATTATGCCTGCCTTCTCGAATCACATCCCGATTCATAAAAAATATACACTTGCTAGAAAGTGGGCAGTGGCCTTAGCACCTGCTTTATATAAAAATCATGTAGGATGGGATGAGGATTCTCCTCCTCACAAAATCCAGTTAAAATCACAACCAACTGCACAAAGGCAGTACCCAATTAAGCAAGAAGCTAAAAAACAGGTAAATGAAATACTAGATCAGCTAGAATACCAGGGGGTGATTGAAACTTGCACCTCACAAATGAACAACCCTTTGTTTCCGGTCTCCAAACCAGACAATTCATATCGTCTAGTTTTGGATTACCGACACCTTAACACATGTTGCAAAACTTTTGCAGTGCAAAACTCACACAGTGCTGCACTAATGAATAACATAGTGCGCAAAAAATACAAAACAACCTTGGACATTTCCAATGGATTCTTTTGTCAAAACATAGCACCAGGGAGCAGATATGTAACTGCATTCTCAGTAAATGGCACTCAAAAACAATTCTGTCGTTTAGCCCAGGGGTACAAGAACAGCCCGGGGGTATTCTCAGCGAGAGTAACAGAATTACTACAACTATATGATGATGAAGCATTATCTTATGTCGATGACATTTACTTAACAGATGATGACTTGGAGACTCACTTGAAAAGAGTGAACACCATAATACTTGGGTTCGCTGCAGAGGGTTACAAATTCAACTTTAAAAAATCCAGAATTGCCCATCTGACAGTCCTGTTCGAAGGATATGAATTATCAAGTGTAGCCTGGCTGACAATTTTCTAGAAAAATGAGCCGTACACCAGAACTAGAAGAATTAAAAAATCTAAAATATGAAAGAACGTATCCTCTGCCAATCGACATTCTGCCCTTACGACACTACTCTTGTGTAATCTTTACAAACGGAAATGCTCAACCCTCCGTATGGGGAGAACAAGCATACAACCCCACATGTGAGATTACAAAAGAAGTGTGGCGCGGAGGTAAACTGAAACCTCTATTAACAAAGACACACTCAGTAGAAACTAATTCAGAACGACAAACTGAAATAATAGCTTTGAAAATGGCGCTAGATAATGCGGATCGCGAATTCCCGACACTTATAGTGTCAGATTCATATTACTGCGTCAAATCATATAACAGCGATTTGCAGAAATGGATTCAGAACGGTTACAAAGATGACACAGATGCACCAATAAAGCAGAAACTGCTCTAGGAACAGGTAGCTCTTTTACAAAAAAAACTCCCAAAGACTCACGTGACTCACTCACTGAGTCATCAACGTGATGGCGTTCACGTTGCAGGGAATTCATTGGCTGAAACAGCCGCAGCGGAAGCCACTCAATTGGCTCCCGTGGATCAAAAAAAGCGTACATTAAAACACATTGACGGTGAAACAGTGCTGGCGGTGAAAACGTCATCAAAAGGCGACTGCTCAGCGTTACCGATCAATTATCCACTCAATTACACATACATAATCGATGCAAACTCCGTCCCTTTTGCTCGAATCCCTGGAGTGGGGGATAGAGTGATTCCAAACATGGACAGGAGAAACTTGTTAATCGCAGACGCTCATAGGGGTGAGGGTCTTGGACACCTCAAACTAAAAGATTCTCTGGAAGAATTACAATCAAGGTACTGGTGGCCAGGCATGAGCCTACATCATACCATGTTTGTAAAAAACTGCCCAAACTGCAACAGAGATCGCAGTGGGGAGAGAAAAAGTTTAATACCTCGTCGCATCAAGGCGGATAATATTATCGGTAAAAAGCAGGGCTTGCGATTAACATACACAGGCTAGTTCCACTTATAATGTAGATCCCCAACACTCGGCTGACGTCCGGACTGTTATACAAGATTTGCGAGTCTAAATGGCATATACGCTAAGAGCATGCTACGTTTGACCACTGTTTTCACTCTAGCCCTCCGGCCGGGGGGGAAACATGGCCAAATGAGCACAGTCCAGCGGGAATCTTCTCACTTCCTTCCTGAGGGTACGGGATGGTGTAAAGAAAAAACTAAGGCAGAAAGCAATCTATAATGGAAAGGATATTAGGTTCGGGAGCTGGGTGGGTCAAACATCTAATAAGTGTCCAACGTAGTCTAAATAACTTGCCAAGAAATTCTCTGAAGGGATTCAGTCCGTACGAATTATTATTCGGAACTAGGATGTTGATCTCTGACCTTGATAGTCAGACTTCAGTGGTTAAAGAAAAAAGCTTTGATGTCAAAGACCGTTTGGCTATTTTGCAGGACTTAAACAAAACAAGAAAAGACCTGAGCAACATACAGTTGAAACAACAGCCAACGACCACTGAAGAATCACCACCTGTCCCAGCAAGACCTGTCTGGATTCCAAAAGTCGGGGATCTAGTCAGGGAGAAGATCGCGGTAAAGAAGGAATTTGGGCCTTCTTACAGAAAAGCAGTTGCTGTCTTGTCTGTCAACGGGACAAGATCAGTTGTACTACCGCCCCTTGCTGGTAAAAAGGAGAACCGAGTTGTTTCCATCAACCTGGTAAAACCACAACATGTGGCCGATAACAAACGGTAGGCCAAGTGGACTCCCAATGAGTAGCAGAACACCAAGGTTTGCTACCAGTACAGAGGTTCTAACAAAGAGGCTCATCACATTCGAAACGCCTACAGAAGAACAACAAGGACTATGCAACAATGCAATAGAACTAAGACCTCTGACAACCCAAATAAAAACATTTAGCAGAGACACACCAATCTACAGTGAAGTACCAAGTGAAACTGCAAGAAACAAAAATCCTGAAGCAATTGGAACAATTGACAGAACTGCATCCGGGTACTTCATCAACTTCGATGATTCCTCTGAAGGCTTCAGTGAATCAAAGACACAGCCATCATCAAAATCCTTTAAAGACAAAGCTAAGGAACTTTTGAAACAACTGAAAGAAACATATCTGATCTCTCCATGGATTGAATTTTGGGTGAGTTTTGGTGCATTTATCCTCATACTTTGGCTCATCATGGTATTTACTTTGGGACGCTTCATTGAGGGAAAATATGCTAAAATGGACACAGCAAGTCAGAACATCAACTTGGTCCTCAAGCCACACACATCTTCACACGTCGAGAAAAGAGAACTTTCTCCAGAACTTTCTTCAGCCAACTTCACAGCAAATCCGATACCTGGTGGGGTAGCCTGGGACCACACTGACTATGAAATTTATGGTCCGGTCGAAATCCTGAAGTATCCACACCAAATCAAGATCTCCTTGAGTGACTTTGCAAAACCAAACTCATTTGCTGATGATTGGGACTTCGAAAGCATTAATAATAGGATGTCTGATTTAGTGATGTCTGCTAAATTTACAAAACATGATTATTTGCAGGGTTCTACAAATTATGATAGTATGTATTGCTATAACCACTATGGTAACCATTTCTTACATAAATCTGCACAAGCTAGAACTGTTTTAAATTATAATCAATGGGAACATTGTGCAACACCTCCAAAAGGGAGCTCAAGAACCGTATATGACAAATATTCATATTTTTCAGGTTTTAACACAAGTAATGCTGAAACATTTTATTATAAATTGTCAAACAAGACAGGGATGAAAACCATGATAACCAACACAAAATTGATATATTCAGACTCATTCTTTGAAAAAATGAATACTTTTGGATTTGATTATTGGGACAAAAATGTTGATTTGAAAAGTGTTTGGGGTACAAAAGAATGGCAAGTACAGGGTATAGAAGCTTTGTTTAGAGCCTGCATGATCCCAGAACAAATGATATTTTTAAATGACACTGTTCAACAAACCACCTGTCTTGGCTTAGCCAAAATCAAGGATTTAAATAAACCGTCTATTCCAAAGCCAACAATGTTTAGCAATAGCTCTACAGATGAAGAGATAGACGTAAACCATATTTTAAACCAAAACAGAACACATCCTGATTGGAAACAATGGTTGATCTGGCCCACAGATACAAATAACTGTCAAGACAGATTCCTGAATAAAACACAGGGGTTCAAAATGACCAGGCCAGACCCTAGATATTCCCTAAGACAACACCCAGGGATAATAACAACCTACAGTGTGGGCAAATTATGCCTTCAATTGCTTCATACTTCCACACTGCCTGAAATTAAGCAACACCTAACATTATTTACTGATGGTGCTGACTTGCGTGATTTCATAATGGGACCACGCAAACAGCGTCAAAAGCGTTTCATAGCAGCCTCTGTATATGCAGCATACAATGAGGCCTGGAAGGTTACTCAAATTGAGACAGCAGAAAGAATACGGGAAATTGACCGTATTAATTTGGAAAAATCACTTTCTGTAGTGGACAATGGGTTAATGACTCTGTCCTCCAGAATTTTTTCTTTGGACAGCATTGTGTCTTCAGCAATCGATATATTATCGCAAGACTTACTGTTGTTACAACATGGTCAGTCACAATTGCGTTCTATTGTACAGCTTGGCTGGACGTTACAAAATCTGCGTTCAGGCTATGTGCCTTGGCGTTTAATCAACACAACGTCATTATTCCAAATCTTTAACCTTACTGATAGACAAATCGGTATGGCGCAAAAGGGTGCTGATTATACAATCTTGAGCATTGAAAAACTAGAAAGATTACCAATGACAATGTCAGAACGACCTGTCAGTGAATGGATAATCCATGGAATCATAAATATTCCAATCTCAACCTTCAGGTTTCAATACTGCCAAAAATATATACAGGCTGGCATGTACGAGAAATTGGGAAAGGGGTACCTTAAAACAACATGGAACCTGCCCTATTCACATGCATGTGTCAGTAATAAAGGACAGAAAGTGTTTCTTAGTGGCAACAATTGTGCTATGTCACTAAGCGGCACGCTTCTGTGTAATGGAATTAGTTTGCATGGAGCCTGTGAGGGAAATTCATACAACCTTTCATGTCACCAGCAAGGCGCACCTGCAACTGAAATAGAACCATTCTTTCAAAGACTCTATAATGGGAGTTACATTCTAATTGTAGACCGCAGATGTTGTAGTCTTATGCCCGGGACTCCTTATCTAGTAACTACAACGGCGAAGGTCAAGTGCTGTGGACGTTCTTTGTTCCCCAGCTCCTTTCCAGACAGGGAGGCAAGGGCATGGCCCAGTTTGAAAATTACTTCTATTCGAATAGATACTTTAAGCAGAATGAAAACAGTGCTTCTTCAGACGCCTACAAGGCTCACGTCGTCAAAAGAAACGTATGATCTACAAGTCGCAAGGACGACTGCAGAGATACATACATTATTATCAACTAATTCCCCCGTACATTTCGCGGAAATCCTGAGCGAAATCTTAAATATTTCTGATGCCACTGGGGTCTCAAAGGTATTTAAGACAGTATTTTCGATGGCATTAACACCATTCAAAGCCATATTGGGTATTTTTCCAGATTTCGTCCATTCGATTTTTGGCGGACTTCCCCTTATTCTGGGACTAATTGCAGGAATCCTATTCCTAGTCCTTATTTTTCGTTATGGCAACCCATGTCACAGAACAAACTCTCGCGACAATGGAAGATACGCTCCTAGCCATTGGATACCGGGACCGGATATCAAAAATCCTGGGACTCTCCCGGCTTAGAGACCTGAACATGACTTGGTTTCTATCATTTCGACCTATGTGGCAAAGGTGTGTTTTACCTGTCTTAAGGTGTCTGCTATGCGGAGAAGAATGCGTGTTAGACATCTGTCTGACTCTACGATCGGATGCGCCAGTGGATGCAGATACACTGTTGGTTCCTACCAAGGTTCACGCTTTGTGCTGCCCTCAAAGGCTGCCTATCCTGATGACGGCATTCGTGGAAGCTTCACCACTACGATTGAAGAGTAGTGAAGTTCAAGATGAAAGCAGCATCGAACAGGTACGACCTTCTGTCAGCAATACAATTAAGAATGTCAATGGAGACAATCATGCGAATGAATGCATGGTTACACCTATTTCCGACTTAGTGGAACTTTCCCAAGAAGATGTTGACAGTTTTTTCGAAAGCCTGACTGATATGATGTTCTCTCCTGAACAGAAATAGAGACTTTTGAGTAAACTCTCACACAGCATTCCCTGAATTCGGCCTTCAACTTTAAAAATAAAGTCACATGAACAATTTTAACTCCAGTTCACGGACAGCAATTTTTTCAGCAAGCCCCTGAAATATTTTTCTATATATTTTTCCACGGGACACTGATCTTCTGCTTAAAGTAAGAAACTATTCCTAGAGAACTAAGATTTCTATTTTTAGACACTCTATAGACTTTAGCTGCCCGCTGGTATGTTCACAAATATTTTATTATGTGATGAAATGGTCTCGAACTTCCTTTCTGTATAGCCATATTAAGAGCCATTTCATGTGTATTTTTCAAATACCAAATAAGCAATAATGTATACAAATGCGTGATTACTTTAGCATTGTTATACAGCTTAAGTGCATACAATATATATGACTGCAATTTTTCAGTATATTTGAAAATTTCAAAATGCATCTATGTATTTTGGGGTGGTAAGGTATACACTATACTCTATAGTATGTTGTACTATGTTATACTATGCATAGATTAGTAGATATGACCATAGTTAGCGTGGAGTGGGTGTCGTGTATTTCTACAGGTTCTGAATCGATCCCCCTATTCCTGACCCTATTCTGGTTAAACTAACTAGCTAGTCAACTAACAGTCAGCCCATGAGATAAGAAATTCCCCATGATGCAGATACCGTTATCTGACGCAGTCACACTACGGCACAGGAACGTGTTATCTGATTAGGTCATAACGCTTGAGATCTAATTAGACAAGCGACATTCCTCCAGCCCCTGATAAGGCATACGACGTTCTCATAACAAATCAAACCTATGACAACCTGGACAATCCGTGCGGCCATTGTTTTGATTTCACAGAGAACTTTAATAAAGAATGTGCTAACGAGCAAGTCGTATGACATCTTTATTGACGTATCTATGTCCATCCTTACGTCAATCTCGGCACCTTTAAGGTATAAATATTGCCGATCTTGCCCTATGCAAACACACGCGTGGTGACAAGACGGAGCAGCCACACTTGCCGAAGCCGAGAGCAGAAGCAGACCCCGCTGGCAGCAGCCCCGCCTTCCTGACGCGCTGAGAGACGCGCTGCTATCTCAAGCCGAGAGACCCAGCACCGGCGCTTCTGGGCAGCCCTCGCAGGCAGCCTGGAATATCGAGAGCAGAGAAAGAGATACCATTCCTCATTCATCCTAACTTCCAGGTACAGAACTGAATAACCCCTCGCAGAGAATTCTTTAGTTATTCACTTGGCAAAAACAAACTTAACTTAAACTGTAACTTTCTATTCCCGCCCACGCATTAGACTTAGGTCAGGTACACGGGGTAGGCGTATTTAGAAACACCAGTTGAGTACGTTTAGTCAAATGTATATGTGTATGTAAATATATTTTAATCATTTTAAACATCATATGGCTCAGAAACCATATCAATGTTTTTACAGTATTATTTTATACTATTGCTTCTAATGTATGCACTTTACTTAACTATAAGTATCGCAATAATATCGATCCATTTCTCTTGTATGAGAAAAAAGACTGATCAATAAATAACACCTTTTTATTGAACACGCCCGTCTCTTTCCTTTTCTCTACATCCTGATGAGACTAAGAATGCACGTACTGACTGAGTAAAATAATTGCCTTGTGCTCACACAACTCTGGAGATTGACTCTTGATTAGGGGAGAGCAAAGTTGTCATGTTCTATGGTTGTCAGAAACTAAATCCCTTCTTGTCTAATCAGGGGAGGTAATTCTCTCTTGAACATTCGAGAAAGTTTCTAGCGAACTCTGAGCTTAGCTGGCAAACCCAAAACTTTAAGTCTAGTATCGACAGTAGTAGACCTAGTTAACGTCTGGTCTAGGCCTTTACTGCTGTAGGTATTATTCCAATGCGCAGAGCCTATTGGGAAAATAGGAACTACACTACACTTCGACATGTACAGTGGGAGTTGTAGGCCGTGTGTGCTGTGCGGTGCATCCTGCTTTTTCCTTCCACACCGGCTGCTTTTGAGTGGAGTGGGAGTTGTAGTCCATGTGTGCTGTGCGGTGCATCCTGCTTTTTCCTTCCACACTGGCTGTTTTTGAGTGAAGTGGTAGTTGTAGGCCGTGTGTGCTGTGCGGTGCATCCTGCTTTTTCCTTCCACATCGGCTGTTTTTGAGTGGAGTGGGTGTTGAAGGCCTTGTAGCTACCTGCTGGTGTCCCTTCTATCCACCTGGCCCACCCCCTCCCATGCATACTGTTTGCACTACGCACCTGCACCACTGAAATCCTTGCACTGCCCCTACCTGCCCTCCATTGCCAGGGCATCAAGATCTGGTGTCCATTGCAGGGCAGAAAGGCAAATTCCTCTTCTTGCCACTACATCTTCACTGGGTGGGGCTTGGAATAAAGCAGATCCTTCTCTGCACCCCTCTTCTCAGCTAGTCATCTATTAAACTTTACTCCTCTCAGAGCAGGCCCTGCTATCTACCCCTGCTAGGGCAGCTCCTGTTGCTCCGGGGTGGACCTTACAAAGGATGTTAACAAATTGCTGTATTTAGCGCATGCCTTCGGGTCCCTCACCTCTGTCCTGAGTAGACTCTGCCATGGATGCTGTATCCTGTCCTTGCCGTTGGGTGGACAGAGTAGAGAATTTACCGTCTGTAGCCTGTCCCTGTAGAGCAGAGGTCTTCAAACTTGTTTCAGTTGAGCCCCCCCCAGCTGAACTTTTTTAGATGTCGGGCCCCCCCTCCCCCACTACCTTACTCTGCACACTACATAATCGACCGCCATTCGCATATCCGAAGCCATATCCGGCAAATAATGTTAAACACAGTAAGAGTGTTTAGTAAACTGCAGGTTTGTGAGTGGGTGTGTTTAAATGACAGAGGCTTATTACACAGTACAAATCAAAAAATGTATAGATAAAATATGTGCAAATTATTTTTACTAGGGTTTTACTGATGCAATTGTGTCATAATGTTAATCGTGTTGTCATTTGTGTCCATTGTCTTTATACTTCCGATTGTATTACTATATAACTGTATGCCACATAAGGTGCAGACATCATTCAGTCAGACGATAAGTGGTGCTTTACAGGGGTCCTAAAGTAAGAAATAAACATAAAGGCATGAGTTGCGTACATTGCTAGTAAGCCTTCAGTTCGACACAGGCATCTCCAAAAGAGCTAAGTGAACATTTACCAAACCAAGAACGGAATGAAAATTGAATGGTCGTTAAGCGCTGGGATGCTTCCGAGTAGCCATGCGCTATAGAAGAGCCTTTACAATACAATACTACAATACAATACAATGGTCGAAAAGCTGCTATGCCATTAAAATATGATGGACTTTTAATTTACTGGTTTCGGAGTTATGCACTGCGAATCTTTCCTATGAAAAACTGCATGTTAATTTGAGGAAGTGTAAGGTTGTGCACCCCCACCCCATTATAATTTCTGAGCCATTTGAGGATCTGCCCACTGAATGCTGTTTACCCATGGCTTACACAATATGAATTACTGTGGAGGAAGTTGCCAAACCAACCTGACGAGTACATGATGTATTAAACATGCATGAAAAATGGCTACATTACACATGCACTTTTGTAATTTTTAAATAAAACGGTGAGTGTATGGCATGCTCATATTTACTCAATTTAAAGAGAAACTTGCCTCCTTTCTTTGAAAAACTTCCTCCATAGCTGCCAAGGTTTCAGATTGCCATGTGTTACATTTTTATAATTTCAGTGAAATTATGAGTGACTTTTCAACGGCAATGAGTGACACTTTCTCGAGATCATAAATCGTGCAATGAAGGCAAGGGAAACTTCTAAATATCAGAAATTACAGCCATTTCAGCAACAAGAAACTCCAAGAACTTCTTAAAACTGCTGAAGCGCACCAGAAATGGAAGGACACTAACCCTAGTGCTCCCTCCTGGTACCTAAGAAGGATGACAAGACTGAGCAGCCCTGCGGCCAGTGCTGAGATTATTACTCTATGACTGAATTTGAAATGAAATCTCAGATCTAAACGTCAAGGATGACGAGACAGAGCAGCCCTGCGCCTGCAGATTTTACTGTGTCTCAATTATCAGATCTCATCTCATCTAGCAATGCGTGGTGCGTTTCGCGCTGTGACTGAAATAAGAACAACTCTGTGGTCATGAGATTGAACAGGGGGCCTCTGAGGAATGACGCTAGCCCCTCGCTACCCCTTCTCCCTCACCCCCCACCCCTGCCCGCCCCCAGTGCTGAGAGAGCAGAGCGAGCCCTGCCTGGTAGAACTGTCACGCTCTGACCCGTGGTGACTGAAGATAAACCTTACTATTGGTGCCCAAAGATAAGGAGACTCAGACAGAGCAGCCCTGAGAATTAAATCAGATGATCATACTGCAGTTAAACCAGGCTCACTCAGGAAGGATGATGAGACCGAGCAGCTCGCTCCTGGCATAGTTGGACGGCTTCCAGTTGTTCTTTGGAGCTGCTTGATGCCACAATGGCAATAATCAAATGAGGAATTGTGCCAGGTAGGCGAGGCGGGTTCAAAAGCATGACTAGCCCAACAAGGCTCGGTGTGCGGCAATTAGTGACCCCCCTGGGATCAGTGGATTCATTAGGCAGCGTTGCTTCAGTGCTCGCTTTTATTGTGAAAGCATTGAGAAACTACAGTACTGCTTGCTTTTATTTTATGGTTACTTGCTTGCATGCGTTTTATTTACCTGGGGCCGGACTTGTGTGTTTCCTACCCCCACTATAACCCGGAAGTACTTTTACCTCGATCAATTCGTTCTTAAATGTGCATATGCAGATGTATTGTTAAATGGCGGTTCTGTGCTTTGCTAAAACGTTTTCAAATGTTCTAATGTATTGCTATTTTTTTACATCCGTCTTTTTTGTTAATGTGTTTTTTTTAGATTTCTGTTTGTTTTAACGTGATTTAAATTCAAGAGTTAAAGACAGAAATTGCTTATATTTTTGAGGAGGAGAAGAATACGAAAATATGTATTTTCGACCGTTGCTCAAAATCCCATCCTTTGCAGTGGAAATGTACGCGAAGAAATGTACGCGAATGAAATAAACCACAATTCAACAGCTGATCTATATATGCAATCCTCCCGGATGGTTATTTCCAAGGGCTGAAATGTTTCAGCTGCCGTGGGAGGCTGGGAGCCTCGTGTGATGTGAAACCGAAAGCAAATTGCTCCCGTTTTCTTTCAAAATAGAGACGTATGTGCATGATTAGTACAGCTGGAAACAATCTAAAGTGACATTTAAGGGTGGAGTGCGCGCCCCCCCTGAGATGGTGTCGCGCCCCCCTAGGGGGGCGCGCCCCACAGTTTGAAGAACTCTGCTGTAGAGGGTGCTTCACCGTCACACCGGTGTGGCCCCGTTACAGCTTTACTGGCTGCCTGTAGTTAGTGTATGACATGGGTTACTGGAGTTGTTTTTTTTCTTTACTCCTGGGTGGAGTAAACCGGAGCAATGAAATTCTGTCATTTCCATTTCACATATAATTGGTGATCATAACTAACTCACTCTCAATAACTCACTCACTAACTCTCTCACTCTCACTAACTAAATCTCACTCACTCTCACTAACTCAATAACTCTCTCTCACTAACTCACTCTCTAACTCTCTCACTCTCACTAACTAACTTTCTCACTAATTTTATCACTCTTACTAACTCTCTCAATCTCTCACTAACTATCTCTCACTAATTAACTCACTAAATCTATCACTCTCACTAACAAACTAACTAACCTTCACTCTCCTGTTATTTATACCACCCCTTTAACAATAAACACCATAAAAAGCAACGATTAGAACAGGCAGATACAAGTTGCCAGCATTCAAACATAAAAGAAACCTCAAATCATAACTTCTAATTATTAGTTTTTTATCATCGTCATTTTGTTGTACATTATACATCATAACTAAACTAACAAAAATGCTTCTCACACTTCTTTATTATAACATTTCAGCATACTGCAGACTTCTGCACAACACACCTTAAAAAGAAACACAAACTCAATATCTCAAGACCTATTGGCTATGCCAATGCTTGTTTTGTGTATTTCAGCAAGATTACTTCTGGTGGGACTTCTAGTGTCACTTTTTGTCACTATTAAATTAGCTTCACACATTCCCTTTATTGCTGGATTTTGAGACTCTTCACCAGGGGCGTAGGAGACACTAAAATTCTGGGGGGGACAGGGACAACCTTGTGGACTTTCCAGTGACCCCATACAAATCGCCGCCCGCTAAACAAATACAATCGCATACTTTTGAAGTGAAATATTGAGAAAAGCAGTTATGTAATCAGTTTGCATTATGCTTTATTGTTATTTACACTCATATAGTAATCAGACCAAATGTTAAAAAAACATGTATATGAATCTTGCATCTTCATTCACCAAGCAAACAAAGGTCGCTGACTTAGGGTGGGGGCATCGTGTTTGCAAGTGCATTATGGTTTGAAAAGTACCTGCTGCTGTATTCCTTGTCTCCAGCAATTTTCAGGTAACAATAAAAATGTGAAGATAACTTTGGTGATTAATGTTCTTTATTGAGAGAGATCGGAGGTTTGTCTGGTGGAAGTTTTGACTCATGGTAAGGTAGGCACAGTGGGTTAATATGCCTGCTGCAAACAACGTCTACCACGCAGATCACAAATTGCATATCATGTAAATAGGTCAGTGAGTTACTGCTTTTGGATTCTGTTGGTATTTGCAGTTTATAAGTTAAAATCCTAACATTGAACAGTGAGCTATTAACCGTCATCAAAGAGCTGCATGAAAACTTCACGGTATAGATTAGAATCTTATGATTTTTTCCCAGTCTTTCCTTATCCTAATGTTGGAAAATGGGTTCATTAGGATAAAAATCAATTCTGATTATTAAAGAGAACCCCCCAACCATGATGTTATGTTTTAATTTCTGAGTTTGTGCTTCTCTAGTGTTGCAAAGCCGCCTTGTGCCCTGGCACTCCCCAACTTTTTGCTGATTGGTACTGGTGGTACCTGACTCTGACTGACCCTGGTCTCTGCCTGAACAGGCCCAGGGCCAGTGCTATTCTGAAAGAGACACTTAAAGATACAGTGAAAACACCTACATACACTAAGGTGCACTATGGGTTAGGGTACCCTTATCATTGGCATGACCTCTCCTATACGGCCCTAGTACATAATAGGGAAGGGGTATTAGAACTACCTTTTAAGTCCCTAGAATATAATAGGGCATTTCATTTTAGAGGCCAGCAGCCCTTTCTGAGTTTGCATGTGAGCACTGCTGAAGCCTGAGGTCAGTTTAGAAGTAGCCCTGTGTTGTAGGACTGTTTTAAAATGCAAATTGTGCCCAAACTCGACTTTTGGGTTTGGGGAACTTACAAACTGATCAACTACAATGTTGGGGCAAAATTAGGTTAAGTGGAAAAATGTTTTCCCCTTAACTATGGATGTATCATATTTGCTAAATTCTTGAGTCCGTCGGTGCACTCTAATTTTTCTTATTTAAACTCTTTTTTCCGGGTAATTGTTTGTGCAACTTCTACCTAGTGTTTTGTCTAAAAACACTTTACTTCAAACGTATTAGGGAGGATAGGAAAATTCCGTCCTTGTTGGTGAGTGCACACTTCACTTGACATTCAAGTCTTTTCAACTTTTTCTATTTACAAATCAGTCTGAGTCGCTGTTCTTGAGGAATATTATTTATTTCATATTTCCTTTGATCATTCAGTAGTTTTGCTGATTATATTTCATCAGTTTCATTTTGCCATCATATTTCCACATATACCCAATGCATTTCGGGTCGTAAGGGAGACCCTTCCTCAGGGGTCCGTGAATACATGGCCGATACACACTAGTTCTTCGTCATTATTTATTTTGCCGAAATTTACTTTCCCACCCAATCCCACAAAAAATATCGACATTATAATCAACATTGCAAATTACACTCGTGTCTAGCACTAATCACGGAATTACGTCACTATTCATATTGACTCTTTCGGAACATCCTCTAATAATTTTAATTAAATACAGTGTACACCTTAATTTCTTTAACCTTTGATATTACTATACAATACGATATTTGATGCTAGAACATCCCGATCACATGACCGACTGACTACCAATGAAATCAGCCACTTCATCCAACAAGGCTGATCTAAATCTAACTACCTAGGTGATTGGTTACTCATTCTTGCAATTTACACTCGTGTTTAGCACTAATCTCGGGATTACGTTAATATTCTAATTGACTTATTCGGAACACCCATTAGGAATTTTAATTCTATATAGTGCACAACTCAATCCCTTTAATATTACTATAAAATACGATTTTTGATGATCGAACATCCCGATCACATGACCGACTGACTACAAATGAAATCAGCCCGTTCATCCAACGCGGCTGATTTAAATCTAACTACCTAGGTGATTGGTTATTCAACCGGCAACCTACGGACGACGGGAAAACACTAACATCGCAACCACAGAAGTAAGTTATGTTAGAAAATTAAACATAGTTTACATACGGGCAGAGATAGTCATCTGTAATAACCGGCGCCCTACATAATAACACGATGCTCTAACAAGTTAACGATTAAATTCTGCCACTGTATTTAAACGCCGACACAACGTAATTTATATCTTTAACATGCCAGGGCCGATATTGAATGAAGTGAATAAACACACCATGGAAACCCCGTGATTTAAACCTCCGAATCTATTTAAAATATACACCTATGTATCCTCATCCTAGAGTCAGGATTCTATGTATCACACACTGTCTAACGATGATACTGCAGTTACCAGAAATTTAAAGTGAGTCATTTTTTGTAAACAGATGAAACTATGTTATGAATGATGTATAAGGCTAGCTAAAGTTCCCTGTTCTTTCCTATTCACAGACCCCTGAGGAAGGGTCTCCCTTACAACCCGAAATGCATTGGAAAGGCCATTGGAAAAATGATGGCAAAATGAAACTGATTAAATATAATCAGCAAAACTACTGAATGATCAAAGGAAATATGAAATAAATAATATTTCTCAGGAAAAGGGACTCAGACTGATTTGTAAATAGAAAAAGTTGAAAAGACTTGAATGTCAAGTGAAGTGTGCACTCACCAACAAGGACGGAATGTTCCTATCCTCCCTAATACGTATATCATATTTGCTACATAATACATCATCTGCTGCATAATCTAACAATTTCACCCAAAACAATTTTGTAGCTCAAACGTATCAAAAATTATTAAAAGAAATGTGACTTATGTTACTGTGAAGTGCAGGGCCCTTTGGAAAGGCTGACCTTTTAGCTTTCCCACTGCTGCATTTGTATGTTACACAGGTACTAATGAGGCAAAAGCTTTGCAGAGGCTGTTAGTATGTGTAAATATGTCACAATAATAAAGTATCATAAAATGTACCGCATTACACTGCAGCCTTTTTTATTGATGCATCATTTAGTCAACACTGCAACATAATTTTGGTCTCCATTGCTGCCTAACTCCAGTGGCCCGAAAGCATGCTGCACATGTTAAACGTGTCTGTGCATGAAGCAGACACCAAGAAGGTTGCAAACTTAGGGGCTGATTACGATGGCAGATGGACTTCAGTATGTTCGCCATCGAATTGGGGAATGGGACCACTGGCCTTCAAGGTGACGGCCCCATGATAGGCCTTACAGTGCGACCGCCACTACGGCGTTCACAGTGCATATCTTTTACATTGCAGCAGGTGCTGCTAGCTGCATCATCCGCGGCAATGTAAAAAAAGGGATATGTTACATATTTCACTGCACTACGTGGCAGGCAAAATGCGGTGCCTGCCACATGGTGCAGTGATACCCAGGTCCCATGTCTGGGGGAAAGGGGCCTGCTACGGCCCCCAATGTCCCTTTCCGCCTGCTTTTCCATGGCGGGTGAACCGCCATGTTTAGGCTGGCTGGTAAGGGACATCATAATCCCTAGTGCGGTGCCTGATAGGCACCACCAGCATTGTAGGAACCACAAGCCACTACGCCTCACTGGTGGGCTCAAGGAGCCAGTCGGGTGTGTGGTGGTTGGTCTTTCCGACTGCCAGGGAACCACCCACCACTGTAATATGGCGGGCGGTGATGCAGTCACTGATGGCGGTGGGACAGCTACTGACGTGGTGACGTGGCATTCTCACCGTCATTATAATCACCCCCTAAGTTTGGTGTGCATGCAAATCCTACATTGCCAACACCTGGTAAGTTGCACTACTACTGCTGAAAAAGGCCAATGGAGGTACCAATGGGTGAGGTGGGCTATCCTCAAGGGTCTTGTGACCTCAGTGACAGAGTCACGGTCGATCTAGGGTGTGCTTCTTCGTATGCCTGCTCGCAAGACTAGAGGTGAACTGCACATTGGATTGTGGTAGAGAGGCCTTCAAGGTTAACTCACACTTGCCACCGTTAGGGTCCACCTGCGGGTGCTAACACACCAGGGCTTCTAAGGTCTATCGGGCCTTCTAAGGTGTAGCATCGAAATGAGCTCTGTCAGAAGTGTGGTCTGGTGGACAGGTCATGAAGGCTGAACTTGGTTCTCCAGTTCCAAATTCAGCAGCTCTGGCCAGAGTGCCACATCCTCTCCCACACTGAACACCATACTGCCCCACTGAGAGAAACTCGCACTGCCTTCAGCTACAAATCAAGTGTGCTGCGACTGAATTCAAATTATGCACTAGACAACAGCAACATGCTGCCTGAAAAAAATGAATAACACCCTGGAAAAATTAAACACTCATATGGGAAAACAAACATAAGCAAAGCTTGTGAACTGTAATCAGTAACAACATTGTTACCGTAACTGTTTAAAACTCATTATTCAGAAATCAGTGAGTAATTTTGCCTGAAAAGTTCAGGACATGGCTACAGGACCAGGAAGGGACCAGTTTTAATCTCCATTGCTTATATCCTTTCAAAATGTAAACAGTTTGGTTTAAAAAATACCACATCCCGAACACAGAGCCACATTTTATAAGCTACAATAATTAAAACAGTTGAAAACAATCACATTAAACGTTTCCACTCCACCCATTAACCAGGTATTGCACTCCCTTTAGGATTGGTGCACTTCCCCACCCTGGGAAAACAATATTGTTTAAAGAAAGAAGATAAAAAGAAAGTAGCGCTTTCACTGGCAAACTCTGTAAAGTGGCGCTAATGTGTGTGGCTGTAAATAACAATTTGGCCTGTCTGCTGCCCACTCTGTATTGCTTTATTTAGGTATTTATTTATTTTTTTCTCTGTCCTGAGGTTTTTCTTTTGAATAGAAAACGGTCAGAAATGAGGACATTTCCAGCCAAAGTGTTCCACCTTTTTTGGATCCATTTCACAGGGGAACAAATAAAGAAAAGGCAAGAGAGAGTACATAAGAGCTGTCTCTTGAAATCAGCACGTATGGAGGAGAGAGACAGAAAGAGATGGAGGAATAACGAGAGAGGGGAGGAGGGCAGCTGCCAGAGGCAGATCAGGAGAAGTGGACACTGTCCTTGCCTTCTCTGGGAACGAAAGGAAAGGGACAGAGTTTTTTAGTTCTCGCGAAAGCACTGTCGCCAGCGAGATCTATTGTTGTCCACTTGCCTCTCAAGGGAGACAAGAGATGGGTATGCACAGGCCGGACTGGAAATGTGAACGCGGCGCACATCTCCTGTCCCCCTTGGGAGGCAAGTCAGCATGCAGTTTCACTTTCACTTTTGTGAAAACTCGCACCATCGTAGGAGCGGCCCTTGCGGGCTCACTCAGTAAATAAACATTGCCACAGTGCCTACATCGGCACAAATGAAGATTCCTCCAAATTCACCCGGTGTGTCGGCTGGCCGTGGCGCAGTACGGGAAGCACTCCAGCTTCTCCAAATTTCTGTCAGCACGATGCGGGGCTCCCTCCTTAGGCATGGGAGCCCGCAATGCTATCTGCCGCTCTCCCGGGACTTCAGCTCCCGCACTTCACTTCCTCTTTGACACCGGGGCTCCCTCTTCATCACGGGAGCCCCGGAAGGGGACAGGCGCTGCCTACACCGGCCGCACGCGCAAGCTGCAGGGCACGCGAAAGTAACATGTACCCCGGATGCGCGGGCAGCCCTCGCCCTCCCAGGTCTCCTCCCCGCCTCGATGTGTTTGCTGTTCCCTGCCTCCCGAGCTTGAGGCAGGGCTACATAGTGTCCTGCTTCGCATCGCTGGGACTGCGGCTGGATTCTTTGGTTAATGCTCGTTTTACCTTTCAGTCAGAACTGTAACAGCATGTGACTAGACTTATGAGGCCGCATCTGTCCTACCTGACTGACCCAGTCCTACTCCGTGTAATGATTCTTGTTTTAACAGTGGGCATCTCAGGAAGCCACGAGAAAGGTGTTTTATCAGTGGCTGTGTTGGTTCAGGCTTGAGAAGATGGTGGGACTGGCAACATGTAGCCTGATGCTTAGCGTTACAGTACCTCTCCAGTCTGATGACATTTCAGGCATTTTGAGGTAATATGGGTGAGCTTTTTTCCTACCCGAGATAGGCTGGGAGAGGAGATGGGTATTCAGTGACAGATGCTTTGCACCACTCCTCTTTGCTGGGAATTCACAGGTCTGACTAGTGTGGCGAACACAACCTTTGTTTTGACCTGTAGTATCAGAAAGCTCTGAGTAAAGCAAAGTATCTTCCTTAGGGCGTTGCATGAGCTCTGAATTTAGGAAGGGCAATGCACATTGTGCCTTTGCTCAGCCAACAGCAGATGAATGACCAAGTTTGGAAGTGTGTAACACAAACCTAACCACCATTCTGAAATCCCTTCACTAGTCTGAATGTAGCTATTCACTTTGTGCAGCTCTTTCCACCAAAAAGCCCTGCCATTCTGCATTTCATTCAGCAGGCTTGATCTGTACAATCTGTTCATGGTTCGATGCCTGGTGCTCTGGCTCCAGTCTCCGCTCAGCTGGAATCTTTCATAGGTGGCATAGGAAGTGTGCAGTCCTTGTTTTCTATTCACTGCTGCTGAGAGGGCGGTCTTTTGCCCTGTGCGATCATGCTAACTCCGGAAAATAAGAGTTCTAAGGTTTGTGCAGAAGCAAAAGATGGAGTGTCATACCGCCCTGAGTTTCTCAGCCTGGACCCAGAGCACAAGAAACCATGGGGCTGCTGCAGGAGCCTTGCTGGCACTAGAGGGGGCGTGGCCAGCCACAGTCATGTGCATACCCAGAAGCCTGTGCGGCAAACATCCGATTCATCAGTACAGGCGACACAGGCATTTGTTTAATAGCAGAAGGAGTATTTGTAGCTGTGCACGCAGAGGCATTCATGAAAGTGACCGGCACGTCACCGCTGCAAAGTCACCCTACTAGTAGTAAGTGATATTTTTTATCGTGATTGCGCGAACAGATGAAGAATTTATACAAAATATTAAGCTTTAGATTTCGATGATCACGCGCACTCCGAGGGGCCGTGAGAAACGGAACACATTTTCAATTTTTAGGAGAGGAGGCTCACGCAGGCGCCACCGGAAGGCGTCACAGGGTCACGTGACGCAGAACAAGGCGCCTGCGGGAGGGAGCGGGAGGTGCAACGCTCCCTCCTGTTGCTAGAGGTCGGGAGGCTCCAGAGGAACCTTCAGCGCGTCACCAGCACTCTGCATACCCACAATCCTGTGCGCGCCTCATAATGCTGCTTTACTTTCATCCTAAATGCAGGGCTCTTTGTGGCATTGAAAACGATAAAGAGCGGACATTTAAGAACGAAGAGGCCAGAGTATCAGCCCGCTAGTAGGAAGGCACGAACCGTAGTTAGGCACACTACTTTACTAAGGGAAGTTATTTGGTAATTTGCTTCTTATGTGACTTCATTGTGTACGTGAATTAGAGTATTGTGCTAGATGTTAAGAGAATGAAGCACTGGCAAAGCCAATAGAGTCCAATACAGAGATCTTGGTGCAATTGAGCCAGAAACGACCCCTGACAAGGAAGGACAGACAGCGTAATGGCTTTGTAATGTAAACATACCTATTGATAGCAACTTTGTAGATATTAAACTATGAACATGATATGGTGTTTATGTCTATGTATGCACTCCACCATCCTTTTGGGATGTACAGTTGAGAGATGTGATAACAATGAAAGGGGCAGAGAGGGAGGTGGGCACAGAGAGAGAGGTGGGCACAGAGAGGGAGGTGGGCACAGAGAGAGAGGTGGGCACAGAGAGAGAGGTGGGCACAGAGAGGGAGGGGGGCACAGAGAGGGAGGTGGGCACAGAGAGGGAGGTGGGCACAGAGAGTGAGGTGGGCACAGAGAGGGAGGTGGGAGGGAGGTGGGCACAGAGAGGGAGGTGGGCACAGAGAGGGAGTTAGCAAGTGACAGGGTGGAGTGAAAGCGGGCTGAGGCAGCTGTTTCTATGCACAGGGTGGAGTGAAAGCGGGCAGAGGCAGATGTTTCTATGCAGAGGTGGAGTGAAAGCGGGCAGAGGCAGCTGTTTCTATGCACAGGGTGGAGTGAAAGCGGGCAGAGGCAGCTGTTTCTATGCACAGGGTGGAGTGAAAGCGGGCAGAGGCAGCTGTTTCTATGCACAGGGTGGAGTGAAAGCGGGCAGAGGCAGCTGTTTCTATGCACAGGGTGGAGTGAAATCGGGCAGAGGCAGCTGTTTCTATGCACAGGGTGGAGTGAAAGCGGGCAGAGGCAGCTGTTTCTATGCACAGGGTGGAGTGAAAGCGGGCAGAGGCAGCTGTTTCTATGCACAGGGTGGAGTGAAAGCGGGCAGAGGCAGCTGTTTCTATGCACAGGGTGGAGTGAAAGCGGGCAGAGGCAGCCGTTTCTATGCACAGGGTGGAGTGAAAGCGGGCAGAGGCAGCCGTTTCTATGCACAGGGTGGAGTGAAAGCGGGCAGAGGCAGCCGTTTCTATGCACAGGGTGGAGTGAAAGCGGGCAGAGGCAGCCGTTTCTATGCACAGGGTGGAGTGAAAGCGGGCAGAGGCAGCCGTTTCTATGCACAGGGTGGAGTGAAAGCGGGCAGAGGCAGCCGTTTCTATGCACAGGTTGGAGTGAAAGCGGGCAGAGGCAGCTGTTTCTATGCACAGGGTGGAGTGAAAGCGGGCAGAGGCAGCTGTTTCTATGCACAGGGCATCTGGCTGTTCCTCTTCAGATACAGCAACGGAGTGAGTCAGCCGGTCCCACCACACCCGGAGTAGTTTATAATACAATACGGATAAGCTTCGCCTCCGGGGCTCTCTCTGTAGAAGGGGCTGGCTTCAAACTGTAGCCAGATGTTCGTTATAACTTGCTGTAATAGGGGAAAATACAAAATGTTAGTATTTAATGAATATTTAATTAACTAATCAAGAGGCGGGCGGCCAGAGGCTCTTTGAACATGCAGGCTGCAGGGAGAGGTGGAGGCCGTGTTCTGCAGCTAACACTGCACCAAAGTTCACTTTTACCCAGTGCATAGCGTGCAAAGCACAATAGCAGTGAGAGCCTGGACGGTCCCAGCTCGTGCAATTGCATGGGGGGTGCAGAAAAGAATTAAAAACAAACAGAGAGGGCAGGGAGGCCTGGCAGGGCAATGGAACTGAAGAATGGGTGAGGGAGAGAAAGCAGCGAGAGGCCTCCCCTTTCATCTCTACTTCATCAATTAACCCAGCTGTGCATTCATGGTAGGTAGATAAAATAAACATATTTAATAACTGCAGCAATCGACTACGCGCCCAGAGACCCACCCCGTTGTGATTATTTAGGGGATTGCATCAAAAAGATGAAGTCACATAAATTAATGTGTTTCTTCGAATAACAATTGTTTTCTCCCGATTTATGCTTATGGGACGCGTATGTCCTTTGATTGGAGATGAAAGGGGAAGCAGCTCGCTGATAATGTACCATCTGAATCTCCTATCCAATCTCAGCCTTTGAACCGCCGCAGGACTGATGAATTTAGAAACACTTAAATGAAGAATCTTACTAAAGCTTCACATACAGTTTTTATTAACGCTAATGCTATAACCAAGAGAGTCAGCTTCGTAAATGAACAAACAAGTGAATTGGTTTTATTATAGCTTTGAGATCATTGACGTCCCTTTACCTATACTTTATATGTTGCATTAACCCACTCACACACTTGTTGCTCGTATCAATATCTCTGCCTCAGAACCCCCTTCTCAGAGAAGGTCTGTCTGTGGCTGCCGGCTGCATTACTGTGACCCCCTCACACCTGTGACGGAGGCTGCATTACTGTGACACCCCCTCACCCCTGAGATAGAGGCTCGGAGTCCCAGAGAGCCGTAGTGCCACAGGGTGTGGATGCTATAGAGGTCTGCCACGTCGGCTGCCTCTAGCCCAACCGAACATCTCTCTGAGATCCAGTGTCGCCAGTACAGATAATTAGCAGAGGGCAGATACATGCGGAAGAGAGAAAGGACTACAGCTGTTCTTGTTCACTAAAGGACACAAACATACGCTCAGACTCCGCTATCTCTGCCACACTAAGGAGCATATTATCAACAACTAGCAATATTTATCGCAAAATGAGCTTAGTGATATTTTTTTATCGCCGTGCATCGCTGGGATTTTATTGCAGAGATAACGTGCTATTAGCAACGTTTATCTTAAATGCGATAAAATATCTGGCAATAGCTGCTTAATGCGTGAATATCGCTGGAAATCCAGCGATATTCAGGCATTAACGGCAATAGGGTCTTAACCTGAAAATCCAACTCCCATTGAATAAACAGGTTAAGAAGTGGTCTGAGCAGGCATTAGTTTTCAGCAATATTCGCGCTTAGCGCACATTTTTTCATCGCTACGCCTGCGTTGATAATAGGCTACAGTGATGTTAGCGACTGGTTTCAGTCGCTAACAGGTTGGGTACGCCCACTTTGCATGTCATTAGCGATAAATATCGCTGACATGCAAAGCCAGCCCCAAACCGCTAGCTATCGCCTCAAACTGTCGCTAACTGATGTAAGCGACAGCTTGCTAATAGGGTGATGAAATTATCGCCGCTTTGTTGCTGAATTGGCCGCAAAAGCGGCAATAATTTCATATCGCCCACCTTGATAATATGCCCCTAACTTTTAGTCATGCTGAACAGTAAGCACACTGGTGTATAACATGGCTAAAATATATTGGCAAAGCCAAAAGCTCTTGCGTCGGCAAGACATATTGCCTTTGCTAGTGCTTGTTTAATTTTAAATAGAATGTATTACATTTTACGTGGTTTGTTTTTTGCATAGCAAATAATTTCAGGGCTTGGCTCGTTCACAGGTTCTACGGTCCTTAATTTGTTGGCTCGTCCACCTCTGCTCATATTATCGACTTCAGAAACATTAACGTTTTAGTACGTTTGTAATGTTGGGAGTAAGACACTGTAACAATACATACGTTCTCCAAAGATGCACGCTTTCGTCTTGCTAGTTATATTTAGATGATTGCAGCAAGCCTATTAAAAATGAACCATTTAGGAGGATGGTAACTTTTGGCTTTTGGGTTTCACAAAGATCTCTGCAAAGGACAATACGATTGTCTGGACTATCTTATTTTTTTTATTTTTATTTTTTTTCAGAGCTTTATATAGCGCGAACTTGACCCGAACCGGGTATCAAATCGCTTTATATAGCACCAGTTACGTTACACAAGGACACAAATTCATTTTGTTAGGCACGGGGAGATTAAGTAATGTGCCCAGAATCACAGGAGGTTTGGGACATTACCGAGACTCAAAGCGGGTTCCCCAGGTCCGAGGTCGAGCGCCTTAGCCGTTATGCCAACTTCTCTCCCCTTATTAAGATTCAAACATGAGCTACAGACTCTCTGCTACGCTCTGCATCAAGCGTACTTAACCCATCCCACCCTGCTACAAAATAATGTCCAAATCATGCACTACAGTACGCGCGATCAGACCACGTGACGAGCAGAGGAGTATGTAAAACAAGATTGGGAGCGTGTCAACCAGGTTCTCAAGGCAGCAACAGCAGGAATAGCTTACGCGTGACCTTAAAAAGATGAACACGGACAGGCGGTTGGAACGAAGTAACCCGAGGTGCTTTACACATATGTTTCTATGAGCTTCCCCTAGCATCTGTCTCTGGCGATGTACCCCTCTGATTAAAAGTGCTACATTAGCTCTGATGTTGGAGCGCTGAGAGGTGTTGAGAGTTGACAATCTTTCCGAAATGCCGTTTTGTTGGAAATCAGGGAGTTATGTCTCAGCACTGGTTGCAAGCGCACATTGTGGTTGCAGGTGTACCTTAAGCTTGAATAGAAAGACAGCGGGAGACCCCTACAAAAAAAAGAATTCTTTCAAGTTTCTTACAGATACATGCTTTACTTATCCCGTCCGGAATGTTTTATCTGTGTCATGGGATTAGTTGTTCTATTGGTGCCATAAGGACAGTGCAAGTGCCAGAAGGCAAACACTGGAGCTAGTTGCACTTGGTTGGCCCTTAGAAACTAGAGAACTTCTGCAAAGGAGGTGGAGTGTGAGGGGGAGGGGCTCCAAAGGACGCCCACCTAGAAACTGCTACGTGGTTCTGACGTATGATAACCCAGTAAGCGGTTGAAGTGCATAACAAAAGTATGGAATGAGGAGGCGGGGCCAGTGACGTGGCTGAAAAAATGTTTTCAATATTTTGTTTATCTTTCATCTTAAGGTAAATACGTAGAAAATGTAACATACGCCTTTCATGGAGAATTAAAGCAAGTTAAAGGAATCGGAGGGCAATGTACGACAGCTCTTTGATTAATTCCATCCCCGCAGATGCAACCATATAGCTGCAGAAATGAATGCTGGCTGGAGCAATCATCACTTTCATTCACAGTTGTATGAAGTCCCAGATTGTAAGAGCTGTGAATATCCAAAGTATACCTTTAAAAATTGTATTACAAACTATAATAAAGAATATGCGCAAAGAGATTTAGTGTTTCAAATAAAACAAGTATTTCCAAATTTTGTGTTTCGTGATATAAAATTAGACCTAGTGCAAACCTTTTTTTTAAATATAAGTTTCTATCAGAAGGACAGCACTTTTACATTTACATTTCTTTCGGGGTGCAGGCACCCTGGCTTGTTTCTCCCTCTCCTCCCACATCATGGCGTCGAAATACTGGCGGCACCTTACCGGCACCTCAAGGTCGGCACTAACTGTTCAGGAGTTTTGCTGGTTGTTTAATTAAAGAAAAATGTGGGGGAACTGTTTATGTAAAATTAGAAAAAGGCTCTTCAAGTCGTTCCCCAAATAGATTGACCGTTCATGCTCTAAAGCCGCCAGAGTACTTAAGGCTGCTTTAAAAACCACTCCTAGGGACAATGCTCTGATCCGCTCCACACGTGCCAATTATAAAAAGCAGATAAGTATCCGCAAAAGGGAATTAAAGGGGGATACCTGGCGAGAGCTTCTAGACCCTCTGACCTTATCTAGCAGTTCTAGATTCTGGAACATTATTAATAGCCCACTTTTTTTAACAGATAAGCCTGCGGACCTAGGTACAAACATAACAGAGAAGGAATGGGTGGCCCATATTAGCGCCATTTTTAAAAGTTTAACATCTGAGTCTGAGCCGCAGCTAAGCCCACAGTACGGGAACGAGATTGTATTTACTGTACAAGAAGTGGAGGACGGTATAACTAACCTTACGGAGCATTGGGAGCAGACGCCGTGTGCTACAGCAACTGGACTTCACTAATCCTGTTAGCGGCTCTACAACTCGCCGCACCCGCTCCGCGGGTGCCGCTTCGCCCAGGTTTGGAAAGCGGGCGTTGAGGAGGCTTGTCAAGGCGGCTGGGCGTGAGGCTAGGCGGGGCTGCGAGCGAGCAGGGACTCCAGTAACCAGGAGTCCCTGCGTGACCAAGAACCAGCTGACGGTCCGCTCTCCCTGCTGGCCCGCCCCCCGCCCACTACAGGTGGATAAAGACTCGCCCTACCATCGTTCTGCGGGATACTTGCCCTTCACGGAGCATTGGGAGCAGACGCCGTGTGCTACAGCAACTGGACTTCACTAATCCTGTTAGCGGCTCTACAACTCGCCGCACCCGCTCCGCGGGTGCCGCTTCGCCCAGGTTTGGAAAGCGGGCGTTGAGGAGGCTTGTCAAGGCGGCTGGGCGTGAGGCTAGGCGGGGCTGCGAGCGAGCAGGGACTCCAGTAACCAGGAGTCCCTGCGTGACCAAGAACCAGCTGACGGTCCGCTCTCCCTGCTGGCCCGCCCCCCGCCCACTACAGGTGGATAAAGACTCGCCCTACCATCGTTCTGCGGGATACTTGCCCTTCACGGAGCATTGGGAGCAGACGCCGTGTGCTACAGCAACTGGACTTCACTAATCCTGTTAGCGGCTCTACAACTCGCCCAGGTTTGGAAAGCGGGCGTTGAGGAGGCTTGTCAAGGCGGCTGGGCGTGAGGCTAGGCGGGGCTGCGAGCGAGCAGGGACTCCAGTAACCAGGAGTCCCTGCGTGACCAAGAACCAGCTGACGGTCCGCTCTCCCTGCTGGCCCGCCCCCCGCCCAATCACCCTCCTTACATAATCAACACCTACTCCCGCAGCGCGGGACGCAGCTCGGGGCGAAGAGCGGGCAAAGAGCGGGCCGTTTGAGGCCGTTCGAGGACTGAGCGGACTGGACTGGCCCAGTCTCTTTCGCCCGCCATTTCCTACCAGAGAGGTCTGCAAAGTTCGATCCACCCCCTCCTTTTTTATATATATCTTGTTGTTTGGCTGTGCCCCCTTATTTAAGATATGTGCACAAGAATAACTAGGAGTAAGGCCTCCAAAGGTGGTCACCCAATTAGTGGTCCAATGGATGACTTCATTACCCGCACTAATTTCGCCATTGACCGGGAAATATCCAAGCTCCAGACTCGGGTATCTCTCGAGCTGGCAGCGGCCAGAAGACTGTCTGAAGTCATCGCTACTTCCAAAAAATCCTCTTTGGGCTCTATAGCTGTGGCGGTCACTCCAGAGCGTCCTCCCATCCCCCACTGCATAATTTCCCAGGCAGAGGTACACCAGACTCCTCCTCAACTCATCCTTTCCCCACACCTTACCCCGCAACCGAATCCACTGGAAGCGAGTGCCCCTGTCACCTCTTGCACCCAGAATGCTGTTCCTATCCTTCCTCCCCCAGTGGTCTTTAATGCCCCTAGTGCCCCTATTGTCACTAAAATAAACCGGAAGACTCGCTCTCGTTCCGCCTATTCACGGAAAAAGGCGAAAATCGCGGTGCCACAACAGCTGGCACCGACGAATGGCCCAACACCCACCATCAAAGTTGCTCGGCCGGTTGGGGAGCAGCCACCACTGGAGGGAGTTGGGGTGGGGACAACTACAGAGCAATTACCTGCTTCCATCCCAGTAACTGAAGGCCTACAGATAGATGGCTTGGGTAATAATGATAGGGAATTCATAGATTTGGTTTGGGAATCCCTCAAAAAACTCCTTTCTCCATTAGATCTCAGACTTTCACGAATCGAAAATAATTTACTTGAGATGGAAAAGAGCATCATTGCTCTGGCCACTCTCGGTTTGAGAAGTCTTGAAAATCAGGGCCTCCCAGTAGTCGATGCTATTCCTACAGCTCCCATAGTGCAAACACACCAAAATCAGCCCACTATACCCACGATTGTACGACCAGTTCCTAAACCTAGGACTGTGAAGGTGGGTCAAAAACTTCCTGTTACAATCCTTAAGGTCCCGAAGCAGACTCCAACCCATCTACCTGTCAATTCTAAAGCTGGGTTATCCTCAAAACGCCAGCCTGACAAGGTAGCTATAACACCTACCCAGGACTTCCAGATTAAGAACAATTTTAGAGGGGGATATATCGACCTTCCCCCGGAAGCAAATGATTTTGTAGTTGTGTTGATGGGGGTTCCACAGATCAGTAATGGCCAATATGAGGATCATTGGTCCTTGAAAAATAAAATAATGCATTGGCTTAATGTCAATAGACCTATCCCAAATGGCCGTAGAAGTAAAGTGCTGATGGTGCGCAGAACTTCTTGGGTGGGCCCAACTAGGAAAACAAATGCGGGGGATTGCATAGTTGTAACTTTTGATGACCCACACACAGCACAGCACATATGCTCGTGGCCTTGTACTGAGGGGTCTTCTGTCATTCCGAAACCCTTGTCCTTCTTCTATCCCCCACGACCAATCCACAACCAGATGGACAATTGGTCACTAGTCCACCAACAACCAAGGAGAAACCATTTTAACCATCAAGTGGATCCTTTCTCCCACTGGAATGGTTTCCCAATTTCAAATAGATTCGGGGGTTTGGAGGAAGTAGATTGACTCCATAGGCACCCAGGTTCCCACACAGCGGGTAAGGTACCATTGATCCCAGCTCACGGGCGTCGCGGGTCCAATTGTGCAGACATCGATCCCTTAGTAACTGTACATCCTTTTGGCCTAGTACAAACATTACATAGCGCTATTTTTGAGGGGGGTTTGATAGCTAAAAATAGTGCAGATCAGGCTGAGCTGACTGTATTGGGAGCCTCCAGTCCACAAGGTAGGAATGCACAGTCTGAGTTCTCGCATATTCTACCAAATGCCCCTGTACAGGCCACAACTTTGCTTGTAGGAAGCCAGTCTGAGGGAATTATGGTTTTTACATCCTCCGAAAATTTTTTCCAAGATGAGCCCCTAGACAGGTTACCCCCAGCGGCTGTGCCAACTCCTACTGCACCTGCTCATCCCCTCAGTCATCCTAGTACAACCGTACCTCCACTAAAGATTGTAAGCTGGAATGTGGCAGGGCTAAATCGGAACTTTGATATTCCTGAATGGAATGTGTTCATAGAGCCATTTGACATTTGCATTTTGCAAGAAACTTGGACCTTGGACCCGAAACATAGAGTTGGATTTACCACCTACTTTGTCCCAGCCCTCCAACAAAGGGGTTCAAAGGGTCGTCCATCTGGAGGCCTCCTAATATGGGTTAGAATTGCTTTGGGTTTAAAAGTGAGCGATAGGTCCACTCATTCTCCCGACTTGCAGAGGATCTCAATACACTGCGAAGGGGGCAAGATGTTAGAGGTCTTCAACTTATACCTGAGGGGCGCCAGGAGTGGGACATCAAGCCTACCTCAGACAGGTCTTAGCAACGACCTAGCCGCTTGCAAGATTGACTCTTATATTCTCCTTGCGGGCGATTTCAATTGTTGTTTCGAGCCGCTGGCAAAGGAGGATATTTTGAATTCTTTCGAGGAAGATGCAAGAAGGGGCATCCCGACCTTGTCGTTGGATCCGATTCCCAAATGGACACAAAATGCGTTAGAGATCAATGCACTCTGTCTGGAGCATAATTTGAGATCAGCAAATGGCCGCTCAAAATCGGACCTTATGGGAGCTCACACCTATAATAGACCGGGACACTCCTCCAGAATCGATTTTATTATCCTGAATTATAACCTCTGGCCATTCCACTTGGATATGGAGGTTGTAGCATCCTGCGATAGCGACCACAACCCCCTTTGCTTAACCTTGTCTCCACACTGGCAAAGTAAGAAGTATAAGCAAGCACCCACTTGGAAGTCATCCCACGAAATTGTTCCGTCCAACTGTGGTAGACGTCTGAAGTGGGCAAAAGTTAAAGCTGATGAGGCAAGGATGGCGCAAGCCGGGTCCATCTTGTCAGTGGTGGAACCTCGGCTTGACGCCATATGCCCAGCCAGGACTAATGTCTTGCCACTTTTTATAGAGACTATAGTATCACTGAGTAAATTGTTTACAGTTCAATATACTAAATCCAGGGCGGGTTCTAAAAGTGATTCCAATGCCAGGGACAATTGGTACTCTCCCCAATGTCGTATTGCAAAGGGGGAGCTTATTGCTGCAGTCAAGAGTAGGGACAAGGTCGCCATTAGTTCCGCGAGGAAATCCTACAAAAAAATAGTGGCTGAGGCAAAGGAGGCTCATGATTACCATTTCTGGTGTGACTTAACTGAAGCTAGTTCCTTGAAGGATTCCAAACGGTTTTGGGATCTCCTAAGAGCAAGGAACAAGCCCATTGACCATCAAATAACCTGTAACATTCCGGGTGATGCTTGGTTTGCCCACTTCTCCAAGCTCTATTCTGTTGCACTGGACTTGTCCCCTTTATGCCCGGGATCTTCGGTCATTACAATAGCCAACTCTCTTCCTATAGATTTTCCTTTTACCAGTCAGGAAGTTGAAGGGGCTATTAGGAGCATTGTCCCCAACAAGGCTCCAGGCCCTGATGGTATTCCAGGGGATTTACTTAAATCCTACCCGGTAATATGGAGCAGATTAATTGCTTTACTCTTAAACGAGGCTCTGCAAGGGGGATTCTTTCCTGACTCTTGGAGGGGCGCAGAAGTTGTGCCTATCTTCAAGAAAGGCAGTCGGGACGACCCATCAAACTACCGCCCCATTAGTTTACTGGACTCAACCCAGAAGGTTGCGGGGAAAGTTGTTCTAGGTAGGATTCTCCAATGGGCTGACGAGGAAAAGATCCTGTCTGACTTTCAGGCAGGTTTTAGAACAGGGACAGGAACCATCGAGCAAACATTCCGCCTTCTGATGATATATTGGAAGGTGGTGGTGCTGGGAGGGGGTACGTTATATCTAGTCTTTATTGACTTGAGAACGGCCTTCGACCTAGTCCCACGGGAACTGCTATGGAATGTCCTCGATGGTCTAGGACTACCAAACTACCTGTTATTCTTGCTTAAAAATTTCATGAAGGCAATTTCGCCCAGATCAGGTGGGGTGTCCAGGGAGAAAAAACATCTCGCATCCCAGTAGACAGGGGCGTCCGCCAGGGGTGTGTGCTTGCCCCCACTCTGTTTTCTCTATATGTCAACGGAGTGGTGGAGCATCTGCTGCAACATCCTGCGGATGCACCTACCCTGGCGGGCAGAAAGATCCCAACGCTCCTGTTTGCGGATGACACCCTCCTGATCTCGAAATCTCCAGCTGGCATTCAGAAATTGCTTTCTAGCTTTAAATCCTTCTGTGATAACAGGGGTTTAGCTATAAATATAAGCAAGACCAAATTCCTTGTCCTCAATCCCCCCAAGAAATCCGTCGCCCCACCTGTTTTAGACTCCACCCCCTTGGAGAGAGTCAAGGAATTTGACTACTTGGGAATTCGCCTGTGTGACTCTATGAGTTGGAAGGCGCACCATCATAAGGTGTTTCTGACGCACAAAAGGGTCACGGGCGCTTTGCTCAAGGAGCAACGAGCCTCCTCATTGAAACCAATTGGGGCAGTGCTAGATATCTACAGAGCTAGGGTCGTAAGTGCAGCCTTATATGGCGCTGAACTGTGGGGTATGCAGAGAGTCGATACATTGGCAAAGATGGAAAACAACTTCCACAAAGATCTGATGAGGCTACCCCACAGCACCCCTACAATCCCCCTCTTGTTGGACGCAGGCACTCGCCCAATTTGCGAGCAAGCAAAACTGCGCCCCTTACTACTATGGTCCCGGGTTTGGAATGTCCCAGAACTGAGTAGCTATGCAGACGCCCTGGATGACTTGTTGTCTCTTCCAGGTTGTAACAAGATACCCTGGTTTAGGGAGGTTAAACGATTGCTCTATGAGCTGGGGATGGGAGATGCTTGGGCTAACAAAACAGCGCCACCCAAGCTGCTTCTAAAGAACGCTTACTGGCTATGGGTAAAAAATAACAGAACGCGTAATTCCAATCTTTGCAAATCTGCTGCCCAATTTTTACTAGTCAAAGATCTCCCTTTTAGGGAACCTTATTTGGACCTAATCCACAGCTCCGGAGACAGATCACTCTACTTTAAATTCAGAGTGGGTGTTCTCCCCTTAGGATTGTTTACTTCCTCCTGGAATCCTCCCTTTCAAACGGTCCCATTTTGCCCATTTTGCGACTCAAGGGTTGAATCTGACGCCCACCTTCTGTTTGAGTGCAGTGCTTATGTAGCACCCAGATTGAAATGGCTAAAGCCTCTGTGCAGAAGCCTGGGAACAAGATCACATCTAGAAGCCCTACGTATATTGCGCTCTGATGCCCGCCCTTTCTTCGCATGCTGCATGGCAAAATTTCTTGGCTGGGCATGGCGTATAAGATCTGCAAGAAAGCTATTGATACAATAATGTCTACTTCCATAACCTGTTTATAACCTGTTTTTAGCCATTAGTGCAAATATAAGTAAGGATAGCTAAAATGTGTATTTTATGTATAGATGTTTATTATGATTCTCTGCGGTATTTTAAATTATGCACCTTTGTAATGTTTTATTTTTTGTACTGCTTTTATGATATGTACCGTATCGAAATAAAGCTATACTACTACTACAACTAACCTTACATGTGAGAAGGCCCCAGGCCCAGATGGTGTCCCTCCTGACCTTTTTAAATCTAACCCCTCGCTGTGGGCGTCAGTATTGGTGGCTGTGTTGAACGCGGCCGCAAAGGTTGGGTGCCCGGAATCTTGGGGAACGTCCATAATAGTACCAGTTTTTAAGAAGGGAGATCGTAACTGCACCACGAATTATAGACCAAGCTCCCTCATTGATTCCGTGGTAAAAGTTGTGGGAGGAGTACTGCTGAACAGATTGAGCACCTGGGCGGAAGAGAACAAGATCATATCTGATGTGCAGTTTGGGTTTCGCCCAAGAAGCTCAACTGTGGCACAATGTGTCGACCTCTACCTTACCCTCGGAAAGTACACCATTGCCCGCCAGGGAACGATCTACATGGCCTTCATGGATCTGTCCTGTGCCTTCAATTGTGTTAATCGGGAAAGGCTGTGGCTGTCCATGGAGGCCATGGGGGTTGAAGTTAACTTGATGGACTTCCTGAGGGACCTACACAGAGACACCAGGGCAAATATTAGGGACTCTCAAGACCTAAGGGTGACAAGGGATTTTATTACAGAAAGGGGGGTACGTCAGGGGTGTATCCTAGCCCCCTTTCTTTTTAACCTATACTTTAATGATCTGGACCGGACCCTGCAGGAAACTGGGGCTGATTTTCCGTACGTGGGATGCAGGGGACTGCCCGTCTTGCTATACGAAGATGTTGCGGTTCTCCTGGCACGTACCCCCAAAAGCCTGCAAATCCTGCTTATATATTTCGAGGGTTTATGGCAATGTGCTGGTTGTTTTATTAAAGCAAAAAGTGGGGGGAACTGTTTATGTAAAATTAGAAAAAGGCTCTTCAAACCGTTCCCCAAATAGATTCACCTATCCAACCACTGCCGCTTGAGACTCGGCATCTTGCAAGGCTTACCAAAGCCTCCATGTTCCAAAGGCCGTCCCTGGTTCCTCTTTCTAACCTGTCACAGCCTTCCTCTAAATCGCGCCATGAATATTGGAAGGACAAACACCACACCTTTTCAAAATAACTAACAGGATGAAGGCATCGATTATCATGATTTGAAGAAGTGCGTCGAAGTACTTCACAAGTCGGCAGAGTGATGACAGAGGAAGGACAAGAGAAACGGAAGTGAGGGGCAGGCCGGGAGGAAGTCAGGCAAAATAGAGTGCGCATTGAGTCAGCCAATCCCAGGAAAAATAAGCATTTATGAATGCAATAGGACTCTTATTTACACAAGCCCTATTGCATTTTTAAAAAAAAGTTTAGGAGTCGAAAAAGGCACAAACGGGAGGGGCGGGGGGAGAGGTGCAGGGGGTTGAAAAGTGACGGACTGCAGGAGAGGGGGGAAAAAAGGAAAAATTGCATTACGTTAAAGGGGCTGATAGCCTCGGAAGGCTACAAATGGCAACATGACAGTTAAGAGGAGGGACTAAAAATGGGAAAACCAACGAGAGCACTGCATTTATGATGTAACCCAATCAAAACATGGGTGTAGAGTGGGCGGAGCTTAATTCAGCTTATCCAGTATAGTGTATACAGCATGCCTCGCAGAGCGATGGCAGTACGTTGCACAGCAACGCCATACGCGAGACCTAAAAAGCATTGGTATAACCTATAGGTGTCATTGTTGGGACATTGATGATCCAAAAGCTTCGTTCCATATATGTTGGATAATTAATAAGCGTTATTAAAGAAAAATGCCACCTTTCGTTGTTGGCAAGAACACAAGGAGGAGTTTGTAGCAATCAAGAATAAAGTTGTAAATGCGCCATGTTTGAAGTTGTTTGTAATGGGGGTGGATTCAGGTAGGTTCACCTAGTCTGGGGTCTGGCTGGGAGATCTGACTCTGATACCCAACACTTGAAGGTACTTGGCTTGTCTGAGACCAGGCTGTGCACCGATGAGTGGAGGGAGGAGGGGTCCAGGGAGAACTCAGGGAAGGCCAACTAAGGGGCTGGGACTCGTATCTGGCGAGGCTGCGCTACCTGGGAAAGCCAAACTTGAGTGACACCTGCATCATCCTGACGACTGGTCACTGCACATAGCTGTAGGGACGAAAGGACGAGGGCCGCTCCAATTTTACCGCAACCAGGAGCCCGCCGGCCGGCTGGGCTCCCCCCACCTCTGAGGGAATCTCGCACCTGAGCCCGGAACCCATGAGACGCACGTCCACCCGCCCGCCACCCCTGCCTGCTGCGACGACTCCGCCTCGGGGCCCCTACTGCCCTATACCAGCAAGACCAGACTCCCCAGTGTCGGAAGAATACCGCTCCAGCGTAAGATCGCCGGATTTTGTCCCCCCCCACTGTAAAATCGAGTGCACGTCCGTTGCCTCCAACCCGAGCTCCACACGACCAGGAGCTCAACAGTGAGTGTCGGGATAACAGACCGAGTGCTACCGAGTTGAACGGGGGTTTCTTATTTCACCATTCCTAGCCGGGCACCCTCTCTCCCTCCCTCACTCTTAAAAATGATGGCTGTGCAGTGGCTGGCCAAACAAGCACATACACAGAAAACTATTTCTCCCTGGGAGATGGCGCCAGCATGGAGCGTGTTAGACCTATCAGCCTTAGGGTGGTGTTACCCAGTTTTTTTTCTCGCGTTTGCCTTATTTTTGCCACAGTCTTTTGTTGGACCTAGGTCTCTGGGCACCTTACCACTGCCAAACAGTGCTGAGGTGCAGGTGCTCTCTCCCAACAACATGGCTGCCACAGGCCCCTGCTACTGCGGAGTGGCCTCTGTAGACACGCACTAGTAGTTAGGGGCAGGCTGGGACATCATGTTACAGTATCACTGCCATTCTGCCTTTTTGTTCCATAGCTTAATATGTGGAAACTCCTGGACCTTCCAGCCAGGGGAGGCGTCACGCTTTGCCGCCTTTAGAGGGTCACCTGACCTAGGGGTATAGGAGTAAAGGAGGAAAACCTGACTGGACCACTGGACCTGGGGGAACCTCTGCAGGAGTATAGGCGGTTGGGCCTAGGGGAGGAACCTACACTACTGGGGACTGACTGGGCCTAGGCACTGCTGTTCATAAGTTAGATGAGGGACTCTGCCAGCCTGCTGATCTAGCCCAGCGAGGGAGAACCCAGGGAACCACCTCCAGTGTGCTGCAGGGAACCATCCTGCCTCTGAAGCCCACCAACTCACCCCCCCTTCTTCCCCCTAAGAACCTACACTGGGACCTGCCATCCATCCCCCAAGAAAGGCGCTGTGACCTTCAAGCGCTGTCAGGAAGCACCTGCCTGCTATGAGCACTGCTGGGGGATCAATCAGGTTACCAGCACTTACTGCCTGCGCTGTGCTCCCAAGCGCTGTCATCTCACCATCCCTGCCCTGCCTCAGCTTGACCCCCAGCGCTATTTTGTCCAGAACTGTTGCTGCCTAAACAGTGCCTGGAAGAACTGTCCGGCCCCCTAAAGTGCTGAGCCCCCGAAGCGCTGTGATCCCTAAGTGCTACTTGGACCAGAACTGCTGCCTCCTGAGCGCTGCATGCCATAATCACCACCGCCGCCCGGTACCTGAGCTTGAGCGCTGTGACCTGGAAAGCGCTAGTCTACCATCACCGCTGTGACCCGGGCGCTGCAAATCTCGGAGGCTGCCTGACTTGTGCACGTGTGCGGATCCCCTCTGGGCGCTGCTACAGAGTGCGCCATGCTGCCTGAATCACCGCCGTGGCCCCAGCGCCTATTAAGTGAAGTCTCTGCGGCTGCCTGAGTCGCCGCTGCGCCCCTCAAAGCATGGGGAGGGCCGCCACGGTATTGAAGAAAGGCCGCGCTAGGCCCCGGAGCGTTCTCCGAGGACTACGTCATCGGCTGTTCAAGGAGGCAGGCGCGGCCCTGTTGGACAGGCCACATGACGGGCCGCTCTCCCCCGGCTCGACCAAGCCCGAGCCAGTCACACAAGCACCACACACCACCATTGCACGTCCTACGTCCCCTCAGGGACACCTGCCCTCGAGCATGATAACCTCGTGGGTCCGATCCACGGCCGACCCATGCGCCCAGCCAGGGCCGCCATCTTGGACACTTCGCCACGAGGCCGCCTGGCCCCCGATCGACCTCAACCCTGGGCCTAGCCCGGCCTCAGACATTCCGGCACCACCCTCCACCCAGGAGGTGAGCGAGCTACTTGGCCAGTCAATGGGAGAAAGAGGTGTCGATGGTTCTCCCCCGGCCAGTGCCGCTCGCCCATCGCCTCCCCGGGCGCTGGCTCCACCCCCCTGCTGGGTGTCTGGACTCCCTCATCCCGGACCTCCCGACCTCCAAGTGCGAGGGTCCGGACATCAAAGCACGCCAGCCCTATAACTGGGGCAGCTCCAGAACAGGAAGGCAGTTGTATCTTGGAGTCGAGAGACGAAAGAAGAACTCATCCTGGACGGACTACTGGCGCTGCCGTAGCTCTGTCCTGTGCACCATCATCCTGCCTGTTGGCGCTGCCACAGCCGTCGTAACCTTCATCCTTCACCGTCGTCCGGATCTGCTGGCGAGGCCGCGGACCGTTGTAACCGTCATCTGCATCGGGACCTGCTTGGCTTCTCCACGGCCCGTCGACCATCCTTCATCCATCTCGGGACCTGCTTGGCTCCTCCACGGCCCGATCAGCAAACACGCCGAGCTCGAGGATTGAGAGCTATTGAACTCATCGGTAACTAAGACTGTCCCGCTACCCTTTTCCTCATCCAGAGATCAGAACCGAGGGGACCCCTGAGTCCAGACCTCCTTGTAGTATATCAACGTAACCTAAGAATTGCATATAAAGTCTCGTTAACCTTCAATCTTGTGTGGTGTCCGTCTGTGGGGGGGAAGTTACTTATCTGTACAGTCGTTGGAGACGGCTCTCCCTGGAGACCTCTCCCCGTAAACTCGGCCGACCCTCCCGGTCCGTCTAACATTGGTGGCCAGCGGCGCGATCCGAATCACCGCATAACGTACAGAGAGTAGCTCACCCCACAACGAACAACAATGTCGACTAAAGAGAGCGGATCAACTGAGAAGTTCCAAATGGAAAAACTAGAGGAATACAGCCATCGTGAACTAAAGCAGTTCTGCATCGAACTAGGTATCGCTACCACCGGACTAAGTACCAAGGACGATTTTAAGCATGCCCTAGAATCTTGGGCAGAGACCGGGGATGTCGAAGCCCCTGAGCAAAGCACCGCGAAAAAGACCAACACGGCCCCTGAAGAGCAAAGAACGGGTCTCTCGCAAGACGAGATCCAAGAAAGAGAAAAAGCCCGACTACACGAACTCGAAATGGCCCGACTCAAGATGGACATAGAACTCAAATTGGCCGAGCAAAAAATAAACTTAGAGCACCTTCGCCTCCGAGAAGAAAGAGAGGAGAAACAGAGGCAAAGGGAGCTCGAGGAAAAAAGACTAACGTACGAGCACGAGCGGAACCTAGCCGAGATCAACCTGCGCAAACAGAATAAAGAGTTAGGGGTGCCCGACAGACCGTCCACCCCAGGGACCACGGACAAAAAAGTGCACATCCCCAAGGATGTGGTCCGAGAATATTTTCGAGAAGACGACATCCAGCAATGGTTTAAGGCATATGAAATCGCGATGACTGCGCACCGGATCGATAGAGCCGACTGGGGAGCCGGCCTATGGGGCAAATTCCTCAATGAGGGCCGCGATACTCTGTTACAGCTCCCAGACCACCAGATGACCTCCTACGACCATATGAAAGCGGCCCTCCTCACTCGCTATGGCCTCACGCCCGAGATGTACCGTCAGAGGTTCCGAGACTGCACACGCATTCCAGGTACAACTTGGGTGGACTATGTAACGTACTTTAGCCGAGCCTTCGAAGGCTGGATCAGAGGGAACAACGTCACGACCTACGAGCAGTTGTTCAATCTGATGGTATGGGAGCATCTGTCCAACAATTGCTTCATTGAACTACGCCAACACCTCCTCGACAGCAAGTTAACCGACCCCCGGCAGCTCGCAGCTGAAGCTGACCGGTGGGAGATCACCCGAGTGGGCCGGAATGGGTCCTACGAGCAGAACAGGAACAACAATGGTCACCACCGACCCAGAGGAGGAGGAGGGGGCCAAGGACGAGGAAGAGACAACACTCCGGCCGCCCCCACTACCAGCACCACCCCCCCGGCCAACCGGGGCAGCACCCCGGCGCGACCGGGATACAGAGCCAATGTTACATGTCACCGATGCCAACGAGTCGGCCACTATGCAAACGACCCAAGCTGCCCGCAGTATCAGAGTCCAAGACCCCGCCAGGTGGCCGCCGCGGCACTAGGGGAAGAACAGATCTCCGAGGAACAAGAAACAGACGAGCAAGAGTATCAAGAGTGGGAGCCAGCCGCCATGACTCTCCCGTGCTTAGGGGGAAGAGACATGGTCCCGCGGGTCCCCCTACCCGCTAACACCCAGAAGTACAGCCAGTGGGTGAGCATCAATGGACAACGGGCCGAAGCCCTTCGAGACACCGGGGCCAGTGTGACAGCCGTCCGCTGTCATCTGGTGACCCCAGAACAATATCTACCGAACATTCTCTGCCCTGTGCGATCAGCCGACAACTCGGAGAGTCTGTGTCGGATGGCCTGCGTCCCCTTTGAGTGGGGAGGGGTCTCCGGCATGTTGAAAGTAACGGTCCGAGACGACGCCCCCGTGGACTGCCTCCTCGGAAATGACCTGGAAAGCTCCCCGTGGGCAGCCGTGGAGCGAAAAGAACACTTGGGGATGTTGGGCGTCCCAGACTGGGCGTGCGTCACCACCCGGTCCATGGCCGCCCGTGCCAACCATCACCCGGAAGAACCAGAATGGCCGGCGCCTCCGCCTCCGGTCGCCCCCGCCGAGACCCCCGACCAGGGCATCCCCCTCGAACCTGCTCAACCTTCCGACCTTGCTAATCTTGACCAGTGGGCTCAAGAAGGGGGGCCCACACAAGAACAATTTCGTCAGGAGCAGAAGACCTGTCCCTCCCTTGAGGGACTCCGACAACAAGCGCTCGCCCAAAGCGCAGGGGATACCTCCGGAACTCATTGGGTCTACTGGGACAATGACCTATTGTACAGCGAGCAACGAATCGCCGAGCTGGGGGCCAACCGAGTACTAGTGGTGCCACTCCGCTTTAGAGACTTCCTGCTAAATCTGGCCCACGATGTCCCCCTGGCAGGGCACCTGGGACAAGATAAAACCTACAGCCGCCTAGTGACCCACTTCTTCTGGCCAAAAATGAGAAACGATGTGCACCAGCATTGCCGATCTTGCCCCACGTGCCAAGCCAGTGGGAAGAGCGGCCGCAAATTAAAGGCCCCCCTGCAACCCTTTCCCGTAGTCACGACCCCATTTGAGAGGGTCGGAATAGACATTGTGGGACCCCTAGACCCACGTACAAGACAAGGCCATCGCTTCATCCTAGTACTAGTGGACCACGCCACCCGCTACCCTGAGGCTATTCCTCTCCGGACCGTCACAGCCCCAGTGGTCGGCAGGGCCCTGATGGGGATCTTCTCCCGTGTGGGGTTCCCCCGAGAAGTCGTCAGTGACAGAGGCACGAACTTTATTTCCAAATATATGAAGTCCCTCTGGCAACAGTGTGGGGTCACCTACCGCTTCACGACCCCCTATCACCCCCAAGGAAACGGACTTGTTGAGCGGTTCAATCGCACACTAAAAGGGATGATCGGGGGATTGGAAGAACCCCTCCGTCGCCAGTGGGACGTGCTGCTGCCGTGCCTCCTCTTCGCCTACCGGGAGGTCCCACAGAAGTCCCTAGGCTTCAGCCCATTCGAGCTGCTCTATGGGCACCCAGTACGGGGGCCACTCAGCCTGATCAAAGAAGGCTGGGAGTTGCCTCCGGCCAAGAGTCCTCCAGATGTCTTCCGGTACCTCCTCACCCTCCGCAATCAGTCCCAGCGGTTCAGAGACCTAGCGAAAGCCAACCTAGAGGCCAGTCAAGAGGACATGAAGAAATGGTATGACCAGAACGCCTCATCTATTGAATTCGAGCCGGGGCAACAGGTCTGGGTAATGTCCCCCACAGAACCGTGCGCTCTCCAAGACAAATGGACGGGACCCTTCAAGGTAATCGAGCGCAAGGGACCTGACACCTATCTGATCGATATGGAGTCCGCCCGGAATCCGCTCCGAGTCCTCCACACCAACAGACTGAAACCCCACTTTGCACGAACAGAACTCAGCCTCTTGATGGCCACAGACAACGGGGTTGAAGACGACTCCGAGCCTCTCCCTGACCTCTTGCGGACCCAGGAGCAAGACGGCTCCGTGGATGGGGTCCGACTCTCGGAGACCCTCACCCAGGAACAACGCCAAGAGTGCCAAGCCCTCCTATCACGATTTGCCAGCCTGTTCTCCCTCACCCCAGGTGTCACTTCCTGGTGTGTGCACGATGTGGACACCGGAGACAGCCCTCCTATCCGCCACCGGGCCTACCGCGTACCTGATCGGGTACGGGCCTGCATCCAGGCGGAAGTAACTAAGATGCTCACGCTCGGGGTCATCGAGCCCTCCGACAGTCCATGGGCCAGCCCGGTCGTACTGGTCCCCAAAGCAGCCGCCCCCGGAACCACACCCGAACTCCGGTTCTGTGTCGACTACCGGGGCCTGAATGAAGTCACCAGAACGGACGCACACCCCATCCCCCGGGCAGATGAACTGGTCGACCGAATGGGCGCTGCCCGCTACCTCAGCATCTTCGATCTAACGGCAGGCTATTGGCAGATCGGCCTCACACCCCGAGCACAAGAACGTTCTGCCTTCTCCACCCCCGATGGCCACTATCATTTCACGGTCATGCCCTTCGGCATGAAAAATGCCCCAGCGACTTTCCAACGGCTCGTCAATCAGGTCCTGGCGGGGCTCGAAGAGTTCAGCGCCGCCTACCTGGACGACATCGCTGTGTACAGCCACCACTGGACCGAGCACCTCCACCACCTCCAAGCAGTGTTGCAAGCCCTTCAGCGAGCTGGCCTCACGATCAAGGCCAGCAAATGTCAAATTGGACAAGGGTCAGTGACCTACCTCGGACACCAGGTGGGAAGCGGTCTAGTGGCCCCTCTACAACTGAAAATTGCCGCCATCCAGAACTGGCAACCCCCTATCACTCAAACTGAGGTGCGAGCCTTCCTGGGCCTCACGGGCTACTACCGAAGGTTCGTGAAAGACTATGGTACCATCGTGGGGCCTCTCACCGAACTCACGTCGAAAAATCAGCCCAAGAAGGTGAACTGGACCCCAGAGTGTCAAGCGGCCTTCGAACAGCTAAAGGCCGCCATGTGTTCCGCTCCTGTGCTCCAGGCCCCAGACTACAGCCGGGAGTTCGTCGTCCAGACGGACGCCTCCGACCAGGGCATTGGGGCGGTCCTGTCCCAGGTGAACACCGAAGGCCTTGATCAACCGGTGGCCTTCATCAGCCGGAGACTCCTACCACGGGAACAACGCTGGAGCACCATAGAGAGGGAAGCCTTCGCTGTGGTATGGGCCCTCAAGAAGCTCCGACCCTACCTTTTTGGCACCCACTTTCGGGTGCAGACTGACCACCGACCCCTGCAGTGGTTGATGCATATGCGGGGGGAAAACCCAAAACTGCTACGCTGGTCCATCTCCTTGCAAGGTATGGACTTTACCGTTGAACACCGGCCTGGGTCTGACCACGCCAACGCGGATGGCCTGTCCCGGTTTTTCCGCCTCGACGAAGAGAGTCCCCAAGAGGATGGGTAACTCTCCCCGCCTTCAGCTGGGGGGGACGCATGTTGGACAGGCCACATGACGGGCCGCTCTCCCCCGGCTCGACCAAGCCCGAGCCAGTCACACAAGCACCACACACCACCATTGCACGTCCTACGTCCCCTCAGGGACACCTGCCCTCGAGCATGATAACCTCGTGGGTCCGATCCACGGCCGACCCATGCGCCCAGCCAGGGCCGCCATCTTGGACACTTCGCCACGAGGCCGCCTGGCCCCCGATCGACCTCAACCCTGGGCCTAGCCCGGCCTCAGACATTCCGGCACCACCCTCCACCCAGGAGGTGAGCGAGCTACTTGGCCAGTCAATGGGAGAAAGAGGTGTCGATGGTTCTCCCCCGGCCAGTGCCGCTCGCCCATCGCCTCCCCGGGCGCTGGCTCCACCCCCCTGCTGGGTGTCTGGACTCCCTCATCCCGGACCTCCCGACCTCCAAGTGCGAGGGTCCGGACATCAAAGCACGCCAGCCCTATAACTGGGGCAGCTCCAGAACAGGAAGGCAGTTGTATCTTGGAGTCGAGAGACGAAAGAAGAACTCATCCTGGACGGACTACTGGCGCTGCCGTAGCTCTGTCCTGTGCACCATCATCCTGCCTGTTGGCGCTGCCACAGCCGTCGTAACCTTCATCCTTCACCGTCGTCCGGATCTGCTGGCGAGGCCGCGGACCGTTGTAACCGTCATCTGCATCGGGACCTGCTTGGCTTCTCCACGGCCCGTCGACCATCCTTCATCCATCTCGGGACCTGCTTGGCTCCTCCACGGCCCGATCAGCAAACACGCCGAGCTCGAGGATTGAGAGCTATTGAACTCATCGGTAACTAAGACTGTCCCGCTACCCTTTTCCTCATCCAGAGATCAGAACCGAGGGGACCCCTGAGTCCAGACCTCCTTGTAGTATATCAACGTAACCTAAGAATTGCATATAAAGTCTCGTTAACCTTCAATCTTGTGTGGTGTCCGTCTGTGGGGGGGAAGTTACTTATCTGTACAGTCGTTGGAGACGGCTCTCCCTGGAGACCTCTCCCCGTAAACTCGGCCGACCCTCCCGGTCCGTCTAACAGGCCCCATTGGTTTTTCGGGATGACCCCTACCACGAGCCGCACTCTGATTGGCTCTGGTGCCCGGCCCTCGGGAGCTGTGCAACCATTGGCTGAGGCTGGCGCGCCTTTCTCAGGCCGCATCCCTATTGGTCCCCGGGCCCGAGGAAACACCAGAAGGCCCGGGACTGCCCGGAACACTGGCGAGGGAGCTCACAGGAGAGTGCGAGCCCCTCGACCTGCCCAGGCCTGGACCATGCAGCATGGGCCTCCCAGAGGCTATTAAACACAGGTAACACCCCGGAGGAGGGCGAGAGACTGTGGTGACAGCGGGGGCTACTGAGGAGTCTCGAGAGAACATAGATCCAGCCCCGCAACCACTCCTCCCCTCAGGAGACTGTAGTCGGGCCCGGTTGGCCCTGGATAACCTTACTAAGGCCTTGAGTGAGGAGGAAAGTGGCTTAGGGCCCCAGAACTGGGCATCAGACTCCCATCATTGTTAATATACTGTGCCTAAGTTAACCCCTTGCTAGGGGAATGTTCTTTCAGACGGCCCATGAGCATGAAATGCTGGTTATGTTACTGGTACTCCATTTAGGCCTCTGTTGAGCTGTTTTAAAGAACCCCTTGCACCAGAGATGTTCTAGTATTGTGACCAGACTTGTAAAATGTTACAGTTAATGGATCTGTTTATGAGAAATGTTATTGCCTAGGCTGCCCTGAGCAGAGTACTACGGTCCATGAAGTAATACCAGAGAGATGTTGACCCCAATTGCCAATGCCTGAAAAGTGATATTTGCATAAATAACCGTGAGTTACCTACCAGCACTGGAGAAGTCTAAATAAAGAGTCTTGTTTGAAACAGCAACCTGGTGTGGTGTCATTTTATTGCATGTGCCTCCCTGTCTCAGTGCAAGTGTGTGCTGCACTTCTGCTTTGCACATTGCCTTCGGGTGCCTCCCTGTCTCAGTGCGAGTGTGTGCTGCACGTCTGCTTTCACATTGCCTTTGGGCGCCTACCTGCCTCAGTGCGTGTGTGTGCTGCACTTCTGCTTTACACATTGCCTTCGGGTGCCTCCCTGTCTCAGTGCAAGGGTGTGCTGCACGTCTGCTTTACACATTGCCTTCGGGTGCCTCCCTGTCTCAGTGCGAGTGTGTGCTGCACTTCTGCTTTACACATTGCCTTCGGGCGCCTACCTGCCTCAGTGCGAGTGTGTGCTGCATTTCTGCTTTACACATTGCCTTCGGATGCCTCCCTGTCTCAGTGCGAGTGTGTGCTGCACTTCTGCTTTACACATTGCCTTCGGGTGCCTCCCTGTCTCAGTGCGAGTGTGTGCTGCACTTCTGCTTTACACATTGCCTTCGGGCGCCTCCCTGTCTCAGTGCGAGTGTGTGCTGCACGTCTGCTTTACACATTGCCTTCGGGTGCCTCCGTGTCTCAGTGCGAGTGTGTGCTGCACGTCTGCTTTACACATTGCCTTCGGGTGCCTCCCTGTCTCAGTGCGAGTGTGTGCTGCACTTCTGCTTTACACATTGCCTTCGTGTGCCTCCCTGTCTCAGTGCGAGTGTGTGCTGCACTTCTGCTTTACACATTGCCTTCGTGCGCCTACCTGCCTCAGTGCGAGTGTGTGCTGCACTTCTGCTTTACACATTGCCTTTGGGCGCCTACCTGCCTCAGTGCGAGTGTGTGCTGCACTTCTGCTTTACACATTGCCTTCGGGCGCCTACCTGCCTCAGTGCGAGTGTGTGCTGCACTTCTGCTTTACACATTGCCTTCGGATGCCTCCCTGTCTCAGTGCGAGTGTGTGCTGCACTTCTGCTTTACACATTGCCTTCGGGTGCCTCCCTGTCTCAGTGCGAGTGTGTGCTGCACTTCTGCTTTACACATTGCCTTCGGGTGCCTCCCTGACTCAGTGGGAGTGTGTGCTACACTTCTGCTTTACACATTGCCTTCGGGTGCCTCCCTGTCTCAGTGCGAGTGTGTGCTGCACTTCTGCTTTACACATTGCCTTCGGGTGCCTACCTGCCTCAGTGCGAGTGTGTGCTGCACTTCTGCTTTACACATTGCCTTCGGGTGCCTCCCTGTCTCAGTGCGAGTGTGTGCTGCACTTCTGCTTTACACATTGCCTTCGGGTGCCTCCCTGTCTCAGTGCGAGTGTGTGCTGCACTTCTGCTTTACACATTGCCTTCGGGTGCCTCCCTGTCTCAGTGCGAGTGTGTGCTGCACTTTTGCTTTACACATTGCCTTCGGGTGCCTCCCTGTCTCAGTGCGAGTGTGTGCTGCACTTCTGCTTTACACATTGCCTTCGGGTGCCTCCCTGTCTCAGTGCGAGTGTGTGCTGCACTTCTGCTTTACACATTGCCTTCGCGCGCCTACCTGCCTCAGTGCGTGTGTGTGCTGCACTTCTGCTTTACACATTGCCTTCGGGTGCCTCCCTGTCTCAGTGCGAGGGTGTGCTGCACGTCTGCTTTACACATTGCCTACGGGTGCCTCCCTGTCTCAGTGCGAGTGTGTGCTGCACTTCTGCTTTACACATTGCCTTCGGGTGCCTACCTGCCTCAGTGCGAGTGTGTGCTGCACTTCTGCTTTACACATTGCCTTCGGGTGCCTACCTGTCTCAGTGCGAGTGTGTGCTGCACTTCTGCTTTACACATTGCCTTCGGGTGCCTCCCTGTCTCAGTGCGAGTGTGTGCTGCACGTCTGCTTTACACATTGCCTTCGGGTGCCTCCCTGTCTCAGTGCGAGTGTGTGCTGCACTTCTGCTTTACACATTGCCTTCGCGCGCCTACCTGCCTCAGTGCGTGTGTGTGCTGCACTTCTGCTTTACACATTGCCTTCGGGTGCCTCCCTGTCTCAGTGCAAGGGTGTGCTGCACGTCTGCTTTACACATTGCCTTCGGGTGCCTCCCTGTCTCAGTGCGAGTGTGTGCTGCACTTCTGCTTTACACATTGCCTTCGGGCGCCTACCTGCCTCAGTGCGAGTGTGTGCTGCACTTCTGCTTTACACATTGCCTTCGGATGCCTCCCTGTCTCAGTGCGAGTGTGTGCTGCACTTCTGCTTTACACATTGCCTTCGGGTGCCTCCCTGTCTCAGTGCGAGTGTGTGCTGCACTTCTGCTTTACACATTGCCTTCGGGCGCCTCCCTGTCTCAGTGCGAGTGTGTGCTGCACGTCTGCTTTACACATTGCCTTCGGGTGCCTCCGTGTCTCAGTGCGAGTGTGTGCTGCACGTCTGCTTTACACATTGCCTTCGGGTGCCTCCCTGTCTCAGTGCGAGTGTGTGCTGCACTTCTGCTTTACACATTGCCTTCGTGTGCCTCCCTGTCTCAGTGCGAGTGTGTGCTGCACTTCTGCTTTACACATTGCCTTCGTGCGCCTACCTGCCTCAGTGCGAGTGTGTGCTGCACTTCTGCTTTACACATTGCCTTTGGGCGCCTACCTGCCTCAGTGCGAGTGTGTGCTGCACTTCTGCTTTACACATTGCCTTCGGGCGCCTACCTGCCTCAGTGCGAGTGTGTGCTGCACTTCTGCTTTACACATTGCCTTCAGATGCCTCCCTGTCTCAGTGCGAGTGTGTGCTGCACTTCTGCTTTACACATTGCCTTCGGGTGCCTCCCTGTCTCAGTGCGAGTGTGTGCTGCACTTCTGCTTTACACATTGCCTTCGGGTGCCTCCCTGACTCAGTGGGAGTGTGTGCTACACTTCTGCTTTACACATTGCCTTCGGGTGCCTCCCTGTCTCAGTGCGAGTGTGTGCTGCACTTCTGCTTTACACATTGCCTTCGGGTGCCTACCTGCCTCAGTGCGAGTGTGTGCTGCACTTCTGCTTTACACATTGCCTTCGGGTGCCTCCCTGTCTCAGTGCGAGTGTGTGCTGCACTTCTGCTTTACACATTGCCTTCGGGTGCCTCCCTGTCTCAGTGCGAGTGTGTGCTGCACTTCTGCTTTACACATTGCCTTCGGGTGCCTCCCTGTCTCAGTGCGAGTGTGTGCTGCACTTTTGCTTTACACATTGCCTTCGGGTGCCTCCCTGTCTCAGTGCGAGTGTTTGCTGCACTTCTGCTTTACACATTGCCTTCGGGTGCCTCCCTGTCTCAGTGCGAGTGTGTGCTGCACTTCTGCTTTACACATTGCCTTCGCGCGCCTACCTGCCTCAGTGCGTGTGTGTGCTGCACTTCTGCTTTACACATTGCCTTCGGGTGCCTCCCTGTCTCAGTGCGAGGGTGTGCTGCACGTCTGCTTTACACATTGCCTACGGGTGCCTCCCTGTCTCAGTGCGAGTGTGTGCTGCACTTCTGCTTTACACATTGCCTTCGGGTGCCTACCTGCCTCAGTGCGAGTGTGTGCTGCACTTCTGCTTTACACATTGCCTTCGGGTGCCTACCTGTCTCAGTGCGAGTGTGTGCTGCAATTCTGCTTTACACATTGCCTTCGGGTGCCTCTCTGTCTCAGTGCGAGTGTGTGCTGCACGTCTGCTTTACACATTGCCTTCGGGTGTCTTCCTGTCTCAGTGCGAGTGTGTGCTGCACGTATGCTTTACACATTGCCTTCGGGTGCCTCCCTGTCTCAGTGTGAGTGTGTGCTGCACTTCTGCTTTACACATTGCCTTCGGGTGCCTCCCTGTCTCAGTGCGAGGGTGTGCTGCACGTCTGCTTTACACATTGCCTTCGGGTGCCTCCCTGTCTCAGTGCAAGTGTGTGCTGCACTTCTGCTTTACACATTGCCTTCGGGTGCCTCCCTGTCTCAGTGCGAGTGTGTGCTGCACTTCTGCTTTCCACATTGCCTTCGGGTGCCTCCCTGTCTCAGTGCGAGTGTGTGCTGCACTTCTGCTTTGCACATTGCCTTCGGGTGCCTCCCTGTCTCAGTGCGAGTGTGTGCTGCACGTCTGCTTTCCACATTGCCTTCGGGTGCCTCCCTGTCTCAGTGTTAGTGTGTGCTGCACTTCTGCTTTCCACATTGCCTTCGGGTGCCTCCCTGTCTCAGTGCGAGTGTGTGCAGCACTTCTGCTTTACACATTGCCTTCGGGCACCTACCTGCCTCAGTGCGAGTGTGTGCTGCACTTCTGCTTTACACATTGCCTTCGGGCGCCTCCCTGTCTCAGTGCGAGTGTGTGCTGCACGTCTTCTTTACACATTGCCTTCGGGTGCCTCCCTGTCTCAGTGCGAGTGTGTGCTGCACGTCTGCTTTACACATTGCCTTTGGGTGCCTCCCTGTCTCAGTGCGAGTGTGTGCTGCACTTCTGCTTTACACATTGCCTTCGTGTGCCTCCCTGTCTCAGTGCGAGTGTGTGCTGCACTTCTGCTTTACACATTGCCTTCGTGTGCCTCCCTGTCTCAGTGCGAGTGTGTGCTGCACTTCTGCTTTACACATTGCCTTCGGGCGCCTACCTGCCTCAGTGCGAGTGTGTGCTGCACTTCTGCTTTACACATTGCCTTCGGGCGCCTACCTGCCTCAGTGCGAGTGTGTGCTGCACTTCTGCTTTACACATTGCCTTCGGGTGCCTCCCTGTCTCAGTGCGAGTGTGTGCTGCACTTCTGCTTTACACATTGCCTTCGGGTGCCTCCCTGTCTCAGTGCGAGTGTGTGCTGCACTTCTGCTTTACACATTGCCTTCGGGTGCCTCCCTGTCTCAGTGCGAGTGTGTGCTGCACTTCTGCTTTTCCACATTGCCTTTGCGCGCCTACCTGCCTCAGTGCGTGTGGGTGCTGCACTTCTGCTTTACACATTGCCTTCGGGTGCCTCCCTGTCTCAGTGCGAGGGTGTGCTGCACGTCTGCTTTACACATTGCCTTCGGGTGCCTCCCTGTCTCAGTGAGAGTGTGTGCTGCACTTCTGCTTTACACATTGCCTTCGGGTGCCTACTTGCCTCAGTGCGAGTGTGTGCTGCACTTCTGCTTTACACATTGCCTTCGGGTGCCTTCCTGTCTCAGTGCGAGTGTGTGCTGCACTTCTGCTTTACACATTGCCTTCGGGTGCCTCCCTGTCTCAGTGCGAGTGTGTGCTGCACTTCTGCTTTACACATTGCCTTCGGGTGCCTCCCTGTCTCAGTGCGAGTGTGTGCTGCACTTCTGCTTTACACATTGCCTTCGCGCGCCTACCTGCCTCAGTGCGTGTGTGTGCTGCACTTCTGCTTTACACATTGCCTTCGGGTGCCTCCCTGTCTCAGTGCGAGGGTGTGCTGCACGTCTGCTTTACACATTGCCTTCGGGTGCCTCCCTGTCTCAATGCGAGTGTGTGCTGCACTTCTGCTTTACACATTGCCTTCGGGCGCCTACCTGCCTCAGTGCGAGTGTGTGCTGCACTTCTGCTTTACACATTGCCTTCGGATGCCTCCCTGTCTCAGTGCGAGTGTGTGCTGCACTTCTGCTTTACACATTGCCTTCGGGTGCCTCCCTGTCTCAGTGCGAGTGTGTGCTGCACTTCTGCTTTACACATTGCCTTCGGGTGCCTCCCTGACTCAGTGCGAGTGTGTGCTGCACTTCTGCTTTACACATTGCCTTCGGGTGCCTCCCTGTCTCAGTGCGAGTGTGTGCTGCACTTCTGCTTTACACATTGACTTCGGGTGCCTCCCTGTCTCAGTGCAAGTGTGTGCTGCACTTCTGCTTTACACATTGCCTTCAGGTGCCTCCCTGTCTCAGTGCGAGTGTGTGCTGCACTTCTGCTTTACACATTGCCTTCGGGTGCCTCCCTGTCTCAGTGCGAGTGTGTGCTGCACTTCTGCTTTACACATTGCCTTCGGGTGCCTCCCTGTCTCAGTGCGAGTGTGTGCTGTACTTCTGCTTTACACATTGCCTTCGGGCGCCTACCTGCCTCAGTGCGAGTGTGCTGCACTTCTGCTTTACACATTGCCTTCAGGTGCCTCCCTGTCTCAGTGCGAGGGTGTGCTGCACGTCTGCTTTACACATTGCCTTCGGGTGCCTCCCTGTCTCAGTGCGAGTGTGTGCTGCACTTCTGCTTTACACATTGCCTTCGGGTGCCTCCCTGTCTCAGTGCGAGTGTGTGCTGCACTTCTGCTTTACACATTGCCTTCGGGTGCCTCCCTGTCTCAGGGCGAGTGTGTGCTGCACGTCTGCTTTACACATTGCCTTCGTGTGCCTCCCTGTCTCAGTGCGAGTGAGTGCTGCACTTCTGCTTTACACATTGCCTTCGGATGTCTCCCTGTCTCAGTGCGAGTGTGTGCTGCACGTCTGCTTTACACATTGCCTTCGGGTGCCTCCCTGTCTCAGTGCGAGTATGTGCTGCACTTCTGCTTTACACATTCCCTTCGGGTGCCTCCCTGTCTCAGTGCGAGTGTGTGTTGCACATCTGCTTTACACATTGCCTTCGGGTGCCTCCCTGTCTCAGTGCGAGTGTGTGCTGCACTTCTGCTTTACACATTGCCTTCGGGTGCCTCCCTGTCTCAGTGCAAGTGTGTGCTGCATTTCTGCTTTACACATTGCCTCCGGGTGCCTCCCTGTCTCAGTGCGAGTGTGTGCTGCACTTCTGCTTTACACATTGCCTTCGGGTGCCTCCCTGTCTCAGTGCGAGTGTGTGCTGCACGTCTGCTTTACACATTGCCTTCAGGTGCCTCCCTGTCTCAGTGCGAGTGTGTGCTGCACTTCTGCTTTACACATTGCCTTCGGGTGCCTCCCTGTCTCAGTGCAAGTGTGTGCTGCATTTCTGCTTTACACATTGCCTCCGGGTGCCTCCCTGTCTCAGTGCGAGTGTGTGCTGCACTTCTGCTTTACACATTGCCTTCGGGTGCCTCCCTGTCTCAGTGCGAGTGTGTGCTGCACGTCTGCTTTACACATTGCCTTCGGTGCCTCCCTGTCTCAGTGCGAGTGTGTGCTGCACGTCTGCTTTACACATTGCCTTCGGGTGCCTCCCTGTCTCAGTGCGAGTGTGTGCTGCACTTCTGCTTTACACATTGCCTTCGGGTGCCTCCCTGTCTCAGTGCGAGTGTGTGCTGCACTTCTGCTTTACACATTGCCTTCGGATGCCTCCCTGTCTCAGTGCGAGTGTGTGCTGCACTTCTGCTTTACACATTGCCTTCGGGTGCCTCCCTGTCTCAGTGTGTGCTGCACGTCTGCTTTACACATTGCCTTTAGGTGCCTACCTGTCTCAGTGCGAGTGTGTGCTTCACTTCTGCTTTACACATTGCCTTCGTGTGCCTCCCTGTCTCAGTGCGAGTGTGTGCTGCACGTCTGCTTTACACATTGCCTTCGGGTGCCTTCCTGTCTCAGTGCGAGTGTGTGCTGCACGTCTGCTTTACACATTGCCTTCGGGTGCCTCCCTGTCTCAGTGTGAGTGTGTGCTGCACTTCTGCTTTACACATTGCCTTCGGGTGCCTCCCTGTCTCAGTGCGAGTGTGTGCTGCACGTCTGCTTTACACATTGCCTTCGGGTGCCTCCCTGTCTCAGTGCGAGTGTGTGCTGCACTTCTGCTTTACACATTGCCTTCGGGTGCCTCCCTGTCTCAGTGCGAGTGTGTGCTGCACTTCTGCTTTACACATTGCCTTTGGGTGCCTCCCTGTCTCAGTGCGAGTGTGTGCTGCACGTCTGCTTTACACATTGCCTTCGGGTGCCTCCCTGTCTCAGTACGAGTGTGTGCTGCACCTCTGCTTTACACATTGCCTTCGGGCGCCTCCCTGTCTCAGTGCGAGTGTGTGCTGCACTTCTGCTTTCCACATTGCCTTCGGATGCCTCCCTGTCTCAGTGCGAGTGTGTGCTGCACTTCTGCTTTACACATTGCCTTCGGGTGCCTCCCTGTCTCAGTGTGTGCTGCACGTCTGCTTTACACATTGCCTTTAGGTGCCTACCTGTCTCAGTGCGAGTGTGTGCTTCACTTCTGCTTTACACATTGCCTTCGTGTGCCTCCCTGTCTCAGTGCGAGTGTGTGCTGCACGTCTGCTTTACACATTGCCTTCGGGTGCCTTCCTGTCTCAGTGCGAGTGTGTGCTGCACGTCTGCTTTACACATTGCCTTCGGGTGCCTCCCTGTCTCAGTGTGAGTGTGTGCTGCACTTCTGCTTTACACATTGCCTTCGGGTGCCTCCCTGTCTCAGTGCGAGTGTGTGCTGCACGTCTGCTTTACACATTGCCTTCGGGTGCCTCCCTGTCTCAGTGCGAGTGTGTGCTGCACTTCTGCTTTACACATTGCCTTCGGGTGCCTCCCTGTCTCAGTGCGAGTGTGTGCTGCACTTCTGCTTTACACATTGCCTTTGGGTGCCTCCCTGTCTCAGTGCAAGTGTGTGCTGCATTTCTGCTTTACACATTGCCTCCGGGTGCCTCCCTGTCTCAGTGCGAGTGTGTGCTGCACTTCTGCTTTACACATTGCCTTCGGGTGCCTCCCTGTCTCAGTGCGAGTGTGTGCTGCACGTCTGCTTTACACATTGCCTTCAGGTGCCTCCCTGTCTCAGTGCGAGTGTGTGCTGCACTTCTGCTTTACACATTGCCTTCGGGTGCCTCCCTGTCTCAGTGCAAGTGTGTGCTGCATTTCTGCTTTACACATTGCCTCCGGGTGCCTCCCTGTCTCAGTGCGAGTGTGTGCTGCACTTCTGCTTTACACATTGCCTTCGGGTGCCTCCCTGTCTCAGTGCGAGTGTGTGCTGCACGTCTGCTTTACACATTGCCTTCGGTGCCTCCCTGTCTCAGTGCGAGTGTGTGCTGCACGTCTGCTTTACACATTGCCTTCGGGTGCCTCCCTGTCTCAGTGCGAGTGTGTGCTGCACTTCTGCTTTACACATTGCCTTCGGGTGCCTCCCTGTCTCAGTGCGAGTGTGTGCTGCACTTCTGCTTTACACATTGCCTTCGGATGCCTCCCTGTCTCAGTGCGAGTGTGTGCTGCACTTCTGCTTTACACATTGCCTTCGGGTGCCTCCCTGTCTCAGTGTGTGCTGCACGTCTGCTTTACACATTGCCTTTAGGTGCCTACCTGTCTCAGTGCGAGTGTGTGCTTCACTTCTGCTTTACACATTGCCTTCGTGTGCCTCCCTGTCTCAGTGCGAGTGTGTGCTGCACGTCTGCTTTACACATTGCCTTCGGGTGCCTTCCTGTCTCAGTGCGAGTGTGTGCTGCACGTCTGCTTTACACATTGCCTTCGGGTGCCTCCCTGTCTCAGTGTGAGTGTGTGCTGCACTTCTGCTTTACACATTGCCTTCGGGTGCCTCCCTGTCTCAGTGCGAGTGTGTGCTGCACGTCTGCTTTACACATTGCCTTCGGGTGCCTCCCTGTCTCAGTGCGAGTGTGTGCTGCACTTCTGCTTTACACATTGCCTTCGGGTGCCTCCCTGTCTCAGTGCGAGTGTGTGCTGCACTTCTGCTTTACACATTGCCTTTGGGTGCCTCCCTGTCTCAGTGCGAGTGTGTGCTGCACGTCTGCTTTACACATTGCCTTCGGGTGCCTCCCTGTCTCAGTACGAGTGTGTGCTGCACCTCTGCTTTACACATTGCCTTCGGGCGCCTCCCTGTCTCAGTGCGAGTGTGTGCTGCACTTCTGCTTTCCACATTGCCTTCGGATGCCTCCCTGTCTCAGTGCGAGTGTGTGCTGCACTTCTGCTTTACACATTGCCTTCGGGTGCCTCCCTGTCTCAGTGTGTGCTGCACGTCTGCTTTACACATTGCCTTTAGGTGCCTACCTGTCTCAGTGCGAGTGTGTGCTTCACTTCTGCTTTACACATTGCCTTCGTGTGCCTCCCTGTCTCAGTGCGAGTGTGTGCTGCACGTCTGCTTTACACATTGCCTTCGGGTGCCTTCCTGTCTCAGTGCGAGTGTGTGCTGCACGTCTGCTTTACACATTGCCTTCGGGTGCCTCCCTGTCTCAGTGTGAGTGTGTGCTGCACTTCTGCTTTACACATTGCCTTCGGGTGCCTCCCTGTCTCAGTGCGAGTGTGTGCTGCACGTCTGCTTTACACATTGCCTTCGGGTGCCTCCCTGTCTCAGTGCGAGTGTGTGCTGCACTTCTGCTTTACACATTGCCTTCGGGTGCCTCCCTGTCTCAGTGCGAGTGTGTGCTGCACTTCTGCTTTACACATTGCCTTTGGGTGCCTCCCTGTCTCAGTGCGAGTGTGTGCTGCACGTCTGCTTTACACATTGCCTTCGGGTGCCTCCCTGTCTCAGTACGAGTGTGTGCTGCACCTCTGCTTTACACATTGCCTTCGGGCGCCTCCCTGTCTCAGTGCGAGTGTGTGCTGCACTTCTGCTTTCCACATTGCCTTCGGGTGCCTCCCTGTCTCAGTGCGAGTGTGTGCTGCACGTCTGCTTTCCACATTGCCTTCGGGTGCCTCCCTGTCTCAGTGCGAGTGTGTGCTGCACGTCTGCTTTACACATTGCCTTCGGGTGCCTCCCTGTCTCAGTGCGAGTGTGTGCTGCACTTCTGCTTTACACATTGCCTTCGGGTGCCTCCCTGTCTCAGTGCGAGTGTGTGCTGCACTTCTGCTTTACACATTGCCTTCGGATGCCTCCCTGTCTCAGTGCAAGTGTGTGCTGCACTTCTGCTTTACACATTGCCTTCGGGTGCCTCCCTGTCTCAGTGTGTGCTGCACGTCTGCTTTACACATTGCCTTTAGGTGCCTACCTGTCTCAGTGCGAGTGTGTGCTTCACTTCTGCTTTACACATTGCCTTCGTGTGCCTCCCTGTCTCAGTGCGAGTGTGTGCTGCACGTCTGCTTTACACATTGCCTTCGGGTGCCTTCCTGTCTCAGTGCGAGTGTGTGCTGCACGTCTGCTTTACACATTGCCTTCGGGTGCCTCCCTGTCTCAGTGTGAGTGTGTGCTGCACTTCTGCTTTACACATTGCCTTCGGGTGCCTCCCTGTCTCAGTGCGAGTGTGTGCTGCACTTCTGCTTTACACATTGCCTTCGGGTGCCTCCCTGTCTCAGTGCGAGTGTGTGCTGCACTTCTGCTTTACACATTGCCTTCGGGTGCCTCCCTGTCTCAGTGCGAGTGTGTGCTGCACGTCTGCTTTACACATTGCCTTCGGGTGCCTCCCTGTCTCAGTACGAGTGTGTGCTGCACCACTGCTTTACACATTGCCTTCGGGTGCCTCCCTGTCTCAGTGCGAGTGTGTGCTGCACGTCTGCTTTACACATTGCCTTCGGGTGCCTCCCTGTTTCAGTGCGAGTGTGTGCTGCACTTCTGCTTTACACATTGCCTTCGGGTGCCTACCTGCCTCACACCAAGCTACCGTGGTGGAATTGGTGACCCCAGTTCTAACAGAGCGCAATGGGCTCAGGCTCGCATTATCATAAAAATGTGCCAAAGCAAGGGCACAACACAATTAAAATTGAAGTCCATGAAGAGGAAAGACATGTGAAAGGTTTACAATACATTGTTTTTGAAATACTCGAAAAAATATTTAAAGTTGGAATAGATCAATTAAGATGTATTGAGGTATATCCCAGTAGGGGAGTGTATGAATTTAATTTCACTAACGAAGCAACAGTAAGCAACATTCTGTATGTCACAATTTTTTTTTTTTTAATGAAGAGGCCATAAAGGGAATAACCATGACCAATGCATCTGTGATAAAGGAAATCCCAATAACAATCCACACGTATAACCCATATGTCCCTGATCAAGATGTTGAGCTGTTCTTACGTAAATACTGCGAACAAATGGAGTGGTGTGGCTCACTGGTTAGAGGCGGCAGACTCGTAAGCATAGAACGGCCCGGGACCTGGGTTCAATTCCTGACGCGGCAGGGTCGTGGACCAGGGTCAAAACGGACTCGATAATTCTCGCCTCGGTGCCTACTCTAACCAGGGACACACTCGGCAACTCTGGGCATTAAGCTTGCCTCATCTCTACAACGGCCCCCCACAGACGCCGGGGATGCCTGGTTTCACCTTGGAGATACCCAGAAAGGGACCATCTCACAGGGAAAACCGGGACGGGTTCCCCAGCGGTCTTCAGCGCCAGGATACTCCATGGAGTCGCAGTGCGCTTTACAAGTACACCCACATTTACATTTACATTTACATTTACAAATCAGAGGGGGCTGGCACCTGAAAAATTCCTTGGGAGTGTGGAATGGGAAAAGGAGGTACCTATACAAACGTAAACAAGATGAAACAGGCATGGGGAACCTCAGACACCCACCCGCTACCTTCTCTATAGGGGCAAACAAAGGTTTTCTCAACTATCCCAACCAACCCACCTCTTGTAGATCTTGCAAAACCTTTGAACACACCAAAGAAAAATGCAACAAAGAGGTAAACAAGAACTGCAATGAAACTGGGCAAAAAACCCAAAGAGATGCAATATGTGTGGGAGTGACAAACACTTATTGAACTTATGCCCCATGAGGAAAAACTCCTAGGCCCAGGTAATAAAAGACAAAGGTGAGAGCGCATCAACAAGCAAAAACAACAACCCCTTCAATCTAATAGATCAAACAGATGGGGCCAAACAAGATTAAGAATTAGACATAGACTCTGACCATCTGAAAGCTCTTGAGAAACTCAGAGAAGAAATCATAAAAAACACAGAACAAAACCAACACGCAGATCCCATGAACAGTGAAACCAATAGTGAAACCAATAACACAGAACAGCAACAAGAAAATAACTCACAAAGGCAAGAGACCAAAACAAACAACACAACCCAAGAACCACAGGGAAACAACACACCCTCTGACTCCCAAATTGTGCTAGCAGTTCAACAGAGGAAGTAAGTCATAGAAAAAAAGCGTGAGGGAAAGAAGAGAAAACAGAGCTTAATACTCAAAACGGCATGGACGATGAAGGGTGGCAACTCCCAAAAGGCCACAAGAAAAAGGTCACAGAAACCATAACAGGAAAACTCCAAACCACGCCCCAAAAAAAACAATTCCCCAAAGCAAAAGAGATAGTAGTAAAGGGGAAGTTCAGCGTGCTACAAAACCTGAGGAGGTTCAGGAGGAAACTGAGATCCCAGAACCCCAGGAATCTCAATTAACAGCCAAATTACAGGACACAAACAACGCCATCTTTTCTCCATTCTTGGGGATAACAGAGGAATATGGTCACTAACCCCCATAATGAATGGTGGGATGTCAGAAAATATGGATTCACCATGGTCACCATCATAAAAAAACACATCTCATGATGAGTACACAAATAATACTAAAGGCGATCACACTCGCTCCTTTAAACATGAGAGGATTTGGGCTACACTCAAAGAAACTGACAGTAATGGAATACTGCAAAAATGTTGATGTGTATATCATTTGCTTGCAAGAATGTTCTTTAGACCTAAAAAGAGACGATGCAGAGGAAAAAAACTGGTGGACACTAGGTCCATCTGCATGGTCAGGGGGAGGGAACAGAAATGCTGGCATAGCGATCCTCTGCAAAAACAGTAATGCACAAATAATCAAGGAAACTATTATAAGTGCAGGAAGGGCAATGCTAACCACAATTAACTTGTATGCCGAAACTTTCCAAATATGTCATGTTTATGCATCACCCGACAAAAAAGAAAGGGAAGTATTGTTTAACATAATCACATTTTTCCTTACAGGTTCACACCCTACCTTCCTAGTAGGGGATTTTAATTGCATTTTAAAAGAAAAAGACAGGATAGGGAAAGCAACCAACTACAACTTAGACATATCATCAAAAACACTGCACGCTCTCCTCAAAGACATAAACCTAAAAGACACATACAGAGACAAACACAAGCCTGGCTCACATTTTACAGGGCACTCAGACAAAGGCACCACTAAAGCACATATTGATTTCATCTTCTGCAACAAAAATATCAACACCACACAATAGCACATCACCCCCACATCCTTTTCAGACCACTCCCTGAGAACCGCTACCTACCAGATACAAGCAAACAAGAAAAGAGGGAAAGTGTATTGGAAACTGAATGTTGCCCTCCTCCAAGAAAAGGTGCACTGAAGGATTTTGAGGCAATATACAAAGACCTAAGAGACAACAAACCACATCACACATCATGGCAGACTGGTGGGTGCAAAGAAAACAATACATAGCCGCCCATTTCAAAACCATAGGGAGAGAAAGAAGCGCACAAAAGGCAGAACAATTTGACATCCTGCAAGATAGAATAGCCCTCCTTCACAAGTTAGATGGCCGAGAGATGAAAGTACAACAATAAATGACAAAGGCAAAACAAGAAATGAACACATGGTTAGAAGAAAAAGGGAAGGAGACTATCATCAACGCCAGAGTAAAACACTATGAAGAGGGAGAAAAATGCACCTCCTTTTTGTTTAGGAAAAAAACACAAGTTCACAAAGAAATTCAGGAGCTGATAGACAAAGAAGAGGAAAGTCAGGAAGGGACAGAAAAATGTAAACAAGTGGCAAGAATGTTTTATGAAAAACTGTACCAAAAAGGAAATGAAAGCAAGGGTTTCATCTCACAATATGTTGACCTAATTGAAAACTGTTTGTCATCTAATGAAAGTGATTTTATGAAGAAAGAGCTCACAGGGGAAGAGTTCTTGCAAGCTCTACAGAAATGTAACAAGCTATCTAGCCGGGGGTGGATGGGCTCCCATGGGATTTCTACAAAGTTTGCTGGCCTATCATAGCCACCGATGTAATAGAAATGTTTTATAAATGTGTATGGAACAACTCCACCCCAGAAAGTGTTTGTCATGGGATAATATCTCTGATACACAAAAAAGGACCAGAAAAAATCATTGGTATCTGGAGACCAATCTCCCTTTTAAACGTGGACTACAAGCTTTTCACATAGGTTCTAGCCAACAGGATGAAGAAAGTATTACGAACCGTAATACACAAAGATCAAACCTGTGCAGTCCCAGGCAGACAAATCTGGGACAACCTTATAACACTGAGGGATACAATCAGGTCAGCCAAAGACAGGAAAGAAACAGTCGGCATCCTTGCAATAGACTTCAATAAAGCCTTTGACAAAGTCGCACACTTTCGTCCTACAAGTACTAAAGGAGATGGGGTTCCCCCACGTCTTCATACAAACAATTGAAATGCTATATACAAACGCAACTAGCTGTGTAAATATAAATGGATCACTGTCTAACCCCTTTTGCATCCAGACAGGAGTACGTCAAGGCTGCCCCCTATCCCCAGTCCTCTTTATATGTGCCCTGGAACCTTTACTGATACAAATCAGAAAAGACAAACTCATCAGAGGGACAATAATACCAGGAGCCAAAGGGCTGGAGGCCAAATGCATTGCTTACATGGACGACCTCACAGTAATCTGCAAAGCACCACAAGCAGTGAGGAGAACTATTTTGCATGTACAAATCTTCGGCCAAGCATCCGGACTAACCCTAAACGAGGAGAAAACAACAGTTCTCACCATGGGCCAATGGGACAACCTAACCAAGCTACCAGTCAAGACCACCACAGAGCCCACGAAAATCTTAGGTATCCACTTCTCCCAAGACACAAAGGGGGACAAAACTGGCAAGAAGCAACAAAAAAATCACAAACAAACCTCTGGCGCACAAGAAAGCTAAGCCTGGAAGGGAAAATCTTGGTCACAAAAGCAGTTATGCTACCAATCCTTTTATAAATAGCTGTGGTTTCCCTCCTACCAAAGCCATGCCACAAAAACTGAACAGGCTACTTTTCACCTTTCTTTGGAACTCTACACCGGAAAAACTGAAAAGAGAACTCATCTGCAAATCCCACGACAAAGGAGGGAAGAAAATGCCAAGTGTCGGAGACTTTTTGCTCACTAAATATTTCATGCTATGCTACAGAAGCCTGCACAGCAAGAACACAAAAAGAGCAGCGTACATCAAATTTCACGCAGGCTTTTTGTTCCACCGTTTCAAACTCTATTCAGTAACAAACAAAGGGGCATATTATCAAGAACGGGCGTTACATTATCGCCGCTTTTATCGGCAGGAAACTGCCAATAAAGCGGCGATAATGTGCTTGATAGTATGCTCTATGAATTCCAATCGAAGCCCAGGTTAGATGGGAAGACATCTAACATGGGCTTCGATTGGAATTCAATAGAGCATATTATCAAGCACATTATCGCCGCTTTATCGGCAGTTTCCTGCCGATAAAAGCGGCAATAATGTAACGCCCGTTCTTGATAATATGCCTCAAAGTCTTTGACCTCATCACACCCCCAATGTACATATGCCTAGAACCCCTCATGGTGAAAAACAAAGCTCTACTGTAAGACATTGGGGAGAAAACTACGGCAAGACAACTGACCACAGACATTGAAAATCAAACAACAATGAACACTATCGCCACCTGCCTGGAAAAAAAGACAGCTGAAACGTGGAAACAAGTAAGCTGGAAACGCCTGACCAATGAGCAAAGAGACTTAGCCTGGATGGTTGGTTGTCCACGAATGCCTCCCAACCAGACAGTTCCAACACCGCAGAGGGATGGCGAGAACTACAAAATGCCCCAGAGAAAGCTGCCTACATGAAGAAACCACAACTCATCTGATGTGGAACTGCCCCTATGCACAGAAACTATGGAAGACGCTGGGCAAGCTCCTAAATCACCTCCATGACAAACCTACAACATGAGAACATTCCATTCTCTACGGCCTGGTTCTACCCTCCGCAGACAAAGAGACTGCATGGAAAATAATCAACGCGGGGAAAGAAACCTGGGGATCTCCACGAACCTATTACTTTTCTCGCACAAACAACTGACCACAAATGAATGATTAAAGTTGTGTTTCAATAAAGCAATGATATATGTAATGTATGACATTAAAAATGTAGGCCAGGCGGAAGCTAGCCAAATATGGAAATATAAAGAGTGGGCCAAATGGCTAATAAAAGCATCATAAAAGACCCCCCAACATGGGCTAAGTCTTAATATATTAATGAATCTAGATGGAAACCACCAAAGTACATGCCTGCGAGCACCACACTTTGGACTGGTAAAAAGTACACCACCCTACAAGGGATTGGTTAAAATGTATCGGGCACCAAAAACTTTATAAATAAAGATATACTTGTATAAAAAAATATTTTTAAAAAAAAAGAGAAATTGATGGGTGCCAGTGGTACGGAGTGGTACGGAGTAGGAGCTGTTCTATCACGAAAGAAGGATGGTAATGAGGATGGGGTCCCTGCAGATCTTTATATTTTGTACCCACAATTTTGGTCCAAAATTCTAACAAATGTCTTTAACGCAATACTCACCGTAGGTGCCCCATCCTCCTGGTCTACCTCTATTATTGTTCCGATTTTCAAGAAAGGGAACAGGGGGGACCCCGCTTGCTACAGGCCAATCTCCCTGTTGGACTCTGCCGTAAAGATCCTAGGCAGAGTTATCTTACAGAGATTGGGAGATTGGCTTGAGGGGAGTGGGGTTCTCTCTGATCTCCAGTACGGTTTTAGGGCACATAGGGGGACCATGGATCAATGCCTAAACCTTCAATTCATTATTAGTAAGTACACAGTGGTGAAGGAGGGGCTTTTATATTTGGGTTCTATGGATCTTTCTTCCGCATTTGATTTGGTTAATCGTTCTAAATTATGGATCATTTTGCGGGATATGGGCTTGGACATCACGTTGGTTAATTTTTTAAATGATCTCCACCAGAACTTGTCGGCCTCTGTTAGGGTAACAAGGGAGGGCAGATGTACCGAGCAATTTAGATCTAGAAGAGGGGTCAGACAAGGCTGCATTCTGGCCCCTCTCCTATTTACGCTCTACATTAACTCTTTGGGTAAATCTTTAGAGCTGGCCACCCTGGACGTGCCGCGTATGGGAGGGTCGGCTATACTGGTCCTCCTGTACGCGGACGACGCCGTCCTACTGGCTCGAACTGGTACTGGATTACAAAGATTGTTAGATCATTTTGGCTCCTTTATGGAGGCCTTGGACTTAAAAATCAACACCTCGAAATCCCACGTAATGGTGGCTGGTTTACGTAGGAAAACCACGAAGATCAAAACATTTAGATGCAATGGAACGCCAATCTCAAGGGTACCTTCCTTTTGTTATTTAGGGGTATTATTTGATGAAAGAGGGAATTGGGGACCCCAGTTGAAACTTAAGGGTAGCGTGGTTGCAAGATCTACCATAGCCCTTATGAACTTCTCAAAAAGACTGGGTGCAAGACCCATGGAGGCTATGATCCGCATTTATAAATCAAAATGCGTTGCGATTGCCTCATATGGGGCTGATATATGGGGTTATGTTCCAACAACAGGGATCCAAATTATAGAAAATAAGTTTATACGGTTCCTCCTGTCACTCCCTCAATCATCTCCCACATATTCCATCCACTGTGAAGTAGGCTTGGGGTATATTTCTGATTACTTAAAAATGGCCCCTTTATTACGTTGGGTTAAAACCTGGCTAAATGAAGAGATCACGCTTAACCACCTAATCCTCAAGGATTGTTTGGCCCTGGACAGAGTAGACAGAATACCCTGTCTCGCGTATGTTAGAGCGGCATGCGTGAGGCTGGGGTGTCCAGAAATGTATCTGTCACCACAGGGCCTCAGGAATAAGGATTTAGGGTGGATCAAGCGTAACTTCCTCAATTCACTTGAGCTGGAAAGGGAGGAAGTTGAACTTAGGAAACCTATGGTGAGATCAATCTATCAATTCACGATCTCCCCAGTCATGGAACCCTATCTGAAGTACGTGACCAACTCTTACCATCGTTTCCTTTTAGTTAGATTCAGGTTCAACCTCATCCACCTCACACTAGGCACCTATCTGAAGTGGGGGACCCCTGAAGATACCCCACCCTGCACCTGTGACAGTCTCTCTACACAGGACACGCTCCACTTGGTGATGTTCTGTGAGCACTTTCTGGTAGCCCGTAAAAAATTTTTATACCCTGTTCTTAAGGAACTAAAATTCGTCCAGGTGAGGCCTGCCCTCCTACATCTACAAATGCCTGATTCTATGCAGGTTACGCATAGTGTAACAAGTTTTTTGGTAGCGGCAGCACGCATAAATAAAATCAGACTCACCCTAATGAATTCACTATCAGGAGAACACATAACTGAATGAGGATCGTCTCAAATAGGGTTGGGCCTTTATATTGAAGATATAGATTTTGTCTCTTTTCTCTTTGAATCAAGGATTTTAACTGTTTTAGATTGTTTGAACTGTAATCATGTTTATATCTTATTTCTGTACAAATTTTAATGTGTATATAATGAACTCTTGTAGTGTATTGCTTTTATGGTTTTTATTAACCGAAATAAAGATGTACTGACTGACTGACTGAGTGGGTGGTTGCTTATGCATCTCGCACCCTGGCACAAGTGGACAGACATTTTTCAGTGATAGGGAAAGAATTACTCGCTCCAACTTGAGCTGTAGAGTGTTTCAGGATGTATGTTCAGGGCAGGTAAATCAATATCTGTGCAGACCATAACTCTATAGTGAATATTTCAAAACCAGGAGGTGGGGAAAATATAACAACACAGTTAGCACGATTGGCTTCAAAGTTGCAAATGTATTATTATGATATTGTATGTGTTCCAGACAAAAATACTTGTGTTGCTGATGGTTTGTCACAGTTACCAGTGGAATCGTGCAACGCACAGGAAATGGATGAGAGTGGACGTGATGTGGGGTACATGTATGAAGATGTGATTTGTTGTAGGAACAGAGATGTGGCGAATGGGTTGGAGTTGTCTGAGGTGAAATGGATAGAGTCAATGGAAAAATATGTGGAGCTGTTGGGTGTAAAATAAATATTTGTAAATGGGTGGCCATTGGAATGGCAACTGCAAGCTGAATTTAGCACATTTTGGAAGGTAAAGAAGGAATTATCCTTTTGTAATGGTATTGTCCTAAGAGGAGATAGGTGTGTACCTCCTATTGGGATGTGCAAGAGCATTATCAAGTTAGGACATGAAGGCCATTGGAGGATGTCAAGCATGAGGTGGAAAGTTTAAGAAGAAATTTGGAGTCCAGGTTTGGATGGTATGGTGGAACATTGGGTGTGGCCAGTGGGCAAGCAGCAGTGGGGCCAGGACTCCAAGCGCCGAGACCAGCGGGAACATGAGTGGACTACCAGCCTTACCCTTGCATCACCTGGGGGCCTCATTAACTTTTCGCACCTCCCGCTTCACGGGAGACGCTTCACGTACCGAGGCCAGTGGGCAAGCAGCAGTGGGGGCAGGACTCCAAGCGCAGAGACCAACGGGCCGTGATTGGACTGCCAGCCCCTCCCCTTGCATCACCTGGGCGTATTTAGCTTTTCACGGACCCCCGCATCGCGGGACGCGCTCGGGCGACCGCCAGGCTAGGCCTGGGCAAAGGGCGGGCCGTCTGTGGCCGTCAGAGGCCGATTGAGGCAGGGCTGGGCCATCTCTCTAACTTGCCGATTGGACTAGGAGTGGACATAAAGAGGTACTAATTTGGAACTGAATTACAGTTATCCCAACAATATGGCAAAACGGGGAACAAAACCCTTGCTAGAGAAAACTTGTTCTACTATTGACACATATTTGGCAAAAGCAGTTAACGTCCTAGCTGAAGAAATCGACCGCAAGGAAAGACGTTTATCTAGAGGATCTAGTATAATGTTTAATGAACAGGCCAGTCTAAGTGATGATCCCCTCTCAGTTAGTAAGGAAAGATCAATCACCCCAGCATTGGTTACAACCCCCTCAGCTACAATAGATGTATTAGATGATGAAGTCTGTACTGATGAAGAGCACTCGCGTATTTCGGCAACACCTGAATTACCCATCTCTGTGCCCTCTCCGGCCTCCCCAATATTAACAAAAGGGTATAAAAAGAAAACTACAGGGCAAGGAAAATTGGGGGCCAAAAAGGATAAGGAAATTATTACACGGGGGCCTTAGCCAACTTGAATAGTAAATCAGGCTTTGATAATGGCATAGGTGACTTAAGTATAGAAGCAATGTTTGGGAAGTTAACGGAGCTTCTTAGGCCACTGCAAGAGAAGGTAGATAATTTAGCTAGGGAAGTGCACAAGTTAAGTGGGCAGATTGATAAATGTAGTCTGAGAGACCAATTACTCCACCCAAGGATACCCACCACCACAAATATGACCAATGAACTGCCCAATTCAGTTGGCAACGGAAGTGGGGCTTCATTAGCACTTCAAACAATTAGGGAACATGGTATTGGGAAGGCATCCGTGAATCATTTATCTCCTGGAAGAAATTACACCATTAGTACAGGTGACACCACCCATCAAGTTAAATGATAAACCAAACTTAGGAGAAGATCAAGCAACGGGGGTTAGAAAGAAGCCAATAGATGAAACCAATAACGTAGGACCAGTGGATTTATTGGCACGTAGCTCAAATAAGCCCCCCGCATCTATTTACTTGCCGCCTGAATGTGGGGCTTATGTAGCAATTCTTACAAATGTGTCAAAACTCCGAGAAGATCAGTTAGAAACCCACGAAACACTTAAAAACAAAACACTTCATTGGTTATCTAAAAATTGTGGCTTCCCTGTGGAACGGACCGGACAGATACTATTGACCCAAAGGGTGGGGTGGATCGGCCCTCTTACCAAAAGATGTGAAGGTGATTGTATAATAATAGATTTTAGGTCCCCCATGTGGGCACAGAAAACCTTATTAAGTGCTCCACGACCTTCATGTTGGGATTTTAATACAACCCTTTTGCCTCTGGAATATTTTTATAGACTCCTGATGGAGAGATATAACACCCATAACCCTAATTCAAACTCTTGTAATTTCAACCAGAGGACCATACCACCAATACAACCCCCCCGCCTTATAGTTTAGTGTAGTTCCTATATTCCCAATAGGCTCTGCGCATTGGAATAATATATACTGCAGCTTAGATGTAGGACTGTGGTCGACTAGGTCTCTGCCGAATATATTAAACTTAATTGTGTGTGCCAGCTAGCTCAGAGGTCACTAGAAACTTTCTCGAAAGTACAAGAAGGGATTAGTCTCTGACAACCTTATAACATGACAACTTTGTTTCCCCAGAATGAAACGTATCTCTAGAGTCGTGGAAACAATAGACGGCTATTTCACTCAGTCACTTGTGCATGCTTCGTTTCACCAGAGTTGCTAAGAAATAGAGAGACTGGCGTTTTCAATAAAAGGATTTATTGAACAGTCTTATTTCTTAAGCATAAGAAATGCACTGCGACAATTGAAATGCTAGTTAAGAAGTACAAGGTATATAATACGAATAGCATTAGTACTGCAAAAGCATGATATGGTTTCTAAGCCATAAAATTAGAATACATAAAATGCATAAAATACATACAGTGAAAAAAGAGCGGCTAAAAGTACTGAACTGGTGCTTCTAAACTACGCCTACCCCTGTGTACCTAACCTAGGTCTAGTACGAGGGAGGAGTAAGTGTGGTGTAGCTTAAGTCTAGTAGTTTTGCTGCCAAGAATCTGTTCCAAGAATTCCCCAAGGGTCTAATCAGCTCCGTACGTTGGTTTAAAATGATAGAGGTCTTGTATCTCTCTCTCAGGACTCGATCTCCCAGCAACCCGCAAGGGTAGCCTGGAAACACCGGAGCTGGATTTCTCAGCAAGAGAAAAGACAGCGTCATCTCAGTGCGTCAGTCGGAGGGTCGGCTTCCTTCGGCACTTGCAGCAGCAGGGCTTCGGGCAAGTAGTAAGTCGATCTGCTCCTAAACCACCGTGTGTTTGTCTGGGCAAATGTAGGCATATTTATACTTTGAAAATGCCGAGTTTGACGTAAGATTGGACATACTAACGTCATTGAAGTCTCAGTTCCTTGAAAACTCTAGGAGTTCTTGGATAAATTAATATGCAAGCAGGGGGAAGTTCCTGACTGCTGAAGGTAGGTTTTTCCAAGAAATCGATGTGGATTCTCTGAGTTTAGTGGAATTAGCCATGCCGTATTTGGGCTGCATAGGCTAATACTAAATAAGGTAATGATTTCTATGCCTATATAAGGATATGGTGAATTATACTTATATAAGGGCATGAAACGGGAAAATTACCAATAGTAGTAATCCTCTAACCCGAAATCCATCGATTGAGGTTGCCACCCAAGATGGCTATACGCTTGTAACCTGGAACATAGCAGGATTAGGAAAGAAGCTAGATACACCATTTTGGAGGGATTTCGTTACCTCTGGCTATGATATTATTTGCCTGCAGGAAACATGGAGTACAGACCCGATCTATATTGAGGGTTATACATCATACTGGTTAAGTGCAGATTTACCAAAGGCGGGAAGAGCAAAGGGTGGCCTTCTGCTACTTGTCTCAATTAAATTAATTGGGTGTAAAATCAAAGGCTGTTCCCCAGTAGATATGCATAGCCAGGTAATGCGGATTGAGTTCCGCAGGGGTAAAGATCTTATTTTGATTAACTATTATAACAATATTTTTACCAGTAGTAGGGGGATTTTACTGAAGGCCCTAGAAAAAGAGATAGATAGGGTATTGGCACTCTCTAGCAAACTGGCCATTATAGTATGGGTCGGAGATTTCAACATTAAAGTGTGCCCGTTGGCACAGTCTAAGACATGTGGATTTCTGAATGGTCATCATAGTGCGGATGACATTAATGCTAACCACTTACCTTTTTCCCATGGAGACTACGGCTCAACCCTAAATACCATGATGGCAAAATTTGATCTTCACTTACTTGATTGCTCTAAGAGAAGGGGTAATATTAAATGTCCAACTTTTACAGGTCGAAACGCTGACAGTAATATTGATCATATTTTAATTTCTTGTAATGGGTTATATGCAAATTTGTGGATCTCTGAACAGGTGGTAAGCGACCATAACAGTATTTCCATCTCACTATTATGTTGGGGAAACAAATTAAAAAACACTGATGAATGTATCTCTAACATTATTCCAATAAGACCCAACGGCATGAGGATCAAATGGGATGGAGTAGATCCTGCAAAGACCCAAAGGGAGGTGGTAATGAAATGTCGGAAGAAATTGACCCTTGTCTTAGCGATGAGGTCCACCCACATACATTACATAATATCTTTTCCAAGATAAATAATATAATTAATAGTATCTTTACCAGGAGGACTAAAAGTAATAAAAAGACTAATGTAGGTTGGTTTGATAAATAATGCTCCCAGGCTTTACATAACTTGAAATCTGCCCTAGGTACCAAACCCCGCAATCAAACACTTATTCATGACCTACGCCTCACATATAGGCTAGTTATTAAGGTGCGGAGAAAGGAGCTTCAAGAGGAAGAGTGGGAAAAATTAAACCTGGCCGCAGACACAATCGATAGTAAGTTGTTTTGGGAGACAAAATGATTGTATGCCTGAACTTACCTCACATGTAAATTTTAATGCATGGATCGAGCACTTTTCCAATATTTTTAACCCAGATAGGGAGGCTTCAATTTTAACTCCAAATTATGATTTTACATGGCCTATTTTACCGCTGCTAATTAGTATAGAAGAAGTACATGAGGGGTTACTAAACAGCAAGGGAGGTAAAGCACCAGGCCCTCATGGGGTCCCAATTGATTTATACAGAGATGAACCGGACCTCTGGGCCCCGATTTTAGCTAGGATTTTAAATGTTGCAGCAATAGGATATTTTCCTCCATCTTGGGGTCAGTCATTGATTATTCCTCTTTTTAAAAAGGGTTCTCGTTCTGAAGCATGCAATTATCGCCCAATATCCCTGCTAGATTCATCTATAAAGGTTATGAGCAGGATTTTACTGAAAAGGTTGGAAACCTGGGCCTCAGACAATAAGATTTCATCTTCGGTGCAATATTAATTTAGGAAGGGCCTTGGAACTTTAGAGCAATGTGTTAATCTTGATTTGCTTATTAGTAAATACACATTATTGAAGGGGGGCAATTTGTTTTTATGTTTTGCAGACAACTCATGCTTTCGATCTCGTGGACCATTCGCTCTTGTGGTCCACTCTGCTCGAATCTGGGGCCCCCAGAGAGATTGTGTTTTTTCTGGCCAGAGTTTACGAGAGATTATCGTGTAGTGTACGCTATGGGCCTATAGGAGAACGTACCCCCTTTTTTGATGTAAGAAGGGGCATCCGGCAGGGTTGTGTGCTGGCCTCTCTTTTATTTTCATTATTTATTAATCAAATTGATGTTATTTTAGGCCAAATATCGACTGATGCCCCAATGATATATAAGAAGCCAGTCCCAATTTTATTATATGCTGACGACGCTGTTTTAATCTCACGCACCTCTATAGGTTTCCAGCGGCTTATTGATAATTTTGAAGAATTTATAAATGGCAGAAAACTTTTAATTAATAAATCTAAAACATATATTATGACTTGTGGTAAGAAAATTTATTTAACAAGGTCCTTTTATTTGGATATTGCAAAGGTGCAAATGGTTAAGTCATTTTGTTATCTGGGCCTAACATTTGCCGTGAACGGGAAGTGGCTAGCTGAATATGAGAATATATGCCATAAGACGAATAGGAACACCAACAGCATATTTAAATTTGCTCCAAAACTTGGGGATCATAGAATAAAAGATATGGTAGCGATATATAATGCTAGGTGCGTTTCCTCTGCCCTGTATGGGGCCGGGGTATGGGGTCACAGCTGTGACAATTCACTCCAGCAAGATGAAAACAACGTTCTTAAGCGGCTGTTGAGTCTCCCCCGTCGGCTTCCACCAAATTAATACACAGGGAAGTTGGCATTAGTTATATATCGGATTTAGCTGCCCTACGCCCCTTATTGTTATGGCGTTCTATCGTGTCCAAAAGCGAAACTGTATTCATATAGTCCATAATTAAAGACGGTATAAAATTGGACCACTGTTCCCGTATCCCCTGGTTAAGCTACATCGCTCACTGGTTTAGTACCTTATTTAACTGTGATATTTATACGGAACCTGAATATGCAGCACAGATACCAAAAAGGGAGATAATAGGTACCTTTCTGGCCCACAAAAAGTAGACCCGCAGCATATTGATTGGAGATCAACCTACTCTTGTGTTTTATCAGCAATTGGATTTAAGAACTGGTTTCCAGGTCTATTTGACAGGCGTGACAAGACGTTGCCACCGCTTTGTTTTAGCACGTCTTAGGCTAGGGATCGCCCATCACCTTGTGGCCTTTCCAATCAGGAAAAAAAGTTCTAAATCTGAATGCCCATGTGACAACACCTCCAAACAAAGTTGTTGTCTGTTGTGCCTGAACCTTGTTGCTCTCTTGATGTCACTGTGATTACCTGGTGACATCATAGAATGTTGGGTGTTTTGCCTGAGCCTACTGGCAGTTGGAGGCAGGCTGAGTGACAAGGTGGTCACTCCTGGTGGGGTCTCTATTTGCCATCTTAATACCTGAACCTGTAACCATCCTGAATAAAGCAACATGAAATATATACCTTGACTCAAGAACATTCTTTTATGTACAACATTTTGGCGACTTCTGGACGGGATTTTTAAAGAATCTACAGCGTGCAAAAGAAAATTAAAGAACCAACAGCGTGTAAAAGGAAATTAAGATATATCTACAACGTACTCAAGATAAATAGGAAATAAATAAGGAACCTACAAGATACAGAAATCAATTATTCATAAAGGAAAGGAACCTCGACTACAAAAGAAAACGACCTCACAGCTTTCAAGTAAGCCTCTGTTTATTATCTGTTTTGAAGCCTCTCATTGACTTTTAAACTTTATTTATATTACAAGTAACGCCTTGCCAGGCCCCACCAGTGTCCGCTACTATCCGGACAGCCTGTTCCCTAAGGCGTCATTATTAAAGTTTTGAGAGGAAAGGCATATTTTAAGACTGCTGTCTGAGCTAGCGTATTTATTTAACAGAGCATTGCTGAAGACGAGTAACATTTCTCAACTCGACATTCAGTTTAAAAATTGTTGCAGTTGATTACTGAGTTAATGTGGTGAGCAGCCAAATGTGTAAAGACATTGTTTTGTTACTGACCTACAAGTAACACTCGAATATGAGAGACAGGAGCTGCTGAGTTTAAAAGGGATTTTCCACGCATGTTTTCCCACATAAATTGAAAACATGTGTTTAAAGCGGTCCACGTTATTTTACACTGCAAAGTCAACATGAAAACATGAGCTACTATTTGGAAATAATACCCGAGTTATTCTACAGTGACTAGTTTTTGAACTATGAAATTTGGACTTGCCTTGGCTTGCCGTTTTTCTTCAACCGTTTTTCTGTCTCTGCGCCGACCTGCTCTCCTTCATGCCACTGGTGTAAATGATGACGCATTAGAATCTCCGTGTGACTCGGCGGAGAAGCAGCCTGCTCCAAGACGTGATCTCCTCATTCCAGAGTTTTGGAGAAGCCTGACTGCCTTCAGAATGTCATCACGCAATGGCACGATGTCACGCAAGGAGAGACGTCACAGCGCGACGTGAGCTTCCCCTGTTTGTCAATCTGGGCTTTCCTCTCTATGGTAACAGGGCTACGGAAGCGCAACGAAATTGAGAACACTTGTGCCATATATTTTAAGTGTTTCCTCGAGTGTGAAGTGCGGATTGAAAGAAATTTTACCGAGTGTCTACATTAAAGACTAGTATCACTCTGCCATCTACTGGAAGTTAGTGGAACTTTTATTTTCCTTCATTTTCGTTTTGAAGTGGTTTTATACACTTCGTCAAACCTAATTGAGACTATGGCTTCAAGGAGTAACCTGTTTTAACTGTGCTATTTTTTCACAATAGTCAAAGAGGAGACAATATTTAATTGAACTGATTAACACGATTTCACTCTTCAAGGCTTTTTCACCATAATTCAATTTTATATATCATCGTATCTGTACTCCATTGGCAGAGACTACGGTGACTACGTTTTTTATTTTAATTTATTCTTTTGTTCTCTACATGCTATTTCTGTGATTAACTATTTAACATTAACATCATATCATTTATGTTATCTCTATGCTTTGATATTTAGTCATGTAGAGTCAAATATTTTTCAAAAGTTTACTTATTATTATAAGTTTCAGGTTATCTTTTGACATTATTCAGCATTGCTTTACGACTTGCATGTTATTTATAGTATTCATATTCATGCATTTTAAGTTAGTGCACATGATTTATTCACATGATACACAGATTTCTATGCAAGCCTTTATAGTGATAACACTTATGGTTATGATATATTCAATTTTCACGGGTTTAAGTATTTCTTGTAATCCCTGTTACATTCTAGTGCATGAAATTCACGGGTTAAGTATTTCTTGTAAACCCCGTTACGTTACAGTTGCATTCCTGGGTGAGCGTATCCCAGCAACTTGTTCTAGGGTGAGTGTATCCCTTGACATGATATTTATGAAGGGTAGGTGTATCCCTATTTATACTTTAAGGGTGAGAACGTTCCCAATATGATGTGTATGTAAGATTATTACATCCTTTTCATATAAATTCTACACGTGTAATTCCTGCAGGTCGTTTACGTGTTACGGTATTTGCATTTAGTGTTGAGTAATTGATGAATGGGTTTATATCTTTTTACTGTTATTAAGTGTGACTAAATGTATTATTCAATTTCTTCTTGAACTTCCTAATTTTCTGTATTTTGGTGTTTAGACTCTTGCCGTTACTCTTTGTGCTGGTTCACTTGTGTTTTGGCAGACTCTTTCTCACTATACTTAAGGTGCCGGAGACGTCTGGTATTCTTTCTCTCTTGTGTAATTTTCATAACTTCCTGTATGTTTCTTGCTTTCGACCTTTATTAGGAAGAGGGTGGTGGTGTGCGTTGGTGTCTTCCTTGTTCTTCCGCTTCTCTTTCTTTCTTATAGCTTCTTACATGTTTGTATCTTCTTATTTGGCGCCATAGTTTAGTTGTAAATTTAACAAAGTTATTAGTATGTATCAATTTGTTCTTTTCCCTAAAGAAAGGAGATATGTTGTGCCTGAACCTTGTTGCTCTCTTGATGTCACTGTGATTACCTGGTGACATCATAGAATGTTGGGTGTTTTGCCTGAGCCTACTGGCAGTTGGAGGCAGGCTGAGTGACAAGGTGGTCACTCCTGGTGGGGTCTCTATTTGCCATCTTAATACCTGAACCTGTAACCATCCTGAATAAAGCAACTTATCATATTCCTGACTTCTGGACTTCCTTTATGTACAACACCGTGTCTAGAGTTAAAAAGACATATCAGTCAGAGATACACGCGAGCTATTTCAACAAAGCCTGAAATACCATCGGAGAGAGTAATTTGAGACTCGCCGATAGTGCAGTTTGACATAACAAGGAGCTCGCAACAGCGGAATGCGGTTGAGAGCTTATGCAGAACGCGTTGGAAAAGCGGTTCTTACCTTACTCTTAAGATGCTACTGCCGCGACCGGGGGTTCTGTGGAAAGAGTTCCGCTATGAGGCAGAAACAGGCATGTGTAGCAATTTAAATATAATGTAACTACTGGAGCCAGGTGGGAAGTCGTAAACACAAAGATAGGACTAATACTATGTTGTGAGGAGGAACATGGTAAAAGGACTTTGGCTGAGATTGCATGCTCTTTGGCATCCATCTTATAACGGAGGAGGGTAATAAGAAATTACCAAATGTGTACATAAAACGACAGAAGTTGGTTGAGACAAAAAATGTCAACACTTCATAGGGAAGAATTAAACAGCAAGGTACCGGATTGTGGCAGATCTCGACACGATTTAAATATAGTGTGACACAGGGTATCATTTATTTGTGGAGGTTTGCAGCATCTCATGAGCTGGAGCCAGATATGAATAGCTGAAAACACATTTTTGGATGGCAAGGGTGTTAGTTACAGATGTTGCCATATTTTTAAACTGTGACTATCCACGAGATTTCTTCATTGTGCCCAAAACGGACTGTGTCCAGATGATGTATCCAAAAGGTTTCGCGTTTTTTTGCGAAAAATCGATGGATCTTTGCCTGGAGGTGCGTGAACGCGTTCTAATATCCCCCCTCTGGGCCTCAAAATATTTGGGAGAACTCTCTCTTCTCATAATGAAATCTACAAACTACACTGCGGGTCTGGTTGCTCCAGACTTGCTCTCGCTCCTGTAAAAAGGAGCACCCGCTCTGACCTTGCTGGTCCGAGTGATAAGCCTTTTTCTATTCCTGCGTGGCTTGCATTAGCCAAGGCCTGTTTGCTCCAATCAAGTTGCCGACACCGCCAACAGCGAGAAGCCTGCGTGGTACAGCTCGTGATCAACTCCTGGACATCCTCGACCTCTTCGTGTCCACATGGCTGCATAGAGAATCTACACCTCAATGCCTGTTTGCACCCGACATCACCTGGTTCCATCCTGGTTCCACGGTAGTCACTGGCTAGTGACTTTGAACATTTTCGCCTCTGCTTTCAGGTCTTCACAACTTCAGATCCACCCTTGGATCCACCGGAACTCTTCACATCGAGCTGCCTGCAGCATCTTCAGCTCCAATCACCATCGGCCAGCGTGACGAAACCCGACACTACTTCGACCCTATGCACCCGCGTCCTGTGGATGAGGTAACTCAGCAACGCCGGTGTTCCCACACTGGTACACACCTCTAGTGTCTGTGTCTTAAGTTTCACTCCTCTAGGTCACACGGTAGGTTCCTTTCTAACTAACTTTATAACTTTTACGCACCACAGACATTGCATTGGTGAGTGCGTGCACTTTAAACACTGCACCCGAGTCCCGCGGGCCTTTCCCGACTTAGTCACTGCTAGTCCCGATCAGCTCCAGCGATTCCCAAGGCCCTAGGCCTATTTCCTTTTCGATTGGTATCTCTTATACCACTTTCTTAGTATATGGTTTAGGTGGCCCCAAGGGCTCATCCATATTGTGCAACTTTTGTGTATTTTAAACTGTCTTGTGTTTAACGATTGTGCTTCTGTGCTCATAAAGAGTCCAGGGGATATTTGTAGTTAATAAATCTATATATATTTTGAATATATATCTGTGTGGTGTCCTTTCATTTGGTATTCAAGGGAGTTGTATATGGTAAAACAGCTTGCTTCACATGCCTTTCAGAGTTTAGCCTAAGACTGCTTTGTCCACGCTACTACTAGGATAGCTGGTCTATACGGTTGACTTACAACCAATCATCATAAGGGTTGCTTGGCATGGTACAAGGTGATCACTAGAACTAGTGAGCATCATATACCAGGCCAACTTCTCACAATTATATCGTAGTGCACCATATTTACAAGCCTGATATGTTCAAAGTGTACCGTATTTACAAGCCTGATATGTTTAAAGTGTACCTTATTTGCCAGCCAGTTAATGAGAGGGAGAGTCACTTCACTGTACTGAATTTTCTTGCAGAGATGGACTTCCATAATACTCTGATGATCTGATCTGGGTCGCAAACCGATCTGTATTCACAAGAAGAAAGGCTTGTGGTTGATGACTAAAGGCTGTGTTCTTTGAAGTTCCTTGTTAGACTGATAAGTACTTGCTGGAATGTTTTATTACTTTCTAGGAAAAGCGTCCATGAGAGGTTTGATGTGTTACTTAAACGCAATACTATAGTCGCTTCTTGTAGGATCCTCCAGGTTTATACAATTACCCCTTTGCCTGCCAAAGAGTCTGATGCGACAGGTGGGGTTAGTTAATGTTTCATTGCTTAGATGAGCTGGTTATTATTTTAATGAAAAGTCTTACTGAAATGCTTAATGAAATGTTCACCCATTTACAAGATCCATCCGAGATCATGGTGGAACAGCAGTACTAATACTGCTTGATTTATCGGCTGCTTTCGACACGGTCGATCACTCGATTTTGGTCAACCGTGTTGATAACATGGGCATTCAACACACAGCCAAGGAACTTCTGGCATCTTTTCTGTCTGACGGAACCCAGGCTGTCACACTGGGCCCCTTCCAATCGTCCAATGTGTCTCTGCCATGCAGGGTACCACAAGGCTCATCCCCAAGTCCGACACTCTTTAATATCTACGTGTCGGACCTAGCTAACATCATTCGAGCATATGGGATGAGCCTTACCTCCTATGCGGATGACACGCAGTTGGTCTTGGCCATAAAAAACAACGGCGATAAGGTAGCAGAAAACTTTAAAGAAGGTATGTTGGCAATTGGGGACTGGATAGCCCCCAAATGTTTAAAACTTAATTCCGATAAGACGGAAGTTGTCATATTCGGACAACTTAACCCAGGTTGGTCCTCCGTATGGTGGCGCACCGCCTTCGGAATTCCGCAAGGTGAGGAACTTGGGAGTCGTCTTTGACGACCGTCTCAACTTTGTTTTACACGCCAACCAAATTGCATCCTCAGCCTTCCATAAATTGCGCCTTATAAAGAAAATCATCCCCTTCCTCCCTGAAACGGCCGGTAAAACTCTGGTGACCTCCTTAGTGCTGTCTACGGCTGGACTACTGTAATGCCCTGTTTGCAAATGCCCAAGTAAGGGTCATCAATAAAATGCAAACCGTCCAAAACTCAGCAGCTAGACTCTTGGCCAGAATTCCCAAATATAAGTCAGCGACCGACACCATTAGAAAGTTACACTGGCTTCATATCAGTAACAGGATTAAGTTGAAAACTCTCTGCATTGTGTATAAGTCTCTGCACAGTCAAGGACCCTCATTTTTCAAACAACATCTGACTCCTTACCGTCCATCGAGATCTTTACGTTCCTCTACCCTAAACGATCTAGTGGTTCCCCGCACCAAAACTGTTTCCTGGGGGGATCGGAGGTTCTTGGTCTCGGCTCCGAAACTATGGAACTCCTTACCCCAGTCAATAAAATCCTGCCCCTCATTTTGGACCTTCCGCAAACAGCTAAAGACCTGGCTGTTCAACCAGTAACACAAGATCTACCCTGGCAGTAGGAGAATCATTCGCAGATATCTTAGCGCCGAGACGCCCACGGGCATTTGTTCGTGCTTAATAAATGACATAAATAAATAATAAATTTCATAAATAAATAAATAAATACTGAGCGCACTTATGATTTGTGCGACCACGCAAGAATTAGGTCTCCTGATAGATTTCAGGTTCCTGAGCAACGTTCTCCTCGTTCTTCACAGGAAACATCGCGCGCAAGCTGGTGGAGGAGAACACGGCAGGGGTTGGGGTTCCCCACAAGGACGTGAGCAGCCCCGCCGGTCTGATGGTAAAGGCAAGCAGGAAGACTTGCCACGTTAACGCCCTCATTTTCAGAAAAAGAAAGTTGCTGCGTTATCCGTAAGGTATGCCACGGATAGTGAGAACACAGCTACGGATCCTGACATGGGCATTAACGCTGCTCGACAGCGCAGCGGAGGTTACAATAGTGCGGAAAGCACTGCGTCCATAGCTGAAGGCGACAGCAACTGACACTTTTATCACAATGGAAACTGCTGACAGTAGGGTGGCTCCCCCGACAGACTATATGATATAGTTCTTTTAATAGAAGGTGATATCCAACGTGTAATAAGAGGGATTTTTTGGGACAATCTGACCTCTACATATGACATTCTGTTAGCTGAGTCAGACTGGCCCCCACTTTTCATTTTGTCTCTCCAAGAGGGGAGGAGGTCACCCTACCCAGCTTTCCGCACAATGTGCCCAAGGAGCAGTCTGCAGAACTTTGCAGAAGAGTGTGCTCTGGTGCTTGCACCTGCATTGTACCATACTCAAGTCGGGTGGGATAAACTTTCTCCCAGACACGAGATTCCATTGCGGTTTATGCCACAGCCACAACCCCAATATCCCATGCGGCGATTGGCTAAAGCCCCCGTTGCGGAAATCCTTGAACAATTAGAATATCAAGGTGTGATTCAGACATGTGTGCCACCCATGAATAATCCTCATTTCACTGTTACCAAACCTGATGGGTCGTACTGCCTGGTTTTGGAGTATCTTTGTGAAACAAAGGAGTTAGGTCCATGTAGGGTATGGGGTAGACTGGATCGTAATAAACTAGAAAACACAAGAATATGTCTACACCCAATTAATTTCCCAAAACTTATTTCAGATCATAGGAGAAACACAAACGTATTGAGTTTGACCCGGTATTTTTATTTATACCTGTCTCTTTCGGGAAAAAAATTAATTCTTCTTTTGAAAGTTTTGCAAAAAAAGGAGACAACTGTTTATTCAATACATTTAAATTCCAACTTCTAACTATTTACAAACAAAATATTTACAATTCATATACACAATTATCATACATTCCACAAAAAATTCACTATACAAACACAAACAATTTAAATTTTCAATAAAGTTAATCTGAATTCATAAAGAATGAAGAGACAAAGTCAAAAGGAAGGAGCACGTTCTAATATAAGGATGACTTTTACAACCAGCCAGAGCTAGTTCAAATGCTTAGTGATATTGATTGCTCCCTCCGATGGGCTGACGCGTTTCTAGTCCGAGGAAACCAGTTCCCAGACAGTCATCAGGGCTTTGTCACTTTTCTGTGTAAAATGCAGAAAAACAATAAAGTTTTAATTATCTAGCTTGAAGCCTCTATTCTTTCTGGTATTGCACTAAACAATCTAAAACTTTGGGTTTTCGCCTCTCATCTGCAAGGGCAGTGCACTGAAGCTTTACACCGAGCATGTCTTATTCTGGGCCACATGTTGTTTTTAAATAGTACGATCTCACAAACAACTTGTCTTAGTTTGGCCACTTCAAAACACATGAATACCCCAAAAATTCCTAATCTGCATGCTTACCCTAATTAGAAGAATCATACTGATAGATCACTTGATGAATTACAATCTTTAATTTCAAATTCCTCCTTTAACATTTCGTCCCTGGATCCTAAGGGTTGGCTGTTGTGGCCAACAAGTTCTGATTCTTGTCAACATGGCTTTCTGGGTTTAGCCCCTGGCCTTACACAGGACAGAACTGATCCCTTTTTGAAACTTGCCATTCAGTTACCACCTAGTCAGTGGGGAAATGATGTCAAAATTGGCTGAAACAATCCACTCTTTCGTCTGTTAAACATCATGTATCTTTGTTCACCGACAATGTTGATTTATCTGATTTTGTTAAGGGTCCTGTGAGTGGAAGATCTAAAAGATATATATATGTGCGATTTACAATGAAGTTTGGAAACTGTCACAGGTTGAGGCTGCTTCCTGTTTAAGAGCAATAGACCAAGTTAATTTGGAAAAAGTGCTTGCTCTCATTGATAATAGCGTTAACACACTCTCTTCCAGAATTTACAACTTGGATAATATTGTTTTATCTGTTGTGCATATTGTGCAAGATGATGTTTCTGTTTTGTTCCATGGTCAAAATCAATTGCGGTCCATCACGCAGTTTGCTTGGACCTTACAAACTTTAAAATCTGGGAAAGTGCCTTGGGACTACATTAATATTTCGTCAGTGTTTATACCGTTTAATTTAACAGAAAAACAACAGTTCATGTCCATGAAGGATGCGTCACATTCTCTATTGCATATAAAAAAATTAGAACCATTACCATTTTCTGTAGCCGAATCCAATTCAGCTGAGTGGCTCATCCATGGTATAATAACATTGCCTTTTCCTCTGTTTAAGTTTAGTTCATGCATGAAACGCTATGCCCTGGGTAGATGTGAACCACTCGGTACCGCTTTTCTCCATGAAGTTTGGTCTCTGCTCTTCTCATACAGATGTCTGAGGGATGGCTGAGAGGTTTACTTAAAATGGCAGGAGTGCACTTCCACACCTGATCACTCACTCGTATGCAAGAATGTTCAATTGCACGGGACGTGTAATGTGGAGGCTCCAAATTTAGCTTGCATTTTGAAGGGAATTCCTGTGCCAGCTATCCTACCAACATTCACACTATTAGCAACTGATAGCTATTTGCTTTTAAATAATGAGGCTTGCTTCGGGATGTTAGCTGGAATTCTGTACATTGTCACTGTTTCACAGCTAGTATATTGCTGTAAAAATTTGCTTTTCCCGCCCCCGCAATGGAGGCTCGATATCTCTATGTGGCCTTCCATTCCGTCACTGAAAGCAGAGTTCAACAAGTTGAACAGAATAAGAGCTTTATTGTCTCAAACAGAAGTTGCTCTCACTTCTTCTTGTGAAACATTTGTCCTTCATGTTGCTAACACGTGTACAGAAGTACACACGCTTTTAAATACGGATCTCCCACTTCATTTTGTCGCTTTAATCCACACTATCTTCAATGCCTCGACCACTACAGGCCTGGCCCACTTTTTTATAACTGTTAGCTCCGGCCTTGTGACCTCATTCCAAACTATATTTGGTGTGATACTGGCATTTTTTCATTCTATTTTTTCCAGCATCTTTAGCGGCTTCCCCATGTTCCATTGCCTGGATTGCAAATTCAAAGGGGCATTAGAACTCTGTCTCTCAAATACGGTGTCTCCTGCTCCTGATTTTGACCATCTATTGAGTCCCTTAGTGGCTCATGAGTTTGCCTGTTCTGGAATCAGGATTATGGTCTGTGCAGCAGCGCACTGAGTTTTGCTGAATTGGGACATATATACGGCTGCGCATAACTTCCTGGAACGAAGTTATCTTGAAGTAAACGCAAGTTGTCCTCTGATTGTGCTAGAGGCTCCCGCAATTGAAGAACATGTATGTTCATTTCCGTACTTAAATTGAATGGCAGAACTCTTTGCTGACAATAACAATGACTTCCTTTTGGAGGCTATCGGGACATACTGTGCATACTCGCTGATGGATTAGATTGGCAACGATCCAGCATGCGATGCATCACTCAAGTTTTTTGCTTCTCCCCGTGATGTTCTATTTTTTTCTCACTTGCATTTTTTTCTTTTTTAATAGACATTCTTTTCTTTTTGCCCCTTTCATTTCCTCGTTACCCATTTTTTGACAAGAATGAACTTATTTCTGTCTCGGATGAATTTGAACTCTGCATTCTTCTTATGTTTCTTTTCATGCATTGACCCGATCAAGGGAGGGTGTATTGAGGATACGGTTCTGCCTGCACACATTGCTATGTTAGCATAAGTGAGTTAGTTGCTCAAACGCCATTTTGCTGCTTTTGCACATAACACTACATGTCTCTGTTTTTATAAAGACAAACTGCTTGATTTTCCTTCACATGAGAATGGTCTGTTTTTCACATCTCTAGACTCACAATGCGGCCTCAAGTCTGCACAAAGTGTTCAAGGCTAAAATAACAATGTATGCTGTTGATGCAGGTTGATCGGCCCACGCTCTATACACAACACGAACACAGCTGCTCATTTCTGAAACTCAGATGCTTTTAATATTGCACTGCATGCATGAGTCTAGCACTTGGAAAAAACCTTTGAATCGACAAAGAGCTGTGCTGATCTGGGATGTGATTCACTTTACCTGACTTTGGAGGTATGGGGTTCCCCGTTTTAACCTAGAGGTCTTCTATTATTATAATACATAGCTCCTAGCCAAGGGATGGTGGTACACAAGGCGCTAAAGACCTGGTTCCACTATCATTATAATAGGATTTCTCCCTTTGAATTTTATGGAATTGTAACAATGCTGATTGTATTAATTTTATGCCTCTTTTTACTTATGTCGGTAAAGATTCTGCATCTTAGAGCACGTAGTTGAAATAAGCATTTTAAACTATACCGTGTCTCTGATTACTCACGTTGTGGACATTTATTAGAATAAATAAAAAGTGTTCTTAATGCCCACTATTCCTTAGAGGTCCCAAAGTCACTTGCTCTGGGTTGTCCAATCATTGGTAGCTTCGCTGTAGTACCGAGAATGAATGAGGCACTGTTGCTAGTCGGAAAGGGCTTCTGGGCACTGAGGTGGGTTTTTGGTACACCACAATACACTAAGGTCTTGGTTTCCTGCGCATAGTTCTGCGCATGAGCAGAATCCCTGCAACAAAATCAGCTCTAGAAACCATGCTTGGACTAAGAAGGGTATTTTCAGCTAACTTTAGGGATTAGTGATAAAACCTATAAGCTCAACACACTTGGACTGAGTCCCTGCAAGAAGAACTAATTTAACAAGCACACACTGGTGAATAGTCACAGCTGATTGTGGTGTTTGGTTGTTTTCTACAACAGTAATGATTCAGTGACAGCGGCCAGAGAACAGTGTCCAAAAGCAGAGTGAAAGGAGAAGAATGTGAACTGTCACTCTCGGGTATATTGCTTGCTGTGCACTGCATTTACCACCCGGGCGTTGACATGAAAGAATGAAAGGAGAAAAATGTGAGCTGTGACTCTCAGGGTTAATGCTTGCAGTGCACTGCATTTACCACCCAGGCCCTGACATGGAAGAATGAAAGGATCAGAATGAGAGCTGCGACTCTCTGTGTTAATGCTTGCAGTGCACTGCATTTACCACCCAGGCCCTGACATGGAAGAATGAAAGGAGAAGAATGTGAGCTGTGACTCTCAGGGTTAATGCTTGCAGTCCACTGCATTTACCACCCAAGCCCTGATGTGGAAGAAGTGACTCCATTGTCCATCGTTGCGTCTGTAAATGCACCCATCAAAGTGGCCCTTTTCCAGAGGTGTTTATCATCAAGCTTGATCTTAACTCACCGCTGACTCTGTAGCTTATGCACGATTAGATGGATTGTATACAACAGAGGTGTTTATCATCAAGCTGGACCTTAACTCACCGCTGACTGTAACTGAGTCATGGTTAGATAGATTGTATGCAACAGAGGTGTTTATCATTTATTTTGTTTATTTTTTATATTTTGGTCATTTATTGGGTGCAGCGAATCATCCCCAGGGGGATCTTTCGGTGCTTGAGAAGAGAACAACCTATTGACAGTGGGAACCAGATTAGAAAAGCCAGGTTTTAAGCAGTTTCTTAAATTGAAAGAACCTGGAACAGGCACGGGGCTCTTCGGGGAGAGAGTTCCAATAACTGGGTGCCAGATAAGAAAAGGCTAGCCCAATCATTTTGGTCTTCCGAATTCTCCGAGTACAGAGCAAGTTGCGGTTGCTGGATCGCAGCTGTCGTACGGGTTGATAACAATCAATTTTTTTTTTCAGATATAATGGCCCCATACCCTGGAGGGCCTTGAAAACCATACACAACAGCTTAAAGATGGCTCGTTTTCTAATGGGGAGCCAATGCAGTTGGTGAAAGAGAGGTAAAGAGGGGGTTCGAGAAGGCTTATTGAGGGCAAAACGGGCTGCCGTATTTTGAACCACTTGACGTTTGGTCGCCAAGTCCTCTCTTACTCCCACCAACAAAGAGTTGCCATAGTCCAGCCGACTAACTAGGAGTGACTGGATAGGAGTCTTTCTGGCATTTAGCGTGATCCACTGAAAGATTTTTCTGAGCATCCTCATGGTACCAAAACATGTGCCTGACACGGTCTTCACCTGCTCTTCCATGGATAATTTGTTGTCAATTTTGATACCCAGGTTCTTAGCCCATCCTCTAAGGGGATTTTCCTTATTCTGCTGGCCACCAATCTGGGGTCCATATCTCCTCCGCCTTGCCAAACAGTAAGATCTCTGTTTTCGAGGAGTTGAGTTGGAGGAAATTCTTCTTCATCCAGCTTGCGATGCTGATCGTGCAGTTTATAAATTTAAGTTTAGTTACTGAAGGGTTAGCCTCAAAGGGGACTATCACCTGTGTGTCGTCTGCATAGGATATAGTTTCAAAAGCAAAATTCCTAATGGTGGCAGGTAAGGGGGCCACATATATATTGAACAAGGTAGGGCTCAATATTGAGCCTTGTGGGACTCCTTTATCTACCAAAGTGGTTTTTGACACAAAAGAGTCCAACTGGACACTCTGTGTTCTATCAAACAGATAGTTCTGAATCCATTTAAGGGCCATGCCTCTGACACCAATCTCTCGGAGCCTGGCCAACAGGATGCGATGAGAGATGGTGGCAAAGGCCGCCGACAGATCAGACAGCACTAACATCACAGGGATATCCTTGTCCAGAGACATTCTTAAAGTGTCAGTAACCTCCAACAAAGCGGCCTCCGTGCTAAAAGAAGCACGGAAGCCCGATTGGGGTATGTCCAGTAAGTTATTCTGTTCCAAGTAGCAGGAAAGGTGCCAGTTGACTAGTGTCTCCATAATTTTTCAACAAAAGGGAAGCAAGGAAATCAGTCGAAAATTCTGTAAATCCGTAGGGTCCGCTAATACCTTTTTAAGCAAAGGTTTAATACGAGCGCATTTCCATTTTTGTGGCACCGTTGCAGTGCCTATTGAGATGTTACAAACTTGAGCAAGCACATAAGAAAAGACTGGGGTTAGTTCAGACATAACAGCAGGCGGCACCGGGTGTAGCGGGGAGCCGGATTTCACCTGCGTTAATTACAGGCTTACTTGTTCCCCTGAGAGGTTGGGAAAGGATTCTAGGCTCGAATGACAGTGGTTTTCAGGCACAGGGACCTTTTCAAGAGCTACCTCTTCAGGCCCAAAGGCGCGATAGTTCACGTTCATTTTTTAGGAAAGTAGCTCCCTAGATCCTCACATAATTCTTGGGTGGATGACAGGAGTGGGTTGTTAGACCTCTGGTTTGTGAATTCCTTTGGGATAGAAAAGAGTTCCCGAGAGGAATTCCTAGCTTCCATAATGCGGGAGCCTAGGTAGAATCGCCCAGCTATGTTACAGCTGTTTAGATAGGCTCTATGAGCCACTCGGTAGCACGATTCCTCATGCTCCGAGTTGGATTTCCTCCATTTTCTTTCTAACACCCTGCATGAAGCCTTTACTCTCTTAAAACTATCTCAGTGCCAGGAGCTGCCCTTGCCTGAATATTTACCCTTTTTAAAGGTGCAATAGAGTCGAGGCCATCCGTTATAAAGGCCTCGAACCTTTCTAAGGCAGTCTCACAATTGTCACAGCTTTCAAGTATGGGAGGGATATAGACCCGACTAAACGCAGCGGAAGTTACCTTTTTCCAGAATCTACGCAACTCCTTGTGAGTGTGTGGGGGGCCGGGCAGGTTTTTCAACGCCCAAAAAAAATGTAGTGCCAGGTGATCAGTCCAGCCTAACTTTAGGGGGGGTTCGGCAACTAACTCAGGGATGCTGGTAAAAATCATGTCCAACACATGTCCAGCCACATGTGTAGGGCTCGTGACTCCAGGGGACAGTTCAAGAGTTTCCATCACTTCCACCAGACAGACAGATTCTGTATTGGAGAGAACCTCCAGAGGTTGATTGAAGTCCCCTACCAATAGAAACCTGTTGGTCTGTAACGTATAAGGGGCCAGCCGTTCTAGCAGTGCTCAACAAAACTCCTTCTTGATACCTCCCGGGGGGTGATATGCTAGAGCTCCCCCCTACTCAATCTCTTGGCGGGGATGCACTCTGAAGATCAATAGCTCGATATCTTAATACGATAAGGAGGACGCGTGGCAATGGCCAAACCTCCACCCTGTTTTCCTGATCTATCCAGCCGGACCACAGCATAATCTTATGGAAAAGCCATTGCCAAAGCTGGCGTTGCTTCATTATTTAGCCAGGTTTCCATGAAAAGGCAGATGTCTGGCCTGGTCTCGTCTAATAGGTCCCAAATTTCCACCACGTGTTTTGGGAGGCTGTATGACGATTTGTCGATGTTAATGTCCTCGCGGCACTTCACATCGCGGGCATTACATCGCATCGACCATCTCACCGGGCATTATGGCATCGCAAGTAATTGCGCTGCAAATGCGGCAATATCATTGGAGCGCGTGTCACATCGCCAATTTAACATCGCGCGACATGACAACGCGACGTTTGAGGCCCCACAGTAAAACAAGACTGACTGCATGCCAGTTACCATACAAGATGAAATACGTACAGTACAGAGACTTTCTGTATTGCTTCTACTGTTTATATTTGCTGATTGACGATTGTCTGATTACCCAGAGAATTTTAGAACGTAAAGAATTTAAGAATTTAAGAGCAGTCAAAACAATGCGCGAAACGTAATCAGTTAAGAGGCAGTTTAGATAAAAGGCAGTTCTAGGTTAAAACAAATGTCACATCTGAAACATATAATGCTAAAAACAAATTAACAGAAGATTCCTACTCAGACTGCTTCCTTCTCTCATTGAGCTGGATCTTGGCTCACCACTGGGTGTGTAAATGACTCACGGTTAGATGAATTGTATATAACAGAGGTGTTTATCATCGAGCTGGATCTTGGTCACGGCTGGCTGTGTAAATGAGTCACGGTTAGATGAATTGTATATAACAGAGATGTTTATCATCGAGCTGGATCTTGGTCACCGCTAGGTATGTATATAAGTCACTGTTAGTTGAAATGTATATAACAAAGGTGTTTATCATCGAGCTGGTTCTTGACTCACCGCTGGCTCTGTAAAAGAGTCTCAGTCAGATGAATTGTATATAACAGAGGTGTTTATCATCGAGCTGGTTCTTGACTCACCGCTGGCTGTGTAAATGAGTCACGGTAAGATGAATTGTATATAACAAAGGTGTTTATCATCAAGCTGGTTCTTGACTCACCGCTGGCTCTGTAAAAGAGTCACGGTCAGATGAATTGTATATAACAGAGGTGTTTATCATCAAGCTGGATCTTGACTCACCGCTGGCTGTGTAAATGAGTCATGGTTAGATGAATTGTATATAACAGAGGTGTTTATCATCAAGCTGGTTCTTGACTCACCGCTGGCTGTGTAAATGAGTCATGGCTAGATGAATTGTATATAACGGAGGTGTTTATCATAGAGCTGGATCTTAGCTCACCGCTGGGTATGTATATAAGTCACGGTTAGTTGAAATGTATATAACAGGGGTGTTTATCATCAAGCTGGATCTTAGTCACCGCTGGCTCTGTAAATGAGTCACGGTTAGATGAATTGTATATAACAGAGGTGTTTATCATCGAGCTGGTTCTTGACTCACCAATAGTTGTGTAAACACGTCACGCTTCGATGAATTGTATATAACAGAGGTGTTTATCATCAAGCTGGATCTTAACTCACCCAGCGCTGATTATGTAACTGATTCACGGTTAGATGGATTGTATACAACAGAGGTGTTTAGAATTGAGCTGGATCTTGGTCACAGCTGGCTGTGTAAATGAGTCCCGGTTAGATTAATTGTATAAATATATGTGATGAGTTTCTTATTTACAGAGACTCATTCAACCACATTCTAACTGGTTTAGGACAGAATCAATGCTTGACGGCAAAATTATTTATAGGAACTATTGTGGAATGGAGGAGCTCAGTACAAAGAGCTTCTCATAAACCTAAGAGCATCAAGTAAGGGTGAAGGGTCAGCAGTTATACAGTAATGGTTATTTGATTTTTGTTGAAACGCTCCTGCAAAGGTCATAATCCAGAATGTTGCTCCTCTTAGGTCTCGGACTAACTCATCGTTTTATACTTTTTCTCATAGTATGAGAGGCTCTTTTCTGAACACCTTACTGTGATAAAGTCCTAGTAAAGGCTGTCTACGGAGCTTCTTCACTGTGATTACTGAGTAAGATCTTCTTACACCTTTGCCAAGTTACCTGTAAAAGAGAATTTTATGAGATTGTCTAGGGGCTAGTAATTCCATAGTTCTATAGGTGCTTAACTATAAATATTATATATATATATATATATATATATATATATATATATATATATATATATATATATATATATATATATATATATATATTTATATATTTATCCACTGAAAAAAAACAAAATGTACAGGGACGTTCTAGTTAGGAAATAGAATTTAAAAAAACCTGAGAAATTAGCTAAAAAAAAAAAAAGGTTACAGGGACGGTATAGTTCGGATCACAATTTATACACAAAACCATAGAAATTCAGCAGTAATGGTTAGAGTTATCTCAAGAAACTATAACACGTGCCCTCGGGTAACTATAACTTGCGTGCCCACCATGCAGTTTTCATATCAATAATTTTACTGCAAATTATATCATCAATGATGGCATAGAAGTTATCATGAGTGATGTAATATGTGGGGTAATTAGCAGTGCATGGCCAGGGTGCGAGTTATAGTTACCTTAGGGCACTGCCTCTGATGCTCCACGCCTCCGGCATGTACCAGCATTGCTCCCGCTCGCAGGGAGAAGCTAAAAACGCTGCTCCCTGCATGCAAGAGCAATTTTTTTTATGTTTCTCTGCCCACTTCACAGCGGGCAGGGAAGCAATTGTAAAGTTTGCTCACAGCAGCTAGGTGCATTTTCTAATGCTCCTGCCTGCTGGGAGCAGACGTAGTGTTTGTTCTCGCTTTGCAGGAGCTTTAAAATTGCTCCCACAAAGCGAAAGCAAACACAGGTTTCCGTGTCCGGACCAGTGCGGGCTGGGAAACTGCTATGCTCTGGCTGGGGCGAACAAAGCGATACCAGGTATCTCTTTGTTCGCTTGGAGTTGGCAGGGTATGCCCAGACGTGGGTCACTTGCTCCCTCTACTGCTGGATTCAAGATAGCCTGGCTGATGAGGATTATGAATCCGAAACCGGTCCCAGGATGTTTGTTTCCAGTCCAGGGAAGACATGGCTTCGCAGTTCGGGCTGGACTGTTCCCTTGAGGCACAGGGTCAGACTGCTTTGCATATGGCCATGTCTGAACTGGGGTGGTGGAGTGGGCTAAAAAATGGTGATGGATTAAACCCAGATCAATTGGCTGGGGGTGAGTGTTTGATTGGCTCAAAGGCTCCGGCCATCATCCCCTTTGGTATCACATGGTATATCCTCTAGGCACTACCTTGAATACTTCCCAAACTGTAACTGCTGAGAAGAAGTTTGACAAGAGTATCATCTAATAACCACCAGGCATTCAAACACAACATACCCTTCAACTCCCACTGTCGATGTCAGAGGGCTAGTTGGACTGGTGAATGATCGAAAAGCCCGCAGGAGAGACTGATATATTTACCTATGTCATCTACATGAATTGTCTGTACTGAAAATGGGAAGGACCTACAGAGGCGAATGAAGAATGGCAAACCCTGTGAACCACTGAGTAAATCCTGCATGATTGACACGGGTGTATGTGTACTACCCAGGAACACACACGTTGTACCTAGTAAATGAGTCTCTTGAAGTAACAGGATATCAGGGGTGTGATGTTCAACAAACAACATAACGTCCCCCTCTTAATTTTAGTATTCAAACTATTATCAGTCCATGACTTTATACTATATCCCATCTCACAGTCTGACAACAATTTGTTACTCATTAGAATCAAAGTGATCCTGTTCAACTCGCAGGAGCATGTGCCTGGTAACATTAACAAAATGAAACCCTGAAGAATCTAAACGAAAATCCATCCCCTTTACACCGCCACCCTATATTTCCATCCTAGAAATATCAGACATCCCAAATAATATGTAATAATGAACTGTGAAACTCAAGTGAAAAAAGAAACAAGCAAGCAAAAGGAGTGATGCACTTTGAATGAAGAGCCCCTTTTCTTATAGAGTCCCTTTTCTTTTCTTTTTCAGGGGCTTTGTATTGTGCAGAAAAGCTGAACATGAAGTCAGTCCTTTCATAATGGTCTCTGTTTCCACATAGGAGTGAGTGGGTAAAAAATGCAGAGAAATGCAAAACTTAATTTGGGGCAAATCGTTGGAAAGTTGTTTGAATATACACAGTCCTATCAAATATAAAGAATTACCCACAGAAACAGGAAAAATAGAAAAACAGAAAAACGTTGAGTAGTTTAATTACGGCAGTTTTCTTACATTTTCATGTATTTAATGAAATTCAGGATGTCATTTCCAATTCACTTTAAAGACTAGAGGCGGTGGTTCCGTCAGCGGCCACCAGAGGGCGCTCCTCGCCTGCTGATGCTGAACTGCACATTGGCTGAAAAGGAGAGGGGTTTCCTTTTCCGGGTCAGCGGTGGCAGAGACAGCACAAGCAGCGATGCCGACATCACCTCCGGCCTCTCCTGGTGTGTTCAGCCTGCAGCAGAGAAGGAAGGAGCCCTGTAGTTACCTCCATCTACAGACCCCCCTCAGACCCCCAGGAGGAGGAGAGAGCCTGGACAGGTTTCTGCTCAGGTAGGAGAGCTGCCAACTCACTTGGCTGCAATTTATTAATCCATGGATCAGATTCTCCCCCCCCCCCGCCCCCCCTGGCATTCATGGTGATGAGCCTGAGTGGGGAGCGGAGGAGGTGAGGCCTGTCCAAGGGTGCAGAGGAGGAGAGGCCTGTCCAGGGGTGCAGAGGAGGTGAGCCCTGTCCAGGGGTGCAGAGGAGGAGAGGCCTGTCCAGGGGTGCAGAGGAGATGAGGCCTGTCCAGGGGTGCAGAGGAGGTGAGGCCTGTCCGGGGATGCAGAGGAGGAGAGGCCTGTCCAGGAAGGCAGAGGAGATGAGGCCTGCCCAGGGGTGCAGAGGAGGAGAGGCCTGTCCAGGGGTGCAGAGGAGGTGAGGCCTGTCCAAGGGAGAGGCAGAAGAGGTGAGGCCTGTCCAGGGGTGCAGAGGCCTGTCCAGGGGGGCAGAGGAGGTGATGCCTGTCCAGAGGAGGGGCAGAGGAGGAGAGGCCTGTCCAGGGGCAGAGGAGGTGAGGCCTGTCCAGGGGTGCAGAGGAGGTGAGGCCTGTCCAGGGGGGCAGAGGAGGAGAGGCCTGTCAGGGGGGGGAGAAGAGGTGAGGCCTGGGGGTGCGGAGGAGGTGAGCCCTGTCCAAGGGTGCAGAGGAGGTGAGGCCTGTCTAGGGGTGCAGAGGAGGAGAGGCCTGTCCAGGGGTGCACAGGAGGTGAGGCCTGTCCAGAGGAGGGGCAGAGGAGGAGAGGCCTGTCCAGAGGAGGGGCAGAGGAGGAGAGGCCTGTCCAGGAGTGCAGAGGAGGAGAGGCATGTCCAGAGGAGGGGCATAGGAGTAGAGGCCTGTCCAGGTGTGCAGAGGAGGAGAGGCCTGTCCAGGGGTGCAGAGGAGGTGAGGCCTGTCCAGGGGTGCAGAGGAGGAGAGGCCTGTCCAGGGGCAGAGGAGGAGAGGCCTGCCCAGGGGTGCAGAGGAGGAGAGGCCTGTCCAGGGGTGCAGAGGAGGTGAGGCCTGTCCAGAAGAGGGGCAGAGGAGGAGAGGCCTGTCCAGGAGTGCAGAGGAGGAGAGGCTTGTCCAGAGGAGGGGCATAGGAGGAGAGGCCTGTCTAGAGGAGGGGCAGAGGAGGAGAGGCCTGTCCAGGAGTGCAGAGGAGGAGAGGCCTGTCCAGGGTTGCAGAGGAGGAGAGGCCTGTCTAGGGGTGCAGAGGAGAGGAGGCCTGTCCTGGGGTGCAGAGGAGGAGAGGCCTGTCCAGGGGCAAAGGAGAAGAGGCCTGCCCACGGGTGCAGAGGAGGTGAGGCCTGTCCAGAGGAGGGGCAGAGGAGGAGAGGCCTGTCCAGAGGAGGGGCAGAGGAGGAGAGGCCTGTCCAGAGGAGGGGAATAGGAGGAGAGGCCTGTCCAGGAGTGCAGAGGAGGAGAGGCCTGTCCAGAGGAGGGGCAGAGGAGGAGAGGCCTGTCCAGAGGAGGGGCAGAGGAGGAAAGGCCTGCCCAGGAGTGCAGGGGAGGAGAGGCCTGTCCAGTGGTGCAGAGGAGGAGAGGCCTGTCCAGGGGTGCAGAGGAGGTGAGGCCTGTCCAGGGGTGCAGAGAAGGTGAGGCTTTCCAGGGGTGCAGAAGAAGTGAGGCCTGTCCAGAGGAGGGGCAGAGGAGGAGAGGCCTGTCCAGGGGTGCAGAGGAGGTGAGGCCTGCCCAGGGATACAGAGGAAGAGAGGCTTGTCCAGGGGGCAGAGGAGGTGAGGCCTATCCAGAGGAGCAGAGGAGGAGAGGCCTGTCCAGGGGGGCAGAGAATGAGAGGCCTGTCCAGAGGAGGGGCAGAGGAGGAGAGGCTTGTCCAGAGGAGCAGAGGAGGAAAGGCCTGTCCAGGGGTGCAGAGGAGGTGAGGCCTGTCCAGTGGTGCAGAGGAGGAGATGCCTGTTCAGGGGTTCAGAGGAGGTGAGGCCTGTCCAGGGGTCCAGATGAGGTGAGGCCTGTCCAGGGATGCAGAGGAGGTGAATGACAGGGTACCAGGGCACATCAAGTCAAATTGAATCAGTGGTCTGTCAAAAATTGGGGGGTTACTATAACAGAAACCCACTTTCCTACAGGTAGTCTTTGAACAAAATGTGGAGATGCATACCATGCGTTCTAACTTGTCATTTGCTGGTCTATTTTCCAGAAGGGTCTCTCTTGGAGTCCACCAAGCACGTTTCATCGTATTTTCAGCAACTTGTTTGGGTATCCGCGTTCCTTTAATTTGTGCACAAGAATTTCTGCATTCATAAAATAATCACTTTTACCTGAGCAATTCCGTCTTATTCGGAGAAATTGGCCCGAAGGCAAATTGTCATGTAAACTGTGTGGATGATGGCTTGTATAATGCAGGGCATTGTTCCTAACCCTTGATTTGGTAAACAATTTATTTCTTTAGTTATAAAGTTTTATATAGCGCGAACTTGATCCCGAAGGATATCAGAGCGCTTTACAGTTAGAGGGAGAGGAAGGAAACAGATCACAACAAGACTAAAATGGTGAAACTAATAAGCATAAAATCACATAGAGCAAACATAACAGATCCTATCTAATTCAGGGTTAACGTAGAGTGGGCTCATCAAAGATAAAATGACATCAAGGGAGTGATGATACATAATGATGTAAGCGGGGCAAATACAATTGTAACAAACAGAATTATCAACCAATGCTGTAGTATTTACAGAGCGATTAGGGTCCGTCGTGATAAGGTAAGAACTTATTCATGAGGAATCTTTTTGCTTCCAACTTGAAAGCATCCTTGGAGGAGATTCTATGAATTTCCGGTGGGAGAGAGTTCCAAATATTTTGTGCAGCGCCAGAGAAGGCTCGTTGATGGTAGTTCATAATCTGCCATTGTGGCCAAAGACTGCTACATCCAAAAATGTGATAGATGACTGGCTACTGGACACACAGAATTGTATATCTACTGATCTGGCATTCAACCATTCAATAAACACATTTAAGATATCATCTTGTTCATCCCAAAAGCAATGTGTACCACCCAGAGGCAATGTCTATGTGGTAATCAAACTCTCGTGTCATCGGTAGGCTAAGAGTAAGATTTATTCACCACTCACCCAACTGCACCAGGAATGTAACTGCCGGTAACAACCTGGCAACGCATCAACAACAACATTCCAGGAGCCGCTGGAAGGAATCTTTAGTTAAAGACGCATCACCACAGTCTGGGGCCATTTTAAAAAACACAGTTTTACTTACAACTTTAGAATGGTTGTATATACCCCTGATCTTGGACATAAATGGGGGAAAGGCATACATTTAGTTAGTGATTCCTGAAGCTCACTATTTCACACATTGTAGGTCAGGAATAAACACAGAGTCTCCTGGTTGTCCAGTTTCGTAGTGCAGTAAACCACACTTGGGGTGTTGGAGATTGTGATGGAGAGGCAGAGGGATTACAATCCCTGGATAATGACCTGTATAGTGGCACTGTCGAGAAGGAACATTTGGTGTCTATTTCCAGCATATTTAGGTAAAGTGGTGAAGCTGGGATTAGATGTTATGTCTAGTGGTGTTGTGCGCACACGCCTGTGAATTGCCCACCTCTTTAAGGGTTGTGTCAAGGGTTATTTTTACATCATTTTTCTAGATGTATTGAGCATATTTATAAGTGCCTTCCCACCATCAATGCCCGCTCCTTAGGCAAACATAAGGATGAGATAGCAGAGCTACTCACTGATCATAAACTCGATGTCCTTTTTATAACAGAGACTTGGACAGACCCTGCATCTGGACCAGACCTCGTAGTGGCTACGCCCGAGAGCTATTCTGCCTTAAAACCAAGATAGACTGGACAATAAAGGAGGCAGGCTGGCAATAATTTTTCGCAGCCAGCTAACTACTAAAATAGATCCTATCCCCTCTTCCATTTGCGACGCACTATACTTCACGATCCTGCTCACTCCATCCCAAACATTTAAGGGGATACTACTATACCGCCCCCCAGGATCGAGAACAGAGTTTCTGTCCGGCCTAGGTAACCTCCTAGAATCCACAGTAGCCGAAGATACCTTCTGTATTCTAGGCGACTTCAACTTTCATTTAGAAAACCACCTAGATAAGGACACCTCGTCACTACTTGCGGACCTAGAAGCAGCAGGGCTGTCACAGCGAGTTCATAAAGTCACCCACACAGCGGGTCACACGCTGGATGGCCTTTTCACAAATAACCAAAATATCCTTGTAAAAAATATACTCCCTCTAGTGTGGACCGACCATCACGCATTCATATTTGACATTTCTACCCACAGTAAGCCTTTCCTAAACGCCAGCATAAATAGGCCAGATGTAGTTAAAGCTTGAATAAAGGTAGACAATCATCTCCTCAATACCCAGTTGTCCTCCCCTCGACCAGATGCCTCGCCAGACTCTAATACTGCCGTGGCCAATTACACCAACTGGCTGCAGAAAGCCTTCAATCTGCTGGCACCGAGCAAAACCCTCTCCAAAAATCGAACCTCCCCGTCAGCCCCATGGTTCACTGAAACCCCAAGGGAACAAAAGAAAGTATGCAGAAATCGGGAAAGGCAATGGCGCAAATCCTACACCAGGGAAGAAAAATTCCTCTACAAAGATGAGCTTGCCAAATATAAACGCATTATTGCACAGGAAAAAAGTGAATACTATGTATCCCAAATAGAATCGGCAAAACACTCCAATAAAAAGCTCTATCAAGTAGTCTCTAAGCTATCAGGTCACACACCTACCGCTGCTACAACACCCTCCCAGTCACTATGTAACTCCTTAGCGGATTACTTCTATAATAAAGTTAACAACATCTATTTGGAATTTGCATCTCACACCAAGTTGGCCGATCAACCTCTGATCAACAGTACCCCAGAACATTGTTTGAAGCAATTTGAAAACATAACAGCAGAAGAAATAAATTCTTAATACAATGTCCTCTATAAAGTCAGGGTCAGCAAATGACCCTTGACCACAGGACGCACTCACACCAGTTGCTGAGCAGGTGGCTGCTGTTTTATCCAACATTTTTTATGTAATGTTCTCCTCTGGAACCTATCCACCACCTGGAAGAAGACAATCTTAAAACCTCTATTAAAAAACCCAACCTGGACCCAGTTGTTACCAAAAACTATAGGCCTATAACTAGCCTACCTTTCACAGCTAAAAGTGTAGAGCAACTCATGAATATTCAACTTTCCAAGTATATAGAAGACCATCATCTCTTAGATGACACTCAATTTGGGTTCCGCAAAGGCCATGGAACAGAGACCGCTTTAATTAAGGCGTCGGAAGACATTAGAATTATCCTGGACCAGGGAGGAACAGCAATACTCATCCTGCTGGACCTCTCAGCGGCCTTTGACATGGTCGATCATACTATCTTGATCGATCGCGTCACTTGTATGGGCATCCAACACAAGGCCAGAGAACTGCTGCAATCCTTTCTCACCAATCGCACTCAGTCGGTAAACTTAGGCAATTTCCACTCTGCCCAATTGGCCCTACCATGTGGGGTCCCTCAAGGCTTATCCCTGAGTCCGACTCTTTTTAATATCTATGTGTCGGACCTAGCCAAAGTCATCAAAGCTCATGGGATGGGCCTTACTTCCTACGCCGACGATACTCAATTGGTGCTGGCTATGAACAACAACGGAGAAAGGGTTGCAGCTAACTTTCAGGAAGGCATTCTCGCCATCTGTAGCTGGATGGCCAGCAACTGCCTCAAATTAAACTCTGAAAAAACAGAGGTCATGCTCTTCGGTAAACTACTCCCCTGCTGGTCTCAAACCTGGTGGCCCCCCTCCATGGGCACCCACCAACTCCAGTAACCAAGGTTAGGAATCTGGGTGTTACATTTGATGATAGACTGACTTTTCTTCCACATGCTAATTCGGTAGCCTCAGCATCGTTTCACAAATTACGCATGATTAAAAAACTTCTGCCATTTCTTCCTCTGAACGCTCTAGTCAGCACCTTAGTTATGTCTCCCATAGATTACTGCAATGGACTGTTTGCGAATGTGCAAAAGAAGGTCATTCAAAAACTTCAAACAGTTCAGAATGTAGCTGCTAGAATTTTATCAGGAACCCCTAAATTCAAGTCCATTTCCCACATTGTCAAGAATTATAACTGGTGTCAGTAAAGAATCGGATAAAGTTCAAGACAATTTGCATTGCCTTTAAAGCATCTCACAAAACAGATCCGAATTTCTAATATATCCCCCAAAGATTCACATACACTTCAGCTAAATGTGCCACACACTAAAACAGCTTCTTGGGGCGACAGAAGATTTGTGGTCTCCACGGGTAAACTCTGGAATACTATCCCGCTGGAGGTCAGATCCTGTCAGTCTTCGCTTACTTTTAGAAGGCTGATAAAAACCTGACTCTTCAATCAATAAGATCTCCATCAGGGTTACCTACTGCGGTCCGTAGCACCGAGACACCCCAGGGTATTTGTGCGCTTTACAAATCTCCCAAAAAAAATCAATAATAATAAATAAGGAAGCTTGGTCTGTGTGTAAAGGCGCTTTCATGTACTGGATTCATGTGAGGTGGAGAGCCCATTTCAGGTGTCTCCCCTGTATCTACGTAGCCTCTAAAGTTGTGTGCTGTTCCATAACGTTAGTGACAATCTGCATTATCTCCTCTCACTCCATGCCTGCCGCTGCTTTTTAGATTCTCTCCTCGTATTGAAATTCATTGTAAAGCAGATGACCCTTGTAGAGAAGGTTATAATCTCTCTGACACCACTTGGTACGTAATATCCCACACCTGGCCCCAAAAAAGTGGTGCACAGTCAATATATCGATGTTGTAATATCAACCTACCTTAATATCAAGTTTTTTATATCGTAGGTACAGAATATCGACAGCAAGAATATCGGTGACCAGAATATCGACCTTAAGGTAAGTAATTTTGTTTTATTTAATATTGATGTAAGTAATATTGTTAGCAAAAATATAGTTGTAAATAATATCAAAATTTATATTAGTGTTATGTATTTAAGTATGCATTTTATATGTATGTGTTTAATATTTTTTATAATGTATTTTATTTATTTTTAAATATATGTATGAAATGTTTAGAAAATATTAAAATATTTTTAGGCAGATTTTGCATTTTAGTATTAGAGCGGGTTGTGGGTTTACAGGGGAATAGGGTGAGAAGTAATTTAATTATATTAAATTAAAAAATCATTTTCATTAAATATAAATTAATTTTAATAACATTTTGTGTTTTAGTATTAGAGCGGGTTGTGGGTTTATAGGGGAAGAGGGTGAGAAGAAATGTAATTATATTAAATTAAATAATAATTTTTATTAAATATAAATTAATTTTAATAATCATTTGTATTTTAGTATTAGAGCGGGTTGTGGGTTTATAGGGGAATAGGTTTGGGAAGTAATTAAATTATATTAAATAGACATTTTTATTAAATATAAATAAATTTTAATGAGAAATTGTGTTTTAGGTCTGTTGCGGTTTATGGCTTTGTAGGGTAATAGGGTGGGAAGTACTTTAATTATTTAATTAATATTTTTATTTAATTTGTATTTATTATTACTGTATTGGTAATTAATAATTGGCCATTAGCTTTTATGACTTTATTAATTAATACGTATATTAATAATACATAGTGTGTTATTAGTTTTATTTATGGTTATTGATAATTGCATTCTTGTGAATTAATTAATAATTGGTAATTCATTTTTATTAATTGATTAATCGTTAATTATATTATTTTGTTAATTTTGTATGTGTAGCGTGTTGTGTGTTTATAGGGGAATAGGGTGGGAACTAATGTATTATAATTAATTATTTATTTTAATTAATTATTATTTATTAATTAATTATTGTTAAATAATTATTAGTTGGTAATATTTTTTTATCAATTGATACAAAATAATTGTGTTATTGTTTATGTGTAGTGTGTTGTTGGTTTATAGGGGAATATATTTGGAAGTAATATAAATAAGTCATTATTATTTTTAAATAATTAATGTGAAATTATTATTAATTAATTACTAATTTTTCATTATTTTTAATTAATATATAATTAAAATAATGTTCTTTTTTATGTGTAGTGTGTAGTGTATTTATAGGGGAATAGGGTGAGATTTAATTTAATGTTAATTACATAAACATTTCTTTATTTGTATTGATATTTATTAATAATTTTTTTAATTAACTTTTTCAAATGTTATTTCTATTAAAATATTTAAATTATAAGTGCCTAAAATGAACACCTATGCTATCCACCGCTTTCCCTACTGTTACACTGGAGTGGGTGTAGTAATTTTTACCCCTATGCTATCCCACACTTTCTCTACTGTTGCATTTATGGGAGTGGGAATAGTAATATTGTATTTCTACGCTATCCAACATTTTCCCTACTGTTGCACTCTCTGGAGTGGGAATAGTATTTTAACCCCTACGCTATCCAACACTTTCCCTACTGTTGCACTCACTGGAGTGGGAATAGTAATTTTAACCCCTATGCTATCCGAACACTTTCCCTACTGTTGCACTCTAAGGAGTGAGAATAGTAATTTTAACCCCTACGTTATGCAACACTTTCCCTACTGCTGCACTCACTGGAGTAGGAATAGTAATTTTAACCCCTATGCTATCCAACACTTTCCCTACTGTTGCACTTGCTGGAGTGGGAATAGTAATTTTAAAACATACGCTATCCAATACTTTCCCTACTATTTCACTTACTGTAGTGGGAATAGTCATCTTAACCCCTACGCTATCCAACACTTTCCTTACTGTTGCATTTGCTGGAGTGAGAATAGTAATTTTAACACATATGCCATCCAAATCTTTCCCTACTGTTGCACTCACTGGAGTGGGAATAGTAATTTTAACACATATGCCATCCAACACTTTTCCTACTTTTTCACTTACTGGAGTGGGAATAGTAATTTTAACCCCTACGCTATCCAACACTTTCCCTACTGTTGCACTCACTGGAGTGGGAATTGTCATTTTTACAATTATGCTATCCAATATTTACCCTACTGTTGCACTCACTGGAGTGGGAATAGTAATTTTAACGCCTACGCTATCCAACAATTTCCCTACTGTTGCACTCACTGGAGTGGGAATTGTCATTTTTACAATTACGCTATCCAATATTTACCCTAATGTTGCACTCACTGGAGTGGGAATAGTAACTTTAACGCCTACGCTATCCAACAATTTCCCTACTGTTGCACTCACTGGAGAGGGAATAGTCATTTTAACCTCTGCGCTATCCTACACTTTCCCTACTGTTGCACTCATTGGAGTGGGAATAGTAATTTTTATAGTTACACTATCCAATATTTACCCTACTGTTGCAGTCACTGGAGTGGGAATAGTAGTTTTAACCCCTACGCCCTCCAACACTTACCCTACTGTTGCACTCATTGGAGGGGGAATAGTAATTTTTACAGTTACACTATCCAATATTTTTCCTACTGTTTCACTCACTGGAAGAAGCGTGCCTCAATGGTTAGAGCGGCAGACCCTGATGCAGAGGTCTGGCCCGGGACCAGGGTTCCATTCCCGCCTCAGCGGCTCTTAAACACAATTTCCTCGGACCTGATAATTCTCACCTCGGGCCTAGTCTAATCATGGGTCACACTCTGTGACTCTGGGCAATAGCTTGCTTAATCTCCACAACGGCCCCAGCAGCGCTGTGGATACCTGGCTTCACCTTGGGGGTGCTCAGGAGTGGACATTTCACAGGAAAGCCAGGATGGGTTCCACAGCGGTATGAATACAGCGCTACGAGGCCTCCGGGTAGAAGTACACTATATAAATACTCTACATTTACATTTACATTTCACTGCAGTGGGAACAGTAGTTTTAACCCCTACGCTATCCAATATTTTCTCTACTGTTGCAATACCTGCCACTCCTGCAAGTTCGACTGCATCAGGACCCACACTAAATCCACAAACCCCAAACAGAACTCCGACACTAACTACCTAAATTGCATCCTGCTCAACACCCGCTCGGTCCATAGTCACGCCACTGAACTTTGGAACCTACTTGATACCACATCGCCAGATGTCGCATTCCTTACAGAAACCTGGATGAACGCCTCATCAGCACCCGACATCGCCGTAGCCATCCCGGACGGCTACAAGATCATCCGAAAAGACCGCACCAACCAAAAAGGAGGAGGCATCGCCATCGTCCATAAGAACACCATCCGCATCACGACCAGCTCTGACGATAACCTCTCTTCCGCAGAACACCTACACTTCCAGATCCACACCGACCCCAAGACCACACTCAGAGGCACCCTCATCTACAGGCCACCAGGACCCCGCACACAATTCAGCGAAGACATCACTGACTTCATCAGCCCTCACGCCCTCCCCTCCGAGGACTACATTCTACTGGGAGACCTCAACTTCCACCTGGAAAAGAACAACGACAGCAACACCACCACCCTTCTGGACAACCTCGCCAATCTCGGACTCAAACAACTTCTTTACACCCCCACCCACTATGCTGGGCACACGCTCGACCCAATCATCACCTCCAGCAAACACATCTTCAATCACACCACAGCCCTTCATTGGACGGACCACAGCTGCATTCACTTCAACTACAAAAAGACCACGACCCACAACCACCCACAACCAATTCCCCGAAGATACTGGAACAAAATTACCATCGAACAGCTCTTCACATCACTTCACCAAATCCCTCCTGCCAAATCATTGGACCCAAACCAAGCAGCCAGCAACCTCACACAATGGATCACCCACAGCGCTGACGAATTAGCTCCCTTGGAAAACCATCAAATCAAGCAAGGCAACAATAAAGCACCCTGGTTCAACAATGACCTTAAGAAATCCAAGAAACACTGTCGTAACCTCGAAAAAGCCTGGAGAAAAAACCCAACATCTGACAACCTGACCATCCTCAAGAACGCCACCCGCAAACACCACCAACTGATCCGATCTACCAAGAAATCAGCATTCAAGGATCGACTTGACAACAATGCCCACAACAGCAAGGAACTATTCAACATCGTCAAAGAATTTACCAACCCCACCGCAGGCACCAACAACATCACTCCCTCTCAAGACCTTTGCGACTCCCTAGCTTCTTTTTTTCACAACAAAATCGCCGATATACATAACAGCTTCGAAAACCAATCCGGAGTCCAGTCCACCCCACCCACCTCAGAACCAAAACACCCCTCTAACAACATTTGCGCCTGGAACCCAATCACCACTGAAGACACCATCCGCCTGATAAACTCTATCCATTCAGGATCGCCAACAGACCCATGTCCCCACCACATCTTCAACAAAGCAGACTCCATTATCGCACCCCATCTCCGAGACGTCATCAACTGCTCCCTCAACTCCGCTACCTTCCCGGAAAGCTGGAAACATGCCGAACTCAGCGCCCTTCTGAAGAAACCCACAGCTGACCCCACTGAACTTAAAAACTACCGCCCCATCTCGTTCCTCCCTTTCCCTGCCAAAGTCATTGAGAAAGCCGTCAACAATCAACTCGCCGCCTTCCTCGAATCCAACAAATCCCTCGACCCCTCACAATCCGGCTTCCGAGCCAAACACAGCACCGAGACCGCCCTCATCGCAGCAACCGACGACATTCGAACACTACTGGACCACGGGGAAACAGTTGCCCTCATCCTACTAGACCTCTCCGCAGCCTTCAACACAGTCTGTCATAGCACCCTTATACAACGCCTAAGCGACGTCGGAATACAAGGAAAAGCATTAGATTGGATCATCTCGTTCCTCGCCGGAAGAACCCAGAGAGTCCGCCTCCCCCCTTTTAGATCAGAAGCCACCCCAGTCATCTGCGGGGTACCACAAGGATCATCACTCAGTCCCACCCTCTTCAACGTTTACATGAGTCCCCTCGCATCCATAGCGCGCCAACACAACCTCAACATCATCTCCTACGCTGACGACACTCAGCTGATCCTCTCCCTCACCAAAGACCCAAACACCGCCAAAACCAACCTACACGAAGGGATGAAAGAAGTAGCCGAGTGGATGAAGAACAGCCGTTTAAAACTGAACTCAGACAAAACAGAAGTCCTCATCTTAGGCTCATCCCCCTTTGCCTGGGACGACTCATGGTGGCCATCGGCTTTGGGAACCGCACCCATCCCCACCGACCATGCACGCAACCTGGGCTTCATCCTAGACTCCTCCCTCTCGATGACCAGACAAGTCAACACCGTCTCATCATCATGCTTCAACACTCTACGCATGCTCAAAAAAATCTTCCGTTGGATTCCCACCGAAACAAGAAAGACAGTCACCCCTGCTCTAGTCACAAGCCGACTGGACTACGGAAACACCCTCTACGCCGGAACCACAGCCAAACTACAGAAAAAACTCCCAATGCATCCAAAACGCCTCAGCCAGACTCATACTAGACATCCCCCGCCAAGCTCACATATCCGGGCACCTGAAAGATCTCCACTGGCTCCCCATCAACAAGAGAATAATGTTCCGTCGCCTCATCCACGCACACAAAGTCCTCTACAACCTAGGACCCGAATGCCTCAACATGCGCCTGTCCTTTTACACCCCCTCCCGCCAACTACAATCGTCCAATCAAGCCCTCGCCGCAGTTCCATGCATCCACAGATCTACCATGGGAGGAAGATCCTTCTCCTACTTAGCGGCCAAAACCTGGAATTCTCTCCCCACCCACCTCTCCTTCAGAAAACAACTAAAAACTTGGATCTTTGATAAGTAACTTAACCCCCCCCCACCCCCCAAGCGCCTTGAGACCCTCTGGGTGAGTAGTGCGCTATACAAATGCTGAACTTGAACTTGAACTTGTATGTGTATATATGTATTTAAAATGTATACAAATTGTGTTAACAATTTAGAAGTTATGAAAATAATTATTAATTAATATTAAGTACGTATATATATAATATATATTATATGTATATATTTAATTTATGTTAACATTATATATACTAGTTATTTTAAAATATTAAAAAATATTTAACTATGTTTCTTATATATATATATATAGTTATTTTACATTCTTTTTTAACTTTAAAAAACGAATATTTTTAACAACGATACTTTTTTGTTTCGATATTTTTGTGCTTAATGTAGATAGGATATCGATATTCTTGACTTCGAAATTTTGTTCCCCATATTTTTGTAGGTCGATTTTCTGTCCGTCCATATTATTAAAAAAAATAAACTGACTGCATGATTTACTATATGGTAATACTTCCTTGAAATATTACTCATTTTGCTCATACTTCAGGCCATATGAAACTAGTCTTTGCCCTCCCACCCTCTTGTCCACACAGTACCCTGAATCCCGCCACCTATTACATGCTACCTCTCAAGAGAACTTACAGACAGAATAGAACTTTTCCTGCTGTTAGACACTGAACGCTTTCTGTTAGTAACTCCACTGGGTGCAAATCCATTGGTGCCTGGTCTGTGTTATTGCATTGTTTGCATCATATTCACCTAGTGCCTGGCCTGTGATATTGCATTGTTTGCATCAGATTCTCCTTGTGCCTGGCCTGTGTTATTGCATTGTTTGCATCAGATTCTCCTTGTGCCTGGCCTGTGTTATTGCATTGTTTGCATCAGATTCTACTCGTGCCTGGCCTGTGTTATTGCATTGTTTGCATCAGATTCTACTCGTGCCTGGCCTGTGTTATTGCATTGTTTGCATCAGATTCTCCTTGTGCCTGGCCTGTGTTATTGCATTGTTTGCATCACATTCTCCTTGTGCCTGGCATGTGTTATTGCATTGATTGCATTAGATTTTCCTAGTGCCTGGCATGTGTTATTGCATTGTTTGCATCAGATTCTCCTTGTGCCTGGCATGTGTTATTGCATTGTTTGCATCACATTCTGCTTGTGCCTGGCATGTGTTATTGCATTTATTGCATTAGATTTTCCTAGTGCCTGGTCTGTAGTATTGTATTGTTTCATCAGATTGTCCTAGTGCCTGGCGTATGTTTTTGCATTGTTTGCATCAGATTCTCCTAGTGCCTGGCCCATGTTATCGTATTGTTTGCATCAGATTCTCCTAGTGCCTTGCCCGTGTTATTGCATTGTTTGCATGAGAATCTCCTAGTGCCTGGTCTGTACTATTGCATTGTTTGCGTCAGATTCTCCGAGTGCCTAGCCTGTGTTAATACATTGTTTGCATCAGTTTCTTCTAGTGCCTGGTCTATGTTATTGCATTGTTTGCATCAGATTCTCCTCGGGCCTGGCCTGTGTTAATACATTGTTTGCATCAGTTTCTTCTAGTGCCTGGCCTATGTTATTGCATTGTTTGCATCAGATTCTCCTAGTACCTGGCCTGTGTTATTGCTTTGTTTGCATCAGATTCTCCTGGTGCCTGGCCTGTGTAATTGCATTATTTGCGTCAGATTCTCCCGATGTCTGGTCTGTGGTATTGCATTGTTTGTGTCACGTGTTCCTAGGCCTGACCTGTGTTATTGCATTGTTTGACTCACGTTTTTCTAGTACCTGGTCCGTGTTATTGCATTGTATGCGCTGCTTTTGGTGTGTTATTATTCTAATAGTTGCAGCTTTTTTAACAAACATGGTACCTTTTATATTTCAATCAAGTGCACCTGACTACAAGGACGCTGCACTCATCCTGCAGTAGCAATCTATTTCCAATTTTTGTAGCAACAGACAGCAAAACATGTCAGCCAGAGATGTTATAAGGTCAGAAACAGTACATAGGTAAGTAGGTATGATGGAAAACAAACTGTTGAGTAACGAAGAAGCTGCTGTGATAGACGGCAAAACATCCATATCTAAACAACAGCAGTAGAACAATGGTACATGGAATGATAATGGTAGATTTATTTACACTTCTGTGCAGTGCATGTCACTTATTGTTCTTTTCTTCCACTCTCATGAGATGGTTTTACAAGGGAACTCTGAGCTCACTGAGTGTGGAGCTTCCACGAATCTCAGAGATGAGCCGTTCCAAAGACGGTACCAGAGAAGGTTGAAAGATCTGAGTCTTGCTGCTGGTAGATGGACTGGTGATCCCTGAGGGGGTGTAGTTGGTGTGGTGTTGCCATGGCTGTCCAGGGGGTGTAAGAAAATGTCAGCAATTTTTGGAGGGCCTTCTTTTGTGTGAGAACCACCCAGCTTCAAGCAATACGGACTTGAGGGTTTGTGTCTGCGCAGGATGAGTTACATTCTGATGACAAAATGGAGGACCTTGTCCAAAGGGAATAGATGTTACCAAGGTTTAACATCTTCAGTTACGACAGATAAAGAAAGTCCAAGTACCACGAAGTGTCTGAAAAGCTTTCTGCACTCTGCTGGTGCTGGCTGGATGTTTATTCTTCAATTGGCATTTGCCAGGGGATGTTCAGATACAGTGGTTGAATTAAACTTTGGAGCAGCACTTGTAGCGTTGACTCTTGGAGTCTTGTATATGCTGGAGGACCTTGTCCAAAGGGAATAGATGTTACCAAGGTTTAACATCTTCAGTTACGACAGATAAAGAAAGTCCAAGTACCACGAGGTGTCTGAAAAGCTTTCTGCACTCTGCTGGTGCTGGCTGGATGTTTATTCTTCAGTTGGCATTTGCCAGGGAATGTTCAGATACAGTGGTTGAATTAAACCTTGGAGCAGCACTTGTAGCGTTGACTCTTGGAGTCTTGTATATGCTGGATGCGGTAGGACTGTCCCAATGCTCTACGGAGATCAGAAAATCCAGACTCTCCTTCATCTCAGACCTCGAGCTCTGTGGCTTGACCAGTAGAGCTGCAATAAAGAAGATGACCGAGACCAGTTCTACCTCTCCCAACTTTTGAACTGATCATTGAGGAAAGAAGCCCCTGTCTGGAAGGAAGATCTGCACATGGTGCACTTGACAGAAATCCTGCCTGGAAGGAAGATCAGCACAAGAAACTGCTGACAAAAGTCCTGCCCGGAAGGAAGATCTGCACAAGGCGCAGCTGATAGAAGTCCTGCCTTGAAGGAAGATCTTCACAAGGCACAGCTGACTTAAGTCTGCACATGGCAAAGCTGACAAAAGACCCTGCCTGGAAGAAAGATCTGCACAAGGCACAGCTGACTGAAGTCCTGCCTGGAAGGAAGATTAGCACAAGGACCACCTGACAGAAGTCCTGCCTGGAAGGAAGATCTGCTCATGGCACAGCTGACAGAAGTCCTGCCCGGAAGGAAGATCTGCACAAGAAACAGCTGCACAATCCCCAAGGAGCCCTTCTACCCTTAGGTATAATGAGATTTGATGTATAAGATATGGGCAGTGATTTTTTAGTGACATACCACTGGAAGCGTCGACTAAGGTATTCTGGACTGGAGTTAAGCAGTGCCTTGAATGCAATGCATGAAGATTTGAACTCGATCCTATTTTAGGTGTCACCTAGCGTTGCATCACATGCGCTGCTTGCCCTTTAGAGTTATAGTAAGAGAGGGGATTTGAGAAGGGGACTCAAAGCGCCGCCCCTCACTTTCATTGGCTTGCATCACCATTTATGCTAAACGGTGGCCTGCCATTGGAAATGGGGTTTTGTAGCCGCTGTCCGTTCACCTTTTCGTACGGTCCATCCGGACAGGCTTGTCTGCTTTGCTGCTGTCGCAAAGCAATTTCTTATCTTTATGGGGCCGTCTGTTTTTACTCAGCCCCATGTTTATTTTTGCATGGTGCATTCATTTAAAGTGAAAGTGAAAGCGCGATGCAAATATAAACACACGGCTGAGTGAAAACAGATGGCCCTCTCCCTTCCCGCAATGGCGAGCGCTGGTTCCCACTGCAGGCAGGCACAAAGTGCATGGCGCTCTTTCACCTTCCTATTTTTTGGATAAATCTTGTTTTTGCATTTTTCATGTTTCACATTAAAAAAACATGTGTAAAAGCTCTTGTTGGGAGTAAAGGACAAGTTATTTACCTTCGGTAACGCTTTTTCTGGTGGATACAGTGTCTGCCTGTGGATTCCTCACCTTATGAATATCCCCTGCGCCAGCATTCCACAGAAACTTTTTTCCTAGCTCTGCACGCCAACAAGGACGTCACAATACCACACCTCCGCACGCGACTCGTCACCTGAGCCATAAGAGAGGCTAGTGGGTGTGATGACATGAGTTCCACCCATTTTTTCCGTGCCACCGAGGCAAAAGGGTGAAACGACAACATACTCAATGTATGCACAGTACATAATATTCAATAACTACACATAGTGTAAATTCGAAAGGAAAGCCAAAGAGCAAAAGCATTTCTTATAAATCATACACTGTGGGGGCGTGGCTTGGCCGGCTGCAAGATGGCCGCACTCTAAGTGGGCTCTGCCGGCCAAGCAACACAATCCGTCATTTTCCTCCTGGCATCTTACCTCGCCAGCGCTGCTCTTTTGATCTCTGCCCCCGGGGGCTGTCCTGCACCTTCCTGGCCAGTTTCCACCTCTCTTATGGTCCGCTGGTCGACGCTGTTGGCCTCGTGGTGGGCCCGGAGCCCCTGTACCGGTGGCGAGCTCCAAGCTGCTGGACCTGCCGCTGCTGCTGGTGGTGAGCCTGCTGGCTGTGCTGGGCTCCGCTGCGGAGATCGTCATTCTGTTCCCCTCTGGTGAGTTGTACCGCTGCCCGGGGTTAGTGCCTGCAGGGTTTGGGGGCCATCTGCTGAGCGGCCGGGTGGTGTAGCGCTTCGGCCTAGTGAAGCCTAGTTCGCTCCTGGTCTCGGCCCTTCGTGCGGGCTGCGGTGCTGCCGTTGCTTGGCTGTCCCGGCGGGGAGCCCCTCCTTGCCTCCCCCGTTGGTTCCTTTCCCCGTGGTGGGCGCTGAGCCCCGGGGCCTTGGCTCACTGAACCCGATCTGCCTCCTCCTTCGCGGGATCGCCCTGGGCCTGCATTCCATCGGCCCGCCCCCGATCCTGGACCTGCTGCTGGGCGGACCGATGTGCCTCCGTGTCCTGTGTCGCCTGAAGCGGGGCCTGGCGGTGTTGGGACTGCCGCGGAGCTGCAGTGCATCTGACCACTCCCATCTGCTCAGCAAATTAAAATCCACAATTGCCTTTCGAACCCCTCCCCCATCTCTATAGGAGATCCGCAAGGATCCATACTATCTCCCTCTCTCTTTAACCTCTTCATGGAATCCCTCACCCTCATTCTCAAACAAGCTGGGATTAACTATCACCTCTACGCTGACGATACACAACTCTACCATAAGATAAAAACCCATGCTGACAACCTCCACCTCAACAACACCCTCATCAAAATTCAAGCCTGGTTCCACTCGAACTATCTCAAACTTAACCCAAAAAAAACCTGAAATTATTCTTTTCTCCCCAAAAAACAACCAGCTCTCCATTCAAAAGTGGATCACAGACCTTAACGCCCTTAACTTCTCCTTGTCCCTAGCCACCTCAGTCAAATCCTTAGGCATCTCCCTTGACAACCGCCTAACTCTCAACGTACACATCAACAACTCTGCCAAAGGAGCCCTCTTTACCCTCCGTAACCTTAAGAAAATTAAGCCCTTCATCCCAATTGATGACTTTAAACTGGCAGTCCAATCTCTTACTCTATCGTGCATTGATTACGGCAATGCCATCCTCACCGGAATTCCTAAAACCCACCTGGCACCTCTTAAATCAGTGCTCAACCTCGCGGCTAGGCTTATCACGGACTGCAAACGATTTGACCACATCTCTCCCGCCCTCAAATGGCTCCCCATTGAAGGTAGATCCACATATAAAACCGCCTGCATTACGCACAAAATCCTCCACCAAAACACACCGACATACCTCTCCAACAAACTGACCAAAGCAGGCTACACGCGATCACTGAAAAGCTCCAACACCCTCCTACTTATCCCCCCCTTCAGAAAAAGAATTCCACTCAGTCACGCTCCTTATCAGGCAATGCCCCACTTATTTGGAATGCCCTCCCAAAAGACCTCTGTTGTAACCAGTTCTACCCCAGCTTCAAAAAAGAACTCAAATTTCTTTTCCTTAATAAATACTGGGGCTTCTAATCTCTCCCTAGTAGCCTCGCCCCTCTGCATCACCACACCTAGCTGCTCCACATATGGCTAGTGACCACCCGCCTACCCAACCCCCTTTCCTTCAATCTGATCACCTTACCTCCCCTCCTTATGACCCTCAGTTTTTTCTTGCATGTTTTTGTATACTTAGGTGAAGCTTCCCACCAAGCTGTGACCGCTATATTGTATTTCTCATAGTGTCTAGCAATTGTTTTTACTTTTTCATCTAGTTGTCATGTATCCTATGTGGACTTACTCTTTTATTAATCCATTGCCTGTGCTTATACACACTGTACCTGTATTGAAACACCTTGTAAAGCGCTCTGATACTCCTGGGTCCAGCCAGCGCTATATAAAACCTCTTAAATCAGAAGAGACCCCCGGGCTCGTGGGGAGCCAAAAGAGAGGCGAGAACCGGTCTGGTGGAGAATGGCGTTGAGTGACTATGCGGGAAACAAGACTGGCTATAGGATGCGTCACCTGTGCAAAGGCTCTGAACAGGGAGCAGCGAGGAATGGACTTCACTCCAGTGGCCTTGCTGTTGTTGGAGGGGGGCCCTAGAGTGGGGAGGGGGGACAACGAAATATAGATGACAATGGGAAGAGATATTTTAACCAAGGCACTATGCAATTAAACAAAACTTAATAGTTACAATGGGCTGGAAACGCAGGCGAGAATGGGTCAGATGAGAGACTCCAGCCTACCTTAGCATTAAGCATGTTCTATAGGGCGAAAAGCTCCCTGCAGGTTGGGGAAGAGGGTAGTTCAAGCAGGGAAGCAGGGTGGGGGGTGCAAGTTAGAGGGATAGAAACCCATCAAGTGGGTGTGATTGTTACAGTAGTTGTTATTTTTATGCTCGAAACTAAGAAACACAGTAATACAGGAGGACACATGGATGAGAGCTGTCGGACACATGAAACAACTCCATGGAGGTGGACACAGGTGCTGAGGAGATACACTTAACCAGCTGGGGGCGCGAGGGGTTGAGAGTTCTCACCCACCATAACATGACCAACTCTCCATGATGGCACTTACAATTTTGACGTGGAATATCAATGGTTTGGGTAGTAAGGTGAAGCGAACGCTGCTGCTCCACTGCCTTCGTAGGCATGGTCCTGGCATGGTGTTGCTCCAGGAGACCCACCTAAGAGGCAATCCCTGAAATGCAATGGATAGATATGGGTACAAGTTGCACATGCACGCGAGGTATACCTCAGGCTCAAGGGGAGCGGGGATTCTAATTAAGGCATCCGTTTCACTGATAGTGAATAGGTGTTGGCTCGACAAGCTAGGACAGTATGTAGCAATCACCAGCTCTTGGGAAGGGAAAACTCTGAACCTTTACTCTGTATACATTCCTCAGATTCTGCATAGTGATACCCTTACACTGCTGGGAAGCACCATACTTGAGTTGCCCATAGGCATGCCCATTCTTGTGGATGCCATGAATGCTGTCATGGACCCGCAGTTAGATAGACTGACCGAGGCAATGGGGACACTCTGAAGCAAACCACTACATGGATTTATAGCAGCGATGGGCATGATTGACCTGTGGCAGGCTCATAATACATCGAGTCAACAGTACACACATACCTGCGTGGCACATAAAAGCCAATCCAGACTAGAGTACATCTTCACATTCAAATCACAGGTGGGACAGTTTTGGGAGATCACACACAAAGCGCTTGCTATATCCGACCACTCCCACAGTCACAGTGCAATTAAAGAGACCAACGAGAAACACTACACTGCCATGGCACGTCAGAAACAAGCAGTTCATGCAAAAGGTACAGATGCAAACTACACAATACTTTCAATATAATGAGGGCTCGGTGGAATCGGCCTCCAATTTGTGAGAGGCTTACAAGGCAGTGATCAGAGGATACACCCAGGCACAAATAGGCAGTCATAGAAAAGAACAAAATAGAGAAGCTGAAAAACTTGAACTGTACAAGAGTCTAGCAAGTAAGGTTGCTCCCCATCTTTTAAATGTGAGTTAAGAGAAAAAGGGGAACTCCCCCTGGACCAACGCACAGCCACGATAGTGGTGATCCCCCAAAAAGGTAAATCGCTGGTCGAGTGTGGGTCGTATAGGTTGATATCCTTGCTAAACACAGAGGCATAGGTGCTGGTGAAGATACTAGCACAGTGGTCCATCTGGATCAGTCAGGGTTTATGCGTCATAGGGACACACGGCTCAAACTTCGAAGGCCATACTGGACCAAAAAGACACAAGATGAGGAGGAGGTACTCCTTTCATTGGATGCCCAAATGGCATTCGATAGTATTGAATGGCAATTCATATTTGCCATGTTATTAACACCATGGCTGCTGTGCATTTTCCCCTCCTGTGCTGACATTTTATGAATCCTCATTGTTCATGACGAGCTCAGCTCGCCATCAGCACAGCTCAACTGTGCCTCATGACGAGCTGAGCTCGTCATGAGCATCGAAAGGGTTAAAAGGAGGGAATAGTTATTGGGCTTTTTCCAAGTCCAGCGGTCATGCCCTAGATGCAGTCAACGATGATATCCCCTGGGTTTCGCTGAACACCTGAAGCACCTGCAGAACATATCTCCTTCATTATCTCTAATTGTTTTTTTTCTGGCCTACTAAGGACAATGAGACAACTAGCATGATTACAAACGCCTCCATCACCCAGCACTTATTCCTCCTGGTACAACCACGAAGTAACATACGTTTCTGTCACCCAACACAACAGTAATATCAAGCTGGCCTTAAACACTTTCTTCGCTCTACCCTCTTATAGCCAAATATAGGGTACTCTGACGGACACATTGTGCCTACCTGTTGTACTGTTTTGGCCCATAGGAACCTCTACCCTAACACCACTTAAAAGAATAACTAATTAAACGTCCAAGACATTCTACCGGGTGCTTTTTAACTTCACATCGACCCACGTACTCTCTTTCAACTTCGCATGGACCTAGGTGGCTGTTCACCCCGGCACAGTCTAATATAAGGGAGGCTGGCATACGCTATACCATTACTGTGCCAACATATTTATCACTGATTTCACCTTAACTAGGACTTATTATATACCCTTATATTACATTGAATTGTATATACACTTAAACAACCCACAGGGCAATACACACTCAGCGTACGTAGTTTTCTAGGGCCAACTACCTCTTAGCTGGGTTATGTACTACACTCCAAGAAGGCCGCCTTGTTTTAAGCATTTAACGCATGCCTCTCAGCCTTCTTCGCTGTTGAGTAACGAGGCCACTCCTCCACCACAGTCATTCCAACATGCATGAAAAGTACTTATACTCCGCGTCCGGAGCAGACTACACCTTCCTGAAGAGCAGCGGTATGGGTAGGTCGAGAGACTGGTTCTGCGTTGGGAACAGGTAAGCACCACTGTAGGTGTTTGTGTCGTCTTTTTTTTTGTAGCGCTCGTACAGCATGGAATAGTGACTCCTTGTTTGCCCGCAAAAGCTACAAACGGTTTACGAGTATGGTAACGGGGTGTGTCTTGTTTTGTTCTTCCCTAGTGTATCCGCTGATACTGTGGTCCCCGCCCTACTGTTCACACAAGTCCGTACGGGCAGCAGGGAGTTGTTTTTTGACTGCCTCGAGACTGCACACATATTTAGCCACAGGAAACATTGACACTGCCCACTCCCCACGGTTCTTTGTTTGGGATACGATACGAGTGGGCTGCCACGAGGTTGAAAACACAACAGTCCCCCTTGTTTATAAACCAACTTTTCATGACACTTTTTGAACCTTTGTGTGCGAGACAGTGCCTCCTCCCAGCGCATGTGTGCTTCAACCGTTGCAGACTTTACACATTCGTGCCTGCCTATCTCGTTGACTCAATGAATTTCGATTTTCCTATTTTCATAGTGACACCACTGTTTGGGTGTCTTTTATCCGTTGCATCAGATGAGGCCAGACTTCACACTAATTTCGGTGAGTCTTGCACACACTGGCGCATCAGCCTTGTGAATATCAGGTGGTCGCTGATCAATGGGTTACCCCTCTGATAAACAGTGCTTTTCAACTTTCTAATGAATATAATGCGCAAAACGTCTCATGACCTGTAGTATAAAAACTCAGGACTGCTGTGCCTTTTCACTGTTTGTTTTTATTACAGGTGATCTCTGTTCCCTAGGAGGCCATTCCCTAGGCGAATACCAGTGGTAGGTAGCATTGCACCCTTACCACACTTGTATGTAGATAGGTTGTTTTTCACAATTTGTTTGACTCACGGTCCTGAAGAATCACCACTGATCAATTATTGACATTTCTAAGGCGAGAAACATGTCGACCATCTAGGAGTAGAATAGGTATTTTGTCGCATAGATAACAAAACACACTACTGCTCCCTTAGTATTTTATTTAGGTAGGGTACCCGACAGAATAAAGTCTTCATGAGAAATCCCTAACCTATTTTAAACCACACCACACACATCTACACTTGACTAAGGCCCCTCACACCCACTACACCCATACGGCAAGGAACAAAAGATCTTCGATAAAGAGCCCCTGTAAGGGTGCCCGTTGGGCATTGCAGCGCCGGCCCAACGAGGAGCAGGCTCATGTTTTGAAGCATGACACCTACCTTGCTGGATGTGGAAGGGCACTAGCACTGCCATAGTATATGCCCCATGGACACCCTCATCTCTCAAAGACCAAATGTTGTGTGGTTGAAGAAGTTTGTCATCTTAGAAATGCTTAAAGTGGGTTTGATTGCCGGGTAACCTTTACTCCATTGGTTTGGGCATACCTAGGAGTCAGTCCCACTTAATAGCCTGTGCCGGCATAAATGAGGCATCTGCAGGCACCCACTTCAGAACACTCCTAGACCTGAGGAAGAGCAGAAGAGGACAGGACCTCCTGTCTGTGATCTGAAAAAAGCCCTGAAGGACTGGATCTGCTCCGTCCTTTACTCTGGACAAAGAAGTAGACTTGTAGGGTAATACGGCTGACCTCCTGTTCAACCTACAAGGATACAGTACACTAAAAAGGCCTTTGCTGCAACTGTCCAGCTGACCAGTTGCATGGACTGGACTGGTCCTGGCTGTTGGTCCTTGACTGAGCCCATATGAGGCTCTAAGTGCTTCCCCTGAGGTCCTGGGAGGCTATAGAAGTGCACTCCTATTATGGAAGAAGACTAAAGTCAAAAGGTAAAATCTTTGACCAGCACAAACCTGGTTGGTGTATCCGACCTGACTTCCATCGTGGTCACCATCAATTTACGCCTAGGTCTTCCGCAACAATGGAGTATCATTCGCACCTTGTGATTCTTGGCACTATCTCTACTTAAAGCGTTACAGTTCATATCTCAGATTCCGCTTATTGGGTTTTGTCATTTTAGTGTTATTTTGTTCATTACATTTCACTTTATTTTTCTATTTCGCTTTTTTATTTTTTTGCATTTTGACTTTTACTGTTTTGGTTTCTGCATACATATTTTACATAGTACCCTAAGTTAAGCCTGCCTGTTCCGTGCCTTAGGTACCAGGGGGTTGACTCCAGATTACTTTTAATGGCGTTGAAAATTCACTCTGACAGGGGTTGTGTTTTTTCCTCTTTCACCACAAATAATAATTCCATTTCTTGCAGAAAGTAGCAGAGAGTTTTTAGAAATGATCTGAAAATAAGCAGTTGATAACCTACCAGGGTTGAAGCACTTGGAATATGGGACGAGTATCGTGCGGGAACAGAACCTCTAAATAATTCAGTATGGAGATGAACCAAGCATCACGCTTGAATGTCACAACTTTTTAAAACAAGGTAGTCAGGAAAGTGTGAGGAATATATTGCAGCTCTTTGCATTTTGAGAACCCCTAGCAAATCTGAGAACAGAGTGGATGGATGTAGCAGAGACGAGTCTGTGTTTAACTGATTCTCTAAGAAGTTGCTGGAGAGATTACTGAGCTGCAGGAACCCAACTCTCCCCGAGAAGTGAATAGTCCTAAAAGCATAGAGCGCTCCACGCTTTCATCTAAGACACTGACCTCTGAGGAGGGCGCATCACCAGTGAGTCGCATTCTTGGGACTGCTCTGGGTTGTTCTGTGAACTCCAGAGAAATGGGAATTGAGCTGAGAAAGCTCATCATGGCAGTTGTTACAGGTGTGGGTTTAAGGCACACGTGGGAAGTAATGGGAAATGCCCGGATCAAGGACAATGTTGCAGTGTTGGGGCATTTTCAAGCAGTATGAGTGTATGCACTACTGTAAAAGTCGGCACAATTGATGTTCATGAGGAAGAATGTCTCCAGAGGGAATAACTTAGCTTTAGCAATTGATTCCATAGTTCGTTCCACCTTCCTGCGACAGGTAATGTGTCCCTTGTGTATGGTGCATGCTGGTACGGTGTTGTTAAATGAAAGGGCGGAATCAGGACTACCCATCAAGATTTTGCGTGATGTAGCCTTTGATAAAACTAGAGCCGTGAGAAACAGCCGACCAGCTCCAGTATAAATCCCAAAGCCTTAGGTGAGCAGGATATCGATATATACTGGATTACTTTGTTAGTCTGCTGGAATGATTGGGTAAAAAGATCCACTCAAAAAAGTGTGTATCTATCAATGGAAGGTAAGGGATAGGATGGCAGAATCAGACTAAGTTGGTTTCGCTATGAGGCCGGTGCCTGATAATCCAGCGGTGTTGAGTGACATGCCGGTATCGAATGCCAATGACATTAAGAATACTTTACTACATTCTCCTGTTGTTAACCGAGTGGGTCCAGTGAATGGGTTGAGCATTGTATCAAACTTAAAGCTCAGGCGGTACCTCTCATTCATAGAGTGCGCTCTGTTTTTCTGAGGGTACGGAGTGAGCTTACTGCCCTTTTACATGATTTATGATGTCACCAATTCCTCTGAATGGTTTCACCAGTTCTTATTGTCCAGAAGAGGTCTGGGGGCATTCAAAGTTCACAGACCACAGCCCTTTGGTTTGAAAGCTTAATGGTGTCAGTAAGGCCCCTGTAAGGTTGCTAAGGTTGTTTTTAAAATTACAACTTTGACATCAAATTAGTGCACAGAGACAGAAACTACAGGGCTGGCTGCTTACCTAGAAAGCCATGTTTGGGTAGTTTGTGTGACGAGGATTTGGATGTTCATGAATGTTTGTGGTAGCGGTGCTGGACGCTAGCCATGATGCTGCTTGCGCTGACCCAGGAGTGGTGCAAGTTAACAAGGACTTCACAGATGGTCTCCCCTGGGACTGGTGCTTAAGTGCTGAGGTGTTTGTGTATGCTCAAGTGGCGGCAGAGCTAGCTGTGCCTCTGAGTATGGTTGTGAGACCCGATTCTTTTGTTCTACTTGGTAAACCGACACCGTACTTGTTGAATATTCACCCAGTGTGAGTGGTGAGATCCGCATTGCTGGTCTGCCTGAAGTTATGATGCTGCTGATAGTAGCGGGTCTGCTAAAAGCGATGGCGTGACTGGTGGAACTATAAAACCAAATAAGAGAAAGTTATCTTCCGACACTAGTCTTCGTGACTGAGACCAGTAACACTGAAGACTCTGAGACTCACAGCAGTAATTTCTCCTTTCAGAGCGTTATTGCTGCAGATGGAGTGAAGCCCAGAAGTAAGCACATTACTAAGGTACCAACAAAGTTTAATCTTTTTCATTTGTATTAACTGTTTCTCTTTTGCAGCATTTGGAAATGCCTTTTCTAGCTTTGTTGCTTTTTGGTTCGTTTTTTATTGTAGGCTGTTACCTTTGGTTTAAAGGGAATGATGTTGTAGTGTGTGACCTTAATGCTGCAGTTTGCATTACATTACCATCATTTGCTTACCCTGGAGAATCTCCAGGGTGTAGGAGTTTTGCTGTTCCAGAGTTCTTTCTTCAGCTTCTGGGCAGTTGTCACTCTGTGGCGATCAGTGGTTCTGTTTCTCTGCTCTTCTTGTAGTAGCTCCTATCAGAGCTTCATCCTCCCGCCAACGATAATAAGATGCCAGACATCGCCCAGCACACCACACGGCCAATGATGGGCTACGTCAATCTGTTATTCTTCTAGTCAGCTCCTGTTAGTACTGGTCCCTGGGACCTGTTATCATTCTAGCCAACTTGAGTCTTTAGTAGCACCTTGGAACTAGTGATCATACTAACCAGCTTCAGTCAGTATTGGCTCCCTGAGACCTATTATCCTGTTAAGTAACTCCAGTCAGTAGTGACCCCTGTACCTTAAATCCTGCAAATATTCAAAACCAGAGGTCAACTCTACTGCCAACCAGTTCCAGTCCATATTGACATGCATTGTTACCCTGCTTGTAATGAATACCAGAGGCCAGCGTTGTTGCTAGCCATTCCAGTCACCAGTGCCCGTCACATATTATCCTCAATAGGATCAATGCCCAAGGCCTGTGCAGCTGCTAACCTGCTCTAGTCAGTAGTGACCTCCCAGACCTGTTATTCTACATTTAATCAGCAAGGCTTCGGCCCTAAATACACTCAGCCCACATCCTTACCGTAAAATAGCAATGTAATTTATTTACTTACATCATACGGTAGGTACCGCACTATATCACACGATCCCAAAAACAAAGGAAAAGAAAAATTTGCCTAACCATTCAGCACTCCACCTTGTCAAAAATGACCAAATCATACCAAGCACTACAGCCTACCACATCACATGGCACACTCAGCCACAACATGACAAGATACCACGGCTGGGATTTGGGGGCCATTAATCCTCTGTTCGGGGCATGTGTGCTGTAGATGCACATGCTTTGAACACTCCTGCCATCTTGTGTTGGGTCCGGATGTTTGCAAGTTGTTTTTTTTGAAGAAGTCTTTCCAGTCACGAGGTAAGGTGACTCCTCCTTTCGGTGATAGTGCACATGGGCATCGACTCCATTGTTAGATTGTTTTTTTATGCCAAACTGGTTGGGATGCATATTTCTGCGCTCCGAAACTGCTCTTCGGGTTCCCCTCAGTGCGCAGTCCACCTTACCCTCAACGGTATTGTTTCAGTACGCGTTTCCGTGTTTTCCGCGTTTCAAATCGATTGACTAACTCTCCATTTTTGATAGAAAACCTTGTGGGCAACCGTCGGGCTTTGCTGCGTAGGGCCAGCCATCTGCAAATGGAACGGACTCCATTCCATTTCTGTCCTGGGTGGCACTCCAAGTACCCTCGCACCGACCTACATCAAGTTTGTAACTTGTGCCTCTCTCCGCAGCACAAGGAGGAAGACTACGACGCTTGTAAGTCATTTCGGTCCAAGAGGAATCTACCCGATCATCAGGCTCGACGACGAGAGAGGCAGCATCAAAGCATTCAACACACTCTGGATATCTTTGGGGAAGAATCTGAGCAAGACGAGATAGAAGCGTCTGCCGTAGAAGAAGAGGCCCATCTCTATGCCAGAGCACAATCGGGGCATGCTGGGGCAGCCATGTGATTGCAATTCTACGTCATGCCAGTACCATAGGCGACTGACCAAATGTATAGGTTATCTTGCGCCCTTCTGACATCTAAACAGGCCTAATAAACAGCATTTGGGTGTCAGCTGAATACTTAGTTGTGTGGCATGCACCATTTCTTCGACAGCTTGTTGCCAGAAGGAGTGTATTGCATCGCAGGATCATGGTTAATGTAAGGAATCAGCCCCCACAGTGTTGCAGCGCAAGCATATATCTGGGCAAGACACGACCATTCGATAAAGGTCTTGTGGCGTTAAGTAGGTTCTTTGCAGAAAATTATAATGTATCAGTTGAAAATGGTCATTACTAGAAATCATGTGTATTAGTTCACAGGCCCGCTGCCAGGCTTGATCTTCCAATGTAATGTCAAAGTCTAAATTCCAGGCCTCTCGGGCCTGTGTGTAGTGCCTACTGTATCTGATCGCATTGTTCTGTAAAGATGCATAATTAGGTGTCTACACGCACCATAGGTTAGCAGTATCTCAAGGGTTTGAGTATGCGGCGGAGCTGTCGGATAGCACGGCCAGGTGTGCTTAGTTGTGTCTGAGATTGGAGAAACCTCTTGTTGAACCTTAGCAGATATAGTGGACTATGTGCTTGACTTTTGCTCCAGGATGTATGAGTACGTTAAAATAGTAAGCAAAAACGTTGCGGCCAGCCTAGAGCTGCAGAAGCTCTGGTGATGCCAAAAGGCTGCTATGGTTGAGTTCCAGCCAGGGCAGATGGTATGGGTTTTGGGGCCTGTGGCTCCTAGGGCTCTGCAAGGAAAGTGGAGTGGACCCTACCCTATCCTAGAAAGAAAAGGCGGGTCACCTACCTGGTAGACCCTGGTTCTGAAAGGAATCATAAGATATCAACCGCCTTACACCCTACTATGACATGGCAGATGTGACCATGCTCATGGTTACGGATGAGGATCGGGAAGCAAAGAGTGAACCTGGCCCTGACCTGTCCAACAATCCAAAAGATGGGTCAGTGGAAGGTGTGGTCTTGTCAGACAACCTACTTGCCCATCAGGAGACTGATTGCAGACAAGTCCTAAATCAGTTTGCTGAGCTCTTCTTTTTGACCTCTCGCCAGACTCGCTGGTGTATCCAGGATGTAGATGCTGATGGATGCCTACCTGTCGAGAATAAAACATACAGGCAGACTGAACATGTGAAAGAGAGCATCACAGCTGAAGTGAGCATGATGCTGGAATTGGGAGTTCTAAAGCCTTCTGAGAGCCCCTAGACCTGCCCGGTTGTCTTAATCCCCAAGCCTCATAACTAGGATGGTAAGAAATAAATTAGGTTTGTGTGGACATTTGGGGCGTGAATGCTGTGATCAAAAGCGATGAATACCAAACTCCATGGGCAGATGAACTTATTGACAAGTTGGGAGCAGCCAAGTATCGGAGTATGTTTGATCTGACTCCAGGAACAAAAGAAATATCTGCATTTTCAATCCCAGATGGGTCTTATCAGTTCACTGTAATGCCCTTTGGTTTGAAAAATGCACCTGCCACTTTTCAAAGGTTGGTGAACTAAGCCCTTGCTGGATTGGAATCCTTGAGTGTAGCCTTTCAACACAATATTGCTGTCTTTAGCTCCACCTGGCAGGATCACCTGATCCACCTTAGGAAAGTACTGGGGGCTCTGAGAAGTGCAGGCCTCGTTATCAAGGCATTCAAGTGCCAGATAGGGCCGGGAAAGGTTGCATACTTGGGTCACCTTGTGAGTGGAGGCCAGGTTCAACCCTTACAACCCAAGATCTAGACCATTCTAGACTGGGTGGCTCCAACTACCCAGACTCAAGTGAGGGCCTTTCTTGGCTTCCCTGGTACTATAGGAGGTTTGTGAGGGATTATTGCACCATTGTGGAACCCCTCACAGACTGACTTCCAAAAGAATGCCACAAATAGTGAACTGGACTGTGAGCTGTCTAAAGGCTTTTGACACTCGGAAGGAAGCAATGTGCTCTGCAGCTGTTCTGAAAGCTGCAGATTATGCCAAGCAATTCATTGTGCAGACTGATGCCTCTGAACATGGTATAGGAGCAGTGCTATCCCAAAGACATGACCAAGGTCAAGATCAGCCACTGGCTTTCATCAGTAGAAGGCTAATCCCCAGGGAACAGCGTTGAAGTGCCATTTAGATGGACGCCTTTGCTGTGGTTTAGTCCCTTGAGAAGTTTAGGTCAAACCTCTTTGGCTCTCACTTCCTAGTTCAAACCGACCACAGGCCTCTCCGATGGTTAATACAAATGAAAGGTGAAAATTCCAAATGGCTAAAGTATTCCATCACCCTACAGGGAATAGACTTTGAAGTGAAACAGAGACCTGGGACTGCCAATGCAGATGGACTTTCCAGGTTGTCCCATTTAGACAATGTTTAATGTTATGTTAAAAATACTTATAAAGCGCGCGCACACCACAAGATTTCATGGCGCTGCGGACAAGGGAGTCCTGCCGCTAAGTGATTTCATTCATAAGCCTGGCGAAAGAGCCAGGTCTTTAAGAGTTTCCAAAATTGAGGATATGATATCATCTATCTAATGTCCTGAGGGAGAGAATTCCAAAATTGAGGGGCCAGGACCGTAAATCTTAGCCCCCCCAATTTCTAGCATTTAAAGGACAGAGTAGCTAGGGGATTCAAATGGGAAGACCTAAGATCCTGAATGTGGATATGTCTTTGTACCCGAGTAGATACAGACACTGGGCAGTTGCCATGGAGCGCTTTAAAGAGGAGGCATCCCAACTTGAATGAACTGAGTTCGACTACCAGAAGCCAATGTAACTTTTTCATAAGAGGGGTGACATACTGCATTCTTGGCTGGCGATAGATTAATCTAGCAGCCTGGCTTGGCACTAGTTGCAGTCTTTTAGATTGATATGCCGGAATGCCAAAGTAAAGAGTTAGTGTAGTCAATGTGAGAGATGACTAAGGCTAAAGCAACTTGGGTAAGAGCTTCAGTTGTGAGAAATCTACTGTTCTCCAGTAATGGGGTATCTTTTATAGATTCACATGCTTGAATCATTCCCCGTCGTTGAAGTGGGATTCCCACGGTACATAGAATAGCAATATAACAATAGCATAGCGAAAGCATAGCTAAAAGAGCAATAGGAAGTATTGTAACATGGACGTTAATAGGAAAAAAACGTGTCACTTTAATAACTTGTCCAAATCATTAGATATGGTACAAACTCCAGCCAATCAGGCGACAGCGCCCTCTGGAACCTTCTCCTCAGAGGCTCAGGCTCTCAGATCTTCTACCGCACATCGTGTGTAGGGAGTCTCCCTGAGCGCTGCTCAGTCCCTCTACCTTTTCTCTTCAGAAACCCATCTTCACTGCTTTGTCTACTAGAAAGAGGTCACTCATCAGACACTGTGAGTCTTGTGTGAAACTCTGGCTTCATTCCAAAGTACCCCACAAAAAATGTATCTACTTCCTCCACCCTGAACATCAGGTGAGAGATTGTAAAATCTGCTGGACTTTTCCTCAAAAGACTTTAAGAGACAGAGAGGGAAGTCTACTTCTGTGGTTACAGAAACTCAAGACCAAGGATAATCCCTTATCAGATTTTGAGAGGGATTCCTCTCTCAAGACTGTCATCTCTAAGAAGAGGGCTTGTGAGGCGGAGATGGTATCTGCTATGGCTAAGGTGCTCAAGAAAGAGCACACCTCTACTCATGAAGGCCTGACTTCTTCCTCAAAAAGGGCTCCTGCTCCTTCTAAGGGACTAGCTATGCCCTCTACGCCTCCGAGAACTGCCTCTAAGTCTCAGGTGTCTAAGTCTCTTCCTGAGTCAAATTTGCCTAAAAAATGGGTTCCTCGTCGACGAAGACTTCCGTCGCCACTGCTACAATGACGACTTGCACCTTTTCTTCTCTTAAACCTACAATGATTATTTAATTTGCGTCTTCTCCGTCAATGTTTGTCATGCTTGTCTGCCACCTCCCTCACTTCGCCGTCGATGAGAAAGAGGACTGTCTCCGGTCGGTCATCGTTGGATGCCTCCTCACCGACGAGACGGTCGATGGCTCTCAAGGCTCTACCTGCTTCGTCGACAGATGCCTCGTCGAAGGTTGCCTCGTCATTGAAGGGTGCCCAAGTCGGCAGCTCTGGCTGCTGCACCACATCCTCTCCCCATAGCAAGTACATAGGCTGGACACTCGTCATTATGAGTTCGCAGCTCCATGATGGCTTCACTGAAATATGTGATGTTTGGCACCAAGCATCGCAACATAATAAACTTGCACCAATTCCAGTGTAAATTTTTATTAAAAATTGCAAAACAGAGGGCCCCTTAGCGGGGTCCCCTGAAACCAATCAATCTTTAGTGTGGTCATTGACTGGCCCGAGCCAGCCTGCTACCACCAGAGTGTGTTTGGACCTCAAGGGAGAGTGCCTGCCCACTCTGAGGCTGAGAACAATGCATTTCCTGTGTGGAGGTGTTCATGTCTCCCCTGGACAGGAAGAGCCATCCGTGGTGGGGAGCTTCAAAGGTCTTGTCTCCTTTGTAATGCAACCCCAGCCTCTCCTGTTCGAAGGAGCTGGCCTCCATCCTGTCCTCACACCCTTTTTGGCGGCAGGACAGGTGGGAAACCTTTGGTAGAAGAGGAGATGTACCCCCCTCTGCCAACTCTAGCCCTCGGGTGCTGGAGGCTAGGTCAAGTTCACTTTTCAGTGCCCACCATCTTGAAGATGATGGGACTTTTCCAGTTAGGGCTACAACTGTGTCCTCCTCTCACAGAAGGTGGGCATGTTAGAGGGCATAGACACCCCATGCAAAGGGCCCATTGGACACTACCTGTCACTCCCTTGTAATGCCCTTAAATCTAGTTTTCAAGTGGCATCCCCAGTTTCTGAACTTCAGTTCCTGATGACCTAAGAAGAGCCGGGCACTACCGATGTGCACAGCAGAGAAGATTGCAGAGAACTACTGTACACAGGTGTTCCAGGACCTTTTGTCTAAAGTAAAATCTGTATCCCCTACGGACTGCTGCCCACCACACATCCTAAAAGAAGCCTTCACCGTCTCCCGGGTCCAGACCTCTCTCTTCTGAATGAGTCCCTATTCTAGGGCTGTGTCCCTTAGGCCTTTAAAGATGCAATTGTGGTTCCCCTTCTGAAGAAATCAGGGGCAAACCCCAGATCCTGTTCAATTACCGCCCAATCTCTTTGCTGACCTGGCAAAGGTACTGGAGGCTCATGTGGTGAAGTGCCTGTCCAATTTTATTGAACAGTCCAATCCAACTATCTCGACTCACACTAAGCTGGTTTTTGGCCTGCCCACTCAATGGAGACCGTAATACTGCGAGAGAGGGCTGGCGGGTACTCCTCAGGCCCTGGTGCTGTTGGATCTCTCGCCCGCCTTTGACAGGGTCGATCATGGGATCTTATTGGACCATGTCAAGGAGGCTGGCAATCAGAGCTCAGCCCTTAGTTAGATTAGCTCCTTTCTAGAGGATCGCTCCCAGTCAGTCTAGAGCGAGATTCCACCATGAGCGGACCTCGTCTGGACTCCTCAACGTTACCTTCAGCCTCTGCAAGGAGACCCCCCTCAACCCTGACGTGCTTTGGTATGCCTTTTCTGACACCAAAAGGCACCCTTGCAACCATCCGTCCTGGGCTTTGGTGAAGAGGACAAAAGGTGTTGCTACATCCTCAAGAATCAAAACTTACGATGACAGCTTTTGGTTTCCTTTGACCGGCCTCCGGGCCCTATTGCATGTGGTACTCCATTAAGGTGTCAGAGATATAAGCGCGTTCCCTGGTGTGGCATAAAGCCCGATTGATCAGGATGATCCACTGTTGCAATTACTGTCCGCAGGCAGATCACCTGGGCATACGCAAGGACCTTAGTCTCAAAATTAAGCAGGGAGGTAGGTCTATAAGACCCACACTCAGTTGCCGGTTCGTCCATTTTTGCGATGACCACCACCTCAGATGTTATTTGGTACTCTGGGAGACACCCTTATTTTCAAGCAGTCTGAAACCTCCTCTGGAGGCACTCTCTGATTTTATCCATCATGCTTTTATATAATTCTATGGGGAGCTCATTGGACCCCGTCGCTTGCCCTATTTGTTCCTATTGTCTTATTTATTTAGTCTACTGTCAGGTCTTGGTCTAGTGCATCTCGGTCCTCATTCGTTAGCATTGGCAGGGTCAGGTCTTTCAGGAAGTCTCTCCCGGTATTTCTGTCCCTTTGTTGTCAGTGTCCTCAAGGATCCAGTTCCGTCCTTTGTCTTGTCTTTCTAACCATGTGTAACAACCTGGGGTCGTCACAAGCACAGGAATATAGACAAAATGCAAATGAACAATTGGCCACCACTACCTCTCACTCATTGTAGTCTCTAGAGAACGTCGACACGCAGGTAGACAATCAATCGGAACACTGACCCTTTAATGCTGACTGGGAATACGAGTGGGAGGAGTCACAACAGGACACGGAGACGTCTTATTCCAGGGACAACGAATCAGGTGGGTGTTTATTCACCCGGAGGGAACAGACGGAGGAGCGGAGCGGAGACGGAGCGAGAGACGGAGCAGAGCGGAGTTCGGCAGCGTATGAAGAGAGAAGACAAAGAGTCGTTGAAGAGGACGCGGAGGACGAGAAGCCAGGAGGCCACCGACCCCACGAGCCGCCCAGCCATACACCCGCGGGAGGTGTATGGCTCAGCCAGGTACGGGATAAACTCAGGGGCTGGGTCAAACGTAAAGCAGTTGGTACCGATTAGACCTGGGATATCCCCCCCTCTTCCTGGTACCCCCTTCCCTGAGCACTAAACCCCTCACGCCGGCAATAGCTTACTTGTGTGTCACCGGTAGTTTGGTCCTCACTCCCTTACCCTTTCAGCAATTAGACAGAGCAAACAGACCACTTATACCCGTTATCTTTTTCCCTGTTTTCCAACAAGCGGCAAGACGGAAACCGAAGATCCTATTCCGCGGAGAAGACTGGACATGGAGCATAGAGCATCGTCGGCGGAATCTGGGATTAGGAAGACCGCGAGAAGTCGTTCCCCGAGAGGAAAGATACCAACTAAGAAGAAAAGCTCAGACTATTTGTATATCAAAATAAAAACACTAAGACTAAGATCAGCGTGTTGCCTATTCCTCCCGCACCCGTAACAGTGGTGGAGAATGCAGGCATGAGCACCATCTGTGGAGTGAAGATGGAAACTGTTGTGGAGCAGCTAGTAAAAGGACAGGAAAGGATCGAGTGGGTACTGGAACAGCACTTAGTATCTGCACAAGCGGATAGAGTAGTAATAAACAAAGCATTTGAAGAAAAAAATGAACAACCATGGGTCGACCCCGTTCTAAGGGGAGGAACAACTGAGAGAACCATATCACATGGAACACCAGCAGTCTCCCTACAAAAATACCGTACAGGAGAAGATCCTGACGCATTTCTATTAAATTTCGAAAGGGCCGCCAGGGCTTGTGGATGGCCTGTAGCCAAATGGCCGTTTTTTTTGGCACCGCTATTAGGAGGAGAAGCCCAGGCCGCTTACCAAGTGGCAAATCCTAATGGAAACACTCCATACACGGAGATAAAAAGAATAATACTTGACCATTTAGGATTAGATCCTGAGGCCTATCGCCTAAGATTTCGGAAGGAAAAGGGCTCCGTTGGGGAAAACCCCAAAACATTATTTGTAAGACTTAAAATGGCCGCGGACAAATGGCTTACCCCCACTACGAGCAGTAAGGAGGAAATACCTGACCGCATTTATTTGGAGCAGTTTCTTGAGGCTCTCCCATATGCCACCCAAAAATGGCTGCGTCAGCATCATAGTTTAACAACCGCCCAAGCGGTCGAAATGGCCTCCTCCTTTGCTCGCGCACAACCAAAAAGCTTCCCATTTGAGCAGGACAGAGAGAGAAAAATAGTTGTGCGACCTGAAAAAAATGTTTCCCGGGGCAGAGAAATCACACGACCCCGCACCTGGAGAACCGAGAACAGCATCAATTCAGGTCCACAATGCTTTGATTGTGGGCAGTGGGGACACATTGCAAGGATGTGTCCGAGAAAAAAAAGCGAGGAAGAACCTATGGAGGTCGGCTACCTCCCCAAGGCCGTTCTGTTCTCGGCAGAGATGGGAGGATCATTTAGAGTAAGTGTAAAAGTCAATGGACACTCTCTATTGGCTTTGTTAGACTCCGGCTGTCGCCAGTCCGTGATCCGATCACCATATGTAAATTCAAAACAGTACATTTCTCAGGGGATGGTTAACATTAAATGTGATCTGGCTATGCTGGGTATTTAACCCACCTAATCGTGCACTGTTCACCTGGTGCTCCGCACCTTAATTATTTGATATACTCTTAACGGTGTGTATCACTTACAACGCAACTTTTACATCGCATTCCGTTACAACGCAGATTTTACAACGCTGGATCCATTACATCGGATGCCATTACAACGCATGGCATTACATAGCAGATGCTATTACAACGCATACCATTACATCGTAAGTATTGGTAAGTATATAATTTTTTTTATTTTATTTAATATTATTTAATTGATTTAATTATTATTAATTATAAAAAAATATTTATTTATGTTTTTAAATATTATAAATTAAATATATTAATTTAAGTAATTTTTTAAATAGGTATGAGAATAGGAGTAATGTTTTGGGGTACTGAGGTATATGTTTTGGGGTGTTTGGGTATTTTTAGGTTTTAGGGCAGGGTTTGGGTTTTGGGGTACAGGGGTGTTTTTAGGTTTTAGGGTAGGGTTTGGGTTTTTGGGGTACAGGGGTGTTTTTAGGTTTTAGGGCAGGGTTTGGGTTTTGGGGTACAGGGGTGTTTTTAGGTTTTAGGGCAGGGTTTGGGTTTTGGGGTACAGGGGTGTTTTTAGGTTTTAGGGCAGGGTTTGGGTTTTTGGGGTACAGGGGTGTTTTTAGGTTTTAGGGCAGGGTTTAGGTTTTGGGGTACAGGGGTGTTTTCTAGGTTTTAGGGCAGGGTTTGGGTTTTTGGGGTACAGGGGTGTTTTTAGGTTTTAGGGCAGGGTTTGGGGTTTGGGGTACAGGGGTGTTTTTAGGTTTTAGGGCAGGGTTTGGGTTTTGGGGTACAGGGGTGTTTTTAGGTTTTAGGGCAGGGTTTGGGTTTAGGGGTACAGGGGTGTTTTTAGGTTTTAGGGTAGGGTTTGGGTTTTGGGGTCAGGGGTGTTTTTAGGTTTTAGGGCAGGGTTTGTGTTTTGGGGTACAGGGGTGTTTTTAGGTTTTAGGGCAGGGTTTGGGTTTTTGGGGTACAGGGGTGTTTTTAGGTTTTAGGGCAGGGTTTGGGTTTTTGTGGTACAGGGGTGTTTTTAGGTTTTAGGGCAGGGTTTGAGTTTAGGGATAATTACATTATATTGACCATTTTTAAATTAATTAAAATATATTTAATAAATCACATTAATTAAAATATATTTAATAAATTGAATTAATTATTTTACATTAATTACATTTTTAAATTAAATTAATTAAATTAAATAAATTATTATTATTAATTTAATTTAATTACAATTTTAAAAATTTGTACATTAAACTAATTTCATTATTTTAATTTATTCAAATTAATTACAATTTTTATTAAAATTACATTTATTAAATAGATATTATTTTATTAAATTAAATTAATGACTATTTTAAAATGTATTTTAATTAAATTGTTTAAATAAAATTAATTAAATTAACTTAATAACATTTTTAAAAAAAGGTATACTTACCTATACTTACGATGTAATGCCATGCGTTGTAATACCATCTGCTATGTAATGCCATGCGTTGTAATGGCATCCGATGTAATGGATCCTGCGTTGTAAAATCTGCGTTGTAACGGAATGCGACGTAAAATAACGCGTTGTACTGACACCAATCCACTCTTAACAACCTCTTTCTTGTTTGTCAACCTTATTTTTATTTTTAGTTTCCGTTATTGCATCTTTGTTTTATCTTTTTTTCTTTGTTTATAATATCAACACATTGTTCACTTTCTCAATTATACATAAAGTAACATTATTACATTTTCACTTGTAACATGTATATATCCATACAAATGTTCACAAAAAGCCCAATGCATTTCGGCACCTCTGTGGTGCCTTCATCAGGGGCGACTCTGAAAATAAAAGAAATATACATTCTGTAAGTGTCTCTTCTTAGGTGTTGCATGGGGGTGTGAACTAAATTAAATCAATGTCGTACCTGTTTTCTACCACTGTAGATATACCTGTGTTCTTGCCTCTGTCAAAATGCACTGCATGAATTACAAAAAAAGTAAACAAAAACCAGTCACGTCTTATATACAAAACCTTGGTATCTGGCTGTGTGCCTATCCTGCTTAAGTAAACATACCTGATTTATGTTCTTTGTGTTGCCTGAAACAATAAACAAAACCTGTCAAAAACCTTGTCAAAGAACTCTACTCATACCGCTTAAAAAAAGAAGAAAGGATGCTTAGAATCATAAATCCAAGAACCCTACCTTATCTTCTATATTCCTGTTCTCCTAAAAGTCGAAAAAAACGAAAAATCACTAAATAAATGTTACGTGCTCTATCCCAAACTGTTGGATTATGTCTTTATACTAAGGTTCCCGTACCTGTTATGTCGAAAATCTGCTCAGTAACGAAAAACCGCAGCCCTGTGATTGCTGTTACACCCAGGAAATGGGTGTACTTCATTTAAACTTCGCGTACTCCGCCCGATGGTGGGGTCATAGAGATCAAAAATGGACTACCGCCTACCAGATGTCTTCTAGTATGGGCGCCATCTTAATCTGGGAGGAAGTTGTTAGAAAACAACTCATTTCATGCATAAGTTGTGCGTAAAAATTAAAGTTAACCATAGCATATCTCATCATCTATATTGTGCTCTCATAGAACGCTAAAAAAGCGAAGATCTTCATGTTAATTCACCTGATCGGTCCTACACGGACTCCGTGTTGATGTGAACGGTACTTGCTTCGAAAGTCTATAACGAGCGATCATGTTGCTAAGCAACCCACAATTTTGTGTAGTCTATTGAAATCCCATAGACACCCCTCGGGTGTAAAACTTAATTTCTGCCTACTAGTCCTATAAGTTCTAACTGACAATTGCTAGCATAAACTAACTATCTGATCCCTCTGTGTATTTAATGAAACCATTGGTTGCTAGGTGATGTCCTGTGTCTGTGTGTTGTGGGGCATATGTTTACAATCAACAAACCTATTTCATACAGTTGATATGCATAAACAATATTTTTAAATACTTTGTTTATGTTGTCAAACAACCAGTCCCTTCAATGTCATATCACTTATGTTCATTCTTTCTAATAAACTCTCTTGTTAATAAACATTTTAGTTTTCAATTATGAACCTAAGGACATTTTGTTAGCCCATGAGAATCACGCTTATTTTGTTTACTCTTGTTATTCTCAGTTTGTGAAAAACTCTTGATTTCAATGTACATGGGATGATTGTATGCTTAGCTTAAGTCTCGTTTGTCAGCTTGATATAAACTGGATTATGTCCTTACAGATAACAAGATAAATCATATTTATCATTTAGTCCCGTAGGTGCTAAAGTTTTTAGATATTTAATCCAAAATAATTCTCGTATCATCAATCTTTGGTGATTGTCAATTCCTTGTTGAATCTTTAACTGTTCTATAATGAGAAATCTTAGTTGCGAAATAGTGTGTTTCTCTGTCATCCAACGAAGTACCAGTGGTGAAGTGAGATTCTGATTCCGGATTCTACTTTTGTGTTCTGTAATCCGTGTTTTCACTTTACGCTCCGTCTTCCCAATGTACATTTTGCCACATGGGAATTTGATTGCATATACAACATTTTGTGTGTTGCAGTCGCTGGTATGTTTCAGGTGTATGAGTTTGCCAGTGGTTGGATGTGTACATTATTTCCTGTAATCACATTGTTACAATTGGTGCAGTTTAGACATCTCATGGTACCCTTGTATTCTGCTGGTAATGTAAGATGTGGTTTATATTTTAGTCTTGCTCTTAAATTTGATCCTCTAGTGTACGCATGTAGAGGGAGATCTTTGAAAATGCCATGAAAATCTGGTTCTAGAGACAATAATTCCCATCTTTTGTTGATAATTTGTCTGATTTTTGGTGATAGAGTTGTGTATTTGGTTACAAATACCATTCTGTCATGTATTTTCTTTTTGCTGGGTTTTAGTAAATCCTCTCTGTTCATTGTTTGTACTTTATTTAGTTGTTTTTCTAGTACTTCTGCTGGATATCCTCTTTCTTTGTATTTTTGAACCTGTTTAGTTAGTGTTGTTTGGCTGACTTGTGTATCAGAGCATATACGTTTAATTCTTATGAACTGGGACACTGGTAAGTTCTGGATGAGGCTCCTGGGGTGAAAGCTCGTATACATCAGTGCACTGTTCCGATCTGTCGGCTTGGTATATAATGCAGTTTCAAACCCATGTGGTGTTTTGGTGATCCTTACATCCAGGAAGTTGATGACTTCGTCACTTATCTTATGAATGAATTGAATTCTGGTATCCACTTGATTCAATGAAATTATCAGTTGTTCGAGAGTTTCCTGTGTGTCGTCCCAAATTAAGAAGACGTCATCAATGAAACGGCTGTACATTTGCACATGTGACCATTCTTTCCTTGACATCAGATTATTTGCCTCGTATTGAGCCATGAAGGTATTCTCGTAGGCAGGGGCCCCTGCAAAGCCCATGGAAGTTCCATTTAACTGCGCATAGTATTCATTCTTCCATGAGAAATAGCTGTTATAGAGACAAAATTTCAATAATTGTAGCAACAAAATTTTTTTGTTTGTGGGTAGATCTTCAATTTTTAGCAGTGCCCATTCAATAGATTCCAATCCGGCATGATGAGGTATAGAGGTGTAGAGTGCCACCACGTCAATGGTGCACATAATCCAATGTTGTTGAAATCCTTCCTCTAACCATTTCAATTTGTTTAGAAAATCTGTCGTATCACGTATGTAAGACCCCCATTGTTGAACAAACTGTTGTAAAAAATGATCAATGTATTTACCAAGGGGGTCAAAAATTGACCCACACCCTGATACAATTGGTCTTAATGGAGGGTTTGTTGGGTGTTTATGGATCTTTGGGATCATGTAAAGAATAGGTCGTCTGGGGTTCTTTTGTGTTAGGTATGCTGAAGTCGGTTCATCAATCCATTCTTCATCTGTTGCTGTTTTCAGAATGTTATTTAACATTTGTTGTAGTGATGTTGTTGGGTCCGATAGTAATTTGAGATAAGTGTTATCATCTGCAACTAAGACATTATTTTGAAAACGTGGTTGAACCAACTGAGCACACAGAAGATAACACCATGAGAAAATTCAAACCAAAGAGTGTGTTTCAAGCACTCGTGTCACATAAGATGCTGGACACTTTCGAAATAATGGTCAAAAAGGATCTACAAGAGTTAGACTACAAACGAAGGCGACATAACAATTTAACTAAATCAGAGCAAAACACAATAAAAAATCTGGCTAACAATGCCACACTAACAATACAACCAGCTGATAAGGGCGGAGCCCTGGTACTAATGGATACGGTTTTTTATGATCAAAAAGTCAATGAACATGTTGCAGATGATAACACTTATCTCAAATTACCATCGGACCCAACAACATCACTACAACAAATGTTAAATAACATTCTGAAAACAGCAACAGATGAAGAATGGATTGATGAACCGACTTCAGCTTACCTAACACAAAAGAACCCCAGACGACCTATTCTTTACATGATCCCAAAGATCCATAAACACCCAACAAACCCTCCATTAAGACCAATTGTATCAGGGTGCGGGTCAATTTTTGACCCCCTTGGTAAATACATTGATCATTTTTTACAACAGTTTGTTCAACAATGGGGGTCTTACATACGTATTACGATTTTCTAAACAAATTGAAATGGTTAGAGGAAGGATTTCAACAACATTGGATTATGTGCACCATTGACGTGGTGGCACTCTACACCTCTATACCTCATCATGCCGGATTGGAATCTATTGAATGGGCACTGCTAAAAATGGAAGATCTACCCACAAACAAAAAAATATTTTTGCTACAATTATTGAAATTTTGTCTCTATAACAGCTATTTCTCATGGAAGAATGAATACTATGCACAGTTAAATGGAACTTCCATGGGCTTTGCAGGGGCCCCTGCCTACGCGAATACCTTCATGGCTCAATACGAGGCAAATAATCTGATGTCAAGGAAAGAATGGTCACATGTGAAAATGTACAGCCTTTTCATTGATGACGTCTTCTTAATTTGGGACGACACACAGGAAACTCTCGAACAACTGATAATTTCATTGAATCAAGTGGATACCAGAATTCAATTCACTCATAAGATAAGTGACGAAGTCATCGACTTCCTGGATGTAAGGATCACAAAAACACCACATGGGTTTGAAACTGCATTATATACCAAGCCGACAGATCGGAACAGTGCACTGATGTATACGAGCTTTCACCCCAGGATCCTCATCCAGAACTTACCAGTGTCCCAGTTCATAAGAATTAAACGTATATGCTCTGATACACAAGTCAGCCAAACAACACTAAGTAAACAGGTTCAAAAATACAAAGAAAGAGGATATCCAGTAGAAGTACTAGAAAAACAACTAAATAAAGTACAAACAATGAACAAAGAGGATTTACTAAAACCCAGCAAAAAGAAAATACATGACAGAATGGTATTTGTAACCAAATACACAACTCTATCACCAAAAATCAGACAAATTATCAACAAAAGATGGGAATTATTGTCTGTAGAACCAGATTTGCATGGCATTTTCAAAGATCTCCCTCTACATGCGTACACTAGAGGATCAAATTTAAGAGCAAGACTAAAATATAAACCACATCTTACATTACCAGCAGAATACAAGGGTACCATGAGATGTCTAAACTGCACCAATTGTAACAATGTGATTACAGGAAATATATGTACACATCCAACCACTGGCAAAATCATACACCTGAAACATACCAGCGACTGCAACACACAAAATGTTGTATATGCAATCAAATGCCCATGTGGCAAAATGTACATTGGGAAGACGGAGCGTAAAGTGAAAACACGGATTACAGAACACAAAAGTAGAATCCGGAATCAGAATCTCACTTCACCACTGGTACTTCATTGGATGACAGAGAAACACACTATTTCGCAACTAAGATTTCTCATTATAGAACAGTTAAAGATTCAACAAGGAATTGACAATCACCAAAGATTGAAGATACGAGAATTATTTTGGATTAAATATCTAAAAACTTTAGCACCTACGGGACTAAATGATAAATATGATTTATCTTGTTATCTGTAAGGACATAATCCAGTTTATATCAAGCTGACAAACGAGACTTAAGCTAAGCATACAATCATCCCATATACATTGAAATCAAGAGTTTTTCACAAACTGAGAATAACAAGAGTAAACAAAATAAGCGTGATTCTCATGGGCTAACAACATCTCCTTAGGTTCATAATTGAAAACTAAAATGTTTATTAACAAGATAGTTTATTAGAAAGAATGAACATAAGTAATATGACATTGAAGGGACTGGTTGTTTGACAACATAAACAAAGTATTTAAAAATATTGTTTATGCATATCAACTGTATGAAATAGGTTTGTTGATTGTAAACATATGCCCCACAACACACAGACACAGGACATCACCTAGCAACCAATGGTTTCATTAAATACACAGAGGGATCAGATAGTTGGTTTATGCTAGCAATTGTCAGTTAGAACTTATAGGACTAGTAGGCAGAAATTAAGTTTTACACCCGAGGGGTGTCTATGGGATTTCAATAGACCACACAAAATTGTGGGTTGCTTAGCAACACGATCGCTCGTTATAGACTTTTCAAGCAAGTACCGTTCACATCAACACGGAGTCCGTGTAGGACCGATCAGGTGAATTAACATGAAGATCTTCGCTTTTTTAGCGTTCTATGAGAGCACAATATAGATGATGAGATACGCTATGGTTAACTTTAATTTTTACGCACAACTTATGCATGAAATGAGTTGTTTTCTAACAACTTCCTCCCAGATTAAGATGGCGCCCATACTAGAAGACATCTGGTAGGCGGTAGTCCGTTTTTGATCTTTATGACCCCACCATCGGGCGGAGTACGCGAAGTTTAAATGAAGTACACCCATTTCCTGGGTGTAACAGCAATCACAGGGCTGCGGTTTTTCGTTACTGAGCAGATTTTCGACATAACAGGTACGGGAACCTTAGTATAAAGACGTAATACAACAGTTTGGGATAGAGCACATAACATTTATTTAGTGATTTTTCGTTTTTTTCGACTTTTAGGAGAACAGGAATATAGAAGATAAGGTAGGGTTCTTGGAATTATGATTCTAAGCATCCTTTCTTCTTTTTTTAAGCGGTATGAGTAGAGTTCTTTGACGAGGTTTTTGACAGGTTTTGTTTATTGTTTCAGGCAACACAAAGAACATAAATCAGGTATGTTTACTTAAGCAGGATAGGCACACAGCCAGATACCAAGGTTTTGTATATAAGACGTGACTGGTTTTTGTTTACTTTTTTTGTAATTCATGCAGTGCATTTTGACAGAGGCAAGAACACAGGTATATCTACAGTGGTAGATTACAGGTACGACATTGATTTAATTTAGTTCACACCCCCATGTAACACCTAAGAAGAGACGTTTACAGAATGTATATTTCTTTTATTTTCAGAGTTGCCCCTGATGAAGGCACCACAGAGGTGCCGAAATGCATTGGGCTTTTTGTGAACATTTGTATGGATATATACATGTTACAAGTGAAAATGTAATAATGTTACTTTATGTATAATTGAGAAAGTGAACAATGTGTTGATATTATAAACAAAGAAAAAAAGATAAAACAAAGATGCAATAACGGAAACTAAAATAAAAATAAGGTTGACAAACAAGAAAGAGGTTGTTAAGAGTATATCAAATAATTAAGGTGCGGAGCACCAGGTGAACAGTGCACGATTAGGTGGGTTAAATACCCAGCATAACCAGATTACAGATTCCAGGAGTGACTATCCTGATTAATCGTGGCACCATTTCCAAAATCAGGCAAAATTTGAAAATCACGGAGTGCTCCTCGCTAACCCTATTTACTCGGTAACATTAAATGTGTACATGGGGATATCAGACCCTACCCAATTGCCGACATTATCATAGAGTCAACGGCAGGAACCACACAAGCGGTAAGGGTGGAGGTGATGGACAATTTACCGGAAGATCTGATCATTGGAACAGATAACCCTAGCTTCTTGAATATGTTTAAAGACAAGCTGGCAATTCAGGGACACACCGATAATAAGCATACTGAACTAAAGGAACGTCCACAGGTGAATAGCCTTAGTTTTGTAAAATTGACTAAAAATGCAATGTCTCCCACGAAGGGCTCGTCAAAAGCAGCAGGTTACGATTTATACAGCGCATATGACTATGTAATACCATGTAGAGAGAAAGCACTGATCAAAACGGACTTACAAATAGCAGTCCCCACAGGGTGCTATGGCAGGATCGCTCCTCGTTCAGGCTTAGCCGCTAAATATTTTATTGACGTTGGGGCCGGGTGTTGTGGATGAAGACTACAGGGGTAATGTTGTGAAACTCCTGTTTAACTTTGGGCCTGAGACATTTCGGGTCAATAAAGGAGATCGAGTGGCACAACTCATTTGTGAAAGTATAGCCTCTACTATATTGGAAGAAGTAGACCATTTGGAGGACACAGACCGGGGGTCTAGAGGTTTTGGGTCCACGGACACGCGGAATGAACCAGTACATACGGTTCTTTCTCAAGACCCGTGGGTTTCGGATAAAAGTTTTAAATTTGCACAAATTAGTGACCCAACCCTGTTCAATGCGTGGGACCAGGCCCACCAAAGAGCTGTAGATTCTAAAGATTTTCCCGGGTTCATCATACAGGATGAGCTATTGTATAGAATTGGAAAGGAGGGGGGTTCTGCTCAACTTCTAGTACCTGTATCTTATAGAGAGCAAGTCTTTTTTTTGCACACAGCCACATTGTTGCCGGCCACACCGGCGCTGAAAAAACAACTCAGAATATTCTCAGGCAATTTTTTTGGCCTGGGATTTATAAGGATACTGAGTCTTATTGTAGAAAGTGTGAAATATGCCAGAAGATGAATATGGTCAGACCACCAGCTGTGCCCTTGCAGCCATTGCCAGTCATTGGGAAGCCTTTCGAAAGGGTTGGCATGGATCTGATAGGTCCGTTGACCAAGACAAAAAAAGGGTTCCAACACATCCTGGTCGTGGTCGACTATGCTACGAGGTTTCCGGAGGCATTTCCTTTATCTGCAGCCAAATCGAAACAGGTGGGAAATAAAATGATTGAGTTATTTAGCAGGGTTGGTTTCCCAAAAGAGATTTTGACGGACCAGGGTACTCCGTTCATTTCCAAGTTGATGAGGGAAATTTGTAATAAGTTGGACATCCACCAGATCCGTACCTCTGTTTACCATCCTCAGACGGACGGACTGGTGGAACGTTACAACCGTACCCTGAAAGCAACCCTCCGTAAGATGATGGAAGTCAGCGGGAGTGATTGGGATACAATGTTACCCCTAGCATTATACGCCATCAGGGCGCAGAAACAGAGCAGTATGGGGATCTCGGCTTTTGAACTGCTGTACGGCCGTCAACCCCGCTCCCTGTTAGAAATGACCAGGGGTTAACGAAAATGCAGAGGAAATAACTACAACCCTTGATTACGCCAATGCCCGAAAAGCTAAACTGGGGAAATTAAGGGATTTGGCGATGGATCATCTTATGGCAAGCCAACATAGCCAAAAGTCTGCTTATGACAAGGGTAAAAAGGGGAGACAGCTCAATGTAGATGACTGGGCCTTAGTTCTACTGCCTTCCTTCTCACATAAATTTAAGGCCGAATGGATGGGCCCCTATAAAGTAGTCGCAGTAATTGGCCGCACTAGCTATAAACTGCAGATCGGTCTCAATAAACAACAGTCATAGAGATTCAAGGACTGTATGTTGGCAATTGGAGACTGGATGTCCTCCAATTGCTTAAAGCTCAATTCGGACAAAACCAAGGTGGTTATCTTCGGACAACTCAATCCAAGCTGGTCACCCGATTGGTGGCCTGCATCATTTGGAACTGTGCCCAAGCCAACGCCCAAAGTAAGAAACCTGGGAGTAATCTTTGACGACCAACTCAACTATGTTGCTCACGCTAACCAGGTAGCCTCCTCTGCGTTTCATAAATTACGTCTAATTAGGAAAATAACCCCTTTCCTACCTGAAACTGCCGTAAAAACTCTGGTAAGTTCCCTAGTGCTGTCCACTCTGGATTATTGTAACGGCCTCTTTGTAAACTCCCAGATTAGGGTACTCGATAAAATGCAAACAATACAGAACGCGGCTGCAAGACTGATTGCCAGAATTCCTAAACACATGTCAGCTACAGATACCATCAGGAAACTACACTGGCTTCCTATCAGAACCAGGGTCAAGTTCAAAGCGCTTTGTATTGTGTACAAAGCTCTCCATGGACAAGGATCTCAGTTCCTTAAAGACCAATTAACCCCCTACTGTCCTTCGAGGATTCTGCGATCCTCCGCTCTGAATGACTTAGTGGTGCCTCGCACTAAAACGGTCTCCTGGGGAGACCGTCGATTCCTGGTTTCTGCCCCAAAACTATGGAATACTCTCCATCAGTCAATTCGAACCTGCCCCACTCTCTGGTCCTTCCGTAAACTTTTAAAAACCTGGCTTTTTAACAATTAATCCGTCCCCTCTGCTTTACACACTCAGTGGAGATCCTGTTGCAATGCTATAGCGCCGAGACGCCTCCGGGCATTTGTTCGCGCTTTACCAAATTTCATAAATAATAATAATAATATCATATTAACCTTTTGAAAAAGTGGTTGGGCCCGCCCCCCGCCGACATTCACTTGACAGACGGATCATGATCAGATAGCTCGACCATTGACCTGCTGGTACACAATGAGGAATTACAGACCCAGCAACAGTTGGAACTGAGAAATACGCTGGTGAATTATGGGGACGTTTTTTCAAGCCGCCCAGGGAGAACGTCTCTTGCTGAACATTGTATTGATACCCCACCTGACAAGAAAGTTAGGATTAAACCTTACAGAGTCCCCGAAGCCAGGAGAGCAGCTATTAAATCTGAAGTGGAGGAAATGCTTCGGTTGGGAGTGATTCGTCCCTCCAAAAGTGATTGATCCAGTCCCATTGTTATGGTCCCTAAACCTGACGGCAGTCGGAGGTTTTGTATGGACTTTCGTGCTTTGAATGACATCTCGCTCTTCGATGAATATCCCATTCCCAGAGTGGTGAATTAATAGAAAAACTGGGCAACGCTAAATACATATCTACCCTCGATTTAACTAAGGGGTATTGGCAAGTTCCCCTACGGCAGGAAGACATCAAAAAGACTGCCTTCTCGACGGATGAGGGTCATTTTGAATTTACTGTACTACCGTTTGGCCTCCATGGGGCGCCGGCTACATTTCAACGTTTGATGAACACTGTTCTGGCTGGGTTATTTGATTTCACATCTGCTTATCTGGACGACATTGTCATCTACAGTCCAGATTGGCAGACCCATCTCAGGCACCTATCCACGGTATTGCGGACTCTACGGTACGCAGGTCTTACTGTGAACGCTAAGAAATGCAAATTGGCGTTTCAAAAGGTCAAATACCTTGGTTATGTTTTGGGACATGGACTGATTGAGCCGCAAATTGAAAAGGTGAGGGCAATTGCCGACACTCCTTTTCCATCGACTAGGAGGGAGCTGAGGTCTTTTTTAGGTCTTGTTGGTTACTACCGACGGTTTATTCCACAGTTTGCGGATATAGCTGCACCCCTTACCGATGCCTTAAAAGAAAAAGGGAAGGCGTCTACTCCAGTTCGTCCTACGGAACAAATGCAAGAGGCTTTTCGCATAATTGAAGTCCGTCATTACCTCAACTCCAGTGTTGTCCTCCCCAGATTTCTCTCGCCCTTTTTCGTTGCACACGGATGCATCGGATTACGGCTTTGGGGCAGTGCTTTCCCAAGTAGGGTGTGATGGGCATGACCACCCGATCCTGTATGTTAGCAGGAAACTCTTTCCCCGGGAATTGAAATATGCCACTATAGAGAAGGAATGCCTCGCGATCAAGTGGGCCATTGAGAAATTGGCGTACTACCTCGAAGGACGGCATTTTGACCTCTTCACAGATCATGCACCACTACTGTGGATAGCCCGCAATAAAGCTAAAAACGCTAGAGTCCTACGATGGTTCTTATCGCTACAACCGTACACTTTTTCCATTCATCACCGGAAAGGCATTGAGAATGTGGGGGCAGACTTTCTATCCCGTCACCCACTCACCGATCGTGAGTGTCCGGAGGGGGAGGTATGTAACAACCTGGGGTCGTCACAAGCACAGGAATATAGACAAAATGCAAATGATCAATTGGCCACCACTACCTCTCACTCATTGTACTCTCTACAGAACGTCGACACAAAGGTAGACAATCAATCGGAACACTGGCCCTTTAATGCTGACTGGGAATACGAGTGGGAGGAGTCACAACAGGCCACGGAGACGTCTTATTCCAGGGACAACGAATCAGGTGGGTGTTTATTCACCCGGAGGGAGCAGACGGAGGAGCGGAGCGGAGACGGAGCGAGAGACGGAGCAGAGCGGAGTTTGGCAGCATATGAAGAGAGAAGACAAAGAGTCGTTGAAGAGGACGCGGAGGACGAGAAGCCAGGAAGCCACTGACCCCACGAGCCGCCCAGCCATACACCCGCGGGAGGTGTATGGCTCAACCAGGTACGGGATAAACTCAGGGGCTGGGTCAAACGTAAAGCAGTTGGTACCGATTAAACCTGGGATATCCCCCGTTTTCCTGGTACCCCCTTCCCTGAGCACTAAACCCCTCACGCCGGCAATAGCTTACTTGTGTGTCACCGGTAGTTTGGTCCTCACTCCCTTACCCTTGCAGCAATTAGACAGAGCAAACAGACCACTTATACCCGTTATCTTTTTCCCTGTTTTCCAACGAGCGGCAAGACGGAAACCGAAGATCCTATTCCGCGGAGAAGACTCGACAGGGAGCATAGAGCATCGTCGGCGGAATCTGGGATTAGGAAGACCGCGAGAAGTCGTTCCCCGAGAGGAAAGATAACAACTAAGAAGAAAAGCTCAGACTCGTTGTATATCAAAATAAAACCCACTAAGACTAAGATCAGCGTGTTGCCTATTCCTGCCGCACCCGTAACACCATGCAAGCAACTCATTGGCTTTATCACCGACATCATAGAGACAATTCTGGGTAGCCAGCGCATGAGTGCCCGCTATTTTCCATTAGTGCTCTTAATGTGTGCTGCTTCAGTTGATGGTGTAATGGGAGAGAAACTGATTCCCCACCTGCCGAGTGTGCCTCCAGGAAAGCACATTCCTTGTCCTCAGCCTCGTACTTCAATTTACGTTCCTTCGGCATTCCCCCAATCAAGGCTTGTGTCTGGCCTCGAATCACTGTCTTAAATTCACCCTGTAGCATGCAAGCTGATTCAACAGGCCGCCCGTTTTCCTTAAAATAGAGGTCTGCTCCATCTCTCATATGAGCTTTGAACTTCTTGTCTTATAAATATCCCAGATCAACCCTTGGGGGTAGGATGAAGTCCACAACCGGACCATCGAGTTGCACCTCCACCAGCGAATGGTCTGAGATTCCCCCTGCTATGTGTGTAGCGGCACTAAAATCAACTTTATGGACAGTCTGGGTGAAAAGATAGTGCAGGCATGCCAGACTACCATGTGCTGCAGACAGGTGCGTCCGGTTCTGATACCCCCTTACCCTCTAAGAGCATTTAGGAGTATCATGAATATAGTATAGGTGCAGTTCTGTCACTCCAGTCACCCCAATGCGTGTTGTGTTCTGTTGTAAGCGTTTTACCCTTTCACAGGATGAGTCAGTCTTGTCTGGGTCTCTTTCCTGTTTCCCGGCATTTGAATGGCACGCCCAAACACTTGAGAGAGCAGTGACCCACCAGCAGGCTTTTGTGGAGTGCTTTTGTCCTGGAGGTAGGACTGCATTCAGTAGGGCACCCACTCTGTCTTTTCTTTGCAGTTGCCTGAAGATCAGCAGTCCCAAGGTAGCAGTCACAGCTGGCCTGTCGGTAAGTGCAGCTCCCTGGAGGTCCGGCCGTCAGCAATTGAGCCCACACTGTGGCCGGCTGGACCACAGGCGTAAGCTCAGATAGGGTGTTCGACACTTGAGTAAGTGTAGTCCCTCATGGACCTCAGACACAGAGTAGTCAGGAATTCAGCCACTAAAAACCGAACTCAGGCTTTCCAGGAAGCCAGTAGATTCAGACCCTGTTGTGTTAGGAGTTTGGCAAATGCAGCCTTGAACGGCTCGGTTGGCAGCACACAATCATCCAACTGGGCCTCAACAATCACGTTGTCGTAGAGTATTATTTTCTGCCTTGAACTATTGGGAGAGTCTTGAGGTTGGTGGTGGGGGGTGTCCCTTAGACTAGCGGTTTACTCTGTCGCACTCTCACATTGCATTACATAGCGCCTTGAGACCCTACGTGTAGGTAGTGCGCTCTATAAATGTCTTTGATTGATTGATTGATTGCATTTAACCTACGCACACCAACACCCTAAACACGCACTTGATGTTAGCGCAAAGTTTGGGCACATGTATAGAAATGTAGAATTACATGTGTGTGTCAGTAGGATGCCACTCCACTGACCATGATGCAAAGATCACATTAGGCTATGGATCCTTACAACAGGGTGCATTGCCACCACCGCTCTAGCTGTTAAACCCATGACAGTCCTCTGCCTTAAATAAGGGAACACTTGGTGTGACCCTCCAGGTCACAGGACCGGTCCAAGACCTCTCATAGTCCCTTGTTAGAAGTTGCACAGTACTGGAGTGGCAGCAAAATCTCATGTAATTGTTGTTTTTTTACTTTGTGGTGGATTTACCCCAGTAACGTCCATTTACAAGTTTGATGCCACGGACTGGGCAGTTGCCACCAGGAACAGATTCTTCTGCCTGTCAAACCACATGCCATTCACTATTTCATAGTGTTTTTCTGCTTTTATTTACCACTTGTTTTAAGCAGGTGGTAGATATATGCATGTGGTTGGTTGGGGGAGATAGGTGAAGCAGGGGATTGAAAGGGAAAGCATTTTCTAACAGAGGGAGTAAGGTAAATTTTAATTGCATGATTAACAAAAATCGTACAATTACTGCATTCTTAAAGGAAACACACCAATTTAAATACAGACCAACGATTTTAAAATTTCAAAAAATCCAAATTAGTTTTCTTAAATAACATAAACACAATTTATAGACATTACATCAGATCGTCATCTTTCCAGGACTTGATATAAATTGTGACAATTAACATTTCTGTAATTGATGTGTGATATAAAAATATTACTAAATGTTGTCCTTAATTATCTTAGACTTCTAGATTTCCTGTGGGCAACTCTCAAGTATCCAACTTCTTTTTAACAAGTATTAAAAATTTAGTAAAATTGGCGTTCATTTTAATATTCGATGGTCTAAAAAAAACTATCATGGCATGTCTGCAGATACGAACACCTCTGCCAGTGAAGCAGTTTTTCAAATATCGTTTTCTTTCCGCCATCATTAGAACACATACACAAACAAAATGCAAAATACTTTCGTCCTATAGGTGGCATAGTCGGCTTAGATGTTCTCAACCAGGGCACTAATGCCCAGATGCATCAACCTTTTTAGGAAGTGCAAACGGTGCGATTCGCATAAATCGGCCTTTTGCACTTCCTAAATTGGTTACTGGGATGCATCAAGCATTTTTTGGAAATCGCTTTTTTTGCGAGTTCCAAAAAATGCGATTGCTGTTAAGAAATCGCACATTTGCGATTCCTTAACAGCAATGCATCATCCCCAAAACATTTGCGATTTCCAAAATTGCAAATGCAAATTACCACGAAGTTGAACTTCGTGGTAATTTGCAAAAATGTTTAAAAACGCATGAAAATGCATTTTTTAAACGTGTACGTTACAGGCACACATGTCCTTAGGACATGTGTGTATGTAACTCACATGTAAAAGTGCATTTCATGAGTGCAGGGGGGGGTCCTTTGGACCCCCCTCTCCACCCTTGAAAGGCTTTGATGCATTCCGAATTGAAATTGCGAATTCGCAATTCCCATTCATTCCTATGGGCATTTCAGCACATAGGAATGAATGGGAATATCGGATTCGCTATTTGGAACTCGCAATTTTATTGGAATTCGGTAAAAATTGCGATTTTTACCGAATTCCAATAAAATTGCGAATTTAATGATGCATTGCCATTTGCGAATCCTTAATTGCGATTCCTTATTTTTCGCAATTAAGGAATCGCAAATGACAACGTTGATGCATCTAGGGGTACATGTTTTAAGCCAGGTAAGTTGCCGGATCGTGCTTTCATAAAGGTGTTTTTGGTTTGTAGAGACCATGGTATTTCTAAATATGGCTGGACCTTAAGACTTGTATATTCCTGGACCAACATCCATGCGTGGGATCTCTTAATAAACACTTCTTTGTCTTTTAAAAGTGACATTTTTTTATTTTCAAAAACCTTTATTAAGGAATATCAACATGGCAGACACAATACACCGTGCAGAACCGCCGCACGCGGTAGCAAGATAAATTACAATACAGACATTGAGTTGCAATTGGGTTACGTTTATAGCAATTCAGTAAAACCAGGAATGTTAAAGTCACAGAACCACAGTCCAGGGCTACAGCCTCCCAAAGGGAAGCACGCATAGAAGCACAATAACATATGAAAGTCTAAAGCAGCAGATGCGCTGATGGGAAATAGGGGAGGTGGGAGCATTCACTAACCAACCCTGTCGGCCGCTGTTGACCCAGGCCCGGCGGGGAGCGCGCAAGAGGTAGCGGAGAGGAGCGGGAAAAGGAGATAGGCGACCAGTGGGGCCCAAATGTCGACAGGGCGGGACCTGGCAGAATTAAATCCCAAAACTCAGAGAGGAGTCTGGCATCGATAGGCATCCTCCAACCTACTCTAGATCCTAGGAGCAGGCCGCCGACCCCAACACATGGCCACCCTACGTCTGGCGAGGACCAAAAGCATCGAAATCAGGCGGCGGGAAGCATCAGGGCAAAACTTAACAAAGCCAAGAATGCACAGGGGAGGGTCTGGGCGCACTGCAGTACCGGTGATGTCAGAGACGGTGGAGCACACCGCCTGCCAGAACTCAGAGACCTTGGGGCAGAGCCAAGCTAATGGGCAAAGTCTGCAGCGGGAGCAGCGCAACACATACAAGTATCTCCGGGGGTGAGCCCGAACCGGTGGAGCCTCACTGGGGTGCGGTACAGTCTGTGCAAGTACTTGAAGTGGATCAGGCGGAGCCGGTAATTCGGGGACAACTTTTTGGTTTGATTACAACCAGTCGGCCTCCAAAATGTCAATTCCATGGGGTGGGTTGAGTCCAGGCGTAGATCCGAAAGTCAGGCGCACCCATCCCACTAGCAGACATAGGGAGGGTGAGGATATTGTAGGCCACCCTGGGTTGTTCACCTGCCCAAATACGCAAAATGACTAGAGAGCGAAGTTTGCGAAAGAAATGAGAGGTGAGGGGGATAGGTATGTTCAAGAAGAGATAGAGAAATTTAGGCAGGACCACCATTTTTGCTATGGCGATACGGCCAGCCAAGGATAGCGGCAGTCGGCTCCACGAAGAGATTCTCGATTCAAGCCAATCAACAGCCCACCTTAAGTTCTACCTCCACAATTCATCCAAATCCCTACTTAACCAGATGCCCAACTAGCACGTGGGGCTGGATGCCCACACAAATGGAAAGTCCGGTGTGAAGGGAACAGTAGCATCAGTCAGGGGAAATCGGACCGACTTACTCCAGTTCATCTGGATGCCCGAAAGCCCGCCAAAATTTATGATTTCCCGAACCAGGGGGCTAAGATTTTCCTTGGGGTGGCGGACATATAGGGTGACATCATTCGCATACATTGAGACCAGGAGAGAGCGGGAAGGGAAACCAATGCCCCTGTGTGTATGGTGTTGCCGTAGCCTGGCAGCCAGGGACTCCATGGCGATGGCAAAACATGGGCGATAACCTCCCCAAAGCTGCACGCTCGACCCTCTCTACCAAGGAAGGACAGTTTACAGCCGGCTTCATCCGAGAATTCGGTATGCTTTTGGCAAAGCAGCGCCAGCGTCTCAGGGCTGGAGCACGCCGCCTGGGCGGCATCAAGCCACGAGTATTTCACTTCCATATAAGGCTCGGGAGCAATTTCGCTTTTATTACTTTTATTAATGGGGTAAAAGTTGGGCCTCCCAAGAAGCTATAAAGTAGGCGAAAAGCCCCTTGTAGACTTTTGGCTCTTTTCTTCATCTCCATTTTATGATATGAAAAAGATCCTTTCATGTCAAACAGTATCCCAAGAAATTTATAACATTGAACTTTTTCTAGCTCTCGCTTTTGGTGGTACCATTTGTATTGACTGCCCTTCCGATTCTTGGTACTGACTTCCATTAATTTTGTTTTTGTTTTCGTTTATTGTCATTTTGTTCTCAATTGAATACATTGATGTTTTGTTTATTTATCGCTGCCGTACTATCCTTGTTTGGCTTAGCAGGACGACGTCATCAGCGTATAATAAGTTTGATATTTGTTTCTCAGCCAGCTTTGGTGAGTCTGCTAACTCATTGTTCATTGCAAGGGTAAAGTCTGATAAAAATAGATTAAATAAATATGGAGCTAAAACACACCCTTGCTTTAGGCCTTGAGTTTTTAAAATTTTCCTCTAAAGCTTTGAGCCATTCCCTAGCCGGACTCTTGTCCAGGTATCAGTATCTAACAATTGTATTGCATTTAAAAGGCTGGAGCTAATGCCATAACGATCCAGTTTCCTCCATAAAATCTGCCTATTTATGCAGTCAAAGCAGCTTTAAAATCAACGAAACATAAATATAATGGCTGTTTTTTTGTTTTATATTTTTCCTTTAAAATTCCCAGTGTTAACACATTTGTTGTTGTACCTTGACCGTGTACAAAACCTGATTGGTTCGGTGGAATTAAATGGTTTTCATTAGCCCAATCAATTAACTCCTTAAGTAGAACCGATGCAACTAATTTAGCTTCAATATCTTGGAGCGTAATTAATCTGTAATTGGATGGGAGGGACCAGTCCCAACTTTTATATATAGGAGAAATGATAGATCCCTTCCATACCTCGGGGACGGTTCTTGATTGGAGAGCATGATTAAATACTGGTGTTCGATAGCTCGACCAAGATGATGCTTTCTCCTTATACAACACAGCGGGAATTCCATGTGGGCCTTGGGCACCATTGGATCTCTGATTCTGCATTAATTTACATACTTGGTTTTCTGTTATCGCTACTGAGTTATTATTCTTTTCTCCTCCTATTCCATTTATAGCCCAATCAGTAGAATTCACAGCCATGTTAGGAGTAGGATTCAAATGCATATCTATGAACGATACCCATTCAGATTCAGTTACTGTTGATGAAGTAGATTTCCTACTAGATCTACTCAGTTTGTTTAATACAATCCAGAAGCCTCTTGACTTACTCCTTTTGCAAGCATATAGAGCTTTTGCCCACAACTATTGCTTTTCTTGCATTTTGTCTTTCCAGACCATTTTCTTTACTCCTCTATTTATCTTTTTAGGTTTTACTCTGTAAATTAAATTAACTTCGAACTTTTTTTTACCAATCTCAGGATTCTGTTACGTCCTTTTTTTAATTGATGGCTTTCAAACGAAATTTTCACCAATGAACATGCTGTGTTTTTTCCTCCACTGACCTTTATTAGCATATTATTGAGATTGACTGGTAATTAATTGCTTTGTGAAGAGAGACCATTTTTCGACAGCATTCGAATATTATCCTTCGAAGTGAAAATCAACAATTGCCTGCCCAGTGTTTGTAATAGAATCTTTGGTGTTATCTGACCAATATAGTTTCTTATAATTTACTTTCATTATTTCTCCCAGAAGTGTTGTATATTTTTTAAATCTTAGGCCATTTAGGTTTAACTCCATTATTTGTTGATCGTGGTCGCTTATATATATTCCCTCTATTTGATAAGACAAAATGCTATGAAATAGATTCAACAATGCTATGGTATAATCTATTCTAGACCTATGATACCCTGCTTGAAAAGTCCATGCTGATGGCGAATCTTGGGGAAATTGCTCATTTAGCACCCTTAGACCTATGGTTTCTAATTCTTTTACAAGAGTCTTGCCGATTTTTTCATTCTTTTGTTCCCTCATACCCATTGTTGATGAAAAACTTGGAATTGACCCTAAGTAGTTTTGCCATTGTATTTCAACATCTCTATCGTAAGAACATAGCATATTCATGTTATAATCCCCGGTAATAATAATCTCAGTTTGGGTGTCATTGTCCAGTTGCTGCAATATCATAATTATCAAATTGGTCGCAATTGTTCTTCGTAATTATATACGTTGATTACTACAAGAGATTTAATTATATTTTGTTCCTTGTATCGTATTTTGGCAATTAGATCATCCTTTTGACTTGGGACGTCCATTTCACTTTCCATTTTTAGCTCAGTTGATATAGAAATAGCCAAACCCCCACAAGGTCTGCCATAGTTACTTGTTCTCTTAGCTAATGAGTAATAACCATATAAAAATCCAAAGAAAAAAGTTCCACAGCGGATCTGACAACCAGCACCGCTCGCTCGAATCCGTCATGGGGACATTACAGTAACAGGACGCGTGGAGTATTTGTGGTAGCAGCTTATTAAGGTCTGCGCACGTGCCTGTCTTTGGACGCCAGAAAATCTTACATTATTTTTTGGAATATTACCTTCTTGGATAATCGTGCCTTTTACTTATAAGCCCTTGACGTGTTTATAATATTATCCGGATATCAGAACTTTGATATCGGCTTCTGTACTGTTTCGGTCAAACATATTTATTGAGGTCATTCCATTGCCTCAAGATCTAATAACATCCTTGCCCTGACGAAGCTCCCATGGTTGGGGAGTGAAACGCGTTGGCTGTCTTATAAATGAAAAAATAAAAAGAAAATATATTTTTGATACTACGTGGTCCTGGTCTACTCCATATTTGGTGCTGCCTCCATTTTGTTTCTAAAGTAATAACCATATACCCTTTCAATCTAAAAGGAACTAAAGCCCAAGTGTCTTGTAAACAAATTATTTGAAAACAGCACAAAGTAGCTAATTGGTTATTCTGAATCTTTGCTTAAACGCCATTTATATTCCACAAACATAATCTGACCCTTTCATTCATAATTCTTGGCCCCCTTAAAGGAACTTCAGATTGTAGATGTCATTCCTGCCAGACATTATGGAGGGCTGCTGTTAGCCAACCTAATTTGACAGTGTCAAATAATAATTCTCCTATTTTTTTCCTCTCATTATTTTAAAAGATGCCCGTTAGTCATACCTATGTTTGTTTTAAATATTGAGAATTTCTTATTATTCTCGGTTCTCATTTGGTTATGATTTTGTAATTTTGTTGAAACAAAAGGGCTGGGATAGAAAGGTTTCAGGAGAGTTATTTTTTTCCCCAGTCCTGAAAGAGAATATGTTCTTGCATAATAAGGCTGGCGGCAGTAGAAGATGTCCAAATTACTAATGTTGATTCTCGATTATTATTCTTGATTATGAGGAATTGAATTGATTCTATGTCGGTACATTTAATTTTCTTTAATGAGGGTACTGCATTACACAATTTTAATATTTTCCCAAGAGTCACGATATCATTATTACCCCTAGATTTATACTCCGGCGTAAGAATTACCTGCACCACTCCTTCTTTTTGATCTGGGTTCTTTAATTTAATTTGTTGCAGGCTATTTTCACCTTGAGCATGTTCAATTAACCTTCCATTATGAATTCTAACAGTTTGAGACTATGATTGTCGATGTTTATGTAACTGCTTCATTTCGGTTCCCAGATCTTGTGGTAATTTAATATCCTTCCAGGTTTTTAACAAATCTCTATTCGTTTCATCCTCTCTTATACTCTCACTCTTTGCTCTATTTGTTTCCAATTGTGATGGCTTATTTTCCACCTGTTTATTACTTTCCTCCACTTGCAGCATTTCTAAGGACTGAATTTTCCCATTCTCTATCATTTCCATACTATCAGCTTGCTTGTTTAAGCATTTACTTTTTCATAACTGCTTGTACCTCCGATGGATCCTTATTAAATAGAGGGTAAAAGGGTTTTGTTGGTAACATTTGTTTACCCTCACCTTCACTATATGATATTTGGTCATGGTTGTTTCCAGTGTTCAATCTCACTATATCTGATGCATTTGTATTTTTTATACTTTTAGAAGTTTTATTTCTTGATTTCTGTTGTTTTTTCCTCTGTCTTTTTGATAGATGAACTTCTGGAGCTGCGTCTGTCAATGTTGATTGTGTCGAGCATAGGTTTATCACTTCTTGATCTTTTGTTTTATCATCTATTTTTTCTTTAACAACAACAGTATTGTCTTTACACTTTATTGTATCTTTGGAGGGGCAGTCGGTCTTGATGGGTTGAATTCCCACATTAGGAAAATTCCCTTTTACATTGTCAATTATCATTTTTAAAATATCCGGAATTGTAGCAAATTTGTTAATTAGTGGGGCACAACTACACTCTGCATACGTAGATATTGACTGAGATTGTGCCCTTACTATTAGATTATTTTTCGTTGTTATCTTCTGCTCAATTCCAGTTACAGAGGATGCTATAGCGCTCAAGAGATCTATTTGGACCTCGATTTTGTTGGACTGATATGTTAAAGCTTCCAGAGTTAATTGCGAGGTTTTGAAGAATAAATCCCAAATTGCTCCAGCGTTCCCACTTCCAGGTACCTGAGTACCTGGGCTATGTTGTTGCCCATTTATGAATGATAGGTCCTTATACTCCTCTTTTTGTGGTCCTTCAAAATCATGTCCCTCGTTCCAAGAATTAATGAATTGTGGACTACTATTCAAAACGTCTTTTTGATATGGAGTACTCCAACGAGGCAGAGTTTCTGGATTGCTGTGTATTCGTCCTTATTAATTTGAGATCCGTTATTTTGATTACATTTCGGCTGGTCCAGTTTTTTGAACGGAATTAATTTTAGACAGAGTAAGATCCGATATCAGTGGGGTATTGGCTTCCCATATGATTTTCACCCCACCATTTAGTTCATTTGGAGCTTCGTGCTCTGGTTGATTTCTTTGGCCCAAATTAGACGGTTCCCCTATACCGTTAGCTCTTCTATTGGCGTTGGCTGCTTAGTTGGTAGTAATTGTTGAGTATCTCACATTGTTAGATTTGTGCATTTTGCGTCCTCTTGTTGTGAACGACCAGTAAGTGGAATAGTTAACATCTTTAGGTCCATTATTTGGCCCTAGTGGTTGACTTGGTCCTTAGTTGAATTTGACATTCATTTGACTTCAGATTCAGACTCAGGGTGGCCTGGTACACTTACTCCTTGCTTAGGGGATATAATATTTGTTCTACTCAGTGGTTTAATTGGAGTTTGAAGATCACATGGGTCAGTTAGCAATGTTAGCATAGCACCAGTTGGATCTTCCATAAAATCAAACTTTGACGGCGACTTTCCTAGTTTCCCAAATGTATGGACCTTAGATGATTTAAAGGACTGTATGTCACCTGCCTGTTTCATTTTAAACGTATCTAATATTAGTGTTTGTTGTATTTTTCTTTTCCTTTTGATAGGAGGGAAAGGTGGCCGCTCCTTTCTTGACCTCATAATACACCCTCTAAGGCGAAGAAGCCTTGCTTCTTTCAGAGAATCAAACGGGCCAGTGACAAGACCAAAGGGTGCTTTGGTAGGACAAAAACACCTCCAAGGGAAAACACCCCCAAGGCACACCTCAGTACAGAATCCGCCGGTGCTGCTGGTTACTTAATTAATTAATTAATTAATCGATTGATTAATATCCGGCCTCCTGGTAGGAGTGTAGTGTAGCATGCAGAGTAATTCAGGGGTTGAGGGGTGCTTCAACAGGGTCAAAGTCTATTGTCACTTTCCCCGTTGAATAATTTCTCGGATTTTGTATTAGAGACTTATTACAGACTCCAATGGCTCAGCGACTTACGGACTGATCAACTTTAACTATTTGCCATACGCCACACACCTCTTGCCACTTGTCACTCACCACTCACTGTTCATTGCTTGTTCGTTGCTATTCATCGCTGTCAAGAGTACAAGGGATAATGTTGGCAATCATTGAGGAGCAAGTGCGGGATCCAGAGCCAGTCCCACTACAGACAGCAGATGTAGGCACTTCACTCCACTCCTCGGCTCAGTTCTGCTCTGCTCAATGCTTAGTAAATACGTAAAATCAGGCGGCAGGCCAAGGCTCCTCTGGGCCCTCTGTGCTCCTCTGTGCCCTGCAGCAGCCGCCGCACCAGCAGCACCGCAGGCCAAGGCTAATTTGACCCCTGCAGTGGCTGCCGCACCTGCCGGCCCTGCAGTGCCTTAGCACTGCAGGGCCGGCAGCGGCCGTTCCTGCCCCCAAAGCAGATCCGTCGAACTTAAAGCACCCGTATAATAGGACACGGGAGAAGCGGGAGAAACCTTCGGGAGCGGGAACCGGTCACAAAACAAACCCGGGCAGTCGTCCCAGGCTCCGCTTCTCTTGCTCGTTAACTCCTCCGCGGCTCGGCCTCTCAGCTCTAATCAGTACGCTCTGCACTCAATGCCGAATCACAGGCCGACAACGACTGTGAACACCAACAGAGGGAAGAATTGTGTTTTTCCCCCAGTTAGTAAAGAAAACAGCATAAGTCTTGGCTCCTTCTGCTGCACCCAGAGTCTTATACGTCTTTTCAGTTTAATTTTTATGACTGGAAAAAAATTGCGTCCTGATTTTCTGCACCTAGTAAATACAGGTGCAGAAAAACCTAACAACTGATAATCAGGTGGAATAAAATGAACACATGAAAGTACGCCATAATTTCATTGCCCTTAAGTTCATACTCGGGCCATAGTAGAGGGATAGGTCTGGCATAGTCCTCGCAGCACACAATAGATTTGCGTGCGGCAGAGGCCAGAGCTCAAAAGTCAGGATAGCAGATACAAGTAGGTGGTAACTCAGGGCAGGGGAGAATGCCTGTTGTCCATGGCGGAGTCCTTAGCGTCCCAGAAATCTGCATTACAAATTAATTAATAGTGTATATTTTTTAACATCAGTTTGGTGCCAGTCCATATGACTTTAATATCTGCCTTTGGGATTCTATGTTACAACTCCATAGGGTACATGTATCCTTTGTGAGCTTAATAAAATGCTGAAAATTCTACAAATCCTCACTCCTACATCCAAGTACTCTCAAGCTACCATTCTACACTCTGCATTGTCTGAAAAACAGCTCAACATTTTCGAAATTGTGCCTTGATTTGGCTTGTAAATTATATTTTTGGAAATGTACATGTATTAACTATTTAATTTTAATACTATAGGTGATTGAAATTACGGACGAAGAACGCAAGATTTAGCACTAAGCAACTGAATGTCAGTGCCATAAGAAGGATTATTTTGAAAAATTGAAGGACATCAAGCATTCTACGTTTAAACAATTTCCAAAAATCTAAGTGTGGCGAGGAAAGTACTATACCTGTAAGCGAAGTCTCTAATTTTGCATTTCATTAACCCAGAGCAAACCCATATCTATGCACACAATATCAGAAATATGTAGAAACACCACTTCAGCATCCTCATCTGAAATATTATCAGAAAGACAAATTGCCTCAGCTTGACAGAATAACGTTCATCTAAAGCATCATGTAATTCTAGAGAGGAAGCACACACTGCATAAAAGAAAGTTACAATAAAAGGATTCTTCTGGATACCATCAAAGAAAAGACACTGAAAGAAGACTCCGAAGCTGACACGTTAACAGGCAAAAGATTGGAAAATCACCTTTGTTCAACAACCGTTTTTAAACAGTTACGCAAGTTTGAGACTATCTGCCTCGGGATATATCACCTCGACCCTTGCAAAAACCTTAAAAATTCACCACTTTTTTGTGTTCATGACCATCTCAGATTGTTTCCTTTTTATTGTGTACTGTTCTGTAATTCTATGTAAATCGCCTCAACATTATCTATTGTGCAGGAGTGATATGTAATATTGTTAAATATAAAAATGCATTAAAGGAGCACCGTTGCGCTATAGCTAATGTAAATAAATCCTCGTCTTTAGAACTACAAACTTTAACCTTACACCAAACATAGACAGGGGAAAAGGAACTGATGTTCTGCGACTAATGATCCACAATAGTACTGTGCCGTTCTAACGCCCTCAGTTACTGCCATTACGTCAGTGCAAAAAGGTACTTATCAGTTTAATCATTAAATATCAGACTAACACCTTATTTCTGCCTTGCTAAGAACCTATACAAATAGATTTGAGAAAAACTTCAGTCACAAAATAAGTTGCTGCCGGAGAGGCTATTACCTAAACACTATCATCTGCTAGAAAAATTTCAACAGGTGTTACAGGGCTGCTTCCAGACATATTCTGCTCAATTCAAGTGTTGAGAAAACTACACACAATTTCTTTTATGGATAAATGCTGAAAATTATCTAAACAAGCCCGACTCTAAAATCAGGTTCACTCTTACCGTGGCATATAAGCAAGAGAAAACTAAACGTAGAGATATTAACTCTAGGAATACACCTTATAAAAACACGGAGTGTGAAAACAAATTCAGTGTTCAAACTCACCTCACTCGAGGCAAAATAACCGAAGTTGGGGAAAAAAGTTACATGTGCCAAAAAAGATACAGCCATAAATCTTATCTCACAGAATTTGACAGAATGCACACTGGGGAAAACCACTCTCAGTGCAATGTATGCCAAAAAAGTTTCAGGCGTAAATCTTATCTCACTGAGCATATGAGAATCCACACTGGGGGAAACCACTCTCTGTGCAAAGTATGCCAAAAAAGTTTCAGGCGTAAATCTTATCTCACTGAGCATATGAGAATCCACACTGGGGAAAAACCTTATCAGTGCTCTGAATGCCAGAAAAGGTTTAGTATCAAACCGAGTCTATATCGACATGCATTAACCCATTCTGTGGAAAAACTTTACCAGTGCGCTGAATGCCAAAAAAGTTTCAACCGTAAATCTTATTTCACTGAACATATGAGAATCCACTCTGGGGAAAACCCTTATCAGTGCTCTGAATGCCAGGAAAGGTTTTGTAACAAACAAAGTCTTTCTCGACATGTAATAACCCACTCTGGTGAAAAACCTTACCAGTGCTCTGAATGCCAGAAATGCTTCAGTGACAAAAACAATCTCACTCGGCATAGAAGAACCCACACTGGGGATAAACCTTATCAGTGCACGGAGTGCCAGAAATGTTTCATTGACAAAAACAGTCTCACTCGGCATAGAAGAACGCACACTGGGGATAAACCTTTTCAGTGCTCTGAATGCCAGAAATGTTTCATTGAAAAAAGCAAACTTACTGAACATACAAGAATCCACTCTGGGGAAAACCCTTATCAGTGCTCTGAATGCCCAAAGCAGTTCAATCGTAAATCACTTCTAACTGCACATTTGAGATTCCACACTGGGGAAAACCCTTATCAGTGCTCTGAATGCCAGGAAAGGTTTTGTAACAAACAAAGTCTTTCTCGACATGCAATAACCCATTCTGTGGAACACCCTTATCAGTGCTCTGAATGCCAGAAATGTTTCAGTATAAAAAGTAGTCTCACACGGCACATAAGAATCCACACTGGGGAAAAACGTTATCAGTGCACTGAATGTCACAAATGTTTCAGTGAAAGAAACTGGCTCACTCGGCATATAAGAACCCACACTGGGGAAAAACCATATCAGTGCTCTGAATGCCCAAGAGATTTCAAACTTAAATCACTTCTAAAAGCACATGTGAGATTCCACACTGGGGAACAACCTTATCAGTGCTCTGAATGCCAGAAATGTTTCAGTGAAAAAAGGCATCTCACGCAGCATATAAAAATCCACACTGGGGAAAAACCTTATCAGTGCTCTGAATGCCAGAAATGTTTCAGTGAAAAAAGCCATCTCACGCAGCATATAAAAACCCACACTGGGGAAAACCCTTATCAGTGCTCTGAATGCCAGAAATATTTCCAAGACAAAAGAAGTCTTTCTCAACATACAATAACCCACACTGGGGTAAAACCTTATCAGTGCTCTGAATGCCCAAAATATTTCAAACTTAAATCACTTCTTACTGCACATGTGAGATTCCACACTGGGGAAAAACCTTATCAGTGCTCTGAATGCCAGAAATGTTTCAGTGACAAAAAAAGACTCACTAAACATACAAGGACCCACACTTGGGTAAAACGTTATCAGTGCACTGAATGCGACAAATGTTTCAGTGAAAAAAGCAGTCTCACTCAGCATATAAGAACCCACACTGGGGAAAAACCTTATCAGTGCTCTGAATGCCACAAATGTTTCAGTCAAAAAATAAATCTCATTCATCATATACGAACCCACACTGGGGAAAAACCTTATCAGTGCTCTGAATGCCACAAATGTTTCAATGCAAAAAACAGTCTCACTTACCATATAAGAATCCACACAGGGGAAAAACCATATCAGTGCTCCGAATGCCAAAAATGTTTCAGCCAAAAATCTCATCTCACTGAACATGTGAGAATCCACACTGGTGAAAAAAAATATCAGTGCTCTAAATGTCAGAAAAGATTCAGAGGTAGAGATGGTTACAAGCGCCATAAGAAAACACACTGTCAAAATAATTCAGTGCCCCGAATGCCAGAAAAGCTTCAATTTTAAACTCAATCTCACTCTACATGAGCAGACGCACCCAGGGGAAAAACATCATCAATGTTGTGAAAGCCAGAAATTCCTGTTTGATAGGCACAGCCTCACTAACCATAAGGGACTCCATACTGTTAAAAAACCTTATGAGTTCTCTGAATGCCAGAAAATCTGCAGTGAAAAACGATATCTCACCATGAGAAACTCCACCCTGGAGAAAGTCCTTATGCCATAAAAGCTTGTATCTGAAAGACAGTGTTATGCTTCATAAGAGATCCCATTCTGGGGAAAAACCTTATGAGTGCTCGAAATGCAAGCAAAGTTTTGGTTACAAATTACTTCTCACTTGACATGAGCGAACTCACACGGGAGAAAAAAGCCTTATGTGTGTTCTGAATGTCAGATAAGGTTTAATCACGAATACAATGTCACTTCACATGAGAGAATTCACACTGGTCTAAAGCCTTAAACAGAAGGGGAAAGCCAGAACGTAATACTCGGAAAGGAGATCTCACTACACATGAGAAATGCATCCACACCAGGTGAAAAGTAAGGCATATCTTGAGTTGCAGAAAAGCTTCTAACAACCTGACTTTACATGAGAGAGCACATATTGTAGTTGCAATAGGATTCATCAAGAAACTCTTGCAGGATAACTAAGGCTGCCCGCATGCTACCTCCAAAGAAATTTCTGGCCTGGAATTTTTTTTAATTGCAACAGTATCCACAATTTGAGTATCTGAAAGTTAAAAACTCTCAAGGTCTTTACTTTACACAGAGAAGTGTTAGTACTTGCAAAAATCAACTAATTGTCAAAAAAATCACAATAATAATGTCTTAAATTTTACTCCACCCAAAAGGTTTCTACTCACCCTTGTTTCTTAACATATGACTAATATCTATATTTTCATGACAAGATTAAGCCTAGGCGGAGTTCCTCAGTGAAGAACTCCGCGAAGTGACAAGAAAACTCTGGCGGTCTACGCGGAGTTCCGCAAGCAGCGGAGTGCGTAAGGGTCATACTGTTCGTGGTGATTTTGATCTCCTGGTGTTTGTCCCGCCCTGTAAAAATAATCGTAAATAGCACCTTGTGCCGTACAAGAGGGTGCAGCTGCTTCTAGTCGAGCTGCAGCTTTGTCAATGCGAAGGAAGGTTTCTCAACGCGAGGTGGTTGTGACCTGCCGCAACCACTCACATTGAGAAATCCGACGACCTGCTTAGAGAAATCGCGCAAGGAGATTGATTTTGCTCGCCAACTAGACGTTGGCGAGCGCGAGCAAGGAAAAATCTCATCAGGAGGTGGATTTTCCCTGCTCCGGCAAATGACGTTGAAGAGCGCGAGCGTAGAAAAAAACCTTGCTACGCTCCATGGAGCAGAGTTTTTAGGAACTATGCGAGCTCCGCCGAGTACAGAAAACTCCACGAGCAAACTTCACCACCCAGAATGAGATAATATACATGTCGTGGAGTGAGTGTAGCGGGCCGGAAAAGCAGGCGAGGAGGCCGTATGTAGTGGGCAATATTTGGTCTTTATTCTAGATTTACAGTATAGATAGTCCCAACAGGTCGAGGGTGTGGCACCAGGCGATGAACACAGAGGCGTCGCTTCTTCCTCTTCGTGATGTCCGCAGATGGTCCGGGTAGATTTCGATGACGGGGAGACTCCCAGGAGGACCGGAAGAGAGGAAAGAAACAAAGGACCGTTAGTCTGATCGAGTCGACAGAGAGACTCAACTGTACACCTTCACCCAGGTAGTGCAAGAACGGGGTCAGAAACGGACAGTGGGGAAAGGAAGGTACCGGGAATAAGGAACACAGGTTTGGGTAACAGAGAGGGTGCAGGGGTGGGGTGTGCGAGTAACGGAAGGGCTTTATACAGTGAGGTGCTATATACTTATAATACAGTGCAAGGGTAGTGAGACTATGCAGAGAGGGTTTATATACAGGGACTTTAACACGAACTCCTAGTGAGTAGGGATAAAGGAGGCAAAAGGCACTCACGCGGTCCGCCGTAACTCTCCAGTGAGTTACGGCCGCTCTCCAGCCACCTCCAAGGGACTCCACCACTCCTCTGTCCACACTTCTTCCTCGCACGTCTGGTCACCTTCTCCGTCTCCAGCCAGAGGGTCCTGCCACGAAACTCCGACAGCTTGTTGTGCTGAATCCGGGCTTTTATCCTGTGCTGACTCTGCCAGGGGGGCGGGACTTCCGGGGTCAGCTGGATATGGTTCCTCCCTTCCTGTTGCTCGGGTTGGCTCCTGTGGGAGAGAGAAGGGCGGGGTTTCGTTGGTGATGGAGGTTGCTCGGCGTCCTGTCTCGGTGCTGGCGTTTCGGTGAGGTAAACTCAGTCCCGGGGGTGTCGGACAAGGCATGATAGGGGGGATTGGGTCCTCAGATAGGGTTTTACGGGCCGTTCCATCACATCCCCTTCCCCTAGCTGTCCTTCTTGTAATGGGAGGAGAATGTGGATACCGGGACAGAAAATCCGCATTACCTTGATCGGAACCCTTTCTATGTTTGGTTTGAAAATGGAAGGGTTGGAGAGACAAAAACCACCGCAGGACCCGGTCATTCTGCCCTTTGTTTCTAGCCATCCACTCCAAAGGGGCGTGATCTGTATAAAGTATGAAGTCTCTACCCTCAAGGTAATACCGAAGGCTTTCCACCGCCCACTTGATGGCTAAAGCTTCTTTTTCAACCACCGCATATTGTTTTTCCCGGGGGAAGAGTTTGCGGCTCACAAACAGAATGGGTCGTTCGTTTCCCAGGGCATCCTTCTGGGACAATACGGCTCCTAAGCCGTAGTCCGATGCATCTGTCTGTAGGATGAAAGGGACTGAGTAATTGGGGGGAACCAACACAGGACCCGAGGTCAAGGCTTCTTTGAGGTCTGTAAAGGCATGCCAGGCTTCCGAGGAGGGATTCCTGAGTTGTTCATCTGAGCGGTTTGTTTTTTTCAACAGGTCCGTGAGGGCTGCCGCTCTTTGAGAAAAGTTGGGCACAAAGCGCCGATAATACCCCAGGAGTCCTAGGAAGGCTCGGAGGTCTTTCTTTGTATGTGGAAACGGGAGGGATCGGATGGCTGCCGTTTTGCTCTCTTGGGGTCTGATCAGGCCGTCCCCCAGAAGAAACCCCAAGTATTTCACTGTTTTCGCGGCCAACGTGGTTTTGGCCGGGTTGATGGCAAATCCGTATGAGCCTAAGGAGCTGATAACACTGGAAAGGTGCTGCAGATGTTGGGGCCAGCTGTCGCTAAAGATGACGATGTCATCCAGATACGCGCCTGCGTAAGCTGTATGGGGTCTCAGGACTTGGTTCATGGCCCTTTGAAAGGTGGCGGGGGCGCCATGAAGTCCAAAGGGCATGACCAGGAATTGATATAACCCATCCGGGGTGGAAAAGGCAGTCTTTCTTCTATCTTGTTCCCGGAGGGGTATCTGCCAGTACCCCTTGCAGAGATCGAGTGTGGAAATGAATTTTGCTTGCCCTATTCTTTCGATCATTTCGTCCACCCTGGGTAAGGGGTAGGTGTCGAACTTGGAGACCTTGTTGACCTCCCGGAAGTCGATGCAGAAACGGACCGAGCCGTCAGGTTTCGGTACCAATACGATAGGGGAGTTCCACTCGCTGACTGAGGGTTCAATTATTCCCATTTGTTGCATGACTTCCACTTCCTGACGGATGACATCTCTACGGGCCTCTGGCACTCGATACGGCCTCAGGCGGACCACTTTCCCTGGTTCGGTTTCAATCCTATGTTCGGTGACCGTGGTTCGACCAGGGGAAGTCGAGAAGACGCTTTTCAGGGGTTCCAAGGTGTGGCGAAGTTCCTGAATTTGTACTGGGTTAAGGTCGGAATCTAGACAAGGGTCGAAAGGGAAGATGAGGTTCTTCTTGGTTCCCGCCAGCACCGGACGGGGTCCTTCCCACTTTTTTAGCAGGTTAACATGAAAGATTTGAGTGGTGCCTCGGGTAGGGTCCAGTTCTATCTCGTACGTGACGGGTGTTACCTGCCGAAGGATGGGGTAGGGTCCTTGCCATTGTCCCAATAATTTTTGGTCGGACGAGGGCATCATAAGGAGTACTAGGTCGTTGACAGCAAAGACCCGACTGCGAGTGCCCTTGTCATATTGTCTCTTTTGGTTGTCCTGAGCGGTCACCAAGTTTTGTCTGACAATATCGCGAATCATAGACAGATGTGTCTTGAGGTTTTGCATATATTCTGGGAGTGGACGAGTCCGGTCCGGTTCAGCTTCCCATGCTTCCTGGGCCATATCTAGGAGGGTACGGGGGGCTCGTCCGTACAGCAATTCATATGGGGAGTACCCCGTGCTGCTCTGAGGTTTACAACGGATCGCAAACAAGGCCAACGGAAGCATGTCTTCCCATCTCTTCGCTTCGAGGCCCAAGAGTTTTTTTAATGTTTGTTTCAACGTGGCGTTGTATCGTTCTACGAGCCCGTCTGTTTGCGGGTGATACGCAGAGGTCCGGATTTGCTTGATTCCTAACTCCGCACATACCCGTTTCATAAGGGCTGAAACGAATGGGGTGCCCTGGTCGGTGAGGATTTCCCGCGGGAAGCCAACCCGCGAAAACAAGGAGATCAGGGCTTTCGCTATTGCCTGTGTGGTAGGTTGGCGGAGGGGTATGGCCTCCGGGAAGCGGGTGGCGTAGTCTACTATGACCAAGGCATAGCGACACCCGCTACGGGAGGGCAAGAGGGGACCGATTATGTCCATCCCAATGCGACTGAAGGGAACATCTATGACAGGGAGGGGTTGTAACGGGACACGGGGTGGTCTGTGTCGACTGTTCTTTTGGCATATGATGCATTCGCGGCAGTAAGTCTTGATCCTTTGATACACCCCCGGCCAATAGAACTTCTCCAAGATGGCTTGGCTGGTTTTCTCGTCCCCGAAATGACCCCCCAAAAGGTGACTATGTGCCAGAAAAAGGACTTTGTCTTGAAAGGGGCCGGGAACAAGCAACTGAGCATTCTGTTGGGGCCCCCCTTTTCGATATAACAACCCGTTTTTCTTAATGAAGTAAGGACCTACTTGTAAGGGGTCCTCGTGATCAAGTGCTTTTCCCCACGCCTCCTGTAGCAGAGGATCTTCTCGTTGGGCGGCCCTGAACTCTTGGTCAGTCTGCCAGGGGTGTTCGTCAATAATGGCAGGATAAGCGCTGAGGTGTTCTTTCTTTTCTCTTCTCTTTTGACTCCTCGGTTTGTGGGGTTTGGGTTCGGGTACTTGATCGGGACACTCGGGATAGGGCGCCTCTTTCCACCACTGAGTTAGGGAGTCGGAAGTCTTTTGTAAGAGCATTGGAAGTCCTGGATAATCACTCCCTAAAATAGCTTGTTCCGGTAATGCGGGCACAAGGCCCACGGTGAGAGAGGTCCCGGGATCTTGGGAATGTTGGACTCGTACCTGAGTGGTGGGATATTGTTTAGTGTCTCCATGCACACATTGTATGGCTACCACCCCAGTAGGTTTGCTTAGAGGCTGGACAAGGTCTTGGGGTCGTAGAACACTCTGTCGACATCCAGTATCGGCGAGAGCCCTCAGTGGCTGACCATTTATGGACACTGGACAATAGAACGGCGGTGGCGTGTAACCGGGAGGGTTACACAGGTAGTTCCTGACGAAACCGACCTCCATCGGTTCCTCCTTCTGGGGACACATCCGTGCAATGTGTCCGAACCCACCACAGGAATAACACTGGGGTCCGGGAGTCGGGGTTCGGAACACTACGGGGGAGGGAAACAACGGTGGTGGTTCAGGTCGACGGCCTTGGGGAGGCCGGGTTGGGCGAGTGGACGTAGCAGGCAGGGGCCTGTGGGGGTGGTCGTCTTTGCCCCGCTGAAGTTCTTGTGCCCTGCTATATGCAGACGCTATCTCTATAGCGGTCTCAAGGGTGAGTCGGGAGTGCTGCCTCACCCAGCGTTGGGTAGCCGGGTGCAAGGAATTAAGGAACTGTTCCAGATAGATCTTCTCCAGAATATTCTCCTTGGTAGAGGTTTCGGGTCTCAACCATCGGTTGGCGAGATCGCGGATCCGAAAGGAGAGTGCTCTCGGATTCTCTTGGGGCTTTTCCCTGGCCTGACGAAGTTTCACCCTGTAAGTATCATCATCAATGCCAAGGCGTTCTAGGATGCACCTTTTAATGTCAGCATAGGGAGTGTTGCCCTGGATATTGGCCTGTTGGTAGGCCGCTTGGAGGTCACCGGTGAGGAGTGGACCCAAATACTGTCCCCACCGATCAGCAGGCCAGTTGGCGGCTTGAGCTATCCTCTCAAAGTTTGTGAAAAAATAGTCCGGATCTTCTCCAGGGACATATTTCTGAAGAACGACAGAGGGAAGAGAGGTCATCGGTCTTTGTTGGCCCAGGGCGTCTGCTAGCTTTGTCATGGTATCTTCATGGGTCGCCCCCTGGCCTTTCAGAACATCGTGGAGCTGACCTCTGTCGTCTTCGGCAGTCTTCATGAACTGCTCCATAAGTTTCCCGAATTGTTCTTGGGACTCTGCCATCTTCTTTATTACGGCCTCCATACCTCCAGCAGATCCCACTTCTGACACCAAATGTCGTGGAGTGAGTGTAGCGGGCCGGAAAAGCAGGCGAGGAGGCCGTATGTAGTGGGCAATATTTGGTCTTTATTCTAGATTTACAGTATAGATAGTCCCAACAGGTCGAGGGTGTGGCACCAGGCGATGAACACAGAGGCGTCGCTTCTTCCTCTTCGTGATGTCCGCAGATGGTCCGGGTAGATTTCGATGACGGGGAGACTCCCAGGAGGACCGGAAGAGAGGAAAGAAACAAAGGACCGTTAGTCTGATCGAGTCGACAGAGAGACTCAACTGTACACCTTCACCCAGGTAGTGCAAGAACGGGGTCAGAAACGGACAGTGGGGAAAGGAAGGTACCGGGAATAAGGAACACAGGTTTGGGTAACAGAGAGGGTGCAGGGGTGGGGTGTGCGAGTAACGGAAGGGCTTTATACAGTGAGGTGCTATATACTTATAATACAGTGCAAGGGTAGTGAGACTATGCAGAGAGGGTTTATATACAGGGACTTTAACACGAACTCCTAGTGAGTAGGGATAAAGGAGGCAAAAGGCACTCACGCGGTCCGCCGTAACTCTCCAGTGAGTTACGGCCGCTCTCCAGCCACCTCCAAGGGACTCCACCACTCCTCTGTCCACACTTCTTCCTCGCACGTCTGGTCACCTTCTCCGTCTCCAGCCAGAGGGTCCTGCCACGAAACTCCGACAGCTTGTTGTGCTGAATCCGGGCTTTTATCCTGTGCTGACTCTGCCAGGGGGGCGGGACTTCCGGGGTCAGCTGGATATGGTTCCTCCCTTCCTGTTGCTCGGGTTGGCTCCTGTGGGAGAGAGAAGGGCGGGGTTTCGTTGGTGATGGAGGTTGCTCGGCGTCCTGTCTCGGTGCTGGCGTTTCGGTGAGGTAAACTCAGTCCCGGGGGTGTCGGACAAGGCATGATAGGGGGGATTGGGTCCTCAGATAGGGTTTTACGGGCCGTTCCATCACAATACAACAGCAGGAAAACATAACAAATCAGTTACTTGCCTTTGATAACGCTCTTTCTGGTGGATACTCCTTTACCTGCAGATTCCTTACCTTGTGAATATTCCCCACACGTCAGACTGGATCCTCAAACTTTAAAGCAGTCTTCCTGCTTGCAGTAGGAGACATCATGCATCTCAGTGTTGACATCATCCTGCTCCAGAAGTGACAAGCGTAGACGCATGGAAGAAGTTCCCATTCTTTTGTACTTTCCTTACGTTTGTGTGTCACACCAAACGCACGGCGGCCTGTTGCTTTGGCATCCTGCGCGGGCTCCGTCCAGTGCTTAAGTTCTTCAATGCCCCCACCAGGCAACTCATGATCCAAGCCACTGTCATCTCCAGGCTGGATTATGCCAGTTCCTTACTGGTTGGTCTGACTCGGGCAGAGATCGGGCGTTTACAACGGATCCAGAACGCCGCAGCAAGATCGGTGGTAGGCCTCCCAAGATTCTGTCCTACCTCCAGTACCCTGCGGTCACTACATTGGCTCCCGGTGGCCCAGCGGATCCAGTTTAAGGTCCTCTGTGTCACCTATAAGATTCTGAAGGGGTCCCCAGCAACGATTCTTATGGCCCTTCTAGCCCATTACACCCCAGCTCGAGCCTTAAGATCTGCGGACCTAGAACTGGCTGTTGTGCCGCGTTTTAAGCGGAGTAGGGCAGGAGGACGTTCGTTTCAAGTTCGCGCGGCGGTTCTGTGGAACTCCCTGCCCCCGGCGATCCGTGCTATGAGGGATCTGCTTTCCTTTCGCCGTGGGGTGAAAACCTTTTTATTCCCTTAGTTCTTTACACTGTTTGTTTATTGTTTAGTTGTGTTGTGCAGCTGCCTTGTCGGGCGCCAGGACGCTCCTTAGCTGGAGCATCTGTGCGCCAAATAAAAACGCATAACATAACATAACATAACATGTGCACTGTGTACAACTACAGAGGCCTATGAGTTTATTATCTCACAGGTCTGTATCACATATGCAGGCCCTGGCCAGATATTAATTCACAATTTTTATCATGGTTAGAATTCAGATGAGGCCTTTTCATTTCCAAAAAATGTAATTGTATTCTCAGCAGCAAGTGTATATATAAATCGTTGAGTGATGACTGTGCAGTGCTCAAGATGAAAGAGATATGATGATAAAACCGTCCGATCCACATATTGTACACAAAATTAGGGCTGTAAATACTTTCGTACAATACAAGTTAAGCAAAGGCTATTCTTAGAAGACATAATTTCTATGAAATAGTCCCTGTATAGTCAAAGTTTCGACTGTTCCAGTTAATTACCGTGGTCTCATCAGGACGGTAGATCGCGGCCTCTCCAATATACTTCTCAACTATATTCAATACAACCCAGTAAGGATTCTTCTGTATCTCGGGGCAGCGTACCCGGGAGGAAGTCAAATTCAACTAAGCAGTTCCAGGTCCTGTTCTCCGGACCAAACAACTGCAGCCAGTAAATCCTCGGCTTGCTGTCAAACAAGTTTGTGTGACACTTCCTGCTGAGACCACCGTCATTGACTGTCTTGTCTGTGAGAAGCTGCACCAGCCCTCCTGTGATGGTGGGCCGGAAGACCTTCATCGCCAAGTGAAATGCTCGCAACTCCAACAGCTTGATGTGGAGTTGGGTCTCTGCCACTGACGATGGTTCCCTAGTCTCTGTCTCCCATATGGCCTTCCCATCCCAGAAGTGATACATCCGTCTCCACTGTTAAGTCTGGGTGGAATAGGGAGAGGGGTCTGCCACTGGCACAATCTAATTCACCGGAGAAAATTTTGGATACTGCCTACAATAAGGTGAGTCAGTGTCTCGAAGGACACGAAGAGGTTTTACGGCTGTGCCAGCTGTAGCAGCAGGTCACACAGTGGCATGATGTCCTGGACGTTGCCTTTGTGTGCCATGGCCATGAAAGAACTGTGAGACCTGCTGGGTTTGCAGCAGGGTCTGGCTCTGGCAGTGTTGAAAAACACTACTGTAGCCAAAAGGGGACGAGATATGTGATGAAATTGCGTGGCGGAGGCAGACAGACCCAAGTAATCTGTCTGGGGCCTAGTCCATTTTCCTGCTTAAAAGGTGAGAGCCATCGAATAGCTTGTCCATTAACGAAGCTTAGGTATCTATAGAAACATGTCCTCAGGAAGCCTGCTATGTAAATCCATCCTGCGTTTGAGGCAGGAGCTAGTGTTTACTGGGTTAAATTACGGATTAAAGTCCACAGGTGTGAGGGGGTCATTGAAACCTCTTACCAGATCTCTTAAGGAGGATCACAATCCACAACTTTAGAGGTGCACTGACTATTTTACTGTGGTAAAGGATGACAGGTCTCGCTTCCCAGGTCAGCCACAGTACAACCTCCTGGATCCTTTCTGGTATTACCTGAGACAAACAGGTTGAGGGTTTTGAATGCTTCTAGTCCATTATATAAAACTATAGCATTAACACAGTTTGACTCAAGAACTAGGCATTTTGTGTCCGATTTTTCAATTTCTACATTTAAATCTTGCTTTGATATTTTTCTCTTCCATCCTGCTAATTTATATTTTTTACTGAGAACACTTCGATAGCTAGATTTTTTTTAAAGGATTATGACAGAGCGAGGGGGGTCTTTGACAGCAGGTGATGCCAAGGGTGCTCATGTTCTGATAGATAGTGACATATTAGAAAATGAATATCAGAATATTGGAATGCTAAGAGCTGAAGACAGTGGAGTTGCTCAGGCCAATAGTGACTGGTATAGACCTTCTGCTCAGACATTCCAAGGTTTGACTTTCTTTTTGTCCCTTTTTAATATATAACATTTTACCTTCAGTGGATGGACTAGACTTTCAGCCTCTGGCTATAGCGGTTGTTAAAGACCCTTTAGCTTTTAGTTGGACGTACTTTATAGCAGACTTGGTTGCTTTTTGAAATAAGTTATACCAGCAAACACAAGGAGATGATGGACGGAGCGCTGAAACTTTTCAGACACTCACCCCCAGTCACAGATCTGGGTTGAGTCCATCATCGTCCCCCATCACTCTGGTTCAGGACCTTCAACACGCAGTGTAGTTTTAGGCAGAGGGCTATCAAACTTTAGTAAACATTGTGGAGTTGCTTTTTTAATCCATAACCTGATTATTTAATCTCACAATTCTTTACTACCAGAACATAGTATTTCATTTTTAAAACAAATCTCTTAATCAGCCTTTAAAAAAATAAACAAACATGGCATTGTATTACAACGTTAGTAAGGAATTCACAGTTGCATTTATAAGACAGTTACATTTCGCTGGCAGTGGATTTCTGAAGATATTCTACTGCTTGTTTAATTGAGGCCAGTTGAATTGCCAAATTACTATAATAACAAGCATTGGCATAGCTAATAGGTCACGCTTTTGGGACCTTATAAGTATTTAGTTATGCAGCACAATATCCTTGGTGCAACAACATCAACTGTTGCATGGCTAAACACTTATAAGGTGTCAAAAGTGAGACCTATTGGCTTTGCCAATGCATGTTACATCTTGAGTTCTTATGCGTCCACTGTATTCCTGTTTACACTGTATTCCTTTTTTTGGTGTTTTTAAAAACATTTTCTAAGAACGTGAATTGACGAGGTTTCATTTTTTTTCTCTCAGTTGATATGTTTTCACCCTCTTTTGTGGATTTTTTGCAAACTGTTCACAATTTCTTTCCATTCTTTGGCACTACCAATGTTGCATAGTGCATAGGTTTCAGTATTTATTTCCCTTTTTTGCTGCGGGTGATTTTGGTATGAATTCGGACTTTCCTTATGCACTTTTACTCTGACTTTTTCCTAATCACGTTGGGTTACCATAAGGCAGACTTTGTATTTGAAATTCATCTTCCCCTTGTCACCTGATCTTGTTCTGTTTTTTTTCCTGACTGCAATAGACTTCTATGCAGCTATATTTAAACTCGGTTTGTACAAATTTACTTCAAACATTTTTGTTTTTCTTTTCTTTGCAGGTGGTTGATCTTGCCCTTCTTTCATTACTTTGTGTAAAGCTTTACATTGTGATTTCATTTCTGTTGCTTTTTTTTTTTAGTTGCGCGTACTGTAGAGCAGAAGTGGTTGCTTTTTGAAATAAGTTTTACCAGCAAACACAAGGAAATGATGGACGGAGCACTGAAACTTTTCAGACACTCACCCCCAGTCACAGATCTGGGTTGAGTCCATCATCGTTGTTTAGCTCACTTCGCCAACCCCAGTTCAGACCAGGCCACGTGCAAATCAGTCTTGACCCTGTGCCTCATGGGAACAGTCCAGACCGTTCTGCCAAGCCAGGTCTTTCAAGGACCGGGAACCAGCATCCTGGGACCGGTTTTGGATTAATACCTCTTATCAGCCAGGCTAGCTTGAATCCCAGGATGCTTGTTTCTGGTCCAGTTAAGATCTGACTTGGTAGTTCGGTCTGGACTGTTCCCATGAGGCACAGGGTCAAGACTGATTTTGACATGGCTGGGCCTAACTGGGGTGGAGAAGTGAGCTTAAGAACAATGATTGATTCAACCCAGATCTGTGACTGGCGGTGAGTGTCTGAAAAGTTTCAGCCTTCTGTCTATCATCTCCTTGTGTTTGCTTTGTTTGCCCTAAGTTGGCAGGGCACGCCCAGATGGGTCCCTTGCTTACTTTGCCACTGGATTCAAGCTAGCCTGGCCGATGAGGGGCTTTACCCCGAACCCGGTCCCAGGATGATTGTATCTGAAAGAGACTATTAGTTATAGATTCGTTACCTTAGAATTACCCCCAGGCTTCAGACTGGATACAGAGAAATGTTTTCTTAGCAGTACCCCTGCGCTTCAGTAGGAGGGGTCGGTCGACTCCGTGTCCGGTTTCGTAGTCGCGAGATGACATTGTGGTGTCTACTTAGACGCCGCACTTGTGCACTGACATCCGTTCTTTTTTCTGCGCCAGCCAGCCCAGATCCGGAGAGAGCGTGCCTCTTAGTTAGTTTTTGACTAAACCCTTTTTCGACTTTGGTCGACCTCTTTTTTTTTTTTATATTTCTTTTTATTAAATAATTTCGACATATATCACAGCAATTACAGTCAGGCAAGCAACATCATCATCTTACATTGTTTACATTGATATTGCAACAAAAATCAGGATAAATGAGCTGAATAAATCAAGGGGATTCTAGAGTGTCCGTAATGATCTGTCGATTTTGTGGGGTGCAAATGTCGCCTCTATAGTGATTCCACGCTCCCCACACCCTACTCCCTTTCCCAGGTATCCTCTGGCCACATAGACCGACTGTTCCCTATACATACTCCAGTCTAGATCTTCCTCCCATTTCCTCAATTGGGGTGGCTGGAGTGCAGCCCACTGCTGTACAATGCTTCTTTTCGCAATCATGTATGCCAGGGTTACCCATTGCGTCGTTTTGGTATTTAAATCTGTGGGTTCCCAGACATTGAGGATACACCTTCGCGCCTCTGGCTGCAAGTTTACCCCCAATACCTCCCGCAAGGTGTCATGTATGTGTCTCCAGTATGATTGTATATATTGAGAGTCCCACAGTATGTGGAGTAACGTCCCTGGTTCTCCACACCCTCTTTTACACTCTGCACTCTCTGTCTTTCCCATCTGGACCAGTCGTGGCCCTGTTACATATATTCTGTGCAGGACCTCTTTTTTTGAGTCTTCGACTTCTGGTAGCACAAGGGATGTTCCATTGTTGTACCGGCATCAAGCCCTATGACTGTCACAATTTGATGTCGTCACCGCTCCGCATCTTGTGTGCCTTTGGTGCCTGGAGCACGACCATGATGCGAAGTGGTGCTTTGACTGCCCAGCCATGAACCTGAAGTCTTTGCTGGAGCGGTCCAGAAAGCATTTGAAGGCATGGCAGTCCGCACCGTGCAGCTTGAAGTCCTCATCGAGAGGAAGGTCATCACCATTTTTCTTCGAAGTCTTCGCACTCCTCAAGTAAGTTGATGCACAAAAAGAAGGCAAAGAAGCATCTTTGCTCTTCGCCTTCTCTCTGTCCGTCCAACGCGACGCGGGTACCGGAGCGTCGTCACTCTCCGGCTCCTTCCTCAGAGCACGTTTCCCTACATTTCCTAGAGCGTCCCCCGCCCAGCTTCGTAAATTTAACGAAGCACTGCACAGCAACTTTGGGCAGCCCGACTCCGCAGGCGTGCCTTCGGGCCCCACATACTCGGCTAGGGGCTGTAGGCCTTCGATGCCAGCGGCTCCGGCCCTTGCGCTGCAGGGTCCCGATGGATCCAGGCCTGGATCCGGATTGGTACTGGTCGCCTCACAGTGCCTTCCTCGGTGCCGATGCCAGTGGAGACGCCCCAGACGCCGGTTGTGCCCCCAATATCTTGCATGTAACCCTTTGTCTGTTCCTCATTAAGAAGTATACAGTCGTGAGGCTCCTTTGACTGAGACTGAGTCGCAGGATATGGCAACAAAGTGGCTGGGTTCAGTTTTGCGCACCTCTTCAAGGTAATATGAGCTGCTAAACGTGTCAATTCATATCCTGTCAGGCGAGCACTAGTTAAGTGTTGTGTCTTAGTCTGATTCAAAAGTGCATCGACTGCATGGGGTACTAGCACCAACAGTTTATGTGACAGAACTATCCCTTCACTCTGACGTATGGACACAGCTGTTGCTGCAACTGAACGGAAGCATCCAGGCAACGCACGAGCAACAGGATCAAGTACTGCTGAAAAATATGCACAGGGACGCTGCTTATCACTATGTGTCTGCACTAAAACTGACCATGCACATCCATCTTTCTCATGTACATAGAGTGTAAAAGGCTTCGTATAATCTGGAGTACCTAACACTGGTGCTGACAAAAGAGCTTGTCGTAACTGTCGGAAGCATTCTCACATTCATCTGTCCATTGAAGGGGCACTGGAGTGTCTTTCGTCAAAAGCACTAGCAGAGGTTTAACAATGTGTGAAAATCCTAATATCCATTTCCTACAAAACGAAGTCAAACCAATAAAGGCACAAACATCTTTCTGAGTAGAAGGTACTGGTGTGTCTAAAATTGTTTGAATGTGATATGGTGTCAGTGCAGGGCCCTCCTTACACAGAAGGTGACCTAAGTAGATTACCTTCGGTCTACAATATTGCAATTTCTTCCTTGACACTTTATGATGGTGTAGCAAGAGAAGAAAGCAAAGACAAAGTGAACCTCTTCACATAGTTCAGGCGTATCGGCTGCCAACAACGTGTCATCGACATGTTGTATGAGAGCCACTGCTGTAGGCAAAACGAAAGAATCAAGCTGTCTCTTCAATGCTTGACTGTAAATACTAGGACTCTCAGTATAACCTTGAGAAACTCTACAAAATCTATACGATTGATTATTCAAAGTGAAACCGAACAAATCTCGGCTATCAGGATGAATAGGGATCGAAAAGAAAGCGTTCTTCAAGTCTATCACGGAGAATGTAGTTGCTGTCGGAGGAACCAAAGTAAGTAGTGTTGTTATGTCCGAAACCACAGGATATTGCGGTACTGCAATCTTGTTAACTTCTCGCAGATCAATAATGAATCTGTAAATCCTTGTGTCAGTATCTTTTTTCCAAATAGGAAGAATAGGACTGTTGCAAACAGGGACTACCTCCACAACCCCGCCTTAATCAAATGATGAACAATGCGTATAAGTGCTTCTTTGCCTTCCTGTGAAATTTTATATTGAGGCAATCATGGCAATGAAGCGCCCTCCTTGACACTAATATGCACTGGTGGGATAACCATCTGTCCTACATCTGTGTCTGAAGTAGCCCACAAAGTACTAGGGAGTGAAGCTAATGCAGTATCCTCTTTAACAAGACAAGATCTCTCAATTGTGGGGTAAATAACATGTACTCCTTCAGGAGAACATCGTATCGAAGCCCTGAAATACTTGAGCATAACAAGACCCACAATATTGTCTGGTGTGTTCGGAGAGAGCAAAAATGGACATGGAGCAGCGGACTTATCAACTTGGGAATGCAAGTGGTTGTGACAATGGGCTAAGGGAAGGTGTTCCATCGAAATCTATCGATGTAATGGTTGAGCCAGACAGGGGAGCCCTTGGAACCTATTGTTTAGATAAGGCGCTATGAGTAGCTCCTGTATCAACCAGAAACTAATCAGTAGAACCCAAAACATGTGCTGCAACATAGGGACCCCTCTGTTCTACGGGAACTTCAACTGATTCCTTACCCCAACCTAGGCAATCCTATGCATAAGCATAATCTTGCAAATCAGACGGCACATAGTCGGACATTTGATATTGGTTCCTTCTATCAAAAGTGTTAAACCCATCCTGCCCACGTGTATTAGCATCAAACCTAGCAGGATCACCTGTGCTTCCTCTAGGCCCTGAATATCCTGAACGATTCCTCATTTGTCCCCGTCCACATGGATACTGCTGAGCATGCAGTGCCGGACAATCGGAAGCCCAATGTCCAAATTTCTTACATTACGCACACTGGTCAACAGACAAATTCGAACGAGTATAAGAAGGAAAAGACAAACCATAAAATCCACGTCCACTTCTATCACTACCTCTAGAAGGCGGACCATAAGCCTGAGCTAACATAACCTTCGTTTTTAATTCTTTAGTCTTCTTATCCTCATTACCCTTTGCTTCTAATTCCTGCCGTTCATAATATTGAGCCATAGTTAAACGAGAAACCAGAGAAGAGGTAGTCCATGAGCTCTCACTGGTCTTTAGGCGATTAGCTATTCCTGGCAACAGGTTTGCGACATATTTATCGACGAACAGATGCCTGCCTGTGTCATCTGTCAAGCACTGGCCACTAAAATCGTGGAATGTCTCCTCAAAGCGTATAAAGAAATCTGGCACTGTCTCCTCAGCCTTTTGCTTACACTACAATAATACAGTCCAATCTATCTTTTTGGGCGGAATGATCGTTTTTAACTTTACTAGTATGGCTGCAGGAAGATCTAAAATTAACTGACATGTTTTCTGTGCGGGTTCCCTCTCTACATCCAATCGTTCTAAATCTTTCCATAATGGCCCAAAAGTCGCATGATCATCAACCTTACGTACAATTCTCCATATATCAGGGGGTAATATCAATCCGAAAAACAAATTATATCGGGCAAAGTCATAGTACAAGAGATAATGGCTCCCTCAACTTCCTCATAAAAAGCTGCTGGATTTTACCGCGGATCAGGTAATGCAGTTTTAAGAGCCATAACATCCGCTCTATTTAGAGGAGTGTAAACCCAATTATAAATAAAATGACCCTTTGCATCAGAGGAAGCCTTATCATCACTCGTACCCGCTCCTTTAGGAGGAACAAACAAAGGTGCGGCTTCCCGCATAGGTTTCGCATGAACTATCATAGTCTTATCTGTTCCGAAGATAGAAGCTTGTGCTACGCCGATCTGAGATGTTTGTGCAGCTGCGTTCGCTGCCTTTTTCTCCTCTTGCAAATGGACTGCCTCAACACGTACTTTAACCAAACTCCTGATTGAGTCAGCCACCTGAGAAAAGACAAAAAGACCATCACGCATTTGCTTACAATCATTTGCTATATCAACAGGCTCCAAATCGTCAGAATGTTTCCTAAACCGTTCAACAACTTCTGCAGCAAACACTTCTGTAAAATATACTTGCTCCCTTTCCTGCCAATCTTTCATGTCACCTAAAAGTTCAGAAGCAGAAGCAGTACTACGGGCGGCTTTGCGAGCAGTAGATCTAAGCTCAGCAGAACGCGCAGTGGTCAACATAGAACGAGTAGCTCGTGCTTTATCCTGATCTGTAGGAAAATCCTCATCTTACTCATAAGGAGTAGAAGAAAAAATAGACGGAGGCGGAGAACGATCTAATAACAAAAAATCATCTTGATGTTTATTCAGAATAGGATAGAGTGGTCGCCGAACAGCGTATTGGCCAGTTACCTGTAAATGGCGCTCCCTATCTTCTCTCTCTTTTAGTTCTTTTATTTAATTATTTTTAATTTCTAATGCTTTCGCATGGATGTTCTTTCGCTGTTCTTTTTCAATCAAGGCTTGTTCACGCTTCATTCGTTCACGCACTTCTTTCTCCCACATTCGCACACAGTCAAACATATCTTGCCTAGTCTTTCACTCAAACCTACATTGTTCCACATACTGAATCTTTCGCAAATCAAATGACCCATGCATAGGCCAACGCAACACAGGATCCTTACGAGTATATTTATTCCATAACGTACTGTACATTACAGAAGAAATACCATATTTAATATACATATCCCTATTAGGCGACCCCTCCGGGGCGGCCGGTTGTGCTTCACCAAGTCTCAAACTGGTACCACTACAAAAGCAACATATCCTACGAAGTGTGCTAGAAACAGGTATGCCAATAAAAGTGCAGAATATGCAGTATAATAACCAAAGTAGCAACTTAAGGTACCTTTAGTACAATGTGCCATTCAAATCAAGTCAAATATAGAAAAGTCTCCTCATTACCTGCCTATATAAATTGCAATTTATATATACATCACATACAAATCCAAAGTTGGCCAACACAAATTCCAAAAGCCACAGTAAGTGTTGCTAAACTACCTTACCAATCCCAGGCAACTCTTACCAATCACTTGGTGTCCAGGTTCCAACTGCCAAGTTCTCAAAATCGACCAAATGGTCACTGCACTGCCAATCAACAGGAGAGATCACAGACGAGCACCAGCACCACCTGGATGGTCAGATCAGAAAGGAAAAACGCTGTGGTTGCCAAGACTCGGGTCTCCTCGGGCAGCGATCGCGTCCAAAGTGTGATTCCAATCCTTCGTTTCGATTACTCCTTCAGGCATCCGAGTCGCCGATGAGCCCCGTGTTGGAGCACCAATTTGTAGAGGTGGGCATCAGCCAGGCCTACCAGTGCTAGGGGTTCGCCCTTCTCTACACAAGTCCTCAAACCAATAGGATAGAAGTTGGCACAGAAACTGGAATAGAAAATACAAAGTTTATTAAACCTCATGAGGTGGAACTACATTCACACAACACCCTTCGGTAGTGTATGAAGTAGCACACTGAATGGAAGGAGCTTGGTCCTTTTATACCCACACAGGGGCTCAAAAGAAGGCGGTACAAGTACAAGAAGAAGGTTTTAGGTACATATAAGGACATACAGAAAATGCACAGTCAACAAGTGGGAGGATCTAGCAGTTGCTAATCCTGGTGAACACATCCTGACAGTTACATACTAGGGACAGCTGCAAGGTCAACTGAACATGTGCGAAGCAAAAGAGCCTAAATATAACCTGTCTCTAGGCAGATTTCAAGAGCAGAGAACAGCATGGTAGGACAGATCACATGGCACGCATGTGGTAGCACATGGCAAACAAGATGGCTGCCAGAAATACAAAATGGATTCCAGAAAACGGACAAGATAGCCTCTAAATACAAGATGGCTTCTGCTAATGCTAATTCAATTGCTGCCAAATTACAACACTAGGGTCTATCGTAGCATCTCACAGAGGGAAAATGCATACAAAGTTATGACACAATGGTATTACATGCCCGCTTGACTGCACAAAATGTTCCCTGCAACGTCCCCCTTGTGCTGGAGGTGGTCGAATGCACCTAGAGACTTCATTCACATTTGATGGGATTGTCCGCTCCTGACCCTGCTCTGGAAGGAAGTCCTTAGTCATATTAAGGAGGTACTGGGCTACCCCCTGCCTGAGTCCACAGCTACGATCCTTTTGGGCCTTAAACATGATAACCTAAAGGCACTCACTCACAGCGATTGGACAATAGCAATTCACATGCTTGGGGCGGCTAAACAACTTATAGCACTATATTGGAAAAAAGCGGAAACTCCCCCAATTGTCGCTTGGTTTGTGTGCTTGTGGTATGTAATAACTATGGAACTTTTTACAGCGCAACTGCAATCACGAGACACCCGCTTCACCGCTGTTTGGCGACCCTTAGTTAAATACCTCTGTAAAATAGAACATGCACGTTATTTACCATCCAAGGTTAGAGCGCTGCGACTCTTTGAGGATGCTATACTCCCGCCAGTTCCTAACAGGCTTCTCACATAATTAGAACAGTCGTGCACACCAATCCCTTCAACAAGCATTAAGGCCTTCATTCTCCACACCTGACACCGTCACACACCTAATCCCGTCCGTCCACCCAACCGCCTACGTTGCTGTATACCTCTCCTTTCTACTATCTCTTTTTCCTACCCTTTTCTGTCCATCTACCGCTATCCACTTTACATGGGCCTCTAGCCCGCTATCTCAATGTTATTGGTTTTAAACAGGTCCTGAGACTTCCCACAACACGCTAATATTGTTATATGTACTAGATCACGCGGCCGGCCTAACATGGGTTGTAGGCTGTGTTCCAACTGTGTTCCAACTAGTTTATTAATGCCTTTTTCTATGCTGGGAAACACTTGAAAGCAACGAATTTCAATATGTTTGGCATAAAGAATAGGTACATTTCATGGCAATATTGAAAAGGGAAATAACAGGAACAAATATTTACATCACATTACAAAAATATTACAGACTACATTTCGGCAATATAGGAAATACTGAGGTTCATGTACTAATACTCAATTTGGTAAAAAGTGGTTGCTTGTAGAGTCAGCACACTACTGTGTCTGTGATTGCTTTTAAATAAAGGCATTTTTTTAATACACCCCATTTTACTTTCAGATTCACAAATGTCCCCTTGGGTTACTACCTCCTGTTACCTTAAGGATGTATTAAATATTCAAAAGGGAAACTATTAACACTTCCCTTCCAATTTCTGAATTGTTAAATGGGCTTAGTACATTTCAAAAAGGGGTTTAGCATTTGCAAACTCTGTGAATTACCGAACCAGTGGATTTTTTTAACAATAAAACCCTTGGTACATGAGGCCATGTTTCTCAATCCCCTCCATATTAAGTTTGCTAATAATGTTAGTTGAATGATAATCGGTGCACGTACCTATTTAGTGTTAGTGTTGCTTCAGATCAAATAAAAACCATCACACATAACTCTTACACAATACTTAAAGACAGAATTTCTGACATCCTGCTTTAATGTTTTGTTAAATATATTTGCAAATGTTGTCACTTAAACAGGAAAGCAGCAAGGTACAGGTTTCAGGTACAATGTGTGTCTTCTGGGTTTACTCTAAACTACTATAATAAACATATTCAGTCCTTTTAGATTTGATCTGTTTGTACTGGTTTCTATTGCAGACAATAATCTAGATTCAGACCAAGGATCAATTCCACCCATGGCTTTTAAAGTCTATTTATCAATGATCTCTATTAGTGTTAACGCAAATAAAACTGTAATAGAACTGATCTGAGAGATGGACCTCAAGTATTATGCTCAGTCAATTTATTGAACAAACTATGGAGTTAAAATCTGAATAGATTAGATCCACAAGCATTGCCTGACCACTGTATTTTACATCAATAGATTACTTATCAGCACATTTTCTCTAAGTACAATTCAGTCATCTTCTATTTTTTGCGGAGTTCGTGCAGGGTCTGTTTGAACTCTTTTAAAATATGACATTTAAATGTCCAAAAATTCAGGAATTCTAGTTTCAAGCCTGGTCAAACCTTAATTAATGCTATACCAAAAGATGCCCTTCTGTTCCTATATTTTATTGTGCACCATGATTCAGAAATGGCATGTTTTTGCTTTCGGAGGTAAAATTCAAAACATAATTATTTTTGTTGCCATCCGAAAAAATTATCACTAATTGGTAAGATAACAACAAGTGGTCCTGTGATGCTTGCTGGAATGGGAAGTGTTTAATTAGGTCGATTGAAATATAGTTTAGGTGACAATTTCACAAAAGTGTATGGATGTTATATATATTTAAAATTGTTGATCACCAAAAAGGCCTAAATCAATAAATTGAATTGAAATTCAAGTTTATCATTTGAATATAATTGTTGGAAAAGATGTGATTTTGAACCCCATGAGTCGGTTCCTTTCCAGAAAGCATTCAGGTTGTAACCATGAGTCAAATAATGCTGAGGAAGTTAAAATATTCAAATTGAATTCTAATTACACATGAAAAGTTCATTGTTGGCTATATTTCTCTTAGTATTTTAATGTGCGGACTTTATTGCTTTAGGAAAATAATTAGTATTTGTTTTTCTATATGTAGGAAGCATTACATTAATGAAATCCCTGTATCCCAACTTCTTTCCTTTTCTGTTCTTTATGAATGTTTCTATTGTTGAACTTTAAAGATTGCCCAAAATTAAGAATTGTGCTCTACATAACTTTGCTGTGTTACAGTATGTTGATTTTTATGTACAACTTTTGTCAATTAAGTGTATAGCAACTGATGTTTTGTTTTGCTTTAATAATCAGCTTATGTTTATTAGGTTTTATTATTCAATAAAATGTTTCAAACACAACAAATGGTAGATGATATGTATTTACAACTGCAGCATTTTTATTGTATGGGCACTTTCAAAAAGATGGTCTGCGGGAAGATGGAGGACTACATTGGCATCAGCAGGGAGAGGTTTGGGTAGGTGATTGGGGTATATGTATCGTTGGAGTAGGGGGAACAACGCATGTACGACTGTGACTCCTGGAGTTATTGTGAGGGATACTATGCTACCCTGTAAATGTAACCCCTAGTGATTATTATCAACAAACTTCATTCGGTTTTATATAAGAAAACCATAAAAGTCATATATAAAGTGATGAAACATCAGGTGATGCAAACACTTTCTTGGATGCTGTACTAAATCTGCCCAACTGTGACTTGTTGTCTCCTGTCTGATGTTATGATGCTACGGGCAGTCTGCTCCCATTCAGGAAGTGTTTAAAGACCTGGTTGTTCACCTAATAAAGCTATTCGGCCCTCCCACACCGCTGTCTAGTGTTGGATCCTAAGCACCGGAACACTCTTCGGAGTAGCCGAGCGCTATAGAAAACCCCCCACATAACATAACATAACATAACATAATACCAGGTAGTTGAGTGTGACTAACTGAGAAAGCAAGCCTCATGTTCAGCGTGTTGAGTGCTGCCATGCTGCTCCTTCTCCAGCCTCCTCAATGTGCCTCAACCACTCCCGGGGCAGCTCTGCCGTAGGAGGCCTCAAGTAAGCCGACGCCGCAGCTCCGGTCATGAAAGCAATAATGGTGTATACGCTGCTCCTGTCTTACCTCGTTTTCTTTGCAATTAACTCCCTTCTGCACAATTAATAGTAAAATTCTGCTGCGGATGTTTGTAAACACACTGGTGCTGATGGTGCACCGAGGTTAGTGCCGAGGGAAACGCAAAAGAAAATGCAGCGTTTTGTTTTTGGCTAAACTTGATAGGGCCGCAAACGCTGGTTTTCCCGGCAGCCGGTGGTGGGAAGCGGAGCCGGTGGGAAGCGGAGCCAAGTGCAGCCAAGTGCAGCCAAGTGCGGCCGGGCGCTGCTGCTGAGACTGGGTTACAGTGGTCTCTTGGAGCCTTTACCTGCCTGTCTGTCTGCTGATTACCGGCTAGGAAACGCCAAATATTGCCTTTGGAATCTCCTCTGGTGGGACGAGGGTCCCAGGGAATACGCTGCCCTGTCTGCATTGTTTGCCCTGCCCGCACCTCCATCTGCACTCTGGGGAGGACTGCAACCCCCAGAGTGCACCATTCCATATCACAGCTACCATGAGTGAGGGAGAGGCGTGGCCATCGCGCTTATAACGGTGCCTCTCCTCACGGTGGTCTCTCAGAGTCTTTACCTACCTGCCTGTCTGCTGATTACCGGGGTGCTGTGCAGCTTGCTTGAAAGCGTGCTTTAGCGCATTGATGCAGGGACCGATCTTCTGACTTTGAGGTTCTATTTTGAACGCTGCTGATCATTCCTCACCACTTTGACTCTGGGGCAGTTTCTCCGCTTTGCACGCTGTGGGTGCCGTTCCAGCCAGATTTGCTGCACCTTGTGCCTGGGGGGCAGGACTACATTTCCCAGAAGGCCAAGCACCTGGAAGCGCTAAGAGGAAGGGGAGGCGTACTTAAGCGGCACTGAGCACCGAGCAGGCGAAGCGAAGCCGAAGCACGGAGGAGGCTTGGGCTGGGCCTCCCTTCTAACAAGTGGTCCTACATCATACCATCTTTATAAGAACTTTATAACAACTCCCAGGTACAGATTTTAATTACACCTTCTTGCTTTATTGATCCGCGTGAAGCGAGATTGATACTCAACGTCGTGGGGGAGTGACTTTTTAATGCACAAAAATGAGTCATTCTGCAATGACAAATAGAAAGGGGGCAAAGGGGACTTTGGATGCATTTATAACGAGGGCAGAATCCTTACTATGCCACGCGATAGAACTAACAGAGAGGAGGTTGTCTCTAGACCCAAGGCGAACCTCATTAGGATTACATAATCTGGCAGGTATCTCCCAAAATTCAATTCAATCCTGCTCATCACCTTATAACTTGGGGACAGCACCGGTGGCTTTGGAATTGTTGGCCCTTGTACATGACGAGCTGCTAGAACTACAAATGGATACCTCTAACGGACCAAGCATAGCCTCTAGAACTCGGACTTGCAATTTTTATAGTGGGGGCATAAAGGCTAAGCCGAAGGCAAAGGCAACCGCGAACCGTAAGAAGGGTATGGGTCTGTCAAAACAAAAACTCAAAAAGAATCCCAGTGCCACTCACAGACTAATACGGAGGTAAAGAGTTTCTCAGTAGATACTCAGACCATGGATGTTTCAATGTCTATACAATCTTGGCCCAAGGAGGATGGCACAGTCATTACTGCCACCGATATGACTGTACTGGATACTGCCCTTGGTCGGATCAGGGAATCCATAGACAAAAATTTTGCCTCATTGGACGGCCGTTTAAAGCTTCTGGAAGATGAATTGACTGATTTGTCTGGGCGCACGGAGTCGCGTCTTACTACTGTGAACTCTTCGGTGCCCAGTGAGGGGCAGAACTCTGGTAATGCCCTACACCATCAACCTCCATTAGTGGTCTCGGCCACATTAGAGAAATTGTTGGCAACGTCTCTGGCGATCAAGAATCTGTTGAGTAAAATACAGGGTGTAGGCACAAACAACATACCATCCATTCATCTAGGGTGCTTAGCGAGTGCATCAAATGGTGAAAATATAGCCAACCCACATATGGCGGATATCTCACAACCAGCCGCACAATCTGGGAGGGGTATTGGACATATGAACCATCTTAATTTAGATCATAACAAAGTGACATCTGATATAGCACCCGTTAGTAATCAAAGATTGCCCAACCCAGAGATCACATATAAGGAAAGGGATAGGGTAAGTGAAGAAGGCCTGACCTTGAATTTACCTCCAGAAGCTACACCATATACAATAATACTGGAAAATGTACCACAATCCACGTCCAATTTAATTGAATCCTGGAAGACTTTACGCGATAAGTCTCTAGGTTGGCTTGGGTCTAAAACTGGTCTAACGGATGCCCTATTTAGGGAATTTAAAATGGCAAGGAGAGTGGGATGGGTGGGGAACTGTGATAAGAGGCTCCCGGGTGACTCTATAGTTCTCACCTTTAGATCACCTAGTTTAAGACAAGAAATTTTGCGCCGACAGGGCTTCCTCCATGTGACCAATTATGGTATAAATGTACTTCCATTGGGTTACTTTTATCCCCCTACTAACGACCTCCGATGTGCAGGACTTGAGATTCAGCCCCCAGCCCACTATGTGAACAACACGCATCATACCCAATTCAGTTTACCCTTGACCAAGAGATTTGAGGTCCTTTCTTCTTTGGAAGACAACGATTGACTCAGTAACAGTATTAGCAAAAATATGCAATGCCAATCAAAAGGAACACCCTCGCAACACATAGCTTGTAAATACTGAACAATCTGACATTAGGGAAAGAAATGGCACTAATAATTGTAATAATTGTAAAACCCAGAGTAAAATAACCCAATCGAAGGTCAGCATTTCTTAGAGTGAAACACTAAATAGCTCTGGTGGCCCCAATGTAGTTTCTGCCCCCTTTGACTGCACATCACAGTCTGGCCCTAGACTGAAAGAAAATAGAGATCTTGTTCTGGAATGTGGCAGGCCTCAAAGGTAAACTGTCTAACCCTGCCTGGCTGGAGTTCATCTATAATTTTGACATTATATGTATTCAAGAAACTTGGTCTGATAACATCTTACATCTTAATGGTCTTAAGACATTTTCCGATCCAGCAGTGCCATCAAGTAAGGGAAGGAATAAGGACGGCCTTTGCATTTATGTGTCCTATAGGTTAAATGCTCACAAGATAGATCTCATAAAGTCTAAAACCTATTATCAGGTGTGAAAAATCAACTTAGATATTAAGTATTATTTAGTCTTGTCAAATTTGTATAATAATATACCAATTGCGGACACCAGACAAATCTTGATGCATTTGCAGAGAGATTTGGACAAGACCCAAAGAAGTTCTGGTAAAGACTACTGTATAATCTGGGGCGGGGATTTTAATTGTGGACCCTGCCCATATTATTGTGTTTTTATCTAGGAACCTAAATCGATATTTCTATTTTATGCCCTTGTACGGTTATAATCAATAATATCCCTATAATGGCATAGGATTCATATCAATATCTAGTTGTAGCCCATGCAGTCACATTAAGCAACTCTACTTCCCCGGACCCCTAGAAAGCACAACGAGTTCTCTAAACAAACCAAACCTCCAGCAACCTGGGAAATCCCCATTTGCTTTTGTTTTGATTTGTCCTAGAACTCCTGCGAGCACTGAAAGAACGGCTAGTTCTTAGTGACATCTTTATTGACGTCTTATGTCCAACCTTACGTCAAACCCGACACCTTTTCAGGTATAAATATACCAACGTTGCCTTAAGCAAACACACAGTGGTGGTTTTGGGGCCGAGCAGCTATCTACTTGCCCGAGAGCCCAGCTGATGTGAGAGCCCACTGACGCTGCCCCTCCTCTTTGACGCACTGAGAGAGACGCTGTCTTTTCTCCTGCAGAGAAATCCAGCTCAGGTGTTCTCAGCCGCCTTCGCGGGCTGCTGGGATATCGAGTCCTGAAAGAGAGATACCAGACCTCCTGCATTCTATTACCCAGGTACGGAGCTGACTAAACCCTTAAAGAGAATTCTTGAGTCAGATTCTTGGCAAAACCAACTTAACTTAAACTGCTACTTACTTACTCCTTCCCACGTATTAGGCTTAGGTCAGGTAAACTGGGGTAGGCGTACTTTAGAAGCACCAGTTGAGTACGTTAGTCAATGTATATATGTATGTATATATTTTATCCATTTTAAAGTATCTTATGGCTAAGAAACCATATCAATGCTTTTACAGTATTATTTCATAATACTCCTTTTACTGTACGCACTTTACTTTACATTAAGTATTGCAATTATGGCAATTCATTTCTCTTGCATGAGACAGAAGACTGCTCAATAAATTACACCTTTTTATTGAAAACGCCCGTCTCTTTTTTCTCTGCACTCTGGTGAAACTAAGTACGCACAATTGACTGAGTGAAATAGCTGTCTATTGTTTTCACACAACTCTAGAGATACACTCTTATTCTGAGGGAGCATAGTTGTCATGTTTTATGGTTGTCAGAAGCTAATCCCTTCTTGTCTATCCAGGGAGGTTAAACTCCTCCTCGTTTATTCGAGAAAGTTTCTAGTGACCTCTGAGCTAGCTGGCAAACCTTAAGTCTAATATAGTCAGTAGAGACCTAGTCGACTTCAGTCCTACGTCTACACTGCTGAATATATTATTCCAATGCGCAGCGTCTATTTGGAATATAGGAACTACACTACATGGCGCCCAACACTTGGTAAGGCGATAAATCTAACGCAAGACGTTAGAGTAACTCAGTAGTGCTTTTTCACACAGACCCTTTTTCCCGTAAATACTCCAAAATACGTCTGGAGTGGGTAAAAGGTTCAAATCCGCCGGAACTTAGTAGGAAGAGATTCCTATGTATAGTTTTTGGTTTAGTCAACATTGAAGGATACAGTGTTCCAAAATAGTGTGCACCTAATCTTTGTTTCCTTGGAAACCTGCTCTGCAAAACTTCCATTAAAACAATGTCAACTAACGGCGACAGCAACGAAACCGGTGAAGCTGCAGTAGATGCGAATCAACGGGGTTTCGATGTTACAGGGTTTAATGAAAATTAACCGGGTGCAATTATCATCCCGGCAAACATAAGAAAAACTATAACTATTAAACTTATAGAAAACGGACTGACATCACGAGGTGGTACAGTCATATTCGTGGTAGAGGCCCATGAATATCGGCAGACAGAGGTATTCTATTCATGGATAAACTTTCCAGCAGCAAACGCTGTAACACACGAATTCCACTAATACAAAATAGAGGAACCTCCGGATCAATACACTCCTTTCGAGGAGGGTGAAATCCCATTAAAATATCAAGAGCACCTTCTCTGGTTTAAAGGCGCCCTAACACATAAAAATCACATAACCAGGCTCGGTCCACTAGGTAGACCAGGAGCAACGTGGCCGGTTCTAGCCAGCTACACACCACATCCAGACATTGATAAAATGTCAAGCAAAGAACTCTTAGTTAAAATAAAAGAATTAACAAAGGCATATAGAGAGTTTGTTCAATTGGCAATGGGGGATATAACTTACCTCCAGAAATGGAAAGAAACAGATATAGCAGACCAACCAATTGAACTTGCCAGAATCCTAGAAAAATCCTATGAAGAACTAGGTAGGGATAGTTTGGGTGGGAAACCGGTAAAACCCCAACTAACTGAAAATCCTGAAAAGATACTTATTAGAAATAATCTAAACATTCCGAAAAAGAGCTGGGATTGAAATAAACAATCCACTCCCAAAGAAAAAAGATTCCAGTCCAGAGGAAGGTCTCCTCGGCGGAGAGAAAGATCTCCAGATCAAGGACACAAGTCTCCCCAGAGGGAGCCCTCTGAGAAAAGATACAACCTTAGAAATAGGGATAATTTGAAAAAACCTGATAGATTTCAAGATATTGATACACGTCCCTCTCGATCTTTTCAGACTTCCTCGCAGAAATCGGAAAGAAGAGGACGGTCAGAACACAGGGAAGAGCACGTCAAGTCCAAAGACAAGGAACCTGCTCAAAGTGAAAAATTACAATTTCCAAGAAAGAAGGTAGCCAGTATTGAAATAATCAAACATGCCGAGGATACTGAGGACACAGCTGAAAAACGGAGAGTGGGCCCAGACAATGCTAGACAGCGCAGCAGAAGTGACAATAGCTCGCAAGATCCTGATGAATCATCTGGAGACAGTGGACACGAATGAATACATTCAGGTGGAAACTGCAGATACCAGAGTTAGCAAACCTCATAAAATATACGAAATAACATTGCGTATAGAGGAAGATAAGACTAGGAAAGTAAGGGGTCTGTTTTGGGATAACCTTTCAAAAGGCTATGACATCCTATTAGCTGAGAAAGACTGGCCACCAGAGTTTGTCAGGGAGTTCCCTCATGGCGAAGAAATGATTATGCCTGCCTTCTCAAATCATATTCCAATTCATAGAAAATACACATATGCAAGAAAATGGGCAGTAGCCCAAGCTCCTGCATTATATAAAAATCATGTAGGATGGGATGAGGACTCCCCTCCTCACAAAATCCAGTTAAAATGTCAACCCACTGCACAAAGGCAGTACCCAATTAAGCAAGAAGCTAAAAAACAAGTCAGGGAGATCTTAGATCAACTTGAATACTAAGGGGTGATCGAAACATGCACCTCTCAAATGAACAATACTTTGTTTCCTGTCTCCAAGCCAGACGATTCATAACGTCTAGTCTTGGACTACAGACACCTTAACTCATGTTGCAAGACATTTGCAGTACAAAACTCACATAGTGCAGCATTAATGAATAATATTGTTCGCAAAAAATACAAAACAACATTAGACATCTCTAATGGATTCTTTTGTCAAAACATTGCACCTGAAAGCAGGTATTTAACCGCTTTCTCAATAATGGGGTCACAGAAAAATTTCTGTCGACTCCCACAGGGATTCAAGAATAGCCCCATATTATTCTCAGCAAAGGTAACAGAGTTACTACAAATATATGATGAAGAGATTATCTTATGTCGATGACATCTATCTCACAGATGATGACCTGGATACTCACTTGAAAAGAGTGAACACCATAATACTTGGGTTCGCAGCAGAGGGTTATAAATTCAACTTTAAAAAGTCACGAATTGCCCATCTAACTGTCCTGTTTATAGGATATGAATTATCAAGTGAAGGCAAAAGCCTAGCAGACAACTTCTTAGAGAAGTGCGCTGTACTCCAAGCACCAAAAATGCTGAAGAACTTACAATCAATACTAGGTTTCCTGAATTTCGGAAGAACTTACATTCTAAATTATGCAGAGAGGGTTAAACCTCTCTATGAATTAATAAAACCTGATTTTAAACCAATCAATTGGACTCAGAAACCCACAGAAATTTTGAGATCATTGCAAACAGACATGTTAGCTAAAACAAAATTACAAACGCGCTACAACACATGCAACCTTGTAATCCGAGTCATCCCAGGAAGATACGGATTCACGTGCCTGACCTCTAATGAGGGAGAAACGGTACCAATAGCTTACAAATCACATTTGTACACAAAAGCTGAAATGAAATTCAGTTCAACTGAAAAAATTCTAACTGCAGTTCAGACTGCTATAGCAAAAGAAAGAGCCCTGGCACAAGGTAAACGAATAATAATCGTTACACCGGTACCAGCCCTAGAAGCAGTAACAAAAGCAAGCATTCCAAATGCTAAAGCACCACTTCCAAGATGGATCCAATGGGTTAATTCTCTTGCTGAAACAGACGTAGTATACAAATTTGATCCTAATTTAAAAACACAAGAATTTCTACAATATGAATATGAATGTCCTCTGCCAACCGAAATCCTGCCTCTAGAACACTACGGCTATATAATATATACAGACGGATCAGCACAACCCGCAGTTGGGGGTAAGCAAGCTTACAGTGCTGCGTGCGCGATTGTTAAAGGTCGTTGGCACAAAGGAAAATTTAGACCACTGGTCACTAAAACGCAATCTGTAGGAAATTGTACAGCTCAGCGAGCTGAACTACTAGCATTTAAGATGGAGCTTGAAAATACCGATCGCGAATTCCCCACACTAATAGTGTGCGATTCATATTACTGCGTTCAGTCTTATAATGAATACTTGCAGAACTGGGTTCAAAACGGTTTCAAAGATGAAAAAGGTGGCACAATAAAGCATAAAACGCTTTGGGAACAAATGGTTCTTTTACAGAAAGAACTACAAAAGACTCACGTGATACACACACTGAGTCCTCAACGTGATGGCGTTCACGTTGCGGGGAATTCATTGGCTGATAAAGCCGCGAAGGCAGCTGTGCAAACGGCTTCCGTAGCTGCTATCACCCGGTCAAAAACAAAAATAGACAGCGATATAATGCAAGCTGTCAGTGCGTCAGTAAAACAGGACAGAAAAACACTCCTGAAAGGCTTTCCAGTAAAGTACTCATACATAACTGATGCGAATAATGTTCCTTTTGCTCGAATCCCTGGAGTGGGGGATAGGGCAATTCTAAACATGGAACACAGGTTAGGACTAATTACAGCGGCACACGAAGGGCTCGCTTCCGCACATGCTGGTGTTTCCGCCACAATATCATTATTAAAACAGAGATATTGGTGGCCGCGCATGAGAATACAAACTAAGAAATATGTTCTAGAATGCGAAATATGCCAAAGAATGAAAGTATCAACAGTGAAACGACCAGCACAGACGCCCCTTCTAATCTCAGATAGACCTTTAGCTTGTGTTTACCTGGACCACTGTGGTCCCTTACAAAGGGATGGTAACTATAAATATATCATGGTCGCAGTGGATTCCTGCACGAGATTCATTTGGATGTGGCCCCAGCGCTCGGCTGACGCCAGAACTGTTATAAAAGATTTGCGAGTCTTTATCGGCACATACGCAATTGGCATGCTACATTCTGACCAGGGTCCTGCTTTTAGCTCTCGAGCTTATAAGGAGGCCATGACCAGCATGGGCATTGCATTGCGGTACTCTTGTACCTTCCATCCTGAGGGAAATGGGATTGTGGAAAAAAAAAACGGGACATAAAGCAATCTATAACGGCAAGGGTATTAGGTTCGGGTGATGGGTGGGTCCAACATTTAACAAGTGTCCAACGTAGTCTTAATAATCTGCCACGAAATTCTCTAAAAGGTTTCAGCCCGTACGAACTATTGTTTGGTACTAGAATGCATATTCAGGACATAGATAGTCAGACTTCAGTGGTAGAGAAAAAATGCTTTGATATCAAAGATCTTTTGGCTGTTTTACAGGACTTAAATGAAACAAGAAAAGCCCTGAGCAACATAAAGTTAAAACAGCAGCTAACAGCCACTGAAGATAACCCACCTGCCCCAGCAAGGCCTGTCTGGATTCCAAAGATTGGGGATCTGGTCAGAGAGAAGATCGCGGTGAAGAAGGAATTTGGGCCTTCTTACAGAAAAGCAGTACCTGTCTTAGCTGTCAGCGGAACAAGATCAGTTGTACTACCGCCCCTTGCTGGTAAAAAGGAGAACCGAGTTGTATCCATCGACCTGGTAAAACCACAATCATGTGGCCAATAATAAGTAGTAGGCCCAGTGGACTCCCAAGAAATAGCAGAATACCAAAATTTGCTACAATCCAAGAGGTTCAAACTGAGAGACTAATCACATTTGATAAACCTGCAGTGAATAAAGAAGGACTATGCAACAATGCCATGGAACTTGTGCCTTTTGAAACCCAAATTTCAACTGTTCGTCAAGAAACACCTGTCTACAACGATATAGCCTCAGACTATGCTAATGAAAGAAAAAATGAAAAAGCAAAGGAAAATTCGGAAGCAATTCCAGCAATTGACAGAACTGCATCTGGCTACTTCATCAATTTCGATAACTTTTCTGAAGATCCAAGCGAACCTGAAGAAATGCCAACAACAAAAAATTTCAAAGACAAAGTAACTAAACTCTTTCATCAACTCAAAGAAACCTATCTGATTTCTCCATGGATTGTATTTTGGATTGTGTTAGGTGTACTTTTCCTCCTGCTTTGGCTCATCGTGGTACTTTGTTTGGGAAAATTCATTGAGGGAAAATACAGTACAATGGACACAGCAAGTCAGAACATCAACTTGGTCCTAAAGCCACACAAGTCATCTCACATCGAGAAAAGAGAACTATCATCAGTGAATGTCACAGCCATTCCAATACCCGGTGGGGTAGCTTGGGACAAAACGGATTACGAAATCTATGGCCCGGTTGAACTCTTGAAATATCCACATCAGTTCAAGGTTTCATTAAGTGACTTTGTAAAACCAAGTACATTCTCTGATGATTGGCACTTTGAAAGCATAAATAATATGATGTCAGATTTAGTAATGTCAGCAAAATTTACAGAACATGATTACTTACAGGGTTCGTCGAATTATGAACAGATGTACCGTTACAATCACTTTGCACATCACTATTTACATAAATCTGCTCAACCTATAAATGTTTTTAAGTATAACCAATGTGAACATTGTGCAACTCCACCTAAAAGCAGTTCGAAAACATTTTATGAGAAATTCCCATACTTCTCAGGGTTTAACGCAAGTGATGCAGAAACGTTTTATTTTAAACAGTTAAATAAGACAGGGATAAAAACGATGTTGACAAATACTAAATTGATTTATTCTGAAACATTTTATGAAAAAATGATTACATTTGGTTTTGATTTCTGGAACAACAACATTGAAACGAAAACCATCTGGGGTACAAGAAATTGGCAGGTCCAAGGTTTAGAAGCATTATTTAGAGCCTGCATGATCCCAGAGCAAATAATATTCTTGAATGACACCATTCAACAAACTACTTGTCTTGGCCTAGCTAAGATTAAAGACTTAAACAAACCGTCTATTCCAAAGCCAATACCTGATAGTAATACCACTACAGATGTTGAGATAGACATATCCCACATTTTGCACCAAAACAGAACACATCCTGATTGGAAAAAGTGGTTGATCTGGCCAACAGACACAAATAACTGTCAAGATAGATTCCTGAACAAAATACAGGGGTTCAAAATGACCAGACCAGACCCTAGATACTCCCAGAGACAACATCCAGGGATAGTAACAACATACAGTGTAGGGAAACTATGCCTTGAGTGGCTACAGAAATCCACACTGGCTGAAATTAAGCAACACTTGACTTTACTTAAAGACGGTGCTGACTTGCGTGATTTCATAATGGGACCACGCAAACAGCGTCAAAAACGTTTCATAGCGGCCGGTATATGCGCTGCCTACAACGAAGCTTGGAAATTAACTCAAATTGAGACAGCAGAAAAAATACGAGAAATTGATCGTATTAATTTGGAAAAATCACTTTCTGTTGTGGACAATGGGTTAACGACTCTGTCCTCCAGAATATATTCACTGGACAGTATTGTATCATCTGCTATCGATATAATAGATCAGAACTTACTAATGTTACAACATGGTCAGTCCCAATTACGTTCTATTGTACAGCTCAGCTGGACATTGCAAAATCTGAGTTCAGGCTACGTGCCATGGCGTTTGATAAACACAACGTCATTATTCTGTATCTTTAACCTTACTGATAAACAAATCAGTTTGGCACAAAAAGGAGCAGACTATACGATTCTGGGCATTGAAAAATTTGAGAGATTACCATTGACAATGTCAGAAATACCTTTCATTGAATGGATAATACACAGAATAATTACAATTCCGATAACAACTTTCCAATTTAAATACTGCCAAGAGTATATACCAGCGGGCCAGTATGAAAGGTTGGGTAAAGAGTACATTAGGTCATCATGGAAATTGCCATACACACACACATGTTATAGTGAAAAGAAACAGAATGTATTTCTTAGTGGTAACAATTGTAAACAATCACTGAGCGGTATACTTCTGTGCGAAGGTATTAATTTGCATGGGGCCTGTGAGGGGACTTCAAATAACCTTTCATGTCACCAGCACGGCACACCTGCAACACAAATAGAGCCATTCTTTAGACGGCTTTCTAACGGGAGCTATATTCTAATAAAGGACCACCGCTGTTGTGGCATGGTGCCAGGGAAAGCCTATCTCGTAAGCGTTAGTTCCATGGTCACTTGCTGTATGCAAGTATTGTATCCAAACAGCTCTCCAGATACGGAGGCGACGATTTGGCCTTCTTTGAATATCTCTTCTATTCGAATTGATACTTTAAGCAGAATGAAGTCTGTTCTTTTACAGACAACCGTGCCTTTAACGTCATCAAAAGAAACATATGATCTTCTGGTTGCAAGGACAACGGCAGAGATACATACCCTTTTATCAACAAATTGCCCCATGCATTTCGTAGAAATGCTAACCAAATCCTAAATATGTCTGATACCAGTGGTATCCCACATATATTTGAGACAATTTTTTCGGGACTGTTAACACCCTTTGAAACAGTTCTGGTTATTTTTCCCAATTTTGTCCATTCTGTCTTTGGCGGCCTACCACTACTCTTGGGACTCGTAGCAGGAATTTTATTTTTGGTCCTTCTGCTCCGATATGGCAAGCCAAGTCGCAGACAAGACTCCAGCAACGATGGAAGAAACGATCCTAGCTATACGCTATCGGGACCGCATAACTAAAGTCCTTTCATTAGCCCGGCTAAGAGATCTGAATATGACCTGGTTTCTTTCATTCAGACCAATCTGGCAAAATTGCATCTTAACTGTGCTTCGATGTATGCTATGCGGAGAAGAATGTGTGTTGGACGTCTGTCTTACACTACCATCAGCAGTACCATTGGATACAGATACTTTGCTAAGTCCTGTAACGGCTCATGCATCGTGTTGTCCCCAGCGGCTACCCATTCTGATGACGGCATTCGTTGAGACTTCACCACTATGATTAAGTGGCAGTAAAGTACGAGATGAGAGCAGCATCACCCAGGTACGACCTTCTGTGAGCATTGCTGATCCTGACATTGATGATAGCAATCATTCTCACGACTGCACTGTTGCGGCACTTCCAAACTTGGTCGAACTTTCACCTGATATCGTAGACCAATTTTTTGCGAGTCTGTCTGAAATGATGTTCTCCCCTGAACAGAAAGAATAACTTTTTAAGCAACGAGCACACAGCGTTCCTCTGAACTCTGAATTCGGCCTTCAGTTTGATAAACAAAAGCTACTGAAAACATTTGGAACTATTTTTTCCTCTGAAAGCGAAATTAAATTTTTTTCAACTTCCAAAATATTTACCTTTTTCTGGCACATGTACTCTGTTTAAAGTAGAACTATTATTAAAGAACAGAGCTTCTATTTTTAGGAACTCTAGAGACAATATATTACCTCAGCCTCTAGCACATTTACAGCAACTGTATTTATATGTGATTGAATGGTCTCGACCTTCTTTTCTGTATTAAGAACCATTTCATGTGTAATTTTCGCAAATCGTTCAGCTAATATATATAATATAAGCATGTTTAACTGAATGATTACACTGCTTGAAAAGCGTATAGTACCAATAATCATTTTCGTGTATTTCGCATACACCATTTTGAATGCAAAAAATGTATTTTGGGGTGGGTTGGAATACACATGCACCTTTAAATGTTTACTATTGCTTAGTTTTAGTAATGATGGACATTAGATCGTGGAGTGGTTATTATGTTTTTATCTAGGAACCTAAATCAATATTTCTATTTTATGCCCTTGTACGGTTATAATCAATAATATCCCTATAATGGCATAGGATTCATATCAATATCTAGTTGTAGCCCATGCAGTCACATTAAGCAAGGCTACTTCCCCGGACCCCTAGAAAGCACAACGAGTTCTCTAAACAAACCAAACCTCCAGCAACCTGGGAAATCCCCATTTGCTTTTGTTTTGATTTGTCCTAGAACTCCTGCGAGCACTGAAAGAACGGCCAGTTCTTAGTCACATCTTTATTGACGTCTTATGTCCAACCTTACGTCAAACCCGGCACCTTTCAGGTATAAATATACCAATGTTGCCTTAAGCAAACACACGGTGGTGGTTTTGAAGCCGAGCAGCTATCTACTTGTCCGAGAGCCCAGCTGATGCGAGAGCCCACGGATGCTGCCCCTCCTCTTTGACGCACTGAGAGAGACGCTGTCTTTTCTCCTGCCGAGAAATCCAGCTCCGGTGTTCTCAGCCGCCTTCGCGGGCTGCTGGGATATCGAGTCCTGAAAGAGAGATACCAGACCTCCTGCATTCTCTTACCCAGGTACGGAGCTGACTAAACCCTTAAAGAGAATTCTTGAGTCAGATTCTTGGCAAAACCAACTTAACTTAAACTGTTACTTACTTACTCCTTCCCACGTATTAGGCTTAGGTCAGGTACACTGTGGTAGGTGTATTTTAGAAGCACCAGTTGAGTACGTTAGTCAATGTATATATGTATGTATATATTTTATCCATTTTAAAGTATCTTATGGCTAAGAAACCATATCAATGCTTTAACAGTATTATTTCATAATACTCCTTTTACTGTACGCACTTTACTTTCATTAAGTATTGCAATTATGGCAATTCATTTCTCTTGCATGAGAAAGAAGACTGCTCAATAAATTACACCTTTTTATTGAAAACGCCCGTCTCTCTTTTCGCTGCACTCTGGTGAAACTAAGTACGCACAATTGACTGAGTGAAATAGCTGTCTATTGTTTTCACACGACTCTAGAGATACACTCTTATTCTGAGGGAGCACAGCTGTCATGTTTTTTGGTTGTCAGAAGCTAATCCCTTCTTGTCTATCCAGGGAGGTTAAACTCCTCCTCGTTTATTCGAGAAAGTTTCTAGTGACCTCTGAGCTAGCTGGCAAACCTTAAGTCTAATAGAGTGAGTAGAGATCTAGTCGACCTCAGTCCTACGTCTACACTGCTGAATATATTATTCCAATGCGCAGAGCCTATTGGGAATATAGGAACTACACTACAATATATCGTGGGAGATGTTTGTGGTGTAGATCCAGATGATGCAAATGATTCGTCCCATTTTCTGCATACCGCTCCTGGAGATTTATTTAATTTGTTAAAATAGTCTATGGACTTGGGATTTGCAAACAGTGTCTGTTTACCCCCAACCCCTTTTAATAGTACCTTTAATGGACGTGGCTTGTTTTCAGCCATTGACCATATACTGGTATCAAACATATATGCGGACAAAATACACAATTTTAAACTACATACTGTTGCTTTTAGCGATCATTATCCGATCAGTGTCCTTTTAAAACTCCCTGCCAAAGTATTAACAAGTAAGACATCGGTAACTCAATTGGCAGGAGATATTGCTATCGATAGACAAAATGGTTACACAGTCAAATGGGCGGGTGTAAATCACAATGAACTTTGTAAGCATTTTCTGACTGTCTGCAAAGATGATTTTATAGCCTGCCTCGATGAAAATACAAATAAAACAGATATTCTTAGTTCGCTTGGGAAAATAACTCAGACTATACAAAACACACTATGGGCAAAAAGTAAGAAAGGGGCTGATAAGAGAAGTGGTCGGGTTGATTCCAAATGTTCTCAAACCCATACAGCCTTGATAACCGCCTTATACAAGCCCATAAAAGATCGAGCAGATATATAAAGGGCAAGACTAGCCTATAAGACTTCTCTTAAGGAACGCAAGGAGATCATAAAGTCGGAACTATTACAAGATCTAAAACGAGGATCAGCCTTGAAAGATACAAAAGGTTTCTGGAAGGCAGTGAATGCCCCTTTCCTTGCCCCAGGTAACCTGCCCAGTATCAAAATAGCAATAGGGGAGGATAAATGGGTGTCCCACTTTTTTGGCCTTTATAGTAATCAGGTGGAACCCCAAAATGAGGTGGCTATATGTTTAAATCCTCCAAACTATCTTCCTATTGAAATTGACTTTGACACCCAGGATGTTATCTTGGCCATTAATGAAAGTAAGGGGGGAAAAACCCCGGGCCCCGACAGTAAACCAGTGGACTTATTTAAATCCGATTCATTGCTATAGGGACCCCTGCTAGCCCTGGTTTTAAAAGCTTGTTTCTCCCTGGGATTCACAGCCACGTGGATGGAATCAATACTTGTCCCTATTTACAAGAAGGGTAATCGGGGCGATCCGTCCTGCTACAGACCAATATCATTACTAGACTATTTTGCAAAGGTGGCTGGGCATGTCGTTTTAAACCGCCTCCAGTTAGGGGCAGACGAAAACTGTATAATTTCTGAATTACAGTACGATGTCCGCCAAGGTGTGGGAACCATTGAACAATGTCTGAATCTGAACTTACTGGTATGAAACGATTTAAAGGCTAAAAAGGGGAATTTATTTTTATGTTTTGTTGATTTGAGTTCAGCCTTTGACTGTGTTAACCATCAGAAGCTATGGAGCATTTTAGATGTCATGCAGGTTGATCCACCCATTCTTAATTTTTGAAAACAGTCTTATTTAGATGCTAGGGCCCGGGTGCGCTATGGAAGGGGCGGTGATCTCAGTAAGACCCTACCGGTAAAGAAGGGGGTGAGGCAGGGGTGCGTGTTGGCACCCCTCTTGTTCACTCTTTATATTAATAGCCTGGGAGCAAAATTAGGCAATGACTGTCTTGATTTGCCATGCATAAATGGACGGCCAATAGGAGCTTTATTATATGCTGACGATGCCGTCTTATTGGCTCGTACCCCCATTGGCCTACAAAATGTAATTAACAGCTTTTCTGCCTATATGTTAGAACTTGATCTTCGTGTTAATATAACCAAAGCATTTACAATTAAATGTTGTAAGCCCAGTATCAAGTGCCGAGAATTCGTCATTGAAAACAGGAAACTCGAACACACGGCTCATTTTTCTTACCTGGGCATTGTTTTTGAAAAAAGGGGTCTACGGGCTAAAGCTTTTGAATCTAGGAAATTATTATTTTGTAAAGCCACTGGTGCTATAATCAACTTTGCAAGGAAATTGGAGAGGCACCCTGTTGCAGACTTAATAACAATCTATAAATTGAAATCATTTCCTGTTGCTATGTATGGAGCAGGCATCTAGGATTATGCCAATGCAGAGTGCCTGCAAATAGTTGAAAACAGTTTCCTGAGATATCTTGTAGCTGTACCCAGTAGCACAGCCGCATTCGTATGCCACGTTGAGTTGGGGTTGCCTTATCTTTTAGATTTGATTAAATTGTAGGCCATTTTGATGTGGCATAAAGTTTGGACTGGTGTCTCCGCTGGTTTGAACAGGGACCTGATTAAAGATGGTTTTTCCCTTGATGTGGTTGATCGTATCTTCTGGTTGACTTATGTTAAACATTTTTTTAGAGAGTTTAGGACATCCGGAATATTTCTCTAATCCTGACACTTTGAACAATATTACTAGAAATAATATAACTCATTATGTTTGGACTATTTGGAGTCCATTACTCTATCCAGTAACATTGTAAAACCGTCGGTGAGTACACACCAACTACTCTTGACTCAACCAGGGATACAACCATCTTTACTGAACACTGCAGGAGCTTATGATAGATTGTTATTGACGCGCCTACGCCTACGCATTTTTCACACTAGGGTTACCATCCCAAAAATCAACGACTGGTCCCGCACCTTATGTTTATGCCTGTGTGACAATATCTCTGTTCAGTCGACAATCCATGTTATGTTTTTTGCAAGTTTTGTTCTATGCCCAGGAAAAAATGGATATTACCAATTTTAATGAGTTAGGCTTGAGACAATGTCGCCCTGCCTTTCTAAAGCTGCAATATCTGAATGACAGATCTGTGACTGATCGCATTGCTAAATATTTGAAAGGGGTGGTCAGACAACGGCTGTCAATGGATGGTCCTATTTCTTCTTAAAGCATCGCTTGAATTTGTATTTTGTATATATAAATGAAATGTATGTTTTTATTGCTTATTATGTTTTGTGCTTTTATGGCTTAACAATTTTTAAATCAAATAAAGCGTATTCTGATCTGATCTGACTCTGTGTGTCTGCATGTGCCTGAGTTCCTGTATGCCTGTATGTGCCTTGAGTGCCTGTGTGTTCCTATGTGTACCTCTGTGTATCTGTGTACCCCTGTGTGTGCCTATTAGTGCCTGTGTGTGCCTTTGTATGCCTGGGTGAACCTATGAGTAACTTGGTGTGCCTCTGTGTGGCTGGCGTGCCTATGTGGCTATGAGTGCCTCTGTGTGGCTGTGTGTGCCTGTGTGTGCCTATGTGTGCCTCTGTGTATCTGTGTACCCCTGTGTGTGCCTATTAGTGTCTGTGTGTGCCTTTGTATACCTGGGTGAGCCTATGAGTGACTTGGTGTGCCTCTGTGTGGCTGGCGTGCCTGTGTGGCTATGAGTGCCTCTGTGCCGCTGTGTATAACTGTGTGTGCCTATGAGTGTCTGTGTGTGCCTGTGCATGCATGTGAGTGCCTGTATGTGTCTCTGTGTGCCTATGAGTGTCTGTGTGTGCCTCTATGTGTGCATGTATGTGCCTTTGAGTGCCTGTGGGTTTTGTACCTGTGTGTGTCTGGGTGTCCCTGGAAACAAATGAACAGTGGCATTTGCAATCTACGTGAGAATTAATTCAAACTCTGGCTTCTGTATGTTAAAGATGTTCTGAGGTGTGTGGACTGGACACAAACCATCACGTTTGCTACTGAATGCGCATTTGTCTGCTCTGCACTGCTATGTAGTTGGCCCTGTCTGGTGTGTGGTTGTCCCTGTCTGGAGTGTGGTTGTCCCTGTCTGGAGTGTGGTTGTCCCTGTCTGGAGCATGGTTGTCCCTGTCTGGTGTGTGGTTGTCCCTGTCTGGCGTGTGGTTGTCCCTGTCTGGTGTGTGATTGTCAATGTCGGGTGTGTGATTGCCCCTGTATGGTGTGTGGTTGTCCCTGTCTGGTATGTGGTTGTCCCTGTCTTGTGTGTGGCTATCCCTGTCTGGTATGTGGATGTCCCTGTCTGGTGTGTAGTTGTTCCTGTCTGGTGTGCTGTCCCTGTCTGGAAAGTGTCTGTCCCTGTCTGGTGTGTGGTTGTCCATTTCTGGTGTGTGGTTGTCCCTGTCTGGTGAGCGGTTGACCCTGTCTGGGGTGTGGTTGCCCCTGTCTGGTCTGTGGTTGTGTTTTGTCTGGTGTGTGGTTGTCTCTGTACGTGGTTGTCCCTGTCTAGTGAGTGGTTGTCCCTATCTGGTATGTGGTTGACCCTGTCTGGTGTGTTGTTGTCCCGGTCTGGTGTATGGCTATCCCTGTCTGGTGTGTAGTTGTCCCTGTCTGGTTGTCCCTTCATGGTGTGTGGTTGTTCCTGTTTGGTGTCTGGTCATCCCTGTCTAGTGGATAGTTGTTTCTGTTTGGTATGCTGTCTCTGTCTGGTATGTGGCTGTCCCTGTCTGGGCTGGGGTTGACCCTATCTGGAGTGTTGTTCTCCCTGTCTGGTGTGTGCTTGTCCCTATCTGGTGTGTGGTTGTCCCTGTCTGGTGTATGGTTGTCCATGGCTGGTGTGTGTTTGTCTTTGTCTGGTTGTCCCTGTCTGGTTGTTCCTGCCTGATATTTGGTTGTCCCTGTCTGGTGTATTATTGTCCCTGTCTGGTGTGTGGCTGTCCCTGCCTGGTGTGTAGTTCTCCCTGTCTGGTGTGTGGTTGCACCTTTCGGGTGTGTGGTGGTCTCTGTCTGGTCCCTGTCTTTTGTGTGATTGTCCCTGTCTGGTATGTGGTTGTCCCTGCCCGGTGTGTGGTTGTCTCTGTCCAGTGTGTGGTTCTCCCTGTCTGGTGTATGGTTCTCCCTCTCTGGTGTGTGGTTCTCTCTGTTGGGTGTGGGGTTGCCCCTTTCTGGTGTGTGATAGTCTCTGGTGTGTGGTTCTCGCGGTCTGGTGTGTGGTTGCCTCTGTCTGGTGTGTGGTTCTCTCTGTCTGATGGTTAGTCTTCTCTGTATGGTTTGTGGCTGTCTCTGTCTGGTGTGTGATTATCCCTGTTGGGTGTGTGGTTCTCCCTGTCTGGTGTGTGGTTCTCCCTGTCTGGTGTGTAGTTCTCCCTGTCTGGTGTGTGGTTCTCTCTGTTGGGTGTGTGGTGGTCTCAGTCTGGTCCCTGTCTGGTGTGTGATTGTCCCTGTCTGGTATGTGGTTGTCCCTGTCTAGTGTGTGGCTGTCCCTGTCTGGTGTGTAGTTCTCCCTGTCTGGTGTGTGGTTCTCTCTGTTGGGTGTGTGTTTGCCCCTTTCTGGTGTGTGTTGGTCTCTGCCTGGTGTGTGGTTCTCCCTGTCTGGTGTGTGGTTGTCTCTGTCTGGTGTGGTTCTCCCTGTCTGATGGTTAGTCTTCTCTTTATGGTTTGTGGTTGTCTCTGTCTGGTGTGTGATTGTCCCTGTCTGGTGTGTGGTTGTCCCTGTCTGGTGTGTGGTTCTCTCTGTTGGGTGTGTGGTTGCCCCTATCGGGTGTGTGGTGGTCTCGGTCTGGTCCCTGTCTGGTGTGTGATTGTCCCTGTCTGGTATGTGGTTGTCCCTGTCTGGTGTGTAGTTCTCCCTGTCTGGTGTGTGGTTCGCTCTGTTCAGTGTGTGGTTGCCCCTTTCTGGTGTGTGGTGGTCTCTGTCTGGTGTGTGGTTCTCCCTGTCTGATGGTAAGTCTTCTCTGTATAGTATGTGGTTGTGTCTGTCTGGTTTGTGATTGTCCCTGTCTTGTGTGTAGTTCTCCCTGTCTGGTGTGTGGTTCTCCCTGTTTGGTGTGTGGTTCTCCGTGTCTGGTGTGTGGCTGTCCCTGTCTGGTGTGTAGTTCTCCCTGTCTGGTGTGTGGTTCTCTCTGTTGGGTGTGTGGTTGCCCCTTTCTGGTGTGTGGTTCTCCCTGTTTGGTGTGTGGTTCTCCGTGTCTGGTGTGTGGCTGTCCCTGTCTGGTGTGTAGTTCTCCCTGCCTGGTGTGTGGTTCTCTCTGTTGGGTGTGTGGTTGCCCCTTTCTGGTGTGTGGTGGTCTCTGTCTGGTGTGTGGTTCTCCCTGTCTGGTGTGTGGTTGTCTCTGTCTGGTGTGTGGTTCTCCCTGTCTGATGGTTAGTCTTCTCTGAATGGTTTGTGGTTGTCTCTGTCTGGCGTGAATGTTCCTGTTTGATGTGTGGTTTTCCCTGTCTGGTGTGTGGTTCTCTTTGTTGGGTGTGTGGTTGCCCCTTTCGGGTGTGTGGTGGTCTCTGTCTAGTGTGTGATTGTCCCTGTCTGGTGTGTGATTGTCCCTGTCTGGTGTGTGATTGTCCCTGTCTGCTGTGTGATTGTCCCTGTCTGGTATGTGGTAGTCCCTGTCTGGTGTGTGGTTCTCTCTGTCTGGTGTGTAGTTCTCCCTGTCTGGTGTGTGGTTCTTTCCAGGGGTCAGAGGAGGTGAGGCCTGTCAAGGGCTGCAGAGGAGGTGAGGCTTGTCCAGGGGCGCAGAGGAGGAGAGGCCTGTCCAGGGGTGCAGAGGAGGAGAGGCATGTCCAGGGGTGAAGAGGAGGTGAGGGCTGTGCAGGGGTGCAGAGGAGGTGAGGCCTATCCAGATGCAGAGGTGGTGAGGCCTGTCCATTGGTGCAGAAGAGGAAAGGCCTGTCCAGGGGTGCAGAGGAGGAGGTGAGGCCTGTCCTCAGGGTGCTGTAAGGTGAGGCCTGTCCAGTATACAGAAAAGGTGAGGCCTGTCCAGGGGTGCAGTGGAGGAGAGACCTGTCCAGGGGTGCAGAGGAGGTGAGTCCTGTCCACGGTTGCAGAGGAGGTGGTGAGACCTGTCCAGGGGGCGCAGAGGAGGAGATGCCTGTCCGGGGAAGCAGAGGAAATGTAAATGAAAGTTGTTGATGTCGGCCAACCACCATGGCCTCACGGATGTGATCCGTATGAGCTCCACTGCATTAGCTCGGAAAATCAATGTTTAGAGAGCACCTTTCAAAGTCCTATCCTAAAGTGGAGGAAGCCGCGAATAGGAGATACTGAGGGGGCTGCATATTAACCCCTTGATGCGCAGACGAGGGACGCAGCGGGCACCATCTATATCGAGACTGCTGATTGCCTCCGGGCCCAGGTGGGGACGCACCCATCTACTGAGGGTACTAACCAGATCAGATACTACTCAGCTCAAGAAACAGGAAGTGGGGGCGGAGTCAGGGAGCTTTGCAGTAAACACCACACCCCTACTGGACACCCCAGCTTTAAATCAGCACAGGCTGTTTCCAGGAAAAGTCCTGACCGCTGAAAACGCCGACTGCGGGGCTGGGAGTTCAATGTGAGGAATTGCTGAATGCACGCTGGGCGCTTGAAGACCTGAACGGGGCAAATAGACTGTATTAACTCCATCTAGAGTATCCCTAAAATCGCTGCCTGCCCCTGAACTTCTGCAGCAAGCAGTGGAGCTTTTCCTGGTGACATCTACTCGCCCGCGACCATTCCCTGCTTGGCTACAGTTTTTCTCTCCCTCCTTCGAGCGGAGCCAGGAGACGGGTGAGGACGCCGGTAATGTGCGAACTGCAGTGTGGCATTTAAAGCGCTGAGCTCCGCACCGTGCTGTGTTGACACTCAGCCAACCGACCTCGGCCACCTGGTCAGAAGGACGGTGGATTATCCATATGTGGGTGACAGGGGTCTGCCCGTCTTGCTATACGCAGATGACGCGGTTCTCCTAGCACGAACCCCTAAAAGCCTACAAGTTCTGCTAAACACATTTTGGGAGTTTATGCCAGAAAGAGATCTGGCCTTAAACAATGCAAAATCTTTTATAATGCAGGTAGGGCCTGGATCTAAGCGCCAATACCCATTAATGGTAAATGGAACGAGAGTGCCAACAACCTCTACCTTCTCGTATCTGGGCGTTCTCCTAGATGAGAGACAAAACTGGGCCCCCTTGATTAAGAAGAAGCGGGGGGAGGTGACCAGGAGCAACGCTGCAATTCTTAACTTTGCGAGCAAGATGGGCAATCGCCCAGTGGCCGCAATGTTGAAAATGTATCAAGCTAGGAGCGTAGCCATAGCCACATACGGGAGTGAGTTGTGGGGGTACACCAGAGCTGAAGGGATTCAGGTGGCCGAAAATACCTTCCTAAAACAACTGCTGGGGGTCCCCCAAGGGACATCAAACTTCTCCGTTCATGAAGAAACTGGTGTTCAATACATCTGCGACACCCTTGGCTTGCGCCCCATGCTCTTCTGGCTAAAAAGTTGGCTAAACAAAGATCTCGTTCTTACACACAAAATATACAGGGATTTGTTGAACTTGGACCACATGCCTGTAATACCATGGTTCAAATACTTAATGAGATCCTTTAATGAGCTGGGACGCCTGGATCTTTTCTTAACTCCAGAGTGCATAACAAAGGAAGACGTGGCCTTTGTAAAGGAATCCTATTTAGAGCATAAGCAGATCAAGCGTGAGGAACAGGAACTCCAGAAATCTGGAGCACGCAGACATCTAATGCTCAAAACCTCTCCAGGAGTGGAGGACTATCTTGATGGCCTCTATCAATGCACGAAAGATTTCTGCAGGTAAGGATTAGATTGGACTATTTTCACCTCTTACTGGCAGTACCTAGGGGGAGCCATAAAGGACAGGTGTTAGCACCCTGTGGCTGCGACAACCTGTCTCCACAGGATCTGTTACACTTTGTCCTTTTTTGCGACTTTTATGCGGCCCCCGTAGATTGTTTTTAAAATCTCTCTTAAAAAACAACATTTTTCACAGGCACGCCCAGCTTTGTTTTACCTGCAATTGTTAAAACCCGACTGTATACCGCTGATTGTAGGGTTTTTAAAATGCTCTTTAAGATGCAGAAAAAGCCTGGATTTCAAATGACTAGGATAAAATGTATTACTATGAATTGCTTTTAACTTTATATATTGCCTTTATACTCTTAATTAATGTGTACCGACCCTATTGAACTCATGTAACCTGATCCATGATGTCCATTTTTAAATTCGCTTGTTCACTTGTGTAAATGTAACTTGTATGGTTCTCATTTTTGAAGCCGAATAAAGTTTAAATGAAATGAAATAAATGAATGAAATCAGCACAGCGTAGCAGAGTCGAGAGACTGTGGCATGCAAAGATCTACATGCATTCCTTCCCGAGGCTTCAGGGGATCGCACGCCTTCGCCAGCTCTAACCCCGCAAGCTGAGGGCTGTTATGTTATGTTAAATTAATTTTGTATAGCACACAGCTACCCAAAAAGGGTTTTGCAGCGCTAAACCTGACAGAGAGCAAAAGAAAACAAGACTGCAGAGGGAAGCAAACTATTGGTTAAATAACCACGTTTTTAAAAGTTTCCGAAAATTCATGTAAGAAGTTTTATTACGAAGTGCGATAGGAGGAGAGTTCCACATGGATGGGCCAAGGCAAGCAAATGAGCGACCTCCCATTCTGGAAAGTTTAATCCTCGGCACCAGGAATTTTCCCTGAGTGGTCGATCGTAATAGACGGGACGGTTGATAAAGTTGAACTAAGGTTTGCAAGTATTTAGGAGCAGAGCCAGCCTTGATTTTATACATGTAGCTCAGGCCTTAAACTTAACGTGGTTTTCAATCCTGAGCTAATGAAGGTTACGCAGAACACTGGAGGTGGAAGATGTTTTAGAAAGCTGACAGAGCAGGCTGGCAGCAAAGTTCTGTATTACCTGCAGCCTCCGCATGACATCCTTATTTGAACCCAAATAAAGGATGTTACCGTAGTCCATTCTAGATGTCACAAGTGCCTGGACTACGTTTTTTTTGAGTGGAGACCGGGAGCATCCAGATGATTTTTTTCAACCATTTTAAAATGGTGAAACAAGTAGCTGCCACTTTTACTACCTGCTGCTTCACAGATAATTTGTCATCAATGATGACTCCCAAGTTACAGACATGATCAGTGGGCTGATGTAGAGCACCCATTGCACTAGGCCAGTGCTGTGGGCCCCCAAGATTTTTATTTTTTTCCGAAAATTAGGACTTCAGTTTTCTCGCTGTTAAGCTTGAGTAGATTTAGTTGCATCCAAGATGCAATGTTTTTCAGGCCAATCTGAAGAACTGAAGGTCCAGGCATCCTATCCATAGATAGGGAAAAGATGATTTGAGTATCATCTGCATAGGAAAAAAGGCTCAACCCTGTCTCTTCTGCAAAGGTCGCCAAAGGTTTAACATACAAGTTGAACAGGAAAGGACTAAGGATTGAACCTTGGGGTACCCCATAAGAAGAGGTCTGTATTTTAGAGTTGGCTCTAGATGAAAACACTTGAAATGTCCATTTAGTTAAAAAAGATGAAAGCCAGTCGAGCTCTGAACCGGTGATGCCAAGAGATTGCAAGGACTTAATTAACACAGTGTCGCTGCCTTAGCATTTCTGTTACTCCAAGAAGAGTAGTTTCAGTCGAATAGCCGGCCCTAAAGCCAGATTGAGAGGAGTGCAGAAAGTCAGCAGATTCGACAAATTGGGTTATTTGTAAGTTAACAGAGTATGTGAACAGTTCTGGGCTTTAGAAATAGTGGAAGACACATAGTCCTTCCTAGCTGTTTTACAAAGTGCTTGATAGTACTTTAACGCTTGCTTATATTTTAATTTGGCCTCCTGTGCGTAATTTCTTCTCCAACTTCTTTCCAGAGCTTTACATTTGTTTTCTTCAATTTTCAAGTGCTCCGTGAACCAAGGAGCTGGAAGACGATGATTATAGATTTTTTTTAAAGATAAAGGAAAACAGTACTCAACTGCATTAAAGATCCAATCGTGTATTGAACTCAATGAAGTGGTTGGCATATGATCAATAGAAGGTGTACTATTAGCAAGGCGTTTGTTAAAAGCTTCCATGTCCAGCTTACTCCAATTCCAGGATTTCTGTGGAATACTAGTATTATCAACGTTTGGAGTCACCGAAAAAATACAATAAAATTTAACTGCAAAATGATCTGACCAGCAGATAGGAAGAGCAGGGTCACACTGCAGATCAGATAAGTTTGAAAAAATTGGATCTAGAAGGTGGGCAGCAATATGTGTGGAACCAGTATTACAAAGAATGAGATTTAATGCAACAAACTCAGCGATCAATGTATTGCTGACCGTGCAGTCTGGTTTATCGAGATGTAAATTAAAATCACCCAAAATAGTGAAATTTGCCGCTTTAAGAAGATGGGGGGTGACAAGTCTGGACGTGAAGAAACCCAGGAGCTTGATGGTGCGGGAGGCCGATAGATAAGAATACCAGAAAAGGTCATTTGCGGGGTCATTGTAATTTTAAATAGAGCTGCTTCACAGCTCAGAAAAGATGAATCTTACAGTTTACATTAATAGGATTTATCATAGATTTTAGCAATTCTTCAGCCTTTCCCGTCAAGTCTATCATTTCTAACTATAGCATAGTTAGATGGTAAGCCTGAGGCCACATCAGGGCCGGAGCTATCATGAAGCCACATTTCAGTTACAAAGATGGCATCAGGATGTTCACTATTCAAGAAGTCAAATATGTCCATCCTATGTTTAGGAAGGGAACGGCAATAAATATTCCAAAAAGTAAAAGCTTTATTAATAGGGTTATTGCCCAATGATAAGCTGTTTTTTTAAAAGAGGTGAGTTATTTGAAATCTTACTTGTATAGGCTTTTAAGGATGTTGTGCAAAACATAAAATTACAACAAGGGCAGCAAGACGCATTGTCTAACGGCAGACAAACGTTGCAGTCCGGATCAATAATTGGATCAGTTGTTCAGCAGAATGATGTATTGAGGTGTCAGATTAATAAAATATTTGACCAGGTTCATGGCCCTTGGTCCCGAAAGGGCGCAGACGGGCTTGCCTTTGGCGCACCTTCGGCTGTGGGGCCCCTGGGGGTGCTGTGTCGCATCCCACAGAGGCCTTGTAGTTCCAGGGAAGGCCCTGCTGTCTGTTTTCAAAATGGTGGGCGCGCCATCTAGTGCTTGGCTGAGGGGGTGCTAAACTCCATCGATACTGCACTGATGGCCTGGAGTCATTCTCCATGCACTATCTTTGCTTCCACTGTGGATTAATGACTGCCCAGGTACTGACATATGGGAGGTAATGTCGGTACAGGGTGCTTCTCCCGCAACTAGCTGCCTTGTAACTCAGCCTCTCCAGTTACACTAGGGACCCAGGGCTCCTCTCCTTTCTGGGGCCCGGGGTGCCCCTGTTCCCATCTGGAGACAAGGCAGGGGGCACAACATGAGCTAAAGGGTATATATCGGGGGTTCCCTTTCTCGCGCTTACGGGAGAGTTTAAACTAAAAGACACACCTGCCGTGTTAACGCTAATTTTGCATCTGTGTACTGTGCAAATACAATCAGGCACTAGTGAAACATGCCCAGAACAACAAGCGTGCTACAGTGAGCACCAACAGGTCTGTGCTGACCAACCAGCTACAAACCTTCCTGTCTTGGCAGAGCCCACCTCCATAATTAGAGTAAACAGGAACTGCATCCCCTGATAATGCAGTATACTTCAGCCCTACAAGAGCTTTCCAGGGGATATATTGGCCACACTATAGCTAAATGGACACATTCCAGCAATCTAGAGGGCACAAAGACATCTAAGAAGGCCGTGGCCCATCGCTTGGGGGAACTAACTCGCCAACCTTGTACTTGCATCAGAAGCCATATTCCACAGGCCTCAGAAAACCCCACAAAAGAACAGTGTGTCGAGCTACTTTGAACTGACTGAAGTACAAGACTTGCACTCATCTGCAACCACATAAGGCAAAATGGAATTAACTAAGGAGGATCTCCTATCCTCCCCTCAGGACTTTAAAAAAGAATTGCGAGAAGAACTTAAAGAAGACCTCGCTACCTCTCTGGAGAATTTGCAGACAGACCTCCACTCCAAATTCACTACTCTACAACAAGACGTAGGCTCCATTGGAGTGCGGACACTTGACCTCGATACTACATGCCAGACCCGTGTTCCTAATATACCTTGGGAGAGAGTAAACTCCAATCTGTGTTCCTAGTATATCTTAGGAGTGTGTAAACTCCAACCTGTGTTCCTAGTATACCTTGGGAGTGTGTAAACTCCAACCTGTGTTCCTAGTATACCTTGGGAGTGTGTAAACTCCAACCTGTGTTCCTTGTATACCTTGGGAGTGTGTAAACTTCAACCTCTGTTCCTAGAATGCCTTGGGAGTGTGTATACTTCAACCTGTGTTCCTAGTATACCTTGGGAGTGTGTAAACTCCAGCCTGTGTTCCTAGTATACCTTACGAGTGTGTAAACTTCAACCTGTGTTCCTAGTATACCTTGGGGGTGTGTAAACTCCAGCCTGTGTTCCTAGTATACCTTGGGACTGTGTAAACCCCAACCTGTGTTTCTAGTATATCTTGGGAGTGTGTAAACTTCAACCTGTGTTCCTAGTATACCTTGGGAGTGTGTAAGCTCCAGCCTGTGTTCCTTGTAAACCTTGGGAGTGTGTAAACTTCAACCTGTGTTCCTAGTATACATTGGGAGTGTGTAAACTTCAACCTGTGTTCCTGGTATACCTTGGGAGAGTGTAAACTCCAGCCTGTGTTCCTTGTATACCTTGGGAGTGTGTAAACTCCAGCCTGTGTTCCTAGTATACCTTGGGAATGTGTAAACTCCAGCCTGTGTTCCTTGTATACCTTGGGAGTGTGTAAACTCCAGCCTGTGTTCCTTGTATACCTTGGGAGTGCCAGAAACTCTACCTTGTGTTTCAAGTGTGCTCTCCAACTCATGTTTTAAGTGTGACCTTGAGAGTGCCAGAAAACTCCAACTCATGTTCCAAGTTTTATCCCAGGAGTCCCAGAGTCTCCAAGCTGGGCTATGACTTTTCCTCGAGAGTCTCAGAGATTCCAAGTTGTGAATTTTATCATTCACCTTTCATGCCATATGCAGAAGAAGCGTGTAAGTGAATGTCATGTAAGTTTATGCAATGCACATGCATGATAAGGCCTGTTGGTGTATGATGGTAATTGTGTCTTCTTGTTTTTCCAGTGCATTGCGTCTTTGCAAGCCAGAGGTCCATGTCCTGTGCGCATCTACCTTTGAAGACTCAGCGGCTCTCTAGTTTTTGCTGTGTCGCACACTTGCTGACCGTAACTAGCACCGCAAGTCGCAGTTTACTTTTTTTGTTACAACCTCCCTTCTCCCCAGTGGCCATGCTTTGTTTAGGTCTTGCCCTGCGAGGGATAGGAGGTCTAGCATCAGCTCAAGTGTCTCCACGGTTGGAACCAGGTGAGTGTGAGACACTCTGCGTAACCTGCTAACACCAAGACAAAACAGCAGCAACTCTGGGCCACCTGGAAACGGGTAAAGTGACTAACAGGCAAATGAAACTGCCCTTTGAAACATGGTGTGAGTCCAAGTTGACCTCTCAGGGACAGCCGCCTCTGAAAGAGATCGACACCCGTCCTTTTTAGACCCGGCTGGGTAGGACATGAACGTCTTGCTCAAGGTGACACAGCACAGGCTCGTTTTCATAGACACCAAGATGGATGCCATGACGTATCGCATGGATTCCATAACAAGCAAGATGGAAAAGCATGAGGACCACTTGACGGAGGCTGAACACCACATTTCCACAACTGTGGACATGCTTGCGTCGAAAAGAAAAATGCTTCAAAATATGGAGAAGGTCCTCTGAGTCAATGCTGTAAAAAATGAACATTTAGAGGCCAGGTTGTGCTGCAATAATATTCACATGCTAGGTGCTCACGAATCAGTGAATACTGACCAGATGGAGGACTGCATCGATAGTCTGCTCCTAGGTTTGTTTGGTGGGGAGCGCTTCTCTCGACTACTGGTGGTGGAGAGGACACACAGTGCCACCAGGAGACCCTGCACGGCCAATAACAGCACTTCTGCTAAACTTTTGCCATTGAGATACAGCACTAAGCCGCACCAGAGAAAAGGGGAAATAAACTTTGATGGAAACAACATCTCCATTTACCCAGACTTCACACTGGCAGTCCAGGAGGCCAGGCGTAAGATCCTGCCACAGCATTTTACCTATGGGCGATATGTTATTTACTGAAGCTATGGCTCACACAGGAGCACACTCAGCTATACATGCTCTGTTAGACCTGGCACCTTGGCGTGAGTCTCCCTTCCACTTTTTGCTGATGTGCCTCCGATGTTTTGCTGGTTTTCCGATACTCAGGGCACTGCGCCACGGCTGATCCGTGCCGCAGTGCAAGTGCTCCCTACTGTAAATTGTACATGCGATTGGTATCCATGATTGGTGCATTGGATTTACTGTTAGTCCCCAGTAAAGCGCACGAGAGAGTGCCGGGGCTTGTAGATGCCAATACTGCTGGTGGGCCTGCAGCGCTGATTGCGCCACCCACCGAAGCAGCCGTAAAAGATGTGTCTGGGAACTGCGACCGCAGAACCCGCGTGCGGTCTCGTACTGTCACGCTAGCTGGGCAGGTGTCCCCACCTGCCAGCACCGACCCTTCCCTTGACTACATATTAGTCACCCCTATGGTAGGCCTGCGGGCAGGGTGCGTTGTAGGTGCAAGGTAGGACAAGCCCTGATGTGCGTGGCATGTCCTAGTAGTGACTTACAATGAAGACCGTATCTCACTATTGAAGGCTACCTGCTCCATTAGGCCAGACTGAGCTGCGAGGATTATTACACCCTATAATCCCCGCAGGCTCAAGGAGCATGGTAGCGAGTCATGTTTAGTATGCCTGAACTCAGGATAATGAGATATTTCTTGTAGACAAGTTTATTTCAATATCCTGGGTTTGCAAATGCTACTTTTAGAAAGTTAGCATTTGCTTGCCGAACCATTTCAGTTGCCTCTGCCCGTATGTGTATCCGACTGTCTGGGATGTGTGAGTGACAGGGCTGGAGGGATGACAGGTGGTGAATGCGCAGATTACACCTTAGTGGGAGGGAGGAGTGCCTCTTGACTCGAGCTATCACTGTGCTCGACCTCCACAATGCTGGCTCCACCCTCCTGGGGAGCGGCGGATGACTCTGCCGGCACCTGGCCCAGGAAGGGCGAAGCCCCCATCAACAAGGTACTCTGGCCACTCCTGTCCGGACAATGCTGGCTCCCCCTCCTGGGGGGCGTCTGATGCGCCTGCCCCTCACACCGAAAGCAGAAGCCGGAGTACACCCGCGGGGGTACTCCAGAACTGAGAGTGGCTATGCAAAGGCCCCCCTGGCCTGCGAGAACAAAAGAATTGGCCTATAAAAGACGGAGCCCTGCTCCTTGAAAATTAGATCCAGTTTGGGCCACAGAACGACTCTGCCCTACGAGAAGGACCGCGAGAAGACAAGGAAGGGTGCTGACTCTTGCCTGTGTCTGGTGCCTTGCTGCTGAAGGAGAGGAAGACAAAACGACTACGAAAAGACTTTTTGTGCTACTTTGTGCCAAACTCTGCCAAGAGATCTCCGAGGGCTTGGAATTGAGCTTGCCCCCTGACCAGCGTCCCAGGACCAGTGGATGCTAACTCCCTTGGAAGAAGGCGACTGCGGGTGCTGACCATCGCCGCAGCACCGACAAAGAGGAAGCTCCTCTAAGGCATCCACACCCTCCCGACCACCGTGACCGGGGCCCAAAGCAACAGCGGAAGCACAGTGAGGACCAGCCGCCGCTGGCCCGAACATCGTGACCACAACTGCACTGGGAGCCCGAAAACAAAGTAAAGGAGGACCCGTCCGGTCCGAGCTATCGAGGCGACTGCATAGCGAGCCGTCCCTCACCTGCAAGGACAGACTATTGCCCTACGAGAATCCACAAGGTCGGTAGCCTGCCCGACAGCCCGGCTGTGAGCCCACAGCTGCATCGACATTTGGCTGGGTACGTCCTGCACTTGGGGACCGTACTGCCCTTGTCACCGCCGCACAGCCGCCGTCTCCAAGGTCGGAGCAGACGACGAAGAGAGGACCGTGCCGCCACAGAGCACCGCTGCCCCGGACGACCAGTGACCTGCTCGGCCGAAGAGCCGCAACGATCAGCGACACCGGGAAGGCAACGCGACGTGGGACAGATCCCCTGGAAGCCGCTGGCTCCACAAAGAACTTTGTTTAACGCCGGCCTACGGGCCTCACAAGAACTACGATAAGAACTGTGGTAACCTAAAGCTAATATCCTGCAACCGTATCCGTAAAGTTATTGACTGTATTCACAAGCCTGCGTAAAGTCTATATAAAGAGATATATTTTTACAAGAATACAGTCTGGTCTCGTTGTGTGGTGGGTTAGTTGTGAAGGTGTACTGTTGCAGGTGTTTAACCCTATGTGCCCCAAAGATTAGCCTACGACTGCTTAAGCCACACTACCTAGAGGGTAAGCAGAGGTTGTCTGGAAGGTAACCCTCAGCCCTGACGAGGAAGAGAGAGTCCCTGCTTGTCGCCAGTGTTGCACTGCGCCAACTAGAGCCTCCCCCTTCCTACATTGGACGCAGCGGTGAGGATTTTCGAATTTACACTTGCGATAGTTATACCTGAGCTTCTGACCGCTACACAGGGATTACGGTACAGTTACTAAACCACAGACTTTGCCTTTTGAAAGAAGATTCCGAGTGCCGAAGCCATGCCGGGCACCAAGAGCCTGGATGGAGCAGAGTCCACGACCTCCGAGGTGTTGGAGGTAGAGTGGGACCCCGCCAAAGTGGATAAATATTCCAGGGACGAGCTGAAATTCTTTTGCAAGAAACTCAAAGTTCCGCACGCTGGCTGCAAAAACAAAACGCAGCTCTCCAAGGCCCTGAAAGCCTGGATAGAGTCCCGAAAGACCCCGGAAGAGCAAGACGTCCTCGCCGAGCAGAACGCAACGGAGGAGCAGAATGCGCTTGGGGATCTGATCGATCTCGAGCGGCAGGACAGCGAACACAGCTTTGGAAAAGGCCTGTCGCCAGAGGAGCTGGCGGACAGGAAGGAAACCCGGAATCACGAAAGAAAGTTGGCAGAATTGAAAATCCAGCTGGAGCTTGAAACGAAAAGAATGGCGCTGGAAGAGCGAAAGCACCAGATGGATTATGAGGTGAAAATGAGGGAGATAAGTCTCAAAGAGAGAGACTTGGATCGGCCTCCCTCTGGTGGCAGCACATCGCCAGTGCAGGTAGAGTCAAGAGTGCATATCCCGAAGGACGTAGTCAAGGAGTTCTTTAAGGGGGATGACATAGGACAATGGTTTAGGGCATATGAGGTAGCCATGTCCTCCCACCGGGTCCCTGAGAAGGATTGGGGAGCGGGGTTGTGGGGAAGGTTCCTTAGCGAAGGGAGAGATACCTTGCTAGATTTGCCCGTTGAGAATCAGAGGTCCTATATCCACATGAAAGAAGCTTTGTTGAACCGGTACGGGCTTACCCCTGAAATGTATAGACAGAAGTTTAGGGGATGTACTAAGCGGCCTGGGAATACGTATGTGGAGTATGTGACTTACTTTTGCAGAGCACTGGATGGTTGGGTGAAAGGTAACAAAGTGAATGATTTTCAAGGTCTCTTTGATTTAATTGCATGGGAGCACTTGTCTGATCACTGTTTTCCTGAGTTACGCCAACACCTGATCGATAGCAAGCTGTCCAACCCGAGGAAGCTTGCTGAGGAGGCGGACCGCTGGCTCAGCACCAGGGTCCACAAGGGTCCCGTGGGAGATCCCGCCAAGAGTGGGCAGGGTCCCCAGCAGAAGAGTGGGGGGGACAAGGGGGGAAAACAGAAAGGGTTCCAAAAAGGCCCCCAAAGTAGTTCCCAAGGGAACCCGCAGCAGGGTTCTCAGCCTCCCCCACCCCCGAAGCAGAATGGGGCCCCGACAGGTAAACCTGTTCCAAAGGGGCCCTTCAATTGTTTCAAATGTGGCGAGCCTGGGCACATATCCAGTGACCCCAAGTGTCGCCTATTTGGAAAACCCGCACCCACTGGTGCTCCGCCCCGACAAGTGACTAGCGTTCACCTGGGAGAAGAAATGATGGTCCCGGGGGGTGGAGATCCCGTTCACATGACCCTGGTCTCGTTAGGAGACAGCGAGATGATCCCTACGAACTACCTGCCCTCTAACACTAAAAAATATGGGCAGGTGGTGATCATCAATGGTAAGGAAGCCGAGGCTCTTAGAGACACAGGAGCCAGTGTGACTGCAGTAAGGCAGCACCTGGTGTCTCAAGAGCAGGTTGTACCCCATGCCTACTGTAGGGTTATCAATGCTGATAATTCCGAGAGCCAGTGTCCGATGGCTCAAGTTCCCTTCGAGTGGGGGGGGGTCTCTGGTACTCTGCAGGTCTGTGTGAGAAAAACCATGCCTGTTGACTGTTTGCTAGGGAACGACTTGGAGCACTCCCCTTGGGAAAAGGTGGAGAAAACGACTCACCTGCGGATGGTGGGTCTGCCTGACTGGGCGTGCGTGACCACACGGTCGATGGCAGCCAGTAAGGGTGATCGAGAGGTCCTGGGGCCTGATGGAGAGGCCCAGGAACCGGCCTTAGGGAGAAGGCGCAGGGGGCGCGGGAAACCGGCCCCTGAAGTTCCTACGGTCCAGGAGGAGGCAGACCTTGAGGGGGATGCCCTGGAGCCTACAGGGGAACAGATCGCTGAACTGGGGGACCTGCCTGAGCTGACCCATTGGCAGCAAGAAGGAGGACCCTCCAGGGAGGAATTCTGCAGGGAGCAGAAAGAATGCCCTTCTCTCGTGGGTATGCGGCAGCAGGCTGCAGACCAGGCCAATGGTGTTCAGGCCAAAACACATTACGTGTACTGGGAGAACGACCTCCTGTATTCGGAGCCTAAGGCTGCTGAACCTGGGTCAGCCCGTGTGCTGGTGGTACCCCAGAAGTTCAGAGCCTTCCTACTGGGTCTGGCTCACGATGTGCCTTTAGCAGGACATTTGGGGATGGACAAGACCTATGACAGGCTTGTCACCCACTTTTACTGGCCCCAGATGCACAAGAGTTCCGATACGTATTGCAGAACCTGTCCAACTTGCCAGGCAAGTGGGAAGACGGGAGGGAAGAACAAGGCTCCCCTCCAACCCTTCCCTGTGGTCGGTACGCCATTCCAGCGAGTGGGTATTGACATCGTTGGGCCTCTGGACCCCAAGACAGCCATGGGCAACAGGTTCATCCTGGTCTTGGTGGACCATGCCACCCGGTACCCTGAAGCCATACCTCTGAGGACAGTGACGGCTCCCGTGGTGGGGCGTGCACTGATGGGAATTTTCTCACGAGTAGGATTCCCTCTAGAGGTAGTGAGCGACAGGGGGACCAATTTCATATCGAAGTATATGAAGTCCCTTTGGCAAGAGTGTGGCGTAACGTACAAGTTCACCACGCCCTACCATCCCCAAGGTAACGGGTTGGTTGAAAGATTCAACCGAACCCTCAAAGGCATGATCATGGGCCTGGAAGGTCCGATGAGGCGTAAGTGGGACGTCCTCTTACCATGCCTACTGTTTGCATATCGCGAGGTACCACAGAAGTCCCTAGGGTTCAGCCCCTTTGAACTACTGTACGGCCACCCCGTGAGAGGACCACTGAGTTTGGTAAAGGAAGGCTGGGAGCAATCTCCCAGGAAACCTCCCCAGAATGTATATAGCTACATGCTGGCCTTCAGAAACCAAACCAGGCGCTTCAGACAACTCGCCGAGGCGAATCTGGAAGCGAGCCAGGAGGAAATGAAGCGGTGGTACGATCAGAATGCCACTCTGGTCGAGCTTCAGCCTGGACAGGAGGTGTATGTCTTAGCCCCGGTGGAGCCCTGTGCCCTTCAAGATAAGTGGACAGGACCATTCGAGGTTGTGGAGCGGAAGAGCCCCGTGACATACTTGGTGGACATGAAAACGGCCAGGAACCCTTTGCGGGTCCTACATGTCAACCGCCTCAAGCCCCACTTGCGAAGGTCCGAAGTGGGCATGTTGTTGGCAACCGATGACGGAATGGAAGAGGAGTCAGAGCCTCTGCCGGACCTCTTGGTGGCCTGTGAGAAGGATGGGTCAGTGGATGGAGTTAACCTCTCACCCTCCCTGACCGCCGAACAACAGGAGGATTGCCGCCAGTTGCTGGGGCAGGTTCCGGACCTGTTTTCCCTGGTTCCGAGTGTCACCGATTGGTGCGTCCATGACGTGGACACTGGAGACAGCTTACCGGTGAAGCATAAGGCTTACCAGGTGACTGACAGGGTACGGGCCTGCATCAAGGAGGAGGTCTCCAAGATGCTTGCCCTCGGAGTGGTTGAGTCTTCCAGCAGTCCTTGGTCCAGCCCCGTGGTCTTGGTTCCGAAGGCTGCTGCGCCGGGAGCCACACCCGAACTCCGGTTCTGTGTGGACTACAGAGGACTCAATTCAGTCACGAAGACTGACGCGCACCCCATCCCCAGAGCTGACGAGCTCATTGATCGGCTGGGGGCTGCCCGGTTTCTCAGCACGTTTGATTTAACGTCTGGGTACTGGCAGATCGCCTTGACCGAGGGGGCAAAGGAGAGGTCAGCATTCTCTACACCAGATGGGCATTTCCAGTTCCGGGTTATGCCATTTGGAATGAAGAATGCCCCTGCCACCTTTCAGAGATTGGTCAACCAGGTGTTGGCTGGACTGGACGAGTTCAGTGCCGCCTACCTGGATGACATCGCGGTGTTCAGCGGCACCTGGCCCGAACACCTGCGACACCTCTGGGAAGTGTTGATGGCCCTGCGCAGAGCAGGCCTCACAATCAAGGCAAGCAAGTGCCAGATTGGGCAGGGTTCAGTGGTGTACTTGGGACACCAAGTTGGGAGTGGCAAGGTAGCCCCCTTGCAGCCCAAAATCGAAACCATCCTGGCTTGGGAACCTCCCAAGACCCAGACTGCAGTGAGAGCCTTCCTGGGGCTCACTGGGTATTACAGGAGGTTTGTCAAGGGCTATGGCACGATCGTGACCCCCTTGACAGAGCTGACTTCGAAAAAGCAGCCCAGGAATGTGATTTGGACTGACACCTGTCAGAGAGCTTTCGACACCCTGAAGACTGCCATGTGCACGGCGCCCGTGCTCCTGGCCCCTGATTTCTCCAAAGAGTTCATTGTGCAAACAGACGCTTCAGAGCATGGTGTAGGGGCTGTTCTTTCACAGATGACTGAGGAGGGCTTTGACCAACCCGTAGCCTTCATAAGTCGGAGGTTACTTCCACGGGAAAGTAGGTGGAGTGCAATAGAGCGTGAAGCATTTGCTGTGGTCTGGGCACTGAAGAAGCTAAGACCCTACCTGTTTGGGTCTCACTTCCGAGTTCAGACGGACCACAGGCCCCTCAGATGGTTGATGCAAATGAGGGGTGAGAACCCGAAACTGTTGAGGTGGTCCATTTCTCTACAGAGTATGGACTTTACGGTGGAACACCGCCCTGGCACCGATCACGCCAACGCTGACGGTCTGTCCAGATTTTTCCGCCTTAGTGATGTGGAACTCCCTGGGGAAGGGTAGTTCCCCCCACATTTCAGCTGGAGGGGACACATGTTAGACCTGGCACCTTGGCGTGAGTCTCCCTTCCACTTTTTGCTGATGTGCCTCCGATGTTTTGCTGGTTTTCCGATACTCAGGGCACTGCGCCACGGCTGATCCGTGCCGCAGTGCAAGTGCTCCCTACTGTAAATTGTACATGCGATTGGTATCCATGATTGGTGCATTGGATTTACTGTTAGTCCCCAGTAAAGCGCACGAGAGAGTGCCGGGGCTTGTAGATGCCAATACTGCTGGTGGGCCTGCAGCGCTGATTGCGCCACCCACCGAAGCAGCCGTAAAAGATGTGTCTGGGAACTGCGACCGCAGAACCCGCGTGCGGTCTCGTACTGTCACGCTAGCTGGGCAGGTGTCCCCACCTGCCAGCACCGACCCTTCCCTTGACTACATATTAGTCACCCCTATGGTAGGCCTGCGGGCAGGGTGCGTTGTAGGTGCAAGGTAGGACAAGCCCTGATGTGCGTGGCATGTCCTAGTAGTGACTTACAATGAAGACCGTATCTCACTATTGAAGGCTACCTGCTCCATTAGGCCAGACTGAGCTGCGAGGATTATTACACCCTATAATCCCCGCAGGCTCAAGGAGCATGGTAGCGAGTCATGTTTAGTATGCCTGAACTCAGGATAATGAGATATTTCTTGTAGACAAGTTTATTTCAATATCCTGGGTTTGCAAATGCTACTTTTAGAAAGTTAGCATTTGCTTGCCGAACCATTTCAGTTGCCTCTGCCCGTATGTGTATCCGACTGTCTGGGATGTGTGAGTGACAGGGCTGGAGGGATGACAGGTGGTGAATGCGCAGATTACACCTTAGTGGGAGGGAGGAGTGCCTCTTGACTCGAGCTATCACTGTGCTCGACCTCCACAATGCTGGCTCCACCCTCCTGGGGAGCGGCGGATGACTCTGCCGGCACCTGGCCCAGGAAGGGCGAAGCCCCCATCAACAAGGTACTCTGGCCACTCCTGTCCGGACAATGCTGGCTCCCCCTCCTGGGGGGCGTCTGATGCGCCTGCCCCTCACACCGAAAGCAGAAGCCGGAGTACACCCGCGGGGGTACTCCAGAACTGAGAGTGGCTATGCAAAGGCCCCCCTGGCCTGCGAGAACAAAAGAATTGGCCTATAAAAGACGGAGCCCTGCTCCTTGAAAATTAGATCCAGTTTGGGCCACAGAACGACTCTGCCCTACGAGAAGGACCGCGAGAAGACAAGGAAGGGTGCTGACTCTTGCCTGTGTCTGGTGCCTTGCTGCTGAAGGAGAGGAAGACAAAACGACTACGAAAAGACTTTTTGTGCTACTTTGTGCCAAACTCTGCCAAGAGATCTCCGAGGGCTTGGAATTGAGCTTGCCCCCTGACCAGCGTCCCAGGACCAGTGGATGCTAACTCCCTTGGAAGAAGGCGACTGCGGGTGCTGACCATCGCCGCAGCACCGACAAAGAGGAAGCTCCTCTAAGGCATCCACACCCTCCCGACCACCGTGACCGGGGCCCAAAGCAACAGCGGAAGCACAGTGAGGACCAGCCGCCGCTGGCCCGAACATCGTGATCACAACTGCACTGGGAGCCCGAAAACAAAGTAAAGGAGGACCCGTCCGGTCCGAGCTATCGAGGCGACTGCATAGCGAGCCGTCCCTCACCTGCAAGGACAGACTATTGCCCTACGAGAATCCACAAGGTCGGTAGCCTGCCCGACAGCCCGGCTGTGAGCCCACAGCTGCATCGACATTTGGCTGGGTACGTCCTGCACTTGGGGACCGTACTGCCACTTGTCACCGCCGCACAGCCGCCGTCTCCAAGGTCGGAGCAGACGACGAAGAGAGGACCGTGCCGCCACAGAGCACCGCTGCCCCGGACGACCAGTGACCTGCTCGGCCGAAGAGCCGCAACGATCAGCGACACCGGGAAGGCAACGCGACGTGGGACAGATCCCCTGGAAGCCGCTGGCTCCACAAAGAACTTTGTTTAACGCCGGCCTACGGGCCTCACAAGAACTACGATAAGAACTGTGGTAACCTAAAGCTAATATCCTGCAACCGTATCCGTAAAGTTATTGACTGTATTCACAAGCCTGCGTAAAGTCTATATAAAGAGATATATTTTTACAAGAATACAGTCTGGTCTCGTTGTGTGGTGGGTTAGTTGTGAAGGTGTACTGTTGCAGGTGTTTAACCCTATGTGCCCCAAAGATTAGCCTACGACTGCTTAAGCCACACTACCTAGAGGGTAAGCAGAGGTTGTCTGGAAGGTAACCCTCAGCCCTGACGAGGAAGAGAGAGTCCCTGCTTGTCGCCAGTGTTGCACTGCGCCAACTAGAGCCTCCCCCTTCCTACATGCTCCCATCATGACTGACACAGGGCACACTCAGATTCCTGAGATGGTGTGCATCACATGGAATGTGCGATAGTTGGGGGGGGGGGGGTCCACGTTAAAAGCGCCTTCTCTAATAGACATAAGCTATCAATAGGCCTACGGCAGAAAACTCATTTCAACCCGAAGGCAGCCCTGCCTTTGACAGGAAGTAGGCGTTGCACATATAACTATCCTCCTACTCCTCATATGTGAGAGGTGAGGCCCTACCTATTAAGAAAAAAACTCCCTTAAGGGTGGAGGAGTCACACTCGGACCACTAGGGTTTATATGTGATGGTGCAAGGTAGATGGGGGACGCTGCCTCTCACGACTGTGAACTGCTATGGTTCCAACAATGATGACCCTCACTTCTTCAACGCTCTATGGGGGATCATAGCGTCCTCCTCCCTACTTTGGGCAGGAGACTTTAACTGCCCCTGAACAACACCCAGGACATATCCTGGTGTCTCACTCATGACAGAGCTCTGGGGACCAGGTGCCTGAGAGATATAGTTGAAGATCATATGGTGGTTGAGATTGGGAGACGGAAATCAGGTTGTATGATGTTACAATGCATGCCAACCCCCGCATGCCATTGCAACGCAAATCTTTACCCCGACTTGCTGTCGGGGCGCTCTGGAAGTTGGAATAGTGTAATTTACTATAGGGAAGGTGTTGGAGTTAAATCCAACACCTTCTACCCCCTGCAACAAGCCTTTTGCGTTGCAATGACATGCAGGGTAATGGCATGCGTTGTAACGCATGCGTTGCAACAGTTGTTTCCCGCAAAATCCTGATGGGCGGGAGGTCACCTTCTACTCAGCTGTTCATGAGGTGTGGTCCAGAATTGTTTTTTGGCTTGCTTCTCTGGACGTGTGCCTGTGGATCACATGTGTGCAATTCCTCGCTCATACATTTTCTGAGCATTCCCTGGTTGTTCTGCATGAAGCGTTGTCCTGGAGAGGGTGTGATTGGCACCTAAATGCCTGGAGAATGACAAGGTAGATCATTGGCGTAACAAATTAAACACCCCATGGCATCATTCTGTAGTCTATCAGGGTGTTATGTTATGTTATGTTAAAATTATTTCTACCGCGCACGGTCACCAGTCGGTTTCATGGCGCACATTATGAGACTCCACAGATCCTGCACAACTTCCACACACATTATTCCAACCTCTATACCATCTGAGGAACCTCCAATACCAATCTGTGAGCGAATATTTAGACAATGTCACGCTGGGCTGGCGTACGTCAACGCAGCATCAGTTCCTGTCTCAGCCTATCACATTGGACGAACTCGAGGAGGTGATCTGTGGCCAGCTGACACATAAAGCCCCACATCCGTTAGCACTGTAAGAAGAATCACGAGCAAAACATGTTCTCCCTGAACCTCTGTGAAGCCATCCTAGTTACCTTGATAAAACCATCTCAATACTGTGATCAATACCGCCCTTTATCACTGCTAAATGAAGACAACAGTTTCATCCAAAGTATTTACCAAGCAACAAGATGAGAGCAATAAGGCTAACAAAGATTTTAAGGATTCAGTGTTGTTCTCAAAACTAGAGAAATGCAAAAAAGACTTAGAGAAGTTTTCAAAGGAGAAAGTGTATCCCTACACTAGCGCCACATACACACCAACACCATACAATAGAAATGGGAGGAAAGGAGGTTCAACTTATGGCACCTCAACGTCCGAAGATCTTTCCAGTGATTCTGATTCTTCAAACCAGGGCTCCAATATGAATTACAACCGTGGGAGAGGCAATAGAAGACAAAGGAGAGGCAATACCTTTAATCAAGGGCAATTCAATCCATGGTGGATTCCCAACCCATGGACTCCGGGTCAATTTCCCTTTACGCATCAAGCAGGACCCTATGGTCCATCACCTTTCCCACCAGGTCAACATTTTCCACCAAGTCAAAATCTACCTCCTTTTTTAGGGTTTGGCCAAGGGAGACCGCGTGGCAGGAGAAGAGCTCAGCAAAGTCAGGTACAGTGGAATCTGCCCCCACAGTCGATGGACTTGAGGAGCGGGAGGAAAATACCCCAGGATCAAGCGAGCACCAGCACCAACACGGAGAAGGGCTCATAGTGAATCTCAGTTCACGGACACTGACACCCATTGAAGAGAAAGTCCTAAATCGTGGTCTGGGTTTTGTAGCAACGAACCAAGGTGATGCTTTTTAAACCCAGATTGAAATCTCCAAGTTCTTCCGTAAAATACGGTTACATTTCTTCTTTGAAAAAAACACCGGCAAGAACATTGAACAAACCACGACTGAACTAAATACGGGCTTAAGAAACCCTTCAACTTTCCCGCCTCTCAATACTACAGTTCCAGCCAAAGTTACAGCCTTTGAAGAAGCTGTCAAACATGATGTGCAAAATCTTTTTTTGGAAAGACACAAACCTTTTGTTAACATTACAAAAGCGGAACAGGAAGCAATTCGAAAATTGTCCAAAGACCCTCTTATCACGATAAAACCGGCTGATAAGGGCGGAGCCACTGTCCTGCTGGATACTACAACCTACAGGACAGAGTGCATGAAACAATTGAGCGACAGTCAAGCGTATAGACGTCTACCGGAAGATCCCACACCTAGACTGATGACACAGATTGGCCATCTGGTGGAAGAAGCACTCTCTGAAGGTTGGATAACCTCCAATGAAAGTAACTATCTACGCAGAACACATCCCACCATGTGTGGTAAAATCAATTACCTATACTTAATTTATAATCAATAATCAATAAGAATAACTCAGAGAAATAAGAGGCAAAATCCGGGATATTGAGGTTAACTCAAAAGGGTTTTATTCCTGTAAAAGGAATTGGGTTATTGGCTCGAGCCAAGGTGGCATACCATTCCATCACCACACAGGTTCAGGAAGGGGCAGACAGACAACATATTGTTTACAGAAGTACATATATATAGTCAATGCATTACAATGTATGAGCATGTAGTAGGCGTAACAGCTGGAAAAAGGAGAGATAAAACATGGAAACGTCATAAAAAAGGCGTTACAATAGGCGTGCATGAAGGCGTGTACTAGAAACGTCACTTGTCATGAGGTCACAAGTAGGTGGATCCATAGGAGAATCCTGCAATGTCAGCAAAAATATATGGCAGAGACGCGCGCGCAGCAGCTTGACGTGAGTCTGACGTGTAACTGGAGGGCGAAGGGGACTTGACATTTAGCACTACAAGGGTAGACATAAGTCGTGTAAGTGTAGACATAAGTCTAGGATGTCAGATCAACCTAATCCCAAATCGTATCTGATATCATATGTTTAAGGAACTGTAGTATCTGGAAGGGAAAAGGTCTCTCGGGCGGAGACTACACTATACTGGTTGTGAGTGCGTGTACATGTGTCTACATGTCGGCATGCGGGGTGAGGGGGCATAGGCCTACCATGGCAACGGAGTCTATGAATTACTTGCACGGAGACAGAAAGACCGGGCCCTCTGCTCCTGCAGCTGGGAGGATGTTTACTTGAGCTGCGAGACAGGAATGTATTTTCGAGGAGTGGAGCAGATAATTCGAAGGTTGAATACAGTCTTGGCAGGCAGAGGCTAGGCTATGCGCCGGAGTCGCGCAAGGAGTAAGGCGGGGGTCACTGGTACAGAGGTAGCCTGGGCTGAGGCCCTCAGAGTCGGGAAGCAGGAAAGAACTCGAAAAGGCTCAATGGCATAATCTGGGCCTACTTCGCCAGAGCTGAAAAACGTGTAAAGTGCACCACAAAAAGACGGTGGCACAGCATATATAGGAACTGAATATTCAATCCGTTCATGGCGGATCTGAAAGAGGACATGTTAAAGATGGACGCAAATGTATTTGCGTCTTCATAGCTGGCACAGGAGGGAAGTTACATGCACTGCAAGCTAGTACATGGAGACGGTGGGGTACTCGCTGGGGAACACTACTCGATCAAAAATTATATTTCCTCATTCCCTCCTTGTTCCCCACGGACCCTTCATGCATGATACATCGATCTTCATTAATTGATCAACCTGTTCACTTAACATCATTTGCTCTTCTTTCTGTATGCGCTTTGAATGGGAACTTGGATGCGGGACACATGAAGTGGCACACAGGCCACAAATTGCCGGTCCACATTGGAGACACAGGCAACAACTGAGTACTACGAGAAAACCAATACCTAGGAGGGATAGGATCTTCCACCCCCAGGCAGATAACGTTGTCCAGAACCAACCGGACCAAGTCCAGGTGCCTGGAGTCTGATGAATTAAACTTGCAATTTTATGGAGACGTGTAATAGCTTTATACACGGTTGGCGCGTTATTAGGAATGAAAATACAGCAGCTTGACCCGATGACCTTACAAGCTCCACCCCTATCTGCCAAGATGACGTCAATAACGAGACGATTTTGAAGAACAACAACCCGCATAGCGGACTGCTCCTCCGTTAAGTTACCTAGGGCTGAAGTGGTCTCAAGTACCACTGCTTCGAGGGTTCTGGTTAATCTACGGATTAGTTTACTATTTGAAACAGTACCTAGGTAGGGGAAGAAACCTTTATTGAAATCTGTATATTGTTCCCATGTAGTTTCAGTATAATCGACAAGCGGAAGATCTCGTTGATATCTATGCTTTACCAGATTAGTGTTTCTATGATAGTCAGGAGGGGCTAGGAAAACAGGCGGTAGAAGAAAAGCAATATAACAGGTACCATCCCAATCTAGAGGCAAACGGACATATGCAGTATGACCACAAACAAAATAGGAATGACGTAAAGCCCTAAACGTGGATCTACCATGATCAGTGAAATCGACTACAGTAGTACATTTACTATGACCTAAGTGTACGGAACCATTCTTGCGAACACAGAGTTCACCAGTAACAGGCAATACTGCCATAGCAGGTAGAACAGGAGCAGCTTCGGATTCAACAGATAAAATCATAAATGTAACTGTGTAATTACCTAACCCATATACTTCATTTTCTAGATCAGTTCCAGTCTCTACGGGAAGTCCCTCCTTGTCAGGGTAGCATACCTTAAGCAAGACTAAGTTCAGGTTTCCCCAAACCCAGTTACCTTCATAAATAGCAGCAGTAGAAACTAGGGAATTGAGCATTTTAAACCATGCACCACATGTGCCGTTGTGAGTGAACGGGTACGGGAAAAGGGGCAAAACACCCTTGTTTTCTTGGTAGGGAGGGAGTCGACCACATATCCAACAATTAGTAGCATTGGTAGTCTGATGAGAGTGATGTAACATACTAATGAAAGTGTTATTGCGCAGCGCAAGTCTGTATGATAATTCATGAGGCGGTAATTCACTAAAAGAATGTTCAGTAGTAGCATTATAGGCAGATTGTGCACGCTTGAATATAGGATAGTATATGTGTAACAAAACACTAGCAGTAATAACCAGCAAACTTAAAAAAAACATAACAAGTAGTGTCACTATACAGCGACTACGAAGTGATTTGCAATACGCATTTTTCTTATGTTGTCTTTGTCTATCTCTCTCTCTATCTCGATCTAGGGGATACATGTCAGAAACTAATTTAACCGATTCACCTAGGGGAGGACTTAAACAATTAAACTGTCTGACTTGCTAGATCGTAATTTCAGTCTGTAATTTTCTGAAGCAGTTTTCTCAACCAAAGGGAGTTTCGTGTCAGTTTGTGGAGGAGGGCAGGGCTTAGTGTCCAAGTCCGAAGGAAGTCCGAAATTTTTTTTAATATGGCTGGAATGCAGCCATCCCTTCCTGCCCTCTATCTTAACAGCTGTCCTCGTCGTGAGCAGAACCAACTTCGGGGATTGCCAGCGGGGCTCCAATGGGCTCTTCCGATCAAAATTCCTGACGAAAACGAAATCCCCAGGAACCACCTCGTGGGGTTTCACCTCGGTGTTGTCGGGAAAGGCTGCAGCTACCTGTGAACGACAAGATTGTAGTGCAGACATCAAGGAGGCAAGGTAATCTGTTAGCATAAGACAATCAACATCAGTTATTTTACGTGGAATAGGCGTCCCCCACATATTCGGTGGCCTACCAAAGACCACTTCGTACGGAGATAGCCCAGAACGGGAATGGACCACCATCCTCATATAGAAGAGGGCGACCGGCAAGGCAACTATCCAGTCTATACCTTTGTCTCTACAAATCTTGGAAAGTCGGATTTTCAATGTCTGATTATGGCGCTCCACGAGACCTGCTGCCTCGGGATGCCGAACACAATGGAACTTCCACTGGTAACCTAACAGAAGTGTAATGTTTTCCACAAGTGCGGATGAGAACGGCTGGCCATTATCTGAGTACACGATACGGGGCAAACCATACCGTGGGAAGTATTCACGAACCAGTTGCTTGGCAGTGGTCGGAGCAGTATAATCGGGAACTGGGTATGCCTCTATCCATCGGGAAAGAGCACACACGACTACGAGGACATACTTGAATCCTCGACAGCGTTCCATCTGGATATAATCCATCTGGAGGACTTCAAAAGGGTGTTCGGGAGGCTGAAATCCACCTTGCTCTACGGGGATGCTTTTACCTGGATTGAACTGACCACAAATCATGCAAGTACGCACTTTCTGTTTGGCTGCTGCCCGTAAGTTTTTATTGGACCATATGTGTTGAATACTGTCTAGCATTGCTTTTTCTCCAAGGTGTGCGGGACTATGTATCGTGTTAATAATGACTTGTACCATAGAATCGGGGAGAAACCATGTAGATTTTCCCTTCGTCATCCATCCCTGGTCTGTTTGGACCCCTCCTAGTTTAGTCCATTCCTTAATTTCATCTGGTGTTGCATGTGACTGTATGTCGATCACATCATGTGCGGGATCCCTAACGGTCATGCAGTGTGATGGTACCACTATTTGTGTCTGGTCAGTTACATGAGTTCGGTTCTGAGCAGTTTGCTTTGCTGTTCGGTCTGCCAGGTCGTTACCCTGGGAAATGACATCAGTGACCTTGGTATGTGCCTTGCATTTCATGATAGAGATTGCAGTGGGTAGATGTATTGCATCTAGCAGGGCTTGAATGAGGGGACCGTGTTGGATGTTGGCACCGTGAGAAGTTAAGTAACCTCTCTCTCGCCAGAGGACTCCAAAGTCGTGAACGACTCCGAATGCATAACGTGAATCAGTATATATGTTGACTCTCTTATTTTTGGCTTGAATACATGCTTGTGTCAGAGCAATAAGCTCTGCTGCTTGAGCTGATAAAGTGTCAATACAACTTGTTTCAATGACTTCCATGTCTGTCGTGACAGCGTAGGCTGCCACTAATTCACCTGTCCTTGTTCTCATACATGAACCATCCACATACAGTGTCAGGTCTGGATCTGGTAACGGAACATCTGTCAAGTCTTGTCTGGGCTTTGTTGTGATAGTGATAACTTCAATGCAATCATGTGCCAATGGATCTACTCCATTTATTGGCAATAACGTGGCAGGATTTAACGTGCTGCAGCGTCTGATTTCAATATGTGGTTGAAACAATGTCAGTTCGTAACCTGTCAATCTCGCTATAGTCAAGTGTTGGGTCTGAGTTTGATTTAAAAGGACTTCTACAGAATGTGGAACCTGTACTGTCAATGGATGTCCTAACACAATAGAATCACTCTGTCTGATTGCTAAAGCAGTCGCTGCAACTGATTTCAAACATGCTGGAAGGGCTTGTGCTACTGGGTCTAATGTGCTAGAAAAATAAGCACAAGGCTTGTGTGAACCTGCTTGTTCCTGAGTGAGGACTGACAAGGCAGTGCCTTCACGTTCTGTGACAAAAAGTGTAAAAGGCTTACTGTAACATGGTGTTGCTAAAACAGGTGCTTGACATAAGGCTTTCTTTAAGTCTTCAAAAGCTTGTGTATGTTCCTGAGTCCAAGGGAGGACAGACGAAGTCGCTGCCTCCTGTGTCGTTAACTGAATGAGTGGCTTCGCTAAAAATGCATATTGGGGAATCCATTGTCTGCAGTATGAAGTGAGGCCTATAAAGGCCCGCACCTCCTTTTGTGTTCTGGGTGGTGACATGTTTACGATTAACTGAATGCGATCAGGTGTGAGCTGTCTCCCCACTTTGGACAGCAAGTGACCCAGGTACACAACTTGCTGAACACAGAATTGTAGCTTCGAAGGAGACACCTTGTGTCCCTTGTCGGCCAGGAAGTTCAAAACAGTCAGAGATGCATTTTCACATTCGGGTTCGCTTCGAGCGGTGATCAGCAGATCATCGACATACTGAAGCAGAGCAGTGTGTACTGGCATGTGGATGCTGTCGAGTTGTTTTTTCAATGCTTGACTATAGATACTGGGGCTTTCTGTGAATCCTTGAGGTGCACGGGCAAATTTGAAAGATCGTCCATTTAAACTGAATCCGAACAAATATTGGCTTTCCGGATCAATAGGGACACTGAAGAAAGCGTTCTTGAGGTCAATTACAGTGAAGAACGTTGCTTCGGAATCAATGGCTGTCAGTAACGAAGAGATATCTGGGACCACGGGGTACTGTGGTACAATGCATTTATTCAATTCGTGCAGATCAATAACCAATCGATAAACAGGTGGAGCATTTGGGTCAGTACGTTTAAGAACAGGAATAATAGGAGAATTACACACATTAGAGTCGGTTTCCACAACCACTCCTTGTGCGATTAGCTCGTCAATGATTCTCAGTAAAGCCACTACAGCATCCGGGGGTAACTTGTATTGTCGAATTCGTGGTAATACCACTCCTGCCTTGAGTGTGACTCGATATGGGGTAATGTGCATGCAACCTACATCAGTGGGGCCCTGCGCCCACAAGTGCGCAGGGACGTTCTGTAGCCGGGGATCCATATCTCTCATTACATAATGGCCTTTGAAATCTCGCAAGAATAATCGTACTCCCTCGGGAGAACAACAAATAATAGCTCCTAGAGCTTTCAGTGTTTTTATACCTAACAGATTTTCTGGACATGATTTCGTGAGCAATAAATCTGTAGTCCGTGTCAGAGGACCTACTGCAAGAGGGAGGGGCTGTGATACTTCGTTAATAATGGGTTTTCCTGAAAATCCAAGGGACACGTTCTGTGAGCCTGAGAGGGGTGCCCCTGGTACTTCGTTGTGGCTTATCGTGGTTCTGCTTGCCCCTGTATCAATGAGAAACTTTCTGTCTTTCCCTAATACCTGACTATGTACATAGGGACCATTCTGATCTACAGGAACTTCAATAAGAGGCAAGCGGAATTCCCTCTCTAGGCTGTTTCATGTGTATCGCTGGTAATCAGGGTAATCGTTCTGTGCATACTGATACATTTGCTGTGTCGTGGTTTGTGTTGCAGTAATGGGCTGTTGCTGGGGTATCGCTACTGTCTGTGAAGAGGCTGGCATGGGTGCAATATGCTGTGTGGAAGTCTGATCTTGTCTAGGAGGACGCGGTCTCTCTTTAGTCTTACCCGTGGCAATATTATGTTTCAGAACTGCACAATCGTTTATATAATGACCTGGCTGTTTACAATAATGACATACACCCTTTACAGGAACTGACGAATTACTGGGTTGGTTCGCACCCTTTTTCTGACCATCCGCGGGAACTGACTGAGCAACTAACATTTTCATTTTTGTATCTTTCATACGTCTTTGTTCGTGTTCTTGTTCTTCTCTAAGTCTATTCTGGTGATACTGTAACATTTGTAACATTTGCGAAGGGGTGTTAGCTTGCCAAGTGCTTTCTACTTTCAGTACTCTATTCTTAACCTGGGGTAAGGAATTCTCGACTAATTTCGTTACAAAAAGATGTGGATATGACTCGCTACTTGCTTTCAGACCGCTATTTATACCAAAACATTTCTCAAATCGTGTATAAAAATCACTAGTGTCTTCATCAGGTTTCTGTTTACATGCTGAAATTGCACCCCAATCTTCCTTTTTAGTACTCAATAACCGTGGCAACACTTGTACTAATAAACCTGGTAACGCTTTAACTTTTTCTCCAAGCCCTAGGCCTGGAACTCGAGTGTTTTCTTCATTCTCTAATCCAGCCCAATCAATCTTTGCATTTCCCACCTCCCACTCTTTTTCTTTGAGTTTCTCGTATATGCCTGGAGGTAGTAATACTTTCAGTATTTTCATAAGGTCCGGATAAGTGTAATCGCCCATTAATAACATATCTTTTATTTCGCGGTGGAAACCTGCGGGATCTTTATCATGACTGGGTACTAGTTTCTTCATTTCTAACAATTCAATTTTAGTTATAGGTGTATACACAAACACGCGTCTAAGCGTGTGGTCTGCGTTTTGTACAGGGTGCACTTCTCGCAACGGATTCTGTCTATCCATATAATACATGGTCTTTCGTTCCATAACGGGTGCTGAATTGATCTGCGGACATAAGAATGCACTATACTTGTGGCGGTGTTCTAGAATTACTTTAATCAGGTCAGTACTTAGACCTGTCCATCTGTTCGTGACCAGTTCAATTAGTATATCAGGCAGAGGACCTGGATCGGCATGTTGGCTTTTATACAATAAGAGCAGATGTTGTATCATGTACATACCAGCTAAACGCTGTTCACTCGGTGTCAAGTTCAAGAACGTATGTGCTAATGCATCATCACCATATTTCTCAGAGCTGTCAGCCCATTGCACGGCTGACCTGGCTAATTCTTGTTCTTCCATAGAATCGAGTACATGGTACCCCATGCGCTCTTGAAGTATTCTGTCAGTGGCTTGGAATAAGTGTTCAGGGGTTCTAGGATTACACATGGCTTCCTGATATATTCTTTTACTTTCCGCGCGCACTGGGCGCATCGAATTATTATATGGTCTTCCTTTACCTACATAAGCTACCATTTCTCTAGCTGGCATCTGTGTGAGTTCTGGTGTCTCGGCTTCCTCCTCTGCCTCCTCCTCTGTGGATTCCTGTTTGTCTGAATCTATTTCCGGTGGGGGCTGTCTTTTCTCATGCATCTTGTTTATTGAAGTTCTGATTCTTCGGTACATATTATCTATACAGGCCTCTTTGTCATGCTGTCCATCTGCTATATGCTGGCCCCATTTGTGGAGTGCTTTCACATCTTCCGGGTTCATACCCGGCCTATCCACTTCTCTAATATAGCAGTTTATAAGAAACCGCAATAACTTGCCTTTAGTATCCACTTTCTGATAGGCCATGGCCTCTTTAATACTTTCAGGCCCTACTCCTGTCTGGACAAACGTATATATTCGATCTAAGTGATCTGTCATTCCAGGTAGTGTCATTAGGAAGTTCGTGACTCGTCGTAGACGTACTGATGCGAGTAACATTCTCTCGTCACTCTTTCTGCCAGGTACAGGATCATATCTACAGTCTGCAAGACGATCTCCATAAATTGTAATGTCTGTTCTAGGTGTACGCTGTTGCGCTATTTCTCTAAAGCTCAGGCGATGGGTTTGTGGCGGAGTCTGGAAACCTATCCCTCCGGACGCGCCTCCTGAGGCACCGGCTCCGAAAGGGTTAGTCGGGTTCGTATCAAGGGGAGTAGGAGGAGGAGGTGGAGGGAAAGCTGGAAGATCAGGAGGAGGAAACCGGGGAGGAGTAGCCTGTCGGGGAGGAAGAGCATAAGGATTCTGACCGTTAGGCGCAGGCACTGGTGGCAATGCGGTATTAACATATGTGGGAGCTACATCGTCTAAATAAGAAGAAAGGAAAACGTCCTTTGCTGTCTTCTGGTGTGTTTTAGTCGGGAGCAATGGGGGTGGTAGGTCCTTCGGTACTTCTGGAGAGGCCTTAGGCAGGCCTTTTGACAAGATGGGGAACATGCCATTCATAAGTGTATTTCGCTGTCTGTCTACTTGTTCTAATTTTACTCTGATACCTTCCTCTACTAATGCGTTTTCTCGGGCCTTGTCAGGCTCCTCCTTACTCTTTTCTTCTAGTCTGTGTGCTTTTTCTGTGCGCCTATGTGACTCTTTACGCCATAACTCGATGGCATCTTTCTGTGACTGTCTGGCTTTCTTTTTCCATAATGCTTCTTCTACTCTCATGATGCAATCTGCATCCCATGTCCCTGCAGCGGGCCATCTCTGATTCTCCGACAGTTCTTTAGTGTAGTCTACCCATAAGTCGAGAAATAAAACAGCATCTAGGCCGTGTTTATGGTACATAAAATACCCTGGAGTGTCCCTAGGTGGAATGGGAACGGCTTCTTCTAGAACCCCTTTACGGGTTTTTATTTGTCTTAGTTTAGAGAACAACGGCATTCTGAAACTGGCTACTTGGTTCTTACTCAGATATGAACATGAACACACTATACATAAGACACGTTTAAGCACAATAATGAAGATCGAACATTCACTCATACCACGACATTTGAATGACACATTAAAACATTTCAAGAACGAACCACATTAATTGATTACAATGGCAAACCTACCAACCTAGTGCAACAGGATGTACCGCTAAACGGCACAGATACACCCTTTTACAGGTGCATACTAGATATACTGCTATACAGTACAGATACACTGCTAAACAGTGCAGAACAGGCTCGTGTACCCGAACCCGTCTTGACCGGCACAAACTAATGCGCACGTCAGGATGCGTCCCTAGCAACGGTACTCACCAGGAAGCACGGAAACAGAAGGCCTCGGAAACCCTGGACTGGACTCGGTTCGGACTGGATTCGGACTCGACGCAGATACTTCGGAATCTGGTGGGCCTCGGTATACCACGGATCTTGCTCTCTCAGCTAGGCTCAGGTCGGGATCCTCCGCACTCCTCACCGCCTCGTCTGGGTGTCGATCGCAGCCTCAGTCACCTCCGTTGGCCTGAGGGAGATACAGAAAATCCTGCGGGTACGCGTAGTTGTCCGTCCGGCTGTGGCAGGGGGCTAGGCCTGCAACGCACCTCCGGCGCGTGGGGTGGGGGAGGGGTCCCTATTCGGGCGCCAGAACTGTGGTAAAATCAATTACCTATACTTAATTTATAATCAATAATCAATAAGAATAACTCAGAGAAATAAGAGGCAAAATCCGGGATATTGAGGTTAACTCAAAAGGGTTTTATTCCTGTAAAAGGAATTGGGTTATTGGCTCGAGCCAAGGTGGCATACCATTCCATCACCACACAGGTTCAGGAAGGGGCAGACAGACAACATATTGTTTACAGAAGTACATATATATAGTCAATGCATTACAATGTATGAGCATGTAGTAGGCGTAACAGCTGGAAAAAGGAGAGATAAAACATGGAAACGTCATAAAAAAGGCGTTACAATAGGCGTGCATGAAGGCGTGTACTAGAAACGTCACTTGTCATGAGGTCACAAGTAGGTGGATCCATAGGAGAATCCTGCAATGTCAGCAAAAATATATGGCAGAGACGCGCGCGCAGCAGCTTGACGTGAGTCTGACGTGTAACTGGAGGGCGAAGGGGACTTGACATTTAGCACTACAAGGGTAGACATAAGTCGTGTAAGTGTAGACATAAGTCTAGGATGTCAGATCAACCTAATCCCAAATCGTATCTGATATCATATGTTTAAGGAACTGTAGTATCTGGAAGGGAAAAGGTCTCTCGGGCGGAGACTACACTATACTGGTTGTGAGTGCGTGTACATGTGTCTACATGTCGGCATGCGGGGTGAGGGGGCATAGGCCTACCATGGCAACGGAGTCTATGAATTACTTGCACGGAGACAGAAAGACCGGGCCCTCTGCTCCTGCAGCTGGGAGGATGTTTACTTGAGCTGCGAGACAGGAATGTATTTTCGAGGAGTGGAGCAGATAATTCGAAGGTTGAATACAGTCTTGGCAGGCAGAGGCTAGGCTATGCGCCGGAGTCGCGCAAGGAGTAAGGCGGGGGTCACTGGTACAGAGGTAGCCTGGGCTGAGGCCCTCAGAGTCGGGAAGCAGGAAAGAACTCGAAAAGGCTCAATGGCATAATCTGGGCCTACTTCGCCAGAGCTGAAAAACGTGTAAAGTGCACCACAAAAAGACGGTGGCACAGCATATATAGGAACTGAATATTCAATCCGTTCATGGCGGATCTGAAAGAGGACATGTTAAAGATGGACGCAAATGTATTTGCGTCTTCATAGCTGGCACAGGAGGGAAGTTACATGCACTGCAAGCTAGTACATGGAGACGGTGGGGTACTCGCTGGGGAACACTACTCGATCAAAAATTATATTTTTGCCACTTATGGCACTTATGGCACCTCAACGTCCGAAGATCTTTCCAGTGATTCTGATTCTTCAAACCAGGGCTCCAATATGAATTACAACCGTGGGAGAGGCAATAGAAGACAAAGGAGAGGCAATACCTTTAATCAAGGGCAATTCAATCCATGGTGGATTCCCAACCCATGGACTCCGGGTCAATTTCCCTTTACGCATCAAGCAGGACCCTATGGTCCATCACCTTTCCCACCAGGTCAACATTTTCCACCAAGTCAAAATCTACCTCCTTTTTTAGGGTTTGGCCAAGGGAGACCGCGTGGCAGGAGAAGAGCTCAGCAAAGTCAGGTACAGTGGAATCTGCCCCCACAGTCGATGGACTTGAGGAGCGGGAGGAAAATACCCCAGGATCAAGCGAGCACCAGCACCAACACGGAGAAGGGCTCATAGTGAATCTCAGTTCACGGACACTGACACCCATTGAAGAGAAAGTCCTAAATCGTGGTCTGGGTTTTGTAGCAACGAACCAAGGTGATGCTTTTTAAACCCAGATTGAAATCTCCAAGTTCTTCCGTAAAATACGGTTACATTTCTTCTTTGAAAAAAACGCCGGCAAGAACATTGAACAAACCACGACTGAACTAAATACGGGCTTAAGAAACCCTTCAACTTTCCCGCCTCTCAATACTACAGTTCCAGCCAAAGTTACAGCCTTTGAAGAAGCTGTCAAACATGATGTGCAAAATCTTTTTTTGGAAAGACACAAACCTTTTGTTAACATTACAAAAGCGGAACAGGAAGCAATTCGAAAATTGTCCAAAGACCCTCTTATCACGATAAAACCGGCTGATAAGGGCGGAGCCACTGTCCTGCTGGATACTACAACCTACAGGACAGAGTGCATGAAACAATTGAGCGACAGTCAAGCGTATAGACGTCTACCGGAAGATCCCACACCTAGACTGATGACACAGATTGGCCATCTGGTGGAAGAAGCACTCTCTGAAGGTTGGATAACCTCCAATGAAAGTAACTATCTACGCAGAACACATCCCACCATGCCATACTTCTACATCTTACCCAAGATTCACAAAGCACAGCGGCCGCCCCCAGGACGCCCGATAATCTCGGGCATTGGCTCACTTATGGAACCTCTTTCATCATTTGTGGATGTTTTTCTGAGACCACTGGTGCGAACTATGCCGTCTTACTTACAAGACACCAAAGACGTGCTCAGGCTACTACCGGGAATTGAATTCGACTCCACATCGGACATACTTGTATCCTTCGATGTGGAGTCGCTCTACACCTCTATTCCACAAAATGAGACACTTGAAGTAATTGAAGAACTTCTCAATGCGAGCAATTTGGATTCCATCACGCCGGTCTCATTTATCATGGACCTTGCATCCTTAGCGATGAAAGAAAATTTCTTTCAGTTTGAGGACGATGTCTATCTACAAACGTCAGGTACCAGTATGGGCAGCATTTTTGCGCCAAGCCTGCAAACCTCTATATGCACAAATTTGAACAAGACCATGCATTGAATATCGCAAACCCGTATTTATCATCTATACGGGTTTGGAAGAGGTACATAGATGACATTCTGGTGGTCTGGAGGGGTGAGGTGAAAGATCTCTTACATTTTCACTCCTGGTTGAACAACTGCAACAACTTTCTTAAGTTCACCATAGAGTACAATCACCAATCTTTGGCTTTTTTGGATCTACTGATAACTGTATCCCCAGATGGACTGCAATCAGAGCTGTATAAGAAACCGATGGCCCGCAACTCACTCCTGGAATATGGGAGCTGTCATCCTAAATCTCTGAGGGACAATCTCCCATTTGGACAATTTTTACGTGTCCAACGTAATTGTTCTACAACAGAGTCTTTCAAAAAGCATGCCCATGATTTGGAAGAGAAACTCCTTGAGAGGAAATATCTCAAGAAACTGATTCGCACATCCCAGAAGAGGGCTTCTAACAACAACCGTGAGGCTCTGCTGGAACCACCTCTACCTAAAGAACAGAACGAGAGAATCACGTGTGTTAACACGTTCAGTACCAGATCCAATGCCATCCAACAGATCATCCGCAGACATTGGAAGATCCTCAATACTGGTGCTGACGAGCTAGAACAACCCCTATTTGCTTTCAAGAGGGGTACCAGCATCAGAGATCAAATTATACATACAAGATCACGTCTGGCTACCATCCACCAGATTGGGACACTGTGGGACATGCCTGCAGTGACCGGACACCACCCTTGTGGAAATTGTGCAGCTTGCCCGCAAACAAATAAATCTACAAGCATCAATATTGGGACAAGCAGAGCCTGGGAACAACGACGTTTTACTAATTGTATTAGCAGCAATCTAATATATTTAATCACTTGCCCATGCTCTTTGAGATATGTCGGAATGACGACCAGGAAAGTAAGAACTAGGATCTCTGAGCATAAAAGCACCATCCGCTGCAAAAAACAGGCGACCCGCCTAACCAACCATTTCTTAGAAGTCAACCATAAACCCACAGACTTCGTTTGGACAGTGATTGAACAACCTGTCATTCCAACTCATATCACTGATGTGTCAAAATACCTGTTCAAATTAGAACAGAAATGGGTATACAAACTTAACACTGATAAGGCTGGGCTTAATGAGGATATCCCATGGATGTCATTGTAGATTCCTTTAGGTTAAAGCTTAAAATTCTGGACTGTAATAAAATGATCAGTTTTACATACATGCGCCTTCTTCCATGCATTTGGACCCACCTCTGATGATAAATATGACATCTCTTGTTCATAACTGCCAAGAGATACTATTGCTCCAGGCTTATCTTCTCAATTTACACATTAGGTATAGTGGCTCTATGTCAAAAGCTGCACCTAGGCTACTGCGCACTGCTCTCCTTCTCCCTTATTTACTTCCACACACATTGAGGCATATATAGCATGTTTAATGATTACAGCTATGCCTAATTCATTTTAATACTACTAATACCTTTACCATATTGAATATGCTGGCAATAAATAAACAACAGTAACCTGCAACAGGTATGTGGCACGACCAGCGTAATGAAACAACATGCTTATGATCAGATCAAAAATCGGCACACGAATGTGAACCGAACTACATTTCCCGGCAGACGTTGGCGCGTATGCGTCTACTGCACGGAGAATACAGAACCGGACTACAATTCCCGGCAAACCTAGTCGCGCACGAGCACCTTCGAAGCGTACTAATGACGCTGACAAACCGAGCCCGGGTACCTCCCCAGACAGCCCAGACGGCTGCTGAGTGTACCGACGGGCAGGTAAGCCCTATACCTCCTTGCGTGTTTGGAATGAGTGGGCGCACGAACAGATAGGCTTGTGTGTGAAAGGTGTATACAAAACTAAGATCGGCTCGATTAAACTAACGTTGGCGGTACTATAATTATCTTAGTGACTACCGCTACAAATGCAGCATTAATACAATGCAAAGACCTCGAGTACAAGTGATAACACAAAAGAATGAATGCTGGGTCAGAAAAACGAACACATGTACGCTGGGGCAATCATGTACACTGATGTGATAACTTGCATTCAAGCCACTACCGCTTGCATAAGGTTCTGAACGGTGCATTTATAGCATGTAGCGCTTTACGACCTGAACCATAATATGGATAATGGTAGATCATCGGGGTAAAAAGAAAGAACAAAAGTAGTCTGAGATGAGCCAGAGAGGGATGAGAAGCGCACAGGGCAGCTGTTTGTCCTTTAGACATTCAATTAGACCGTTGTTAAACACATGAAGTGACCTTGATTTATAAATTGGTTTAATCCGGGAGACATCTCCGAGCATAAATAAGCAACATAAGCGGTTGGGTAAAGGTTATGCGACTATATGAACAAGAGACATTTTACATGGGCTTTGATACCATTTCTGAATAAGAGGAAGTGTTGTAATTACTGGCCTTCGCGTTGTTTTTATTTTGACTTGCACATATCACTTTCTCTATATCTTAGAGCAGTGCGCTATCTTCCTGAGCTGTGGCCAGGCGAGGAGTGGCACGTTCCTCTTACCCTATAGGTGAGCGAGAGGGCTTTTATCTACCTGGCGACCAGATACTGACTGCTTTAGGTTTTCCACATAATCATGTGTCCAAAAGAGATGACTTACACTAATTTTGGTAATGTCGTTTTTGTCTTTGTTTGTGTCTAATATCTATGTTATTGTGTCTTGATGACGTTTGTTCCTGGGACATCCCTTGCAGAATTGAGAGGACAACCAGGTTTGAGCAGGTGATATCTGTATCAGAAACCTTTTTATATCGCACTTTTTGAGCAGTAGCAAATGTTATAGGTCCTGAAGAAGCGGGAGATACGTAGTGATCTTTAAACTACCGCAGAAACATGCCGACCAACATCTAGGGTCAGTGACTATTAGGGTTAATCACTGACTGTTTTGCACTGAATGGTTTTAATTTTGAAAATGAACGGCACCAGAATAAAGTTTTCTTGCGTTCATTATTCAATTTTATCTTAGAGCACGTCACTATCTTTCTTTTGATTTTCATAACTTTCTTTTGCACTGCTCCTCAGTTACAAATACAGCACTTCCGCTTGCACCATTTTGTACAACACTAACCTTTCCCTGCCTAGGTGGCAACAACCTAGACTCTCCACTATGGGAAGTGGTTCAAAGGATGAAAGGGCGGAAAAGGAAGAGTAACTGACGGATTTCCTTCCCAAACAGTGAGATGTCTGGTTGTGTGCTTTTTTAACAACTTCTAGCACACATTGACTCATCTAGACACATTTCATTTCTTTGACACATTTTCTGACCCATAGTTATTCTTTGTTGTATTTACTGATCTGAGTAGGGGGCTGTAACTCTGTGGTCGTTAAATATTCCCTGGGACCCTCCACCCAAAAATTTTCTTGTTGTTTATGCCAGTCTGGAGCAACCAGACCAGTGTCGTAGTTTTCAAAGTTCGTCGCCAAGATGGCCACTAGCCAACGGACCAGTGACCGGTTAGGCGCGTCGAGTGGCAAAATGCAGAAGGGCCCCATGCAGATCGTGGAGATGCTGGAGTGCTCACCTTTGGTGCAAATGCTGCCCGGGGTTGGGGCTTCTCAGTCCCAAAGCACAACTTGGAGGGAGCCTCGGTTGTCACGCTGTCAGCTTTTCGGGTGTCTTCCAAGATGGCTGGCTCCACGTGTCTCGGTGCCTCCACGGGTCTCTTTGCAGGGACTGTGGATCGGGCTGTGAAAGGTCTGGAGGTCCAGTTCTTGTTGGTCTCTGAGCTTGGGCTCCGGCGGGAGGCGGCGGCAAAGCAGAAGTCGAGTAGCTGGGTGGTCACTCCTTGACCACAAGGGAAATTTTTCTTCAGTCTTCTGTGCAGCAGAACTTCGAAGTTCCCGTTTTCTTCTTGGTATTAAGTTGATTTCAGGATGTCTGAAGTCCTAGGACACAGCTCCTACCTTTAAACGAATTCTAGGGGCTGGACTACCTGCTAGGTCCCTCCTATGGGTGGGACCAGGAAGGGGGGTGGTTACACCCCCTATCCTTTGTCCAGTTTCACGCCAGAGCTGGGGCTGGAGTGCCCCAGCACTGGTTTGAACTGGACTATGCACGGGGACACCTTGTGGGCCCCAAGCCCTGCCTGACCAATATACAAAATCCTGTCTGGGGTGGTGCTAGCAGCTCCCCTGGCAGAAAACCCTTTGTCCACGTCTCCCAAGCTGGAAGGACTCCCAGCAGCAGGAGAGCAGACTTGTGTCGCGGTGGCAGCATCCATTTTGTGAACACTGAGGCTGTGTTTAAGTTTAACCGGGGTTCAGGTTATGTACATGTCGTATCCCTCTAAAAGGGTGGAAAGCTACCCCCGTCGCCAGAACTGGCGAGGGGGCAGTATTCCAATTCGTATGACACCTTACCCGACATGTTTTGATAAAGCCAAACCAAAGATAGCATTTAACCGCGAGGTTCATAATGCACTTAAGAGTATATGGTATGGCAATATCTAGAAACAGCTAAAGGACATGGTTCCGAAAGCTGCAGACAGGCTCAGCTCATGCCAGAGCACCATCTCACATAAAACCAAGCACTCTGCCTCCAGGATTGTTATGGCCTGCCATAGAATAGAAGTGACTTATAGGTTAACATGTGTTCCATTTAAGGTTAGGTATAGGCATACTACACCTAAGTAAGAGGTGGATACACCAACTTACCCCAGCTGAGTGATCAGCCAGTTGTGTCAAATTGATAGGCCAGGCCAGGGGTGGCATAATACATGCTGCAGCCCCTGGTAGGCCTCAGATACACCTATGCCCTGGGTACCTAGGGTACACTAGTACAGGGGCTCACAAGGTGATCCAGTTCCAATTGGTAATGCACCTAAAGTGCATTGGTATGTACCTACGGTACATGGAGTCCATTTTAGGGAGAGAGCAATTAGCCTGGGGCCCTGATTAGCAGGATCCCAGGCCAACTAAGTCAAAAACCAGCTAAACATTAGGCAAAAATTTGGGGGTAACCATTGTCAGATATCCACCTTCCTACACACCCCAGTTCAGACATGGCCATATGGAAATCAGTCTGACCCTGTGCCTCATGGGAACAGGCCAGCCCGAACTTCCAAGCCATGCCTTCCCTGGACCGGAAACAAGCTTCTGAGGACCGGTACCACTTTGTTCGCCATAAGTTGGCAGGGTATGCTCAGACGTGACTACTGCCTTCGATGCGGACAGCAGGGCTCACAATTTAGATGCAGTGGCGATTGCAGATGACGCACCCCAGTACGCAAGACACGTTGCTCCAAGTGTGGCCCACACAGACCGCGCATGTGTAACAGGCTGTGCACACGCTTCAGGTGCTACTAACTCACTGCGCCACAAGTCATCGCCACATGGCCTTATTAAGGCAGAATTCATTAGACAAAAGACATTGCTCCCAGTGCAGCCCGCCAGGACCACGTATCATTGTAGGGTGCGCACACACTGAGTGCTCCAGGTGCTGCTAACTGTGCAGCTCAACTCAATGCCATGTGGCTGTGCGCCCATCCTGACCGCTGCCTCCGGCCTACACTGGGGTTACCACGGTTCGCAAGTCAAGATTAGTAGCAATGCAAATTGTGTAAGTGACTATAATGGGTTAAGTAGACCAAATGCTCCCAATCTGTGCAACTTAAGTCAACGTCACGTGGCTGTGGGCCTTTGCTGACCGCTGCCTCTGGCCTACACTGTAGAAGGCCGGCGACACGTGGTGCCACTAACCCTCTTTAACACAAGCCAACCCCACATGTGTAACTGTGCCCTGAGTCCTGAATGGCAGTGACCCCAAGTCCGTGGCACCAACCACAGCACCACACTCCCTCAGATTAGTGAGGCATATTTCGATATGCAAGGCCAGTGACAGGTAGTCCCACTAACTCTCTTTAACGCAAGCCGATCCCACACGTGTAACTGTGTCCTGAGTCCTGAATGACAGTGACCCCAAGTCTGTGGCAGCGACAACAGCACCATACTCCCTTCAATTTGTGAGGCATATTTTTATATGCAAGCCGGTGACACGTTGTCCCACTAACCCTCTTTAACAGAAGCCGATCCCACATGTGTAACTGTGTCCTGAGTCCTGATTGGCAGTGACCCCAACTTCGTGACCGTGACCACAGCACCTGACTCCCTTCGATTAGTGAGGAGTATTTGCATATTGAAGGCTGGCAACAAGAGGTGCCACTGAACCTGCACTATGCAGGCCGGTAGGGCCACCAACACATGCACATGGCTGTGGGCCCTTCCTCGTCGCTACCTCAGGCCTACACTACGGTCAGCAGGCCTCACAATTCAGATACAGTCCTGATTCCATATGACGCAGTCCAGTAGGCAACACTCATTACTCCCAGTGAGGTCATCCACACCAGGCACCATCCCAGGCTCACACAGTCTCAATGCTTCTGGTGCCACTAACCCTATTTAACACAAAACAATCCCACATGTGTAACTGTGTCCTGAGTCATGAGTGGCAGCGACCACAGCACCAGACTCCCTTCGATCAGTGAGGCATATTTCCATATGCAAGGCTGGTGACACGTAGTCCCACTAACCCTCTTTAACACAAGCCGATCCCACATGTGTAACTGTGTCCTGAGTCCTGAGTGGCAGTGACCACAGCACCAGACTCCCTTCGATCAGTGAGGCATATTTCCATATGCAAGGCTGGTGACACGTAGTCCCACTAACCCTCTTTAACACAAGCCGATCCCATATGTGTAACTGTCCTGAGTCCTGAATGGCAGTGACCCCAACTTCGTGGCAGCGACCACAGCACCAGACTCCCTTCAGTCTTATTTGTTGTTTTCTTTGCATACATTTTTTATATGTAAATCTATACATGACTAAGATTCTTCTTTGTCCAACCACACAGGGACACTTCCGGGCCCAAGAAGGGTTTTGGGGGTATGTTGGTAATGTGGGAAGAGGGTATGTTACCTGCTAATGTGGGGAGAGGGAGCGTCAAAGGGGTATCTCTCACAGAAAGAACTCCAATATTCTTTCACAAATGCCTCGGACAGATGCCAGCTGATTAACTGAATCACAAAATGATTCTTTACTACTTATGTAGTGTGAGTTATGAATAGTTTTCACCCAGGCTCGCAAAGAGACCGCTGTGGCCCATCCGCTCGACTCACAGATGCAGTTCTACGAGCCGTCCGCGTCATTGTGGCTATCCCTGCCCTGTTCTGTCATACGCCACGCCACTCCGATTACCTTCTGACATTGGCCCCACATAGCTACCTGTCGCAGGCATACTCGCTGCAGGTTTGCAGGTCAGTGGTCTAGTTCTCAACATATTACGGCCACTCCCTGAGGGCAGGTTTGCATACACACCACACCCATCCGGCACATGCGTCACAGATCAAGTGACCACGCAAATATAATAGATCGACAATGTCACATCCTTTATTGCCGATGCTGACTGGATGGCGGACACTCCACGGGTCTCAACCATAAAGAGTCCATAAAAAATTACGCAGAAGGCCGTCAGAAACCTTCCATCCCCTTGGCGCGAACTTCATATACATAGGGATAGTGCCACCCGAAACTCATGTGGCCATAAGGCTGCCAGAAAAGGAAGAGATCCTTTTTAGGTCTCGGCCTAGCATACACTGCGCAGCTGAGAATTTATGTCTCTTAGTACGGGGGCTTGAACCCGCCCCTCTTCTCCATTGGCTGGCTTCCTAAACTCTGTTTAAGCCCCGTCTTTTTTGGATTCAGGGGCGTGTTTTTAGCAGTTTTTTAACTCTGTGACATCATCAGTCACTCAACTGCAAAAACCACGCCCCGAATGCGAAAATGGCGCCGCTTTTGTGGCGCTATTTCTGCCCGACCGCCGCAAGAAGTTGAGAAGCTGCTGAGTCCTCCAGTGAGTACTCGCTTTTCTTGCCTCTCTACCCAGATTGTGCCCGTGTTTTTGCCTCTGTCTCCTCGTTGTGCGTCTGCCCCCTCGTTGTGCATCTGCCCCCTCGCTGTGCTTGCTCCCCTGCCCCCTCATTGCTCGTGCTTGCTCTCCTGCTCCCTCATTCGTTGTGCTTGCTCCCCTGACCCCTTGTTGCTTGTGCTTGCTCCCCTGACCCCTCGTTGCTTGTGCTTGCTCCCCTGCCCCCTCGTTCGTTGTGCTTGCTCCCCTGCCCCCTCGTTGCTTGTGCTTGCTCCCCTGCCCCCTTGTTGCTTGTTGTGCCTCTGTGCCCTGCTTGTGATACGGTTTTTGTGCCTGTGCCCGGTTTTTGTGCCTCTGTGCTCCCCTGCCCCCTCGTTGCTTGTTGTGCCTCGGTGCCCCCCTGCCCCCTCGTTGCTTGTTGTGCCTCTTTGCACTGATTGTGACCCGGTTTTTGTGCCTCTGTGCCCCCCTGCCCCATCGTTGCTTGTTGTGCCCCCCTAGCCCCTCGTTGCTTGTTGTGCCTCTTTGCCCTGCTTGTGATCCGGTTTTTGTGCCTCTGTGCCTGGTTTTTGTGCCTCTGTGGCCCCCTGCCCCCTCGTTGCTTGTTGTGCCTCTGTGCCCTGCTTGTGATCTGGTTTTTGTGCCTCTGCCCCCCCACCACCCTCGTTTGTTGTGCTTGATGTCCTGCCCCCCCCCCTCGTTGGTCATGCTTGCTGTCCTGCCCCCTCGTTGCTTGTGTGTCTGCCCCCTCGCTGTGCTTGCTCCCCTACCCCCTCATTGCTCGTGCTTGCTCTCCTGCTCCCTCGTTCATTGTGCTTGCTCTCCTGCTCCCTCGTTCATTGTGCTTGCTCCCCTGTCCCCTTGTTGCGCCTCTGTGCCCTGCTTGTGCTGTTTTTTGTGCCTCTGTGCCCTTTTTTGTGCCTCTGTGCCCCCCTGCCCCCTCGTTGCTTGTTGTGCCTCTGTGTCCCCCTGCCCCCTCGTTGCTTGTTGTGCCTCTATGCCCTGCTTGTGATCCGTTTTTTTTGCCTCTGTGCTGCCTTGCTCGTGATCCGGTTTTTTTGCCTCTGTGCTGCCTTGCTCGTGATCCGGTTTTTGTGCCTCTGTGCTCCCCTGCCTGTGATCCGGTTTTGTGCCTCTGTGCTCACCTTGATCCAGTTTTTGTGCCTTTGTGCCTCCCTGCCCCCTCGTTGCTTGTTGTGCCTCTGTGCCCTGATTGTGATCCGATTTTTGTGCCTCTGGGCCCCCCTGCCCCCTCGTTGCTTGTTGTGCCTCTGTGCCCTGCTTGTGATCCGGTTTTTGTGCCTGTCCCCCCCTGTCTCCTCGTTGCTTGTTGTGCCTCCCTGCCCCCTCGTTTTTTGTGCCTCTGTGCCCGGTTTTTGTGCCTCTGTCCTACCCTGCCCCCTCATTGCTCGTGATCCCTCGTTTGTTGTGCTTGCTCCCCTGACCCATCGTTTCTTGTGCTTGCTCCCCTGCCCCCTCGTTAGTTGTGCTTGCTCCCCTGCCCCCTCGTTGCTTGTGCTTGCTCCCCTGCCCCCTCGTTGCTTGTTGTGCCTCTGTGCCCTGCTTGTGATCAGGTTTTTGTGCCTGCTTTTTGTGCCTCTGTGCTCCCCTGCCCCCTCGTTGCTTGTTGTGCCTCTGTGCCCCCCTGCCCCCTTGTTGCTTGTTGTGCCTCTTTGCACTGCTTGTGACCCGGTTTTTGTGCCTCTGTGCCCCCCTGCCCCATCGTTGCTCGTTGGGCCCCCCTACCCCCTTGTTGCTTGTTGTGCCTCTGTGCCCTGCTTGTGATCCGGTTTTGTGCCTCTGGCCCGGTTTTTGTGCCTCTGTGGCCCCCTGCCCCCTCGTTGCTTGTTGTGCCTCTGTGCCCTGCTTGTGATCCGGTTTTTGTGCCTCTGCCCCCCCTCGTTGGTTGTGCTTGCTGTCCTGCCCCCTTGTTGCTTGTGCTTGTTCCCCTGTCCCCTCGTTGCTTGTTGTGCCTCTGTGCCCTGCTTGTGATCCAGTTTTTATGCCTCTGTGCCCCCCTGCCCCCTCGTTGCTTGCTGTGCCTCTTTTGCACTGCTTGTGACCCGGTTTTTGTGCCTCTGTGCCCTCCTGCCCCATCGTTGCTCGTTGTGCCCCCCTACCCCCACGTTGCTTGTTGTACCTCTGTGCCCTGCTTGTGATCCGTTTTTGTGCCTCTGTGGCCCCCTGCCCCCTCGTTGCTTGTTGTGCCTCTGTGCCCTGCTTGTGATCCGGTTTTTGTGGCTCTGTGCCCTGCTTGCGATCCGGTTTTTGTGCCTCTGTGCCCTGCTTGTGCCTCTACGCCCTGCTTGTGCCTCTGTTCCCTGCTTGTGATCCGGTTTTTGTGCCCTGCTTGTGACCCGGTTTTTGTGTTGCGCCCCAGCCCCCTCATTGGTTGTGCTTGCTGTCCTGCCCCCCCCCCTTGTTGGTTATGTTGGCTGTCATGCCCCCCCCCTTGTTGGTTGTGCTGCTGTCCTGCCCCCGCCCTCATTGGTTGCGCTTGCTGCCCTGCCCCCCCTCGTTGGTTGTGCTTGCTGTCCTGCCCCCCCGTTGGTTGTGCTTGCTTGTGATCCGGTTTTTGTGCCTCTGTGCCATGCTTGTGCCTCTGCGCCCTGCTTGTGATCCGGTTTTTGTGTTGCGCCCCTGCCCCCTTGTTGGTTGTGCTTGCTTTCCTGCCCCCCCGTTGGTTGTGCTTGCTGTCCCGCCCTCCCCTCATTGGTTGCACTTGCTGTCCTGCCCCCCCACCACCCCTCATTGGTTGCTCTTGCTGTCCTGCCCCTCCCGTTGGTTGTGCTTGCTTGTGATCCGGTTTTTGTGCCTCTGTGCCCTGCTTGTGATCCGGTTTTTGTGCCTCTGCGCCCTGCTTGTGATCCGTTTTTTGTGTTGCGCCCCTGCCCCCTCGTTGGTTGTGCTTGCTTTCCTGCCCCCCTCCCCTCGTTGGTTGTGCTTGCTGTCCTGCCCTCCCCTCATTGGTTGCACTTGCTGTCCTGCCCCCCCCTCATTGGTTGTGCTTGCTGTCCTGCCACCCACCCCCCCGTTGGTTGTGCTTGCTTGTGATCCGGTTTTTGTGCCTCTGTGCCCTGATTGTGATCCGGTTTTTGTGTTGCTCTCCTGCCCCCGCCCCCTCATTGGTTGTGCTTGCTGTCCAGCCCCCTCCCTCGTTGGTTGTGCTTGCTGTCCTGCCCCCCGTTGGTTGTGCTTGCTTGTGATATGGTTTTTGTACCTCTGTGCCCTGCTTGTGCCTCTGTTCCCTGCTTGTGATCCATTTTTTGTGTTGCTCTCCTGCCCCTGCCCCCTCGTTGGTTGTGCTTGCTCTCCTGACCACCCCCCTCGTTTGTTGTGCTTGCTGTCCTGCCCCCCCCCCTCCCTCGTTGTGCTTGCTGTCCTGCCCCCCCCCCCCGCCCCTCGGTTGTGCTTGCTTGTGATCCGGTTTTTGTGCCTCTGTGCCCTGCTTGTGCCTCTGTGCGCTGATTGTGATCCGGTTTTTGTGCCTCTGTGCCCTGCTTGTGATCCGGTTTTTGTGCCTCTGTGCCCCACTTGCGATCCGGTTTTTGTGCCTCTGTGCCCTGCTTGTGATCCGGTTTTTGTGCCTCTGTGCCCTGCTTTTGCCTCTGTGCCCTGCTTGTGATCCGGTTTTTCGTGCCTCTGTTGCCTAGGGCATTACTGGGCAGAGAAGTGTTTGTGTGTGTGGCTCTCTGTGGGTGTGTGTGGCTCTCTGTGCGTGTGTGTGGCTCTCTGTGCGTGTGTGTGGCTCTCTGTGCGTGTGTGTGGCTCTGTGTGTGTGTGTGGCTCTGTGTGTGTGTGTGTGTGGCTCTGTGTGTGTGTGTGGCTCTGTGTAGGTGGCTCTGTGAATGACTGTGGGTGGCTCTGTATGTGTGTGTGGGTGGCTTTGTTTGTGTGGGTGTGTGGCTCTGTGTGGGTGTGTGGCTCTGTGTGGGTGTGTGGCTCTGTGTAGGTGGCTCTGTGTAGGTGGCTCTGTGTAGATTACTCTGTGTAGGTGGCTCTGTGTGAATGACTGTGGGTGGCTCTATGTGTGTGTGTTGGCTTTGTGTGTGTGGCTATGTGTGGGTGCAAATGCAATAGGTCTCGCATTTCTGAGAGATTAAGCTATTGGCATTGTAAATGACAATGCCATTTATTTATGTTTTAAAAACAAAAACATAAATAACAAGCATTGGAAATGCAATAGGTCTCACACCATTAGAGTTAGAGCTTTTAGAAATGTTTTTTGTTTTTTAATTCTTAATGGTGCGAGACCTATTGCATTTGGAACTGAGGAGCCAGGTTGAGGCATGGAGTTGCGATTCTGGAAGCTTCCCGTGCCTATCGGGAAAAAACGTGACCTTGCGTAATGTAACTGTTGTTCATGCACAGAGCTCCAACTACAGGACAAAGGTATGTTTTTTTCTTGCAGCGTTACAATCCTAAAACGAAACAAAACACAATAGTCCTGCGATTGTAACCGGAAGCCCGTCATTTCGGATTGCAACCCTACTAATTGGGTTATCTTGTTTTTACCTCATAAATTAGGAAATAGAGGCTGAAATGCTAGAGCTTCTAGTACCTTAAAACTGCATTTAAAAAGCACAAATAATAGTAATCATTCTTCTTTTCATATACCTCTCCGATTTCCCAGCCGTATCCTCGCGTGTACACAATTATGTCGGAAGTCGGCACAGGCAGGGGAAGTTACTTCCGGTGCAACCGGATGTGTGTACCAAAGTGCTAGGTCAGAAGTGTGCGAGGGGGCGTAGAGCAGGGGGCGGAGCTGGGGGAGGCACGGCCTAGCGGCCGTGCAAGTGATGCAAGTAGAGTAGGGGGAGGAGAGGCAGGGGGAGGAGAATTAAAGGAGGCACGGCCTAGCGGCCGTGCAACCAAGAAGATTAACGAAAAAGCCGATTTGATGGGCGTGGCTTAAAGCGCGTGCACATCATCAAGTCGGATTTCTCGTTAAACTCTGGTTAAGCCCCTATATCTCTCGCCAGCTCAATGTGCATGCGCATCGGAAGGCAAGACCTAAAAATGTCATGAGCAATGCCAATAGCTCAAACTTTAACAATGCTGAGACCATTGCATTGTAAATGCCTGTTTAAAATATGCTGCCTTACTTGTAATGCTCTTACTGGCAGAGGCCCTTACTATCTACGAAAGAAACCGGTAAAACAAGTACCAGGTACAAATCTCAGATTTGGTTCATTAGGACTGCTACAGATCCCTCGTATATGCTTGAGCCGCACTGGGGGTAAAGCCTTTTCGTACCTTGCTCCAAAGTACTGGAACAGACTGCCCATGGCCCTGCAGGAAACTCTGACTTATTGCACCTTCAGGAAACAACTAAAAGCCTTCCTGTTTTAAAATAGTTGCTCACTTGACTCTCAGCTATTTGGTTCTTTTTCCTAGGCAGCGCCAAGATGCCCCAGGGTGAATTGTGCGCTATAAAAGATCTTACAACATAACACCAGCAGATAACAGCATTGGGTTAGGCCCCGGACAGGACTGGGTGGGGAAAAGGGAATGGAGGCAGGGAAGGGCTGCACCAGCAGATAACAGCGCTGGGTCAGAACCCAGACAGGACTCGGTGGGGCCAAGAGTAGGGAGGCAGGAAGGGATGGGTCAGACCCCGGACAGGACTGGGTGGGGGACAAGGGAGGCAGGGAAGGGCTGCACCAGCAGATAACAGCGCTGGGTCAGACCCCAGACAGGACAGGGTGTGGACAAGGGAAGGGCTGGGGCAGCATATAACAGCGCTGGGTTAGACCCCGGACAGGACTGGGAGGGGAGGGGAGGGGAGGGGACAAAAGAATGGAGGCAGGGAAAGGTTGGAGCAGCAGATAACAGCGCTGGGTCACACCCCGGAGAGGATTGGGTATGGGTAGGGAAAGAGAAGGGAGGCAGGGAAAAGCTGGAGCAGCAGATACTAGCGCTGGGTCAGACCCCGGACAGGACAGGGTGTGGACAAGGGATGGGTCAGCTCAGCCATAAATGTAATCTCCGGAATTCGGCAGGGAGGTGGCTGGCACAGGCCCCTCTTTCTACGGGGAATTTTCACAAGAGAAGAGGTGCTGCAGAGTGTGAGGTGAGGGGGTGGGGATGGTCCGGGGAGCAGTGGGCCTTGGGAGGGATGAAGTACCGTCAAAGTGAAGGGGAGGTGAGATGCTGTTTGTGGCTGGGCCGTCACTATTAAGGACACGTAGACAGCAACAGAGTTTATTTAGGTTTGTGAGAATGCTAGCAAACATAATGTGTCACCACGAACGGAGGTGGAAACAAAAAACAAAACGTGAAGGAACTATACAGACTGTAGCAAAGAAGAAGTAAGGCGCTGACAGCAGGGCGCACGGTAACTGTGTTTAATGTGCAACCAAAGGGCTAAAATATACCTCCACGCGCGTGCACTTGTTGGGGAAATATAGCAGTAGAAACTCATGAGTGGAAAGAGAGCCTCCCTGCGCCGGGCACAGCAGACCCGCGCCTCGTTTGGAGGCAGTGCAGTGAATTGGATGCGGGTGAATTGGATGCGGGTGTGTGTCTGGGGGGAGGAGGACAATGCAGGGAGGTGAAATGCCTCAACGGGAGCGCGCGGCCCGCAGCCTGACTGCATATCACGTCATGACCGATAGACCTATCAATAGGGAGAACAAGCACACGTCACTGGATCAAGGAAGAGAAGAACCCGGAAGGAGCGGAGCACGCGGAAGCTCAGCTGTCCACCTCTGACCCCAGAGACGAGGGGCGCGCGAGGCCAGCTGACCCCAGAGACTAGGGGCGCGCGAGGCCAGCTGACCCCAGAGACTAGGGGCGCACGAGGCCAGCTGACCCCAGTGACGAGGGGCGCGCGAGGCCAGCTGACCCCAGTGACAAGGGCCGCACGAAGCCAGCTGAACCCAGTGACGAGGGGCGCACGAGGCCAGCTGACCCCAGAGACGAGGGGGGCACGAGGCCGACGTCAACAGCTGACCCCAGAGACGAGGGGGGCACGAGGCCAGCTGACCCCAGAGACGAGGGGGGCACGAGGCCGACGTCAACAGCTGACCCCAGAGAGTAGGGGCGCGCGAGGCCAACGCCACCACGTTCATGCAGGCGCGCAGCTGACGCGGGTACGTGCGGAGCTTGGGGGGAGGGGGGGGCGGGGAGGGGGGAGAGGGGGGGCGGGAGGAGTCAGACTCCATCACCCTGGAGGGTTTTCTTTTAAAAAAAAAAATGTATATAATGTGATTTTCTATAGTGCGAACTTTACCCAATGGTGTCAGAGCGCTTTACAAAAGAACCAAGTTCAAAACATAAGGACTTAGGAATTCATAAGTTACATAAAGGATACAAACAGGAAAAAATTGCCAATGTACAAGTTGTAAAGTCACTCAAGGAAGGGATACAAATGGATAAACTCCAAGAGTCACATAGGAATGGTAGAGAGTACAAAGGTCTACAGCATATACTAGTGATTGGAGTTATCTCTGTATACATATATATACACATAGCAGATTTTCTCGGGTCAAGACCCCCTAAAAAAAACGAAAACCAAAAGAGCAGAGTGCCATTAAGTGGGGGGGGGGGGGCACAGTCACAGCACCGAGGGAGGGATACAAGGGTATGGAGAAAAGGCAAATCAGAGGATCATCAAGGGGAAATGAGGGAAAAGGGTAAAGGCCGAGTGAATGGACAAGATGGCGGGTCGGGGTCCAGAGAAAAGTGTCCGAGAACAGCAGCAAAATGGCGGCCAGGACAAACGAAAAAGTAAAAAGTCCATTAGAGTCCTTCTTGGTTTGTTGACTGATGGCTGGCAGTCACTGACGCTTTTCGTTGGGCCGCTTTATAAATCAAGAGTTGGGTGTCCCACGGTTCCCTGCCTCGAGCTGCAGCTTGAAGAAGGCTGTCCCGCTGTTGGCACGCTGCGCTCTCTACCGTAGCAGGAGAGCTCACTGGTCTGCCGGCTTCCATCCTTGCCATTAGCTATTATTGGTTAGCCCAGTGACCCTCAAAACCTGGGTACTAATGTTTAAACAAAAACAATAGTTCTTGACAGGACTGGTATCTATAATAAGAGATATCATTCAAACCAAGATTGTAGCTGTGTGTCATTGTATACTGCATATTCAATGTGTATGTATGATTTATTCTAAGTATAGGAAAACACAGAAATTGGTGTACTCCCAACAGAACCACTGTTTTTGTTCCATCCTTGTGGCCCCTGCAGAACATAGAATGTCCAGGCTCTCTGCAATCTTGTTCCCGTGCCCCTTGCAGCTGGGCCGGATCAGGTGTTGCCTTCCCCACCATCCCTGTGTTAGTCCCTATTACTTTCAAAGGTCCCAGTCCTCCCCTATTACCAATACCGCTTCAGTTTCTGGCTGCCGGAGCCAGCAGCGAGAGCCTTCAAATACAGCCTTCCACCAGAGTTAAGAGAGTCATGGGTCGGTATGAGGCCCAGGATCCGTGCCCTGCTTTGGTATAATAACTGAAATAAGAGCTTCACTCGGAGATGCAGTGACCCCCCCCCCCTCCCAGAAACAGCCATATGTTTAAAATATACACTAAATGTGCAGTGAGTTCAGATTAAGAGAATCATGGATCGCTGTGAGCCACAGGATCCGTGCCCTGATTTGGTATAATAACTGAAACAAGAGCTTCACTCTGAAATGCAGTTACCACCCCTAGAGACAGCCATATGTTTAAAATAGACACAAAATGTGTAGCGAGTTCAGATTAAGAGAGTCCTGGGTCCGACAACTACATCAGCCTCACCTCCCCCTCCCCCATTATCACCAACTACATTTTTTACTCCAAACGCCCCTCCAAATGGAAGAGCATCTTCCTTCAACACATCCCACTCTCTAAAATAACCAAAATTCCACATGCATCCAAACTATCCACCACTCCCTCCCCAGCTTTTTTTGGTAATGTTAATATCTCCATCTACAAAACAGGTAACGTCCTCATACAAGCCATCCCATCTTGCCATCTTCGAACTCCACTTCTGCACTATGTCCCTCCTCCTCAAGCACTCAGCACCTAACACTCCACCTCCCCATACGAATAGCACCCCTAACACCTCCCCTCCTGCTCCACCTCCACTCTTTACTACCCAAGTAACACTGACACCCAACAATGGACCTCCCTATCTCCCTCCTGGGACCTCTCTACTGAAAATGACATCATCCATCCCCAATCACTTACCTCACATCGCCCTCCTATCTCCCTCTCTCTTATCTCCCTCTCCCCCTACCCCCTTGAACTCCCTCACTTCGAACTCCTCCTTGAGAAATGATTGCTCCCACTCCCAATCACCCACCTACCTCTCAGCTCCCATGACCCCACCTACCCTCGACCCGCCAAAAGCCCTCCTCCCTGACCCAACCTCTCGTGTACTCCTCTGCACCCTCCCCTCAATCACCTCTTTCACCGGAAACTCTATGCCCCCAAACAACCCAACCCCTCCACTGACACTAAACAGCTCCGTCTCCCATCACTCCTCACCTACCCACTCTCAATCACCCTTTCACCACTCCCCTCCTACGACCCCACCTCCCCTTGACCCTGAGGAAACTCGACCATATGGGTCAAGCGGCGTTCAAGACGCCTGAAATTCCCCGGGTTCTTCTGCCTCAGCCACACAAGGAGTACTGGACACTTACAGAGACAATGGACACTCCGTCTTGGCGTAACAAGTTGATTTATTAGCTGCAGCTAGCACAGTTGTCTGCGAAGTCACTAGGAGAGCGATATTCGCAAGATACTGCTCCTTAACATTGTAACAGACAAGCTTAAATACAGTACAATACAATACGAAAAGCAATAACACACATTGTTGAGACTTCGACAAACGAGAAACACAATACATTGATCTCTGTGTAACTAAATATCAACAACCATGTTTGCATTTTGGCCCTTAAGCAAATTACTGAGAGAATCCCCATTATACGTTTTACAGCTAACAAAAACACAGGTGCGCTCTACAAGGGCAGACATAAGGCTATAGAATGCTTCGAGATGTGTAACAGAAAACTACAGATAAGATAGTAAAGAGGAAAGAATGGTGTGAATCAGCAGTCGTCTGGGCAAGGGATTACATAGCTCAAACAACGGCTTAATGCACTCGACCAGTCCCAGACACTTCTTTAGTAAACAAGGTCACAGGAGTCATCTGACACGCGATGCCAGAAACGACAAAAACATCGCTTTCGTCTTGCTGCCTGAGTGAAGGCAATCTAAAATGGCGGCGACAACAAAATGGATGCTGAAACATGGGCAAACCATTTTTTCCAGTTCCACAGACCCTCCTTTTGCCATTACTCAGGCAAAGGCAAATTAACTCAGGCTAATTAGAATCAGAGGAATCAGAGTCCATATTGATATTCATAAGATCATTAACTTGTTGCTGTACCATCATCCTAATATTCTCAGTCTTAGGGGGTACAGATCTCGGGGCACATAACAACAAGAGAATATTATAGCTGCGAACGTAAATACAGCAACTAGATCCAATCAATTTACAGACACCACCTCGGTCTGCCAAGATAACATCTAGAGCAACTCTGTTCTGTAGCGTCATAAGACGATCAGCCTATAACTCAGCCGTAATATTACCCAGTGCTCCTGCAGTCACATTGATGGTGGTTTCAACCACACAAACCAATTGCCTGATATGTCTACTATTGATCATTGGACCCCAAAAGGGAAAGAAACCCTTGAGGAAATCACCTCCTTCTTGGGCTGAGGTATCTTGAGCATCAAAGACACCTCTACCAAATCTATGTCTATGATGGTCTGGTCGTGCCGTGTACGTAGGAGGAAGTAAAAAAGCTACATAATAAATACCTGAAGAATTAGCAGGTAGCCAAGTATAGGCTCTATCTCCACTAACAAAATATGTTCCAGGAGACAGAATTAAAGGAGGAAAATCCGGTGATGAGAAAATATACGTGTATAGACAATGTTGATCATCATCTGTCCTTACACTATTGACTCTCAGACAGAATTAGCTTGATGAGGCACAGTCCACACTATAGACGAATCACCTTTCTTCATCCTAACACCCAAACCAGCCATGTAATGGGTAATATTCACTCCTTCATATGCTTTTTTCTCATCAGGTGGGATCTCACTCTTCTCTACGATCCGTGCCATAGCTACTATACCCTTAATCAATGAACTTTGGCTATAATCCCAACCTTTTCCAAAATTGTGGTCAGGAATCTTCAGTCTATTATGATATGCTACCGTAAACATCGACAGATAGGCCCACGCTGAACCTTCATGTGAGAATGGCAGAACCATATATGGCATTCCTTTATGAGCATTGTGGGGCATGAAACCACACACCCAACAATCAGTCAAGTTGATGGCCAACTGATGCTGATGTAATAACTGAATAAAAGTATTATTCACAAACTCAGCTCTTCGTATCTTTTCATGTGGGGGCAGAGTATACATTTTATGTGAAGAGATAGAAACACCAGGGGATAAAAGAACAGTAGAATTAGAAGCATTCTCTGACTGAAAAACATGTACGATCCATCCTGTACTAGCCAATAAAATACACAATAACATAAAAACACATAATGTCACGCCAAATCTGCTCGTTAGTAATTTACAATACTTCAGCTTCATTTCTTTTCTCCTATTAACCCTATCGCCTAGTACCCTATCTCTTATTACTACACCATCCATCTTTATCTAAAAAAGTAGTCGCTCACGGCAATCTTCCTTAATCACTCAGCTATTATCTTCTGTATCCTGTAGCACTAGCTAATTACTAATTTGACATACAATCAGGTACAGTCTGAGTCTCCTACCGCGACCCAGCGACGGAGACAGATGGTGCCTCTATTCTAAAAAAAACAACAACACTCAAAAGGAGAAAAAATAGTCTTTTAGAAACTTGAAAAAGGAGAAAAAAACAGTGTTCAACGTGTCCGACCAACTCGTGGTCTCAACTTGTATCGGCTCACACTTTAAACAGTTTGGTCAGGGAGCAGAATCGTCGACTCACAAGGTTGCACTGCAGAAGATACCTAAGAATCAGCTTCAGAAATGTCATTTGTTCCACTACCAGATGTGGTGTTTACAACTTCAGAGTCTTTTGCTCCACATCTGACATATTGATCAATCGGAAATGGTAGTGCAATCTTTTTGCAGTGGGTCCCATGGACCCTCGACTTCTTCCCAACGATCTTCACTGCAGTTCTTGTAGCCAACAACACTTGTCTCGGAGGATTCCACCTCGGCTGGAGACTTTGTGAGCGCTGAAAATTCCGGGTGCAGACCCAATCACCAGGCTAAATATTGTGACCTGGGTCTGTGAGAACCTCTGGAAGTGTATTCTGTACCTGTTGGCGAATAAGACTCAATTTAGCAGTCAAGTCGTATAAGTAGTCAATCAACAAAGGACATGGTAAATCAGAATACTTTCTTGGACGGGGGACACCCCAAACATTAGCCGGTCTTCCGAAAACCACCTCATATGGGCTACGTCCCATATGAGAATGCATTACAGTCCTGGTTGACAAAAGAGCTAAAGGCAAGGCATCTGGCCAAGCAAGACCTGTACTAGATTGAATTTTAGATATAGGGGGCTGCAGACCTTTGCGAAGTGCGCACACCCTGCTTCTGAAACCCAAATGAACCCATAAAAAGAAAACGGGTGCCAGCACGTTTTCCTTTGTCGCACCTGAGATATGGAACTCTCTACCACCGGACGTTTGTCTAATCTCTTCTACCACCTCCTTCAAAAAAGAAGCAAAATCTATTCTGCAGACTAGTTTTTTACCCTAAGACAATATATTTATGGTTATTAAAATGTAACCTTACTAACTACTGTTTATGATGCTTGGCCATCTTATTGATGACTATTATTAATATCAAGCTTTTTAATCTTTCATTGTTGTTTGTCATTCACTCATGTCTATTTTACCAGTCCAATTGATACCCTACCTATCGTCATGTAAAGTGTTCTAATACCCACTAGGGTCATGTTCGCGCAATACAAAACTATAAATAAAAATAAATAAATATAAATTTTTATATGAATTTCTCAGAGTCTTGAGCTGTTGTAGGTGTGGGGAGGGTGCTAGCCTCCATCGTCTCTCTCCAAATCTGAGTCTGCTTCTTTCTTCATTTTGGTGATCGTTATACCACAGTTGTGTTCATTTGTTTTTGGTCCTTTTTTGTTGTTTCTACCGACTCCATTTTGTCATTCATAGTTCTGTTGTAGTGTTCCATGAGTTTGTGAACATCGGAAATGCTTTCCTGGGGTTGAAGTTTTCTTTGGCATAGATCATACAGGTCATCTCTATTCTTATTTCTAGTATCCCTGACCCACAGTCTAAGTCTAACCTCTTATCTCGTTGCCTTTGCTTCAGGAGCTGAGATGTGGAATAAGATGCTGTGATGATCTGACTAACCGCATGCCGTTATGGAGTCTATACATAGTGCTTCTGCCATGGATATATGGGTTAGTGATGTTCCTTTGCCGTGTGGTCGACCTGTGCATGTTTTTTATTTTTTTACACCGTTTTATATATCGCAAACTAGACCCGGATCGGGTATCAAAGCGCTTTACAAAGCACCAGTTGCATTACATGAGGACACTTTTTTTTATTTTTCATTTTTATTAGGCACAGGGAGATTAAGTGATTTGCCCAGAATCACAGTATGTTCAGAGTCATTGCAGTGACTCAAACCCAGTTCCCCAGATTCAAGGTCGACCGCCCTAGCCATTAGGCCAACTCCTCTTCCCCGATTGCATGATTGCACCAGATTATGGTCTTTGAAAAAAGATTTAGTGGAGTCACATGCGGGTCCTCAATTTAATTGCAATTTAGGTTGAAGTCACCTAGAAAGATTGTGTTCGGGTGTCGTAAGGTCTGTACTGCGATTGTTAATTGCTCATGAGGGTCTGCTTGTCTCCAGGAGGGTGGTATACAATATATAATTTGGTCAGGGAATAAATCCCCCTAACCCATGTGGACTTCAACTCCCATATATTCACAGGAGGATATCTTCTCCATTTGGAATAGTTTGATCTGTGGATGCATGCAACCCGCACGCCCCCAACTTGGTTTTAGTGTGTGGTTCAGTCTAATGATGTTGTAGTTAGGTGGACCTAAGATATCTAATAGTGGTGTGGAAGAGTTATTTAGTCAGGTCACTGGTAGGATTGTTGTGTCTAGCAGGGATGTGGAACTCCTATAGGCCGACGCCCAGGACATATTGTTTGAGGCCAAGGGCAACACGTTTTCATTTGTATTTTGTCCTTGGGACAAGTAGGCTTAACCCCCTGCAGCACAATCCCCTTGGCTGCCAGTTTACAGTACCACATTATGGATCAGGAAAGGGCACTGTCTGCAGTTAAGGTAATATTTTTGTCCAAGCTGTTCAAGCTTGTAATTATGGTTCATTAATTGAAAGCATTTATTATTAGGGTGAGAGTAATTGTTGTAAGCTCCGACTGCACTACTGAACGTGGTTCCACTATAGAAACGTGTACACACGTTTTCAAAGCTTAGCAATATGAGGCTATGTATAATGCCCCCACAATGCTCTCTTATTTGATGCAAATATTTGCAGAAAATCGAAAGCAAGATTGATGAGTCTTTGCTTTCAAAATAAAATGTTCATAAATAAATGAAAGCGGAAAGAAATAAATTTGCTAAACTACTGTAACATTTCAGATAAAAAATATTTGCAGCATCAATTAGTAACGTGTTGACGCACGCTAGTATTTCCCAATACAATTCATTATGGAAAATCAGTGTAACCAGTTTCAGTAAGATTATGGGAAACCAAAATAAGCCATATATTTAACAGGGTAGGAGAGTTAAGGGATTTTATCCACTGCCGTGGATGGAAGGGTACTCCCGATCCCCTAAATAGCTAATTACATAACTATACGAAGGAGTACCACCAAAGGTAAGGCTCGACAGCCAGTATTGGTGGGATGAGTCACTAATGTGGAAGAAGAAGTCCTCCTTTGTTTTTAAGGAACCCCTCACTCACCGACCTGGTCGGTGACATGCTTCATCATCGGGGCCACCTTGGCAGCCGAGTGCCGCCAAGGTGTGCTACAACACCTGAATGCAGTGGAGCAGGTATGTGAGTGATGAATGTGCAGAATGAAAAAATAAGTCAGTGGGTTAAAAATCGTCCTGGTATAACTTGTCAAATAATTTATTTTAAAGCTACTGGACAATATTAAAAACAGTGGTGATACAATGAAGGTTTTAATAGGACCTAATGTATCTGTGCTATGTGTCGGGTCTACATGTTTCAAACCATATGAGAGTTATCGGTTTTTCATCAGGACCAAAAAACGTTGTAAAAGGAGTTGGGTGGTCAGGGTACACTAACACCCTGCCATACCTGCAACCCTTTCAGACCCCGAAAAATAGCAATTAGCTAAATGGGTAAAAAATGTGTGTATCGTAACCCGGAAGTGGTTACGCACAAGAAAACAAACAAAACCTGAAAAAAGAGAGAAAATGATCACTCATAAAGGTTTATTTTACGTGCCTGTTACGTAGTGAAGTGACGTAGTCCGTTCTCTCTGTGACTCATTCCACATTCAGAAATGCGCGTAAACCATGGTGCGGTGTATCGGCATAGTACTCTAAATTACAAGTATTTGAAACCAAATGTTTCCACTATAAACATACCTATCAATATAGGGGGTGAAAGTGCACGTGAATGCATAATATTTATTTCCATTCTTCTCTTCTCACAGCCTCAGTTGTGCGTGCCTAAGTCAAAATTCTCGATTATTAGTGTCAGGTATTACCGACGTGGAAAAATTGTCATCTTGATCCAAAACCACATATAACATATAACAAAACACCACAATACAAACATAATGTCGGAAAGACAAACAGCACTTACATCTCAATGGAGAAATGTTTGCTGCATGGGGATTTGAGGGGAAGTTTACAGAGTTTGAAACATATTCTGTGGAGAGAGGATAAAGGTACATAAGAAGTATATCCCGTACCAATATTCTCTATTTAGTGGAGAGGCCCGACCTGGGCCTAAGGTATTGTCTTCAGGGCAGATTCTACTTACAGTTCCTCTGGTCGGTAATCAGCTGAAAACCTACTTCTTTCCCTCCGTGTACCCGTAATGGAAGTGAGACTGGCGCCGCTATTTAAGGCAGCCGCCATTGTGGGCGTGGAGGGCGTTGACAACCTGGAATCGCGTGATGATGTCACGTGTATACACGAACGTCATTAGCGCGCCCAGTAGTCAAGGGAGCTAGGGTAAACAATGGATTACTCCAAAGACATTGAATTTTGAACAAATGGAGGGAGGCGGTATTGGGTTTCTTGTAAGTACTGACAGAGTACCTACGAAAGGACGGAGGCCCAGGGGATATTGTCATTCAGACCATTCTTGTTTGTAGATAGCCTGTACACCCATCTTTGTTCTTTTTCGTATAGCCGTTTTTGATTGTTCGGACCCTGAGATATTTGTTCGATGACGGTCCAGTACATATCATGGACATTGCCCAACCTTACAATCATAATGTCTCTACCACACCTCAAGTCCGGAGAGAAACGACCCCATCCTTCGGTACTCAATTTCAACCTTGGCCCCTCCTTACAGATCGACGAACCCCTCCCAATCGAATCGGGTCAGTCGCAGGACAGTCAAAACACCGCACTGTCCCAACAACTGTTCATCATATGCCGAAATCGTGCATCCGAGCAATCGTGAAGTGATGGCAATGCCGCCAGAATAGTGCTTATCGACGGCTCGCTCGCAATCCACTCCGCCATTTTAGATCGGTCACCAGCCAACCTATGTCCCCAGAGAGTTGGTCTTCCCGGGGAGGGCGGGAAAGCATGGAGCAGAACTTCACCGAGGGGGACTAAACAATCTTCACTGTGGGAGCTGACGTCTCCACAGCGGTACTGAGATCCCAGCCCAGCTGGTACCAGCGGGCCCTCACCGGGTCACCGGGCCTGGGATCCCTGTCGAAAGTCAAAGTTATACCTCGTCACCCCTCGGCATTATGCGTTGAGGGTGTATGCCGTCCCATTGTAATCTCGACGGTACGAAAAATTTCTCAGTTTTTCGGCGGACCGGACCACGCCAGCCACTACCGCCGATGTTGTTCAACTGAACCCTGGCTGGGCCAGCATTCGGGACCCCGGTTTCACCCTTGGGCTAGGCCGCAGACTTCCACATGGAGTATCTCCGTTCCCCGGGGCGGTAGAACCTTCGGGATGGCGGCGCTTCACTCCAGACCGGTTCATAGACGTTTAGGCAGGGCAAGAATTCAGGATATATGACAGGATATACCAGCTGGAATCTGAGGTCGGCGGAGCCGGGAGCTTACGCGGCCATCTTGGTTGCTGTCGTGGCTCCTCCTCCGGACAGTCCATTCTTAAAATTCATGTCACGTCTTATACACAGATCAAACATGTATACATATATTGCTATCTTTCCCACGTAGAAGACACCTGTGGAAAAATGTATCCATTTGACCCCCATTCCCACATCTTCTAGTGAATATAAAGGTGCTCTACTATCCCTCTTCTAGTATAGCCACCCACCGACAGTGGTGCCCACACCCTTGACCCTTTTCTCCTTGCCGCCTCCCCTTTTTAGGTCGAGCCTTCGCAGCGCGCATGCGCTGCAAAGGAAAACAACCTTTTCCGAGCGCTTAGGCTTTTCAGCCAAGCACGTGCACTCATTCTATTTCCTTCAATGGCAACACGTACACGCCAGGAGATTCACTCGTGGGAGCACGCGGCCCATCTGGTCGCAATTTCCGACCCTGCGACTGAATCCCTCCTCCCTGCTGCCGCGCAAGCGCTTTTTTTCTTGGTTTTTTTGGAGCGCGGCCGCTCACTTCTAAAATGTTGGCTTCTTGTTACATTAGTTCTGTCTTGGAAAATGGCGAGTGAACTCCACTGTGCGCGCTGAGCGGAGCTCCCTGATCTCGAGACACCATTCACCAGCAGCCACCTGTCAAGCAAAGCAGCTTTCTGGACATTGCTGCATTTTTTCTCAGACGGAGCTGTGATATAGTGCACACCGCTAAAAAACAGACGGCGCGCCTAGCCTCGACGCCTGGAGTCGTGCACCAGGGCCCCTCCCGCCTCGGCTGCCACTTAAACTGGTAGTAATAACAAACCTCACAGGACATCAATAGTGTCACTGTGTTGAATAACCACAGCGCCCAGGCAGGAGGCTTGCAGCAGGCGCAGCGGCGGCTCCGTCACCCGTGACATCACCTGTGGAGCTCAGACCGCTCTCCAAGCACCCGTCTCCAGGCTGTCCGCTCTCTCCGCGGCTCATCCGCGTCCACAGACCCCGGCACAGGAAGCTGCCTGCCTGCAAGGGGAGACGCTGGGAACGGGGAGAAGCCTGAAGCCACGGAGCTTGGAAAGCAGGCGCACTGTACCATGGATTTCATCTCTGCGTTTTACTTGCTGTCTTTTCTCCCGGCTCTGGCTCTCGGCGTTAGGTAAGTGAGATTTAGGATTTGGTTCCAAGACCCTGCTTGGCGACCCCTTTCTGGTAGCATTACTGCTCGTTTTCCATTGTTACTGTGCGCAGGAAAGGATACTGTTTTCTTTTGGGGGTAAAGTTCCGCGTGTGGGACTGGTGTGCACATGATGGGTACTGAGATCCCAACTGCACGGACACGCTGGTGTGTCAATCAGCCCCATCCCTGGCAGGTGTAGTTCTTCTGTGACCTTTTAAATAGTTATGTGGCTGTAATTTGGCAAACAGCAAACATCACAAAAACAAGTGAATGCAGCGACCCGTCACAGGCGCTAATTAATCCTGTGAATTTGGAAACAGCCTGGGAAGCCGGCGTTCCCTCTGCTTGCCAGGCACAGCTTTCCTAGAATGCAACTCTATTTGGAAGGACTATTGCAGCACGCTGCTAGCATTAAAGAAGTATTTTCTAAGCGTGTGACGTCTTTTGGAAATATATATTAATACATTTTAGAAGTAATATTTGTTGTAGTTTCCTAATATTAACTCTGGTTTGCTAGCAAGTATCCCTGACATATAGTTATAAAAACATATCCAACCTGCAAAATAGTGCGTTGCTCGCATGTTTCTTGTCGGGGCGCCAGATTTGCAGGGCTTATGGCAAACCGTGTGTGCATATGCTGATGTTACAGATTGGGGCACTCTGGGTAAGAGAAAAGTTAATCTGGTTGTTAGAATTCGGGGTTTCTGGTTGGCGCAAATATTCACTTGTGACAAGCGGGGACCCTCTCCTCTAAGTCAGGGCAAAGGACTTACTCTCAGAAATAACCCCATCTCACCCTCTAGGCGACGTGGCGCAAGCAGACTAGGCTAAACTCCTGAGCACATACGGTTAAGCATTTAGTGCAACACACACAATAAATCAACCCACCACACAGGGACGGACACAAGACTGTAGTTTTGTAAAAATATATTCCTTTATATATAAACTCTCAAGCAGGCTTGTAAATACAGTCTTAACGATTTCAGGATGATTCCAGTTACTCTTAAAATGCCACTGTTCTTAATATCCCAATGTTCAGTATTTTGGAAGGGTTGAGTACCTCTAAAAACCCCTTCACTGTTCTTTAGGCGCTGTCTTTAGGGGTAAAGTACTGTACGTTCAAGGTCTGGGCCCTCTGGAGCGCTCCTGTGCACTCCATACGATCACCAGACAAAGGCCCTACAGAATCTCACGCCTCCCGCGTGAGACGCGTACGTTGCATGTGGACCAAACAGGGTGTACGAGTCGTACCAGACTTGTGCTACTCGTACTACGGTGCGTTCTGAGCACAAACACCGCTAGACACTACAGTCAGGAGCGCGGGGTACGGTCAGGCGTACTTGGTGCAGATTCGTGTAGAGCGAGGCGGGGCGAGTCGTTGGTTGGCAGTGAGACTCACACCTGGTTATAGTGTACAATACCTTTTGATCGTAGGGGTTCGGGGTGGACACAAGCAGGCGTAGAGGGGACGTCCCACATCGTGGTGCGGTCTTTCTTTGTGGCGAGCTACGGCTCGTGGCTCGGGAGGGCTGTGTTGCATTGTGGGCCGAGTCTTTCCTGCGGTGTGCTCTGGTTCTGAAAAGAGGGGGCGGGCCCCGGGAAGCAGTGTGAGGTGCCAACATAGGCCTCCACGAGTACAGCGCATACTCCTCCACGCGCCGCTGCTGTTCACGAACGGCGGCGGCTGCGGATTTCAGGGCAGTTTCACCTCGGGGAAGACGGGCACAAGGTGAGGTCTATTCTTGCCGTGCAGACCACAGTTAGGCAGGTGGTAGTCACGGTGCTTGGGCCAGCAGGGCTGGTCTTTGCGGTGTAAGCTGGGGTTTGACAGATAGCAGATGCTTTGCTCGATGGGACGGGGGTGCCCAGGGCCTTTCAGAGGGCACAGCGATTTCCTCACGGCGCGCTCAGCTTCTCCTTGGTAGAGCTGAGGGGAAGATGCAACACTCACAGCAGCTTCTCTTTTCGGGGGGGAGGGGGTAGCGCCCACTGTTCCTGGTTGTGCAGTTCAGGGGGAAAGTTAACCAGCAAGCCCTTGGAGATTGTTCAAATGCACAAGTTGAATTTAAAAGTCTCTCAGTCTTTTCTTCCTCTCTCCTTCTTGCAGAAAGGCACCCAACACAGGCCAGTCTCTCAGGATTAGAGACAATAGTCCTCCATGCAGCTTTCCCAGGTCCTTTTCTTCAGGCAGAGTTTCTTCTTGGCGTAAACAGGATCTGATTTCTTAGGAGCAGGGCTCCTACTTTTATATGCCATTTATTTTGTTCTTGCAGGCCAGGGGGGCCTTTGCCTAATCCAGTCAGTCTCTGAGCACTTTGTTTTGCAGGCTCTGGTTTCTCCTCTCAGTGTGCAGGGCAGGGACATCAGACGCTCCGCAGGAGGTGAAGCCAGCATTGTGATGACAAGTACAGCCAGGAGCACTCTGTTGACAGTTTTCCCTCTTCCTGGACCAGGTGCAGGGCAGAGTCATCAGTCGCTCCCCAGGGGCCAGAGCCAGCATTGTGGTGGCAGAGGACAGCCCAATTCAGAGTCAAGGGGCAATACCTCCACCCATCCTGGTGTATTCCCTCTATTCACCACCGTCATCCCTAGCCCTGTCACTCACAAAACCCAGACAGCAGATACACATAAGGGCAGAGGCGGGCTGAAATGGTTAGGCAAGCAAATGCTAACTTTCTAAAAGTGGCATTTGCAAACACAGGATATTGAAATACACTTTACTAAAAGAAGTATTTTATTATTCTGAGTTCAGGCATACTAAACTTGACTTTCTACCATGTTCCCTGAGCCTGCTGGGATTATAGAGTGTAATTATTCCAGCAGCCTATTCTGGCCTATGAGAACAGGTAGCCTTAAAATAGTGAAAAATAAAATGGGCTGTAATTCACTATTAGGACATGCCACGCACATCAGAGCTTGTCCTACCTTATGCTTACAATCCACCCTGCCCTTGGGCCTACCATAGGGGTGACTAATATGACGTTAAGGGAAGGTTTAGGGACTGACTAGTAGGTGTACTTGCCCAGTCAGCATGACAGTACCAGACTGCACACAGGTTCTGCAATGGCAGACCTTAGACACATTTTACTAGGCCGCTTCTGTGGGTGGCACAACCAGTGCTGAAAGCCCACCAGCAGCATTTGTATTTACAAGCCCTGGCACTCCTGGTGCACTTTACAGGGGACTGACAGTAAACCATATAAGTCAATCATGGAAACCAATCACATATACATTTTACAGTAGGGAGAGCATATGCACTTTAAAACTGGTCAGCAGTGGTAAAGTGCCCAAAGTCCTAAACCAACAGAAAACAGGTCAGAGAGAATATGGGAGGAAGGCAAAAGGTTCAGGGATGACCCTGCACAGAGAGCCAAGTCCAACACAACCCCCTTCCAGCCAAAATGCAGGGTAGACCAATCACTACCGTGATGGGCTTCCCTGCTTAGGGTGATAGAACATGGACCTGGCCCGCAACAGCAGGGGCATATTCCAGTTGTACGCCAGTCTAAACCTATTTCAAATCCTCTGTTCATACTCTCAGGGTCCACCAAGCTAACCCCTGGGGCACCCTCCCCTTCACCTGTGGACACCACCTGTGCAGCACCTAACCTTCACTTGCTCGCAGGTGTGTCCCAACAGACATACATCAAGTTACAGTGGCCACTGACAGTAGTCAGGGATGTCAGGGCACCTGGGGCAGGTGACCGGCACAATTCGCCCACAAGTTCAAGGGTGCTATCCTGCAACTGGAATACTAGGTCAGGTGGGAAACACTGCACCTGGCCCTTAAACCTAGGGTCTAAACCCACAAGCTGCACCAGGGTCAGAGGCGAGGACTCCCTCCCTCTGCACCCCCTTCTAGACGGCTGTACCCTCCCACCTGGAGTTTACACCCTATGGAATCCACCAAAAGGTCCGCCTCCAATATGAGCTCCCTGGGGTCAGAGAACTCACTCTCTAACAGGTGTTGGCATAGCTCTGGAAAACAGGGACTTAAAATATGCTCTCCCAGAATTGGACCACACAGCCCCCTACAAGGATCAACCAAACTATCCTTCACCTCACCATCCAGTGCCTCACACACGTACCCCACACCACTCTCCTGAGATTGGCAAGACAGTATCTGCCTGTCTCTGTCCCACAACCCACACTTCCGGGCAGTCTCCACACTCACTTTTCAGGACTTCAACTTTGGGGGATCCCCTCTTCCTGTACCGCTCATCTAGAGTTAGTAGAGTGTCCCTCCCACTACTAAGACCATGAACCCCTACGCCAGCTACCCTATTCCCTTCAGGGACGCTGCGCACTACTGGAGCTACCTCATGTCCTTGAACCTCCTGGTGTATGTTAACCCCCTCAAAGTCAGGTGCCACATCTCTGGGTGTGGGCTCTACTCTCCCAGCACTAGATACCTGAATGTTGGTGCCACCATCTGAGCTGGACTCCACCTCCAACTCAGCAAAGCTCAATCTCTGAGCTACACACATTTCTTGTTGCTGGGCTGAAACCCTCCTGGTCTCAAGCCCCTCGAGCTCCAAGTCAAGTTTCCTCATTCTCAAGTCATGCTCAAGCTGCATTTTCTTTTCTTCCAGGGATAACTTCCTAGCTTCTAGCTCCAGTTGCCCATTTATTTCCAGTTTTGCCATCTCTATTTTGTGGTCTCGGGTTGCCTGTCTGTCTGCCAGCTCCTCTGGCAACAGGCATCGGCCAGAAACACTGCTACCCAACGGGGAGGTTGCACCCCTCCCTCCTGGACCCAGTTGTCTCTCTAGCTGCTGCTGTGCATCCTCAAATTCAATATTCTTTATAGGGGCATTCCTTGCCTTGACCCTTTTGGAACTGCTCCCTTCTGGAGAGTCCGTTCATGGAAATTTTCAGATTTTTGCAGAAGCTCTTGAGCTGTTTCTTGGTGTAGTTTTCTAGTTTCTCCCAATCACAGTCAATAGATGAGATGGCTGCTGCCTTTTCTATTCTCACTGAACCAGGCATGACTTCTTTAAACATGGAGATCTCTCAGCAAAACATACATTCTAAAAAGAGTATGTGGCTTAAGTTACTGGACTGTAGTCACTATGCAATGGTCAACATTCACTGTATATATTACCCAAATGCAAATTCGTGATCCCACCGCTGCCACCAACGTTAGAATTCGGGGTCTCTGGTTGGCGCAAGTATTCACTTATGACAAGCAGGGACCCTCTCCTCTAAGTCAAGGCAAAGGACTTTCTCTCAGAAATAACATCTGCTCACCCCCTAGGCGGCGTGGCGCGAGCAGACCCGGCTAAACTCCAGAGCACATACGGTTAAGCATTTAGTGTAACACACACAATAAATCATCAACCCACCACACAGGGACACAAGACTGTAGTTTTGTAAAAATATATTCCTTTATATATAAACCAGGGGTGGGGGAATCATATCGCCCGACGCCCGAGCCATGCTGTTTTTATCTAAGGGCAAGAAGATTTAATGTCTATTTTGTCCGACGGACTAGTAGACATTAACCGCATGGCTGCGGCGCAAATTCCCCGCCCATGTTGGCCCCGCCTTGCGCGGGCGGAGTCATGACGGAACGGTTCCGTCATCCGCGCAGCTCAACCGACGCGCATGACGGAACCGTTCCGTCATGAGCGTCGAAGGGGTTAAATAACATTAATAAAACTGGCTGCGTGCACCCTGGGGCTCACAGCCAATCAGAACAGCTTGACGGGAGCCTTTGGAGGCCTCTGATTCGCTAGCAGCTGGGCTCTGGGCAGTGATTGGCTGAGGGAGTGAAACATCACTCTGCCTCAGCAAGCTGTAGTTCGTGGCCGCGGCAAGGAAACACACATCAAGGTAAAATTTATAAAAAATAAGCATTGCCATAGTGTGCCTGCCATAGAGTGTTCCAAAGTGTTATATTTTACACAGCTAAGCTGGAGGATCGCTCTGAAATTTGAAATCTGCTTCAGCACTGTGCCCCCGCGTTTTATGCGGTCTCAGTCACGCTCTAATAGCGCTGAAGCAGAGACCCCAGTAAAGCGTGGGCTCTCATCGCTGCTTTGGAGCGTGACTGCGACAGCATAAAACCAACGCGCTTTCTGCAGCCATAAGCCTCGTAACATTACACAGTCTGTCACAGCAGCAGGCGCACCAGTTCTTATTTGAAGCTGCAGGACGGGGGTCCGACATAAAATGAAACTCGACCCCGAGCCTGACCAAGGGCCTCAGACAGGGACTGCCGATCGATCGGCCTGGAGAAAGTATTTAACAGGCTGCAATGGTCTCAAGCCTTAATGTGAATTCAACTGCCTTGAATTTCTTTTCCCCGACTGGTCGTGCGTTACTCTAGTGCATGCCACTGCACTGCTCACGTATGTACAGCACACTGTGTCTGCCCGAGAAGAGGACAGTCCCTGCTGAGAGCAGCAGTCACGCTGTAAAACACCGCCGCAGGCATATAAAAGTGGCGCACCTTTTATTATCACAAGAAGTGCGCAGACCTACGTCTGTTCTCTGCCGAGGGTCACACGGCGTCTGCTTTACTCTGGGAATACACAGTGCTGCTGCTGTCCTTCTATGCAAGACAAAAAACATTAATTGCTGGGAAAATAGTTTCATTTGCCATCTGCTGAATATGTTGCGGTTGAGATTTAAGAAATATTCATTTTCTGTAATGTTTCGCTTTATGCTGTCTGTGACGGTCCCCTCGGTCCGGGTCATGAACACGCCCCGTTTCCACGGCTTCCCCGGTGTTTGGAGGCAAGCCTGGACTACAAGGCCCATAATGCATTAGGTTGTATAATGAACACCAGGTGCTGGAGGCCACGGAGTGAGGCGGCAAGCAGAGAGCCCAGTAAAGCGTGGGCTTTCATTGCTGCGTTGGAGCGTGACTGCGACAGCATAAAACTAACGCGCTTTCTGCAGCCATAAGCCTCGTAACATTACACAGTCTGTCACAGCAGCAGGCGCACCAGTTCGTATTTGAAGCTGCAGGACGGGGGTCCGACATAAAATGAAACTCGACCCCGAGCCTGACCAAGGGCCTCAGACAGGGACTTCCGATCGATCGGCCTGGAGACAGTATTTAACAGGCTGCAAATGGTCTCAAGCCTTAATGTGAATTAATGATTGCTCTGACAAAATCCGTTAGTGAACCACTGCCAAGCATCCTTTCAGGAGGACGTTGGGAGGATAAAAATATAGTACCAAAATTAGAAAGCAGAACAGCGCTACCCTATCGAATTAAGCATATTCCCTTTTATTAATGGTAGGTAAAAGAATGCACAAAAGAAGCTGCAGCTTGCGGAGACTGCGTGCGAGCAAGTTAAGGATTGCTGACTGGGTGGTTTTCCGTTGCTGTAGGTTATAAGTTTGATGGGATGGTCATTGTCTTGTATTAGCGTGGCTTTTGGCATAGTCTGTGAGCATTGCCGAGTTAAGACAGGCCGGCCTGTATCATTAAAATAGTTAAATACACATAAAGTCCCGCCCAACTGCTAGACTCTTGTTTATGAGAGTGCAGTGACACAGTTGAGCACCACTTCATTTTGTTTCTTCCGATCATTTTAGCACTTGCTGCCTTGTTCCTGGTCTCCAGCAACTTCCAGACATCAATTTAAACGTCAAGAAAAGTCTCGTGATTAATGGGCTTCCTGGAAAGAGACGAGGTTTCTCTGGTGGAAAGTTTGACTCATCCTAAGGCAGCGCAGAGGGTTAAACTGCCTGCTGCTAAGAAAGTGTACCATGCAGATAAGAAGTGCAGCATATGATGTAAATATGTCAGGGGGTTACTACTTCTGTAAGAGCTCCTTTTGTTATTTGTCGTTTATAATTCAAAATCCTAATATAGAACATTGAGCTATTCACTGTCACCCCAGAGCTGCTGCAAACTGCAAGGTATATGTTAGCGCTGCATGTTTTTTTGCCCTGTCTTTCATTATCCTAATCTTGTGAAAAGGGTTAATTTGGGTAGAAAACAATTCTTATCATGAAAAAGAACTCTTAACAATGATGTTCGTTTTAAATTCTGAATTTGGGCCTTTCCTTAATAAGACCTATTAACTATATTGCCTATACCAGGGTCGATGACCTGTCACTCCTACACTACACCTTGTAGTACTGTCTGATGTAACATTTCTATACAATGATATACACACCTATGATTGTCTCTGTGCAATGTGTGCGTGGTATAAAGTGCTCTGACATCTTACACTGGTATGAGTCAGTGGTTCTATAACCTATATATTGCTTGGCAAGTTTTTCTTAGCATTATTATTGCAAATCATTTAATGGTTTACCAATGAAACAAAATATATTAAACGTTTTTCTGTCAGCCCTTATGTTTGATGCATGGACGGGAGTAGGTGGGGCAAGTGGATTTTACAGGACATGTAGATCTCAGTGGCATTTTGTCCCTTGGGCAAGTAGATTATTTAGAAAATTCCACACCCCTGATCAACTCTCAAGCAGGCTTATAAATACAGTCTTAACGATTTCAGGATGATTCCAGTTACTCTTAAAATGCCACAGTTCTTAATATCCCAATGTTCAGTCTTTTGGAAGGGTTGAGTACCTCTAAAAACCCCATCACTGTTCTTTAGGAACTGTCTTTAAGGGTAATGTGCTGAACGTTCACGGTCGGGGCCCTCTGGAGCGTTCCTGTGCGCTCCGTACGCTCACCGGACAAAGGCCCTACTAAATCTCACGCCTCTCGCGTGAGGCGCGTACGTTGCAAGTGGACGAAACAGGGTGTACGAGTCGTACCAGACTCGTGCGACTCGTACAACGGTGCGTTCTGAGCACAAGCGCCGCACAGACACTGCAGTCCGGAGCGCGGGGTACGGTCAGGCGTACTTGGTGCAGATTTGTGTAGAGCGAGGCGGGGCGAGCTGTTGGTTGGCAGTGAGACTCGCACTTGGTTATAGTGTACAGTACCTTTTGATCGTAGGTGTTCGGGGCGGACACAAGCAGGCGTAGAGGGGACGTTCCACGTCGCGGTGTGGTCTTCCTTTGTGGCGAGCTACGGCTCGTGGCTTGGGAGGGCTACGTTGCGGGCCGGGTCTTTCCTGCGTTGCGCTCCGGTTCTGAAAAGGGGGGGTGGGGCCCCGGAAGCAGTGTGAGGGGCGAACAAAGGCCTCCACGAGTACAACGCGTACTCCTTCTCTCCACGCGCCACTGCTGTTCACGAACGGCGGCGGCTGCGGATTTCAGGGCAGTTTCACCTCAGCGATGTCCGTTCTTGCGGTGCAGACCACAGTTAGGCAGGCGGCAGTCACGGTGCTTGGGCCAGCGGGGCTGGTCTTTGCGGTGTAAGCTGGGGCTTGTCAGATAGCAGATGCTTTGCTCGGCGGGACGGGGGTGCCCAGGGCCTTTCACAGGGCACAGGGAGTTCCTCACGGCACGCTCTGCTTCTCCTTGGTAGAGCTGCGGGGAAGATGCAACACTCACAGCAGCTCCTCTTTTCAGGGGGGGGGGTAGCGCCCACTGTTCCTGGGGCACAGTTCAGGGGGCAATTTGACCAGCAAGCCTTTGGAGATTGTTCAAATGCACAAGTTGAATTTAAAAGTCTCTCAGTCTTTTCTTCCTCTCTCCTTCTTGCAGCAAGGCACCCACCACAGGCCAGTCTCTCAGGATTAGAGACAGTAGTCCTTAATGCAGCTTTCCCAGGTCCTTCTCTTCAGGCAGAGTTTGTTCTTGGCGTAAAAAGGATCTGATTTCTTAGGAGCAGGGCTCCTACTTTTATATGTCATTTCTTTTGTTCTTGCAGGCCAGGGGGGCCTTTGCCTGGTCCAGTCAGTCTCTGAGCACTTTGTTTTGCGGGCTCTGGCTTCTCCTTTCAGTGTGCAGGGCAGGGACATTAGACGCTCCGCAGGAGGTGGAGCCAGCATTGTGATGACAAGTACAGCCAGGAGCAATCTGTTGACAGTCTTCCCTCTTCCTGGACCAGCAGGGGCAGAGCCAGCATTGTGGTGGCAGAGCACAGCCCTATTCAGAGTCAAGGGGCACTCCCTCCACCCATCCTGGTGTAATCCCTCTATTCACCAACTGTCATCCCTAGCCCGGTCACTCACAGAACCCAGACAGCAGATACACATAAGAGCAGAGGCGGGCTGAAATAGTTAGGCAAGCAAATGCTAACTTTGTAAAAGTGGCATTTGCAAACACAGGATATTAAAATAAACTTTACTAAAAGAAGTATTTTATTATAATGAGTTCAGGCATACTAAACTTGACTTTCTACCATGCTCCCTGAGCCTGCTGGGATTATAGAGTGTAATAATTCTAGCAGCCCATTCTGGCCTATGAGAACAGGTAGCCTTACAATAGTGAAAAACTAAATTGGCTGTAGTTCACTATTAGGACATGCCACACACATCAGGGGTTGTCCTACCTTATGCTTACAATGTACCCTGTCCATGGGCCTACCATAGGGGTGACTAATATGAAGTTACGGGAAGGTTTAGGGACTGGCAAGTAGGTGCACTTGCCCCGTCAGCATGACAGTACCAGACTGCACGCAGGTTCAGCAATGGCAGACCGTAGATACATTTTACTATGCCGCTTCTGTGGGTGGCACAACCAGTGCTGCAAGCCCACCAGCAGCATTTGGATTACACGCCCTGGCACTCCTGGTGCACTTTACTGGGGACTGACAGTAAACCAAATAAGCCAATCATGGAAACCAATCACATATACATTTCACAGTAGGGAGAGATTGTACAGGGGGTTATTATTGGGTCGGCTTGGATTTTGCCAAGAAAGCCCTAAATGGGTGGGTCCAAGGTAGTGAGGTGGAGGACTATCGAGGGTTGTACGACCTAATACTCAAGGAACATCTCCTCGAGAAATGTCTTCCCGAGCTGAGGCAACACCTGGTAGACAGCAAACTTACTTGCCCCCGTAAGCTTGCTGAGGAGGCGGACATTTGGGAAAGTACCCGAGTGTCCACGAAGGGGACAGGAGGAGATTCTCATAAGTCCGGACAAGGCGCTCCCCAGAAGAAAGAGGGGGGAGATAATAAGAAACAGGAGTTCTCCAAAGGCCCCCAAAACAACTCTAAGGGGAAAGGTTCCTTTTCCAACTCTAAGGCTAACCCGCAGAAGAACCCTAATCCTGGCCAGAGTCAGCAGCCAAGGGTTGTCCATTGCTTTGAGTGCGGTGGTGTTAGACATTATAAGGGAGACGTGAAATGCCCAAAGAGACCACCCCCTCCGACTGGAGGAAAGGCCCCGGGAGTCGCTAGTGTAGTGCTCGGGGTGGAGATGCCCTTAGATAAGGGGAGGGAGTCGGCGGGTGTCACCTTAGTGTCCCTGGGTGATCAGGAGATGGTTCCAAAGATTCAGGTGCCCTCAAATACTACCAAGTACGGGCAATGGGTCACCATCAATGGCCATAGAGGGGAAGCTCTGAGAGATACAGGAGCCAGCATGACTATGGTAAGGAGTCATCTGGTGTCCTCAGAGCAGGTGATTCAAGGCGTACTTCATCCAGCCGCATTGGCTGACGGCACAATGGGTCACTATCCTGTGGCCGAGGTTCCCTTTGAGTGGGGAGGGGTTGCAGGTCCACTTCGAGTCGCCGTAAGCCCCACCGTACCAGTCGATTGTCTGCTGGGCAATGATATGGAGCACAATGCTTGGAAGGAGGTGGAATACCGGACTCATTCTGAGATGCTGGGTACACCTGATTGGGCCTGTGTGAGTACCAAGTCTGCGACTGCTCGGGAGGAGAAGTCGCGTGGGTTGGAGCCTGGAACAATGGCCCACCCAGCTGCTGATGAGGGAGCATCTCGAGGACAGGAGTAGCCTGCCTCGATGTCCGTGCCCCGTGAGACGGATAGGCCACCTGCAGTGGTGGACCCGGAGTCCGCGGAGGAGGACTTGGTTCCGTTGGAGGATTTGCCTATCCCCGCTGAGTGGCGAGTGGAAGGAGGTCCATCCAGGGAGGAACTGAGCAAGGGACAGAGGGAATGTCCCACCCTCGAGGGTCTGAGGCAGCAGGCTGAAGCTCAAGCAGCAGGTAACGAGTCTGGGAACTATCGTGTTTAATGGGAGGATGGTCTCCTCTACAGTGAGCCCAGGGCGCCAGTGCACGGACTGTCACGGACCCTGGTAGTCCCACAGTGTTACCGAGCCTTCCTGTTAGAGTTGAGACATGAGATTCCCTTGGCAGGACACTTGGGTCAGGACAAGACCTTTGCCCGGCTTGTCCCCCACTTTTATTGGCCTCGAATGAGGGTGGCGTCCGACACATACTGTCGGTCGTGCGTGTCATGCCAAGCCAGTGGGAAAACAGGGATGAAGCTGAAGGCTCCCCTGGAACCACTTCCCGTCGTTGGCACCCCCTTTGAAAGGGTGGGCATCGACATTGCTGGGCCCCTTGATCCACCGACAACTTCCGGTCACAGGTTTATCCTGGTTCTGGTGGATCATGCCAAAAGGTATCCAGAGGCAATTCCTCTGAGAACCATCACTGCACCGGTGGTGGCAAAGGCCCTGATGGGGATTTTTACCCGAGTGGGATTCCCAAGGAAGTTGTGTCTGACAGGGGGACCAACTTCATGTCAGCGTATATACGGGCAATGTGAAAGGAGTGTCGAGTGACCTACCGGTTCACCACTCCTTATCACCCACAGGCCAATGGCCTTGTGGAGAGATTCAACCAGACGTTGAAGGGTATGATCAGAAGTCTACCCGAAAGCCTGCGGAGGAAATGGGATGTCCTCCTACCCTGTTTGCTTTTTTCCTACAGGGAAGTGCCGCAGAAGGGAGTGGGCTTCAGCCCCTTTGAGCTTTTGTACGGGCACCCTGTACGTGGACCTCTCAGCCTGGTGAGGGACTCCTGGGAAAAGTCTCCCCGGAAAGTTCCCCAGGATGTGGTGAGCTACATGCTGGCCTTCCAGAGCCAAATGGCTAAGTTGTGGAAGCAAACTTCTGACAACTTGGAAGCCAGCCAGGCAGTAATGAAAGCGTGGTATGACCACAACGCTCACCCAGTGGAGTTGGAGCCTGGACAGAAGGTGTGGGTGATGGAGCCGGGAGAGCTGAGTGCCCTCCAGGACCATTGGACAGGCCCCTTTAAGGTGTTGGAAAGATGGGCAAGTCTACCTATTTGGTGGACGTCAAGTCCCCTCGGCATCCGCATCGGGTGTTACATGCCAATCGGCTCAAACCCCACTATGAGAGGCCAGAAGTCATGTTACTCATGGTGACTGACGGATCGGAGGAAGAGGACACTGAGCCTCTCCCCGACCTTTTTGTGTCTCAAGAAAAGGATGGGTTAGTGGAGGGAGTACAACTCTCACCATCCCTGACTCCAGAGCAGCAGGAGGAATGTCGCCAGGTCTTGGGGTCATTCTCTCCTCTGTTCTCCCTTGTCCCGGGTAAGACCCACCTGTGTACCCATGATGTGGACACAGGAGACAGCCCACATGTGAAGTCGAAGTCCTACCGGCTGTCAGACAAGGTGAAGGCCAGCATCCAAAGCGAGGTAGCTAAGATGCTGGAGCTAGGAGTCATTGAACCTTCTAATAGCCCTTGGTCTGGCCCGGTGGTTTTGGTCCCCAAAGCTGCCCCACCTGGCACCACACCAGAACTGCGATTATCCAGTATTTGGGTGTCTTTCATAGATTCACATGCCTGAATCATTCCCCGTCGCCGAGACGGGAGCCTCCGGTACATAAAAAAGTAATGTCCTAAGGACATACATAGAGAATATAGGCCGAAGGGCCTCCCCTTTGGGGCCTTTCCACGTCCTTATGTAAAAAGGACCGAACTCTCATCGTTAGCCAATCAGCTCCGACCTCCCTCTAGAACCTTCCCGGGAGGAGCCTCCGTCCCTCAGATTTTCTACCGCACGTTGTGCTAGGGAGTCTCCAACCTGAGCTCTTCAGGTTTTTTTGCTTCGAAGTCTCAAACTTCTCTGGAAGTCCCTTTGTTCAAGGGAATAATTATCCTATCTTCGACTGCCGTCTCCCATGTCGGAAAACAATAAAAAGGCTTCATCCATGGCAGACTCGCAAAAGAAAGCCCTTCTCAGGGCCTGTTCCTCCTGCGGCAAGAAGCGGATTCAAGCGGAGGATAAGCACGATCTGTGCTTGTATTGCCTGTACCCTGACCACGTCTCTGACAAGTGTAGGGTGTGTAGAGCCTTCCCAAAGAAGACTGTAAAGGAAAGAGAGGCTCGCCTTCTCGAATGGCTCGACAGGCTTAAGGACCGAGACACTCTGGAATCTTCCGAGGGTAGTGTCTCCGTGTCCTCAAAAGTCTCCAAGAAGAGACCCAGGGAGCAGTCCCCTGGAGAGACAGACACTCCTCCCAAGAAGGCGCACAGGAAACCTTCGGAGGCACGTTCCACCACCTCCTCCGTGTCTGTTCGAGACGACCAGAGGTTCAAGAAACCCGCTCCATCTACTAAGCGGACCACCTCGGTCTCGACCACAGTGTCGACCACTACGGCCTCATCGCCCTCCGCGACGGCCACAACGACCACCACTGCGTCCTCAGGCGCACCGGTCTCCTCTACCATTCCTCTGAAGTCTTCATCCAAGACGAAAACAGGACCATCGACGGTGTCCCCACTGTCTGCGTCATCGTCGCCTAAGAGGTCCAAGTCAAGTTCAAAAGGTCCGCCTTCGCCTAAGAAATCTCAAACCGAAGGATCGTCACCTAAACAGTCAAGGTCAAGTTCAAAAGGTCCGCCTTCACCCAAAAAATCTCAAGTGGAAGGCTCTACCACCAGTAAGTCGACGGTTCAAATATCCCCGCAGACTTTGGTGCCATCGACACTATCGGAATCGTTCAAGTCGCCAACCCAAACGGCGGGCGCGCCATCTTCACGCACGTCGTCGGAAGGGACCCCGGCGCCATCTTGGAAGGAATCCAGATTGGTCGAGGTCTCCATTCACTCGATTCCACCTTCCTCGGTTCCCCCAACGAAGGGGTTGACGCCCGAACAGGAGCAGGTAGCACTGCTGAGTGAGGATTCCGAGGAGGAAAACCAGCCCGATCCGGCCACCTCCCTATCGGACGTTCACGAGGACCAGGAGGAAGTCATGTATCAGGAACGTTCCGTAAGTGTCCACACGGAAAACACCCCGATGATCTGTTTGTCCGTGTCTCTGGTCAACGATTTGCGCTGCCTAGTACAGGACTATAAGCAACGGTTCCCGGATGCCGACAGCGGAAACCAGGTGCCGGTCACCCAGGCGCAACCGTCTGCCTCGCGCCCTTCCGCTCTCCAGGCCCGACCTCGGAACCAACCCCAGCCTCGTGCTCGGCCCCAGCCTCAGGTAGAGGACTCCTCTGAGGACGAGGAGGAGGAGACGGACTTGGAGGAAGGTGAAGTGCAAGACGTCGACTCGGACCACAGAGACGACGAGGCCGATGCTGCGTCATCCTACCATTCGTCAACCCCGGCATCCCCACAACCGCGCCAAACTGAAGCGACGGACGTTGGGGGTTTCCACAAGCTGGTGGACAGGGCAGCTAAGAGGTTTCACATGGCGGTGGAATCCACGGAAACAGAATGCTTCCTCCATGATTTCAAGGAGCACAGCCAGAAGTCGGCCAAGTCTATTCCAGTTATAGACTTTCTGTGGGAGCAAGGCAAGAAGTTGATGCTTACGCCTGCCTCGGTGCCTGCGGTGGTTCCGCGCCTAGACAAAAAATATAAGGCCCCGATTACCGCGCCAGCCTGCCTGACCGGCCACCCCAAACCGGATTCGGTTGTGACTCAGGCGGCCCAAAAGCAATCCCGCAACCCATCCTCACCGCTGTCCGCACCACCAGACAAGGAAGGCAGAAAATTGGACACCATAGGCAAACGGTTCTCTACCACGTCCGCCATGACCATCAAAGTGGCAAATTCCATCGCCCTGCTAGGGCGCTACAACCGCCAGCTATGGGAAGACATTGCCCCCTACCTGCAAGACCTGCCAGCCACGGTCCAGGACGAAGTGAAAGCTCTCCTGGCGGAAGGACAAAACTCAGCTGCAGAGATCATCGACTGCGCCATCGACGCAGCCATGACGGGATTCCGCCAGTTGGCCGGGGCTGCCATGCTCCGCCGCCAAGGCTGGCTCAAAGCAACGTCCTTTCGACAAGAGGTCCAATCTAAGGTGCTGGACATGCCATTCGATGGTCAGTTTCTTTTTGGGGAGAAGATAGACGAAGCACTCCAGGCCATTAAGAAGGATACCGACACGGCAAGGGCTCTGGGCTCCCTCCAGTCCCGGAACCAGTCCTTTCGAGGTGGCCGCTCCAGAGGCCAGTACTCCTACAGAGGTTCCTACCAAAATCGGTCGTCCTACTCCTACGGCAATAGGAACCAGCCCCAGCACAAACAACAAAACCGACAGTCGTCCTATGGGAGGTCGTCCTTCAGAGGCAAATCCGCCAAGAAGGGCACTGGCGGCCGCCAGTGACCATTTACTCCAGCCAGTCCCACCACCGTCTCAATCCTTTCAAATTGGAGGAAAACTGACCCACTTCCTCCCCAATTGGCGAAAAATCACTACGGATCGGTGGGTACTACAAATAATTCAATTTGGACATTCCCTCGAAATTGTCAACACCCCTCCCAACACTCCTCCGCTGAAGCGTGCTCACAAACACCTGCACCTCCTTCTCAAGGAAGTATCCGCCATGTTGGTCAAAGGAGCCATTGAAAGGGTCCCAGCGTCCCAGAAAGGGACGGGATTTTATTCCCACTTCTTCCTGGTCCAACAGAAAGGAGACAAATGGAGACCGATCTTGGACCTCCGGGCGCTCAACGCCTTCCTTCGGAGTCAATCCTTCCGGATGGTAACACTACAGGAGATCCTGGGAGCGCTGGAAAGGGGAGACTCCATGGTCTCCCTGGACTTACAGGACGCCTACTACCATATCCCCATCCTCACGAGGCACAGGAGGTTCCTGCGGTTCGAAGTAGCAGGCAGGCACTATCAGTTCAAGGTCTTGCCATTCGGCCTCAAATCCGCGCCACGTATCTTCACGAAGTGCTTGGCGCCGGTGGCAGCCTTCCTGCGGCAAAGGGGTCACCAGGTATTCCCCTACCTGGACGACTGGCTGGTGAAAGCGCCTTCTCCGGAGGGCGCGACCGCTTCCTCCAACGCCTGCAGCGCACTTTTTCAACAGCTGGGTCTGACGATCAACTTCAAAAAATCCTGCACTACTCCATCAACGAGGATCACCTTCCTAGGGGCTACCTTAGACACGGATTGCGCAAAGGCTTTCCCCTCGGAGGACAGGACCAACAAACTACTGTCTCTGGCCGCGGCGGTGGCCAAGAAGTCTCGCATCAAAGTCAGGACATTCACCTCCCTGCTAGGGATGATGTCCTCCTGCATTCTCCTCATACCGCACTGCAGGCTCCGCATGCGTCCCCTGCAGGAGGCTCTGGCAAGGCAATGGAAACAGAGTTCCGGCTCGTTCGAGGACATTATCACGATCACACCGGCCATCACAAAGGCCCTTCTGTGGTGGAGAAGCCGGAAACACCTGACGGCCGGCTTGCAGTTCCTCCTGCCGCCGGCACCTCTGGTCATCACGACAGATGCCTCCCTGGAAGGCTGGGGCGCTGTTCTATTGGACCTTCGAGTCAGCGGCAAATGGGAGGCCCAAGAGAAACTACTACACATCAACCTCTTGGAGCTGAGGGCGGTGTATCTGGCTCTGCAGGCATTCCTGCCACGTATCGGAACTTCCCCGGTGCTCGTCAAAACGGACAACACCACGACGATGCACTACCTGAACAAACAAGGGGGAACGCGATCTCTCTCTCTCTCACGAGAATCGCAAAAAATCTGGAACTGGTTGGTGGCACACGGGCTCTCCCTCAAGGCGGAGTACGTTCCCGGGAAGGACAATACCATCGCGGACGCCCTCAGCAGGCAGACCTCTCTCTCCCACGAATGGGAGTTGAACGGCGACACAGTGGCCCACATCTTCTCGCAATGGGGAGCACCGAGAATCGATCTCTTCGCGACGGCAGGGAACGCCAAATGCCCAAGCTACGCAAGCTGGCATCCCCAACAGGGGTCGTTGGGAAATGCTTTTTCCATCGGCTGGTTCAGCGTGTCTGCGTACCCTTTTCCTCCGTTCCCGATGATACCGAGGCTCCTCAGGAAGATGAAGACGGAGCCGTGCACCCTGATCCTGATTGCTCCGTACTGGCCGAGACAACACTGGTTCTCGGACCTGCTTTGCCTCTCCATCAGGCCCCCGATTCACCTGCGACAACACCCGAACCTCTTAACGATGTCCGGAGGCCAGGTACACCACCCGAACCTCCGCTCGCTCAAATTATCGGCCTGGCTCCTGAGCACCGAGAGTTCGGGAACCCGCAGGACTGCAGGGCCGTACTAGCCAAAGCGAGGGCGGGCAGTACGAACAAGACCTACTCGCTGAAGTGGAAGAGGTTCTGCTTGTGGTGTTCGGAACAAGGCTTACACCCTCTACGGGTTACCCCAGTGCATATGCTACCGTACCTCCTCCACCTGGCTCAATCGGGGCTGGCTCACGCCTCCATTAAGGTTCATCTGGCTGCGATTTCTAGATTCACCAGGACCTCATCAGGGCCTTCACTATGGTCCAGTCGACTGATAAAGCAATTTCTGAAGGGACTCTACAGATCCTTTCCGAGGCCTCGGAAAGTCCCTCCAACCTGGCAGTTGAACTTGGTGCTCAACCAACTCATGAAACACCCATTCGAGCCCATACACCGGGCCTCTCTCAAACATCTCTCCTGGAAAACGGCACTCCTGCTCGCCCTGACGTCAGCCAGAAGGGTCAGCGAACTTCAGGCGCTGTCTATTCAGGAACCGTATCTCCAATTCAGGCACGACCGAGTGGTACTCAGGCCCAACCCTAAATTCATACCTAAAGTGCCTTCAGACTTTCATCTGAACGAACCAATTGTCCTCAAGTCATTTTTTGCGAACCCTTCCACTGCGGCAGAAAGGGCGCTACATTCCTTGGACCTTAAAAGATGTCTCAAATTCTACTTGGACAGAACCAAAGATGTCAGGAAGTCTTCTCAACTGTTCGTAGCCTACAGCAACCCGCGAATGGGTTTGCCCCTAACAAAACAGAGCATCTCCCGCTGGATTTCATCAGCGATTGCGTTTTGCTATGATCAGGCCGGCCGGCCTTTAACGGACCGAGTGGCTGCCCACTCTACCAGGGCGATGTCCGCGTCAGCGGCGCTCTTCGCTGGAGTGACGGTCCTAGACATTTGCCGAGCGGCGACCTGGAAGTCCCCGCACACCTTTTCCAGGCATTACTGCCTGGACATCGAACTGCAGAAGGACGCTGCAGTGGGACAAGCGGTGCTACGCCATCTCTTCCAATAAGGTGAGCCTTACCTCGTCCCGCCATCCAGGTATGCACATTCTTCATGGTTTTTCTGCTATATGCATGACTGTATATTACCATGTTTCTCTCATGTTGTCTGTAATTTATGCAGATCTGCTGGAGGTGAGAATGTGCTTTACCACTATGCATGTATAACTGCTGGCTACTCTGATTCAGGCATGTGAATCTATGAAAGACACCCAAATACTGGATAAGAAATGCGTTACTTACCTGTAACAGCAGTTATCCAGTATTGGTGTCTTTCATAGATTCACATGCAACCCTCCCGCCTCCCCGGTAAGGACTCACGTACCTCTATGTCTACATTGCGACACCCTAGCTGGGTGCGTACGAAAATCTGAGGGACGGAGGCTCCTCCCGGGAAGGTTCTAGAGGGAGGTCGGAGCTGATTGGCTAACGATGAGAGTTCGGTCCTTTTTACATAAGGACGTGGAAAGGCCCCAAAGGGGAGGCCCTTCGGCCTATGTTCTCTATGTATGTCCTTAGGACATTACTTTTTTATGTACCGAAGGCTCCCGTCTCGGCGACGGGGAATGATTCAGGCATGTGAATCTATGAAAGACACCAATACTGGATAACTGCTGTTACAGGTAAGTAACGCATTTCTTCTGTGTGGACTACCGAGGACTCAATTCGGTAACGAAAACCGATGCTGATCCGATGCCTCGGGCGGATGAATTGATTGACCGGTTGGGAGCTGCCCAATATCTCAGTACCATTGACCTCACTGCAGGGTACTGGCAGATTCCCATGATGGATGGAGCCAAGGAAAGGTCAGCCTTCTCCACACCTGATGGACACTACCAGTTCTGCGTTATGCCCTTCGGGCTCAAGAACGCTCCTGCTACTTTTCAGCGGCTGGTGAACACGATCCTCACCAGGATGGAGTCATTCTCTGCTGCTTATCTGGATGACATAGCTGTCTTCAGTAGCAGTTGGGAGGATCATTTGCAGCATTTGCAAGCCGTTCTCCAAGCCCTGGAACGGGCTGGTCTGATGATCAAGACCAGCAAATGTCAGATTGGGCAGGGGTCGGTAGTGTACTTAGGTCACTTGGTGGGCAGGGGAACGTTGCAACCCCTTCAGGCAAAGATTGAGGCAATCATGGCCTGGGAACCCCCAAGACCCAGACTTCCGAGCCTTCCTGGGCCTCACAGGTTACTGCAGATGGTTCGTGAAGGGGTATGGCACTATCGTGGCTCCCCTTACAGAACTAACGGCCAAGAAGCAACCCAGGAAAGTCATCTGGACAGAGGCTTGCCAGCAAGCCTTCGACACTCTGAAACAAGCATTGTGTTAAGCTCCAGTCCTGAAGGCTCCAGATTTCACGAAGGAATTCATTGTCCAGACAGATGCATCCGACATTGGGGCGGTGCTATTGCAACTCAAAGAAGAGGGTCTGGAACAACCCGTGGTCTTTTTGTCACGTAGACTGCTTCCCCGGGAACAGAGGTGGAGTACCATCGAGCGGGAAGCCTTTGCGGTGGTCTGGGAACTGAGGAAGTTGCGACCATACTTGTTTGGCTCACACTTCCTGGTTCAGACAGACCATCGACCCCTTCGTTGGCTCATGCAAATGAAGGGGGAAAATCCCAAACTGTTGAGGTGGTCTATCTTCCTACAGGGAATGGACTTTCGGGTGGAACATCGGCCCGGAGCTGACCACGCCAATGCAGACGGTCTCTCCAGGTATTTCCGCCTTAGTGTTGAGAACTCCCAAGGGGTTGGGTAGCTCTCCCCACTTTCAGCTGGGGGGGACGCGTGTTGGACCCGTCTGCTTCTGAGAGTCCCCTCACACTTTGATTTCTTTTGTTCCCCCATGCCTCCCAAAATTTGTCGCTTTTTCCTTGTCTACCCGGACCTTTTTGTGTGCTGTTTCATGGGGCTAGATGTTCCTTGACACCCAGTTGCTCACAAGGTTCTTGGCACCTATGTACAAGGCGCCTAGCGGAACCTGTGGCATCACAAACTGGAATGGTCACCCTGTTCTAGCGGCCCTAAAATGGTGGACACCCTTGTCCCTCATATGAGTGACTCCCATTGGAGCCTCATTGACCTCTGACCCTTTTGAGGTTTTGGCGCCTTTTGTGAAGTCACATTTCTGACAGAAATTCCCTCAGTTTCCACAGGTACACATAATGGCTGCTCTAGAGCCCACTACGGTGGCCCCTAGTGACCAATAGACACGACACCTCAAAAATGCCAAGTCATTGTCACAGCCAGAGAAGGTTCTAGAACCTTCTGGCTCGTGCCGGCACCCCAGGGCACTGGCTATAAATGGCTCAGACCCTGGGGGCCATTTTCGAAAGACTCGAGATTGAGAAGAAGAAAGACCAAAAGACTCTGAAGAGAAGAGACACCAGATTGACACATGCCCTGTTGACCCCCCTGAGGTGGCTGTGAGCTAAGGCAGAAGAGTAGCAACGGTTGCTGGTGTTGTCCCTGACTGGCGTTCCAGTCAGCTGCGGGAGCGGTGACCTTGCACCTAAAACGCCTGCCCAGCGAGGGCCTCATTGCCCCAAAAGACTTTGGCCTGTTTATAGTGCCTCCCCGTCCCCCCCGGTGGTGAAATCGTGAAAGATATCGCGGGTCGCGAGGCGAGAGCAAGTTCGCCCAAACCGCGATCACCAGAATTGCCCCTTCATGTAAAGCGTCTCCTGGAGGGCGTTCGGACGTCTCCGAACCCACCGCCGTAGAAGCGCTGCCTGCGTGGACTGAAGGTGAGGTGCTGTGCCGGGGCGGGGAAAGGCCGGCCTTCATTGGGCGAGATTAGGGTCTCAACCCTACCCTAGGGAGCCGGGAGCAGTAGCTGTGGGCGGGAACCACCCCCGTGTGAGGAAGTCGGAGGGAGGACCGTGGAGCCCCTGGAAACCCAATCGCTAGCGAGAGAAGTGCTGTGCCCCGACTGAATCGCTTACCGATTGCAGCCGATGTGAGGTGGGCCCGTTTCTTCAAGAGAAGTGCAGCGTTATCCAGAAACTGTGATTCAGCATTTATTTTGACTGTGCGCGAAGGTTGTGTGACACCTCCGGCAGCCCGTTCGCCAGTCCAAAGACTTTGAACTGGAGCCGCCGTCGGAATAGCCTGTCAAAGCCCATAGGCGCGCATAGACTCCACCGGCAAGCGGAACTACCATCCCTGGCGGCAGCGGAGTGCGAATGCTGTATTCATTGTGTTTCTTTGATTTGTAGATACACGCGCAGTGTGCACTGACTGAAACGTACAGAGTCTAATGAATAAGTGTGCCCAGAAAGTCTGAACCTTTGAAACCAACGTAACTGTAAGAGTGTACTTTCCACAGTGAATCGTATTTTTAAAAAAAAAAATTTTTTTTTTTAAAAAGTGTTTAATATTGCGCACATACACCAATTGGTTTCTTGGCGCTCGAGGACCATGGAATAGGACACAGGGAGTGTAGGCAGCTAACCGTGAGCAAGACGGAACAAATGAGTTTTCAGAGATTTGCGGAAAGTGGGGTAATCAGAAGTGAGCCGAATTGGGAGGGGAAGGGAGTTCCAAGTGGATGGGGCAAGGAAAGAGAAGCAAGCACCACCATGCTTCTTGCCTCTGAACCTGGGAATAGTACATAGCTAGTTATGTCTTTTGTTTAAGATAGCCTGGGATGATATCTTCACTTTGAACCTGGGAATGACCAGCAGATTGTGGGCAGAGGATCTAAGGTGTCGGGGGGGATCTTAAGGGTGTAGGCAGAGAGAAATGAAAGCAGGGGCAGAAACAAAAAGAGATTTAAAGATAGTGCAGCCAAGTTTAAAAATGCAACGTTGCGCAACCGGGAGCCAGTGCAGGGTTTCTAACAGCGGGGTGACATGTTGGTGTTTGGGTTGCTGGAAGATTAATCTGGCTGCCTGGTTTTGCACCAGTTGAAGCCGTTGAAGATGGTATGCTGGGATCCCCACGTATAGACAGTTGGCATAGTCTAAACGTGAGGTAACCAGGGCCAAGATGACAAGAATGAGAGCCTCTGGAGATAGGAACCTTCGGATCTTCCCGATCCTGCGAAGGTGGAAGAAGCAGGCCGAGGTAACAGCATTAATATGCCGCCGCATCGAGAGGTCACTGGAGATGGTAACACCTAGGCTCTTCACAGAGTCAACTGGGCAGGGAGGGGGGCCGAGGGCAGGGGGCCAAAAGTTAGGAGTCCAAGGATGTGGGGGCCCACCAATCAGGACCAGCTCTGTCTTGCTAGGATTGAGCTTCAGCTGGCTGAAGTTCATCCACTCATAGATGGAGAGCATGGTGGTTTGGAAATTAGAGCAGGAGAGAGGGGAGGAGTCGATAGGAAAGATAAGTTGCAGATCATCTGCGTAATTAAAAGTGGTAACAGAAGAGTGGCGGAGGGAGACCAACAGAGGCTGCATATAAAGATTAAACAGAAGAGGAGATAAAGCAGAACCCTGGGGGACACCGCAGGAAAGTGAAGTGCAGGGGGCAGAAAAAGAAGATAAGTGTACAGATTGGGTCCGGAGTTGGAGGAAGGACACAATCCAAGACAGGGCCAGGCCAGAGATCCCAGCATTTCTGACAATTTGAAAATCTGTTCTCTCTAAAAGTATTTAATTGGTGGCAGCGATACCAGAAGGAACCTGAAGTTATTTATCTGACTGAACCAGTATTTATTCTGCTATGCAACAGTGATATTTATTCTATATATTGGTGATATTTATTCCTGATGTTTATCTTATTTATTGGTGATATTTATTCCTGATATTTATTCTATATATTGGTGATATTTATTCCTGATGTTTATCTTATTTATTGGTGATATTTATTCCTGATATTTATTCTATGTATTGGTGATATTTATTCCTGATGTTTATCTTATTTATTGGTGATATTTATTCCTGATATTTATTCTATGTATTGGTGATATTTATTCCTGATGTTTATCTTATTTATTGGTGATATTTATTCCTGATATTTATTCTATGTATTGGTGATATTTATTCCTGATATTTATCTTATTTATTCCTGATATTTATTCCTGATATTTATTCTATGTATTGGTGATATTTATTTCTGTATTTATTCCCGAAGAGCTATTTATTGCAGTAACTGATTCCCTATTGACAAACAGCTAAGAAACGTAAATGTGAATGTGCATTTCCCAGAGAACTTTTATATAAAGGAAACGTATTTTTCTACAACAGTGGTGTGGTGTCCTTCTTTTTATGTGGTGCACAGGCGGTTATTATTGGGTCGGAACCGGCTTAACACACCAGCCTTCACCTGCCTTGTCGCCCGAGCCAAGCTACCCCCCTTTGTGCTGGGCTTGCCCATCGCAGGTCCAACAGAGAGCATATGCACTTTAGCACTGGTCAGCAGTGGTAAAGTGCCCAGAGTCCTAAACCAACAAAAAACAGGTCAGAGAAAATATTGTAGGAAGGCAAAAGTTCAGGGATGACCCTGCACAGAGGGCCAAATCCAACAGTGGTGACTTACGAGGCACTGCAAGGTCTGCGCTGCAGCTGATACTAAATGCCACAGCTGCAGTGTTTGCGAGATAGCGTCATCATGTTACTGTGCAGGCATGGTGGGGAGATTCATTCATGCCTTCAAACTAAGTAGCCATTTTGGTCCAAACATATAGCCAAGGGCATTGCCATTGCCCGCAGGATGGCTTGTTGGAGCTTGTGTCTTCTGAGCACCGCAGCAGCAGTCTAAGCGCTCCCAGGGGTACTGTCTCTTACACTCCAACACTAACCTCCGAACAGGGACAATGTTTGGGAAAAACAGTGAAGCCCCTTCGAGTTCTGGTATGATTGACAGGCTCGCCGGGACCTGCAATTGCAGCAGTGACAGGGGGAAGGCACCGGTTTCAGTTTCACTAGTGTTCATTTATTGTTAATAAGTACTGGTTAGTATCTTAACTGTTAAAGGTCCAGTTTAACCTGATTTCATGAAGTATCCGATCTATTTCAAAGCCTCCTTTTAAATGATGATGTCACAGTGCTGAAAATAATGTCCTTGTTAATTCTTGTTTTTATTTGCGAACTGTGCCAGCCATGCATATGAGTAGTGCAGGCTGAGTGGCAAGCAATCATGGAGGGTTTATGTTGGATCCACAAAGCCTTAACAGAACCCAGTTTAATATGCTGTCTTGTGATTTTGTACTATTCAAGGGTCTCTCAGGTAGAAAAAAATATAAGCTTGGAACTGTGGCTCAAGTATTCGTCTGCCCGACACAAACTTTGCAAAGTACTGACCGCTCTTCCGAATGCGTGCGCTCCTGAGTAATGCTTGAGGAACATTATTTAATCCCTTATGACATAACTATTGGGTGCCGACAAGATGAGGCATCGTGTGTACAGTTGTTACCTTGAGAACATCTGGCTTGAGTATGGTCCCTTTCTGGCATTACTCAGCAGTATTGATGCAGGAAATGCTGAATCATTCTCTGCTCTGTGTAGCAACATAAAGGTGGCGATTACAAGTCACATAGGGCAATATGAACTTCTGAAAAATAGATTCACTCACTGGGAAGTAATATTTCTGTTAACTGAAACAGCTCCACATTGCATGCAAGCGACGTGCCACTCCTATAGTAGAGGTCTCATTAAAGTAACTATTGGCTGTGTCAATGGTTGTTAGTTGAATAAGATAAATAAGCAGCAACTATGGCTTATATAAAATATTGAAAAAGCTTCCACTTAAAGCCCTGGTGACACCACAACAATGTGGCTGCTCCTGAGTTTAAAAAAGAGAAGGGAAATCCAGAGAGAAAATCACTCTCTTTAAAGGAATTCCCTTCCCCTCCAACACTCACCTGGCATGACCTCATGCTGTAACTTCTCCACTAGTGAGCAGTGTAAGCACGTGCAGTCCAGACAAAGCACAGTCCGCCTGTGCCAGAGCATAAAACAGAGCCCGATAGAGACCCGCTTCGAGGCCCCCTTTAAACAAGCATTGGCATAGCCAATAGGTCTCGTCATTGAGACCTTATAAGTTATTTGCCATGCAACAGTTAATGTTGCAGTAAGGATATTGTGCTGCATAACAAAATACTTATAAGGTCCCACAGGCGAGACCTATTGGCTATGCCAATGCTTGTTTTGCATATACTGCCACTTCCGTATGATAAATAGCCATTAGACGAGCGAGCCATTGTTGGACCGATGGTGCAGAGACGTCTTGCCATGCCGTAGCCAAGCTTGGCCAAAAATCCATCATTACAATAAACACAAATGCCTGTGCCTGGCTAGGGAGTGATTTATTACTAATCCCCAGTAATATAAGTTGCGGGCTTTGTACTATACTTAGTCCCAGTCTTCTCTCCAGGAACTCAGTAATGTCCCCAATGAGGCCACCTTGGGCTGGGCAGGTTGCAAACAGCACTGACTTCATCAGCCCACACTCCCTCCCCTCTGAGGACTACATTCTACTGGGAGACCTCAACTTCCACCTGGAAAAGAACAACAACAGCAACACCACCACCCTTCTGGACAACCTCGCCAATCTCGGACTCAAACAACTTGTTAACACCCCCACCCACTATGCCGGGCACACGCTCAACCCAATCTTCACCTCCAGCAAACACATCTCCTTCAATCACACCACAGCTCTCCACTGGACGGACCACAGCTGCGTTCACTTGAACTACAATAAGACCACGACCTACAACCACCCTCAACCAATTCCCCGCAGAAACTGGAACAAAATTACCACCGACCAGCTCTTCACATCTCTTCAACAAAACCCTCCTGCCAAATCATCGGACCCAAACCAAGCAGCCACCAACCTCACACAATGGATCACCCACAGCGCTACCGAATTAGCACCCTTGAAAAACCATCAAATCAAACAAGGTATCAAAAAAGCCCCCTGGTTCAATGATGACCTTAAAAAATCCAAGAAGATCTGTCGCACCCTTGAGAAAGCCTGGCGAAAAAACCCAACTACTGACAACCTGACAACCTTCAAGAACGCCACCCGCAAACACCACCAACTGATTCGATCCACCAAGAAATCAGCACTCAAGGATCGACTTGACAATAACACCCACAACAGCAAGGAACTTGTCAACATTGTCAAAGAGTTCACCAACCCCACCGCCGGCACCAACGACATCACTCCCTCCCAAGACCTCTGCAACTCTCTAGCCTCGTTCTTCCACAACAAAATCGCCGACATACATAACAGCTTTGATGACCAGACCACCCCACCCACCTCCGAAATAAAAACCCCCTCCAACAACCTTTGTGCCTGGGACCCAATCACCACTGAAGACACCATCCGCCTGATGAACTCCATCCACTCAGGATAGCCATCCGACCCATGTCCCCACCACATTTTCAACAAAGCAGACTCCATTATCGCACCTCATCTCCGAGACATCATCAACTGCTCCCTCAACTCCGCCACCTTCCCGGAAAGCTGGAAACATGCCGAACTCAGCGCCCTCCTGAAGAAGGCAGGTGAAGGCTGGTGTGTTAAGTCGATTCCGACCTAATAATAACCCCCTGAACTTCACGTAAAAAGAAGGACATCACACCACTGTTGTTGAAAAATACGTTCCTTTTATATAAAAATCTCTCTCTGGGTTAAATGAAGTACATTGGGAAAATTACATTCACGTTTGTTTCTGAACTGTCGGTCACTAGGACATCAGTCAATGCAGTAAATAAATAATAATACTTCAGGAATAGATTCAGAAATAAATACCACCAATAAATAGCATAAATATCATGAATAAATATCTCCAATAAAAAGCTTAAATATCATAAATAAATATCGCCAATAAATAGCATAAATATCATAAATGAATATCTCCAATAAATAGCATAAATATCACTGCTTCATAAATAAATAAATATTGGAATATTTAGATAAGGACTTCAGGTTCACTTTAGTTTCGCTGCCACCAATTAGTTACTTGGAGAGAGAAAACATTTGCAATACGTTTCACTGTGGAATCATACACTCTTACAGTTACGTTGGTTTCAATGGGTACGACTCCTGGACACTACTCAATCGTCAGTCAGCGCACATTATGCGTTTATCTACAAGGTAAAGAAACAGTATGAGAACAGCATTCACACTCGGCTGCCGCTAGGGGATGATTGTTCCGCTTGTCGGTGGAGTTTATGCGCGCCTATGGGCTTTGGCAGGCTATTCCGACGGCGGCTCCAGTTCAAAGTCTCTAGACTGACGAACGGGCTGCCGGAGGGGGTCACACAACCTTTGCGCACAGGCAAAATCAATGCTGAATCACAGTTTGTGGAAAACGCTGCCCTTTTCGTGACGAAACGGGCCCACCTCACATCGGCTGCAATCGGTAAGCGATTCAGTCGGGGCACAGCACTTCTCCCACTAGCGATAGGATTTCCAGGGGCTCCACGGTCCTCCCTCCGATTTCCTCACACGGGGCTGATTCCCGCCCACAGCTACGACTCCGGATTCACTATGGCAGGGCCGAGACGCTAGTCTCGCCCAATGAAGGCCGGCCTTTCCCCGCCCCAGCGCAGCACCTCACCTTCAGTCCACGCAGGCAGCGCTTCTGTGGCGGTGGGTTCGGAAACGTCCGAACGCCCGCCAGGAGACGCTTTACTTGAAGGGGCACTTCTGGTGATCGCGGTCGCGGCGAACTTGCTCTCGCCTCGCGACCCGCAATATCTCTCACGATGTCACCGCCGGGGGGAACGGGGAGGCACTATAATAAGGCCAAAGTCTTTTGGGATAATGAGGCTCCGGCTGGGCAGGCGCTATAGGTGCAAGGTCACTTTTCACGGAGCTGACTGCAACGCCAGTCAGGAACAATGCCAGCAACCCTTTGCTACTCTTAGGCCTCCGCTCACAGCCACCTCAGGGGATCAACAGGGCAGTTGTCAATCTGGTGTCTCTTCTCTTCAGAGTCTCGTTCTCGAACTAACATTGCCGCCAGGGACTGCGCCTTATATAGCCAGTGCCCTGGGGTGCCGGCACGAGCCAGAAGGTTCTAGAACCTTCCCTGGCTCGTGACAATGACTTGGCACTTTTGAGGTGTCTATTGGTCACTAGAGGCCACCGTAGGAGGGCTCTAGGGCAGCCATTTTGTGTTCCTGAATAACATGAGGGGATTTCTGTCAGAAATATGTTCTACACACAAAAGGCGCCAAAACCTCAAAAGGGTCAGAGGTCAATGGGGCTCCAGTGGGAGTCACTTATCTGCCGGACAAGATTGTCCGCCATTTCAGGGCCATCAACAGGGTGACACCTCTAGTTCGTGATGCCAAAGGTTCCGTCAGGCCCTTGCACGTAGGTGCCAAGAACCTTGTGAGCAACTGGGTGTCAAGGAACATCTATCCCCATGAAACAACACACACAAAAAAAAAGGTCCTGGTAGACAAGGAAAAAGCGACAAATTTTGGGAACAAAATAAATCATAGTGTGGGGGGACTCTCATAAGCAGACGGGTCCAACAACCTCCCTCTATTGAACTTATTTACTCCACCTTAAAGCAAATGCAACTGGATGCCTGGTTGGAAAATTGTTGGGCCCACTAGGCCACAAACAATTGCTATGGTCAACTTGGAAAATCAGTAAAACTTGCTCAAAAATGAAGTAGAGCGTGATCCTTGTGGAGGAAGGGGCTGAAGTAACACAGGGGAAAGGCGGGAAACTATAAAAGCATAACGAGGCACATTATTCACACATGACGGATGTAATGTGGAAACTTGAGGAATTCGAGAACCAACATCACTGAAACAATCAAAGGTTTCTGGGTCTAGCACAAAGCATTAAGGGGAGTGATATCAAATGTATTATGGTGAGACTTCTTAAGGGAGTTTTTCCTGACTTACCTCAGTGGAACTCTGTCCATCACGGACGCTCCTCCGCGCTTCCTGCTTGCAGACCCAAGCGTGAACCTCCTCCCAGCGCTGTTGGGAACTGCTCTGTGGTATCGTAACGCTTGTTATTGCTGGCGCTCTCTACCTTAACCAGCGCTGAATCACGCCCCCTGATTTGTGCATTTGTGTGCTTTCTTATTGTTAATCGTGGTATTTTCTCGCCGAACTGAAGGTGCTGCCTGATACTGCTGCATTGTATAGCTTCTGCGCCATTTCTTTAGTCATTTTGGAATTCCTGTGCCCTCTGCCTCGTCTCACGTTCCCCTCCCATCCCATTTGTTGTGCAGTCTCCTGGCCCGCCTACCCTCCCCGATACCGCCTCCCAGCGGCCCCTCCCACCCACGAATACCTTGCTGACCTCCCCCCTCCCAGCGCTGTGACCGTCTGGACTCTGTCCATCACGGACGCTCCTCCGCGCTTCCTGCTTGCAGACCCAAGCGTGAACCTCCTCCCAGCGCTGTTGGGAACTGCTCTGTGGTATCGTAACGCTTGTTATTGCTGGCGCTCTCTACCTTAACCAGCGCTGAATCACGCCCCCTGATTTGTGCATTTGTGTGCTTTCTTATTGTTAATCGTGGTATTTTCTCGCCGAACTGAAGGTGCTGCCTGATACTGCTGCATTGTATAGCTTCTGCGCCATTTCTTTAGTCATTTTGGAATTCCTGTGCCCTCTGCCTCGTCTCACGTTCCCCTCCCATCCCATTTGTTGTGCAGTCTCCTGGCCCGCCTACCCTCCCCGATACCGCCTCCCAGCGGCCCCTCCCACCCACGAATACCTTGCTGACCTCCCCCCTCCCAGCGCTGTGACCGTCTGGACTCTGTCCATCACGGACGCTCCTCCGCGCTTCCTGCTTGCAGACCCAAGCGTGAACCTCCTCCCAGCGCTGTTGGGAACTGCTCTGTGGTATCGTAACGCTTGTTATTGCTGGCGCTCTCTACCTTAACCAGCGCTGAATCACGCCCCCTGATTTGTGCATTTGTGTGCTTTCTTATTGTTAATCGTGGTATTTTCTCGCCGAACTGAAGGTGCTGCCTGATACTGCTGCATTGTATAGCTTCTGCGCCATTTCTTTAGTCATTTTGGAATTCCTGTGCCCTCTGCCTCGTCTCACGTTCCCCTCCCATCCCATTTGTTGTGCAGTCTCCTGGCCCGCCTACCCTCCCCGATACCGCCTCCCAGCGGCCCCTCCCACCCACGAATACCTTGCTGACCTCCCCCCTCCCAGCGCTGTGACCGTCTGGACTCTGTCCATCACGGACGCTCCTCCGCGCTTCCTGCTTGCAGACCCAAGCGTGAACCTCCTCCCAGCGCTGTTGGGAACTGCTCTGTGGTATCGTAACGCTTGTTATTGCTGGCGCTCTCTACCTTAACCAGCGCTGAATCACGCCCCCTGATTTGTGCATTTGTGTGCTTTCTTATTGTTAATCGTGGTATTTTCTCGCCGAACTGAAGGTGCTGCCTGATACTGCTGCATTGTATAGCTTCTGCGCCATTTCTTTAGTCATTTTGGAATTCCTGTGCCCTCTGCCTCGTCTCACGTTCCCCTCCCATCCCATTTGTTGTGCAGTCTCCTGGCCCGCCTACCCTCCCCGATACCGCCTCCCAGCGGCCCCTCCCACCCACGAATACCTTGCTGACCTCCCCCCTCCCAGCGCTGTGACCGTCTGGACTCTGTCCATCACGGACGCTCCTCCGCGCTTCCTGCTTGCAGACCCAAGCGTGAACCTCCTCCCAGCGCTGTTGGGAACTGCTCTGTGGTATCGTAACGCTTGTTATTGCTGGCGCTCTCTACCTTAACCAGCGCTGAATCACGCCCCCTGATTTGTGCATTTGTGTGCTTTCTTATTGTTAATCGTGGTATTTTCTCGCCGAACTGAAGGTGCTGCCTGATACTGCTGCATTGTATAGCTTCTGCGCCATTTCTTTAGTCATTTTGGAATTCCTGTGCCCTCTGCCTCGTCTCACGTTCCCCTCCCATCCCATTTGTTGTGCAGTCTCCTGGCCCGCCTACCCTCCCCGATACCGCCTCCCAGCGGCCCCTCCCACGCTCCGCCCCCTCCACTGTCCATTAATGTCAGATGGTCCCACGCGCAGCGTCCACGCGCTACGTACACGCCGAAGGTGCGCCAAAGGTAAGCCCGTCTACGCCCGTCCGCGCCTGGACCGCGCCCAGCGCCAGACCCCCTGCCCCTCGCGCTCCCCAGCCCTCCCGCATTACCTACGATGCCGCCTCCCTCCTAGCCCTTAACCCCGGCCGCGCCCCCACCTGCGTCCAAGCCGCTCCTGGACACACCCATGGACCTTTCTCCTGCTACTCCTGCAAATTCATCGGCACCGACAACACCTCCGCTACGACCACAACACAGATTCCCGACCCCAACCACCTACAATGCATCCTTCTCAACACCCGATCGGTCCACAGACACGCCATTGACCTATGGAATCTACTAGACACCATTTCTCCGGACATCGCCTTCCTCACGGAAACATGGATGAATGCTTCCTCCGCACCAGACATCACCATTGCCATCCCGGAAGACTATAAGATCACTCGCAAGGACCGTACCGGCACAGGAGGAGGAATCGCTATCGTCCATAAGAAATCAATCCGCATCTCAACCAGCTCTGACGCCAACCTCGCTAACTCCGAACACCTTCACTTCCAGATCCACATCGACCCCAAGACCACACTCAGAGGCACCCTCCTCTACAGACCACCAGGACCCCGCGCAAAATTCAGTGAAGACATCACGGACTTCATCACCCCACACGCGCTCCCCTCCAAAGACTACATCCTTCTGGGAGACCTCAACTTTCACCTTGAAAAGATCAACGACCGCAACACCGCCACCCTCGTGGACAACCTCGCCAACCTCGGACTTAAACAACTAGTCACTTCCCCCACCCACATCGCAGGTCACACACTCGACCCCATCTTCACATCCAGCAACCATGTCTCCTTCAGCCACACCACGGACCTCCTCTGGACTGACCACAGCTGCGTTCACTTCACCTACAACAAACCAAAACCCAGCATCCACCTCCAACCTACCCTGCAAAGAAACTGGAACAAAATCACCACAGACCAAATCTCCGAATCGCTCCTTCGAAACACCCCAGCCCTCTCTTCTAACGCTAACGAAGCTGCCGCCAACCTCACCCTATGGTTATCCAACACCGCTGACACCTTAGCACCACTGAAAAAACGTCAAAACAAACCTGGCAGCAAGAAGGCCTCATGGTTCAACGATGATCTCAAGAAGTCCAAGAAACTCTGCCGCTCCCTTGAAAAGGCCTGGAAAAAAGACCCAACCACTAGCACCAAGGACGCCTTCAAAAACGCCACCCGCACTCACCACCAACTAATCCGAAAAGCCAAGAAAACAGCATTCAAGGATCGACTTGACAACAACGCCCACAACAGCAAGGAACTTTTCAACATCGTCAAGGAATTTTCCAACCCCTCGGCCAACTCCAACGACATCACCCCCTCTCAAACCCTCTGCGACTCCCTAGCCTCATTTTTCCACAACAAGATTGCAGACATCCACAACAGCTTTGACAACCAACCCGGAAACCAAACCACCCTACCATCTGCTGACCATCTTCCCCCCGTGAACACCCTTAACGCCTGGAACCCAATCTCCACCGAAGACACCATCCGCCTGATGAATTCCATCCACTCAGGATCCCCCACAGACCCATGTCCTCACCACATATTCAACAAAGCAGACTCCGTCATAGCACCGCACCTCCGAGACGTCATCAACTGCTCCTTCAACTCCGCCACCTTCCCGGAAGACTGGAAACACGCTGAACTCACCGCCCTTCTGAAAAAACCCACAGCGGACCCCACCGAACTCAAAAATTACCGCCCCATCTCGCTTCTTCCATTCCCGGCCAAAGTCATCGAGAAAGCTGTCAACAACCAGCTCGCCGCCTTCCTCGAAGCCAACAAATCCCTCGACTCCTCACAGTCCGGCTTCCGAGCAAAACACAGCACTGAGACCGCCCTCATCGCAGCAACAGACGACATTCGAACTCTACTGGACAATGGAGACACAGTCGCCCTCATCCTCCTTGACCTCTCTGCAGCATTCGACACAGTCTGCCACAGCACCCTTTTACAACGCCTCAATAACATCGGAATCCAAGGAAAAGCACTGGAATGGATCACCTCGTTCCTCACCGGAAGAACCCAGAGAGTCCGCCTTCCACCATTCAAGTCCGAGGCCTCTGAAGTCATCTGCGGCGTACCACAAGGATCCTCACTCAGTCCCACCCTCTTCAACGTATACATGAGCCCCCTCGCGGCCATCGCACGCCAACACAACCTCAACATCATCTCATACGCGGATGACACTCAACTGATCCTCTCTCTCACCAATGACCCCAGCACCGCCAAAACTAACCTACACGAAGGAATGAAAGAAGTTGCCGACTGGATGAAACAAAGCCGTCTGAAACTGAACTCAGACAAAACAGAAGTCCTCATCTTAGGTACTTCCCCCTCTGCATGGGACGACTCCTGGTGGCCGGAAGCCCTCGGAAAAGCACCCATCCCGACAGACCACGCACGGAACCTAGGCGTCATCCTGGATTCTTCACTCTCAATGTACAGACAAGTCAGCGCCGTATCCTCTTCCTGCTTCAACATTCTTCGCATGCTCAGAAAAACATTTCGCTGGATCCCCTCCGAAACAAGGAAAACAGTCACCCACGCTCTGGTCACGAGCCGACTGGACTACGGAAACACCCTCTACGCAGGTACTACCGCAAAACTCCAGAAGAAACTCCAACGAATCCAAAACGCCTCAGCCAGGCTCATATTAGACATCCCACGCAACGAACACATCTTTGGCCACCTTAAAGACCTCCACTGGCTACCCGTCAATAAGAGGATCACTTTCCGACTGCTTACCCACGCACACAAATCACTTTACGACATCGGACCAGAATGTCTCAACTCACGACTGTCCTTCTACACCCCCTCCCGCCAACTACGTTCTTCCAGCCAAGCCCTCGCCACTGTACCTCGCATCAACAAGACCACCATGGGAGGCAGATCCTTTTCATACCTGGCTGCTAAAACATGGAACTCACTCCCCGCTTACCTTCGCCTTACCCAGAACCACCTAGCATTCAGAAAGCAACTTAAAACGTGGATATTTGACAAGTAATCCTCCTCCCCTTCCTAAGCGCCTTGAAACCCTCTGGGTATGTAGTGCGCTATATAAATTCTATGACTTGACTTGACTTGACTTGACAGCAAGGTCATCGTTTTCCGATGACGCTAAGAAAAAACCAAATGGCAGGACAACCTGAATGGCCTCTGGCAGTTTTATTTTTCTTGGGTAACTTCCTACTCCGGTAAGCCATATTCAACAAGGCAGAAGGCAAGCGCACCTATGAGGTGCATACATTCTTTGTCCGCCTGCACTTTTGCCACACTATTGTAAAAAGGCGATGGCGACTACGCCAGCTGATTTCATACTTTCAGGGACTAGTTAGAGAGGCATATCTATTAAATCCAGCCCGTCTTAAAGTCTCTAATGGGAGGTTGCAGATTTCTGAAATGAAGACTGAATAGTATCTGAAGGAGATCAAAGGAGGTCCCGGGTGCCAGGATTAGAATGAAACGTTTCCCATAATATTAACTCTGTAAGGATTTCTGCAGCCGGCAGTCTATGGACTTTAAAAAGGGGGATTTTTTCCCTTCTTCTTACTTATATTATATTTACCACTGAATCTTTCTTTTCCTTCGTTTGTCTTTTTTTCTGCCCTGATTTTTCCATGAGGGTTGGAGCCTGGGGATGGTGGAGTGGGTGGCATCAACAGGGTCAGATCTGACCTTTTTGCTTGTTTGTGGTGGGGCTGGTCAGGGGGTGAGTGCCTTAGGGTGGGTTGGGGGAGGGGTCGGGTAGGGTAGAAGCAGGTCATCTGAGTAGACAGGGACAGTCATGCAGAAGGGGGGTGAAAATTGGTTTTTCACACATTATCAATGAGTCATTTTCAGATTGCAACTATTAACATTTATGGGTTAAATGACCCCATTAAAAGGCGTAGGGTAGCCCTTGATATGCTTTGTCTCAAGGCAGGCATCATGTGTGCAAGAGACACCCATTGAGGGTCCTAGGAAGACACTGTTAGTGTTTAGATTACCAAGTGGTCGGTAGTACTTCACAAGGAGCACGTAAACGGGGTTGGCAATTTTGGCGTGGAAAGGCGGGGCTTGTTCCCAAGGGTTTGTGTAGACAAAAAAGGGCTGTAGGTCATCGCTCAGTGTCTGTTCCCCTAAGAGGGTTTTACACTTTGTTCAGTATATGGGTCAGTCTTAGATGACCCAGCGGTGTTTGTGTGTTTAAATTCTGAGTTATCATTATGGCCACTCCCTCTTATCAGGTGTGGGGATTTCTATATCAATTTGAATGTGGATTTGTTAGGCACGGGCCCTAGAAAGTATAAAGGTCGTACATCTAAGGCTCTTCCGTCTCTGCTGGATCTAGGCTCCATGCATGTTCTGTGGGACGTTTGGAGAAAGAAATATACCTCAGATCCTGGTTTTGCATATTTGACGTGAAGTTTTCCAATGGCAAGATCATTAATATGCTCACTAATATAAATGTCCCTTATCCACCAGAATGAGATCATTGTCCTTGCAGACTGACGCCCCTTCTGGGATTCCTTTGCCACGCTAGTTGAAAGCATTTGTAAATAAAATCATCAACAAACTAACACCTGTTATCACCTCCTCAAAAACCTGCAGTGCCAAAACCATTTAACATGACCAATATGCCTTTGTGACAATCCTCACCATATTTGTCAAAACATCTCTGTTGGTAGGAAACATCCCAGACATACATGCTATTATAAAGACACCTCTTGTAAAGACACCTGCCAGTGACGTGAATGTCCTTGCCAATTACAGACTGATTTCTGGCCTGCACCAGTATTACTAAATCCTGGAAGTGTCTTAGTGACTTCTAGCCAGTCATCAAGCACCAAAGAATTATTAAAACTATCCTATTGAACCTCAGGTAAGCATCCCTCTCTGCCATGGACCACAGTAAAAGCTGCATATTGATCCTCCTAGTCCTGTTCACAGCTTTATATACAGACAACCACATCATCCTGTCTTCCCAACGTTAGACCTCTTTTGGGCTCGAATGTGTTTGACTCCAGTGGCTCAGATCACATATAACTAACTGCAATGACCAGTAATGTTTCTGAGGGTTCATCTCTCAGACCAACTCTATTCACCACCTACAATGGCTCCACTCACTTCTATCCTTGACAACACCAGCAGTGGCTACCACCATGCTGACAATAACATAATACATACAATCCCAAAAGAGCTAGAGAAAAAAGTTAACTGCGTCATTGCCTCCAACACATACATAATTGACTGACGAACAATTGGCTATGTCTGAATAGCACCAACGCTTTCAGCACTGTCTAATTCCTCTCTCCCAACCCAATATATCAAGTAGAAACCTGGGAATCTTTTTCAATGATGAACTGTACGTCTCCACTTGCATTGTCTTTTTTTCTTTCTCTTCTGCTGCCTTTGTGGACATCCACCCTACTGTATTGAGGGTCCAAACTCCTGAATATCACGTCAAACTCAAGAAATGGATGAGGATGCAAAAAATGTATAAAATATTATGCTGTCATCTGGTACTTGCCAAGTCGACGATTCATCACAAAGATGATACAGCCTGAGCCCCTCAGCTTTATGTGATCACTGTTGTCCATGGCCCCATGACTACAGCCTGGTGAGATGAGCACACCATCACTCACAACTCATCATATTTCAAGGCTCTACTAGGAGGAGAGCATGAGTTACAGATGACGAAGATGACTCCAGCAACCCTGGGATACTTGATGCTGGAGGAGAAAATCATGAAGGCAGCACAGGTCCAATTACCAAACAAACTGTGCGCCCCTGCTTTATTACCCAGTCCTTGACATCTTTGTTTTCTAATAGAAAAACAAGACCATAACTCCTAGAATGAAAAGAAAAAATAAAATTAGCACAGTTCATCACTCCAGGACCTGAGAAACTTGGCAGTTATAACTGTGGATAACTTGCACCCTTCGCCAAGCAGGTTGTGTCCTGTCTCTAAAAATTCACCTCTGTTTAAAACCTCTCTGTTGTAATAGAATTATGTACAGCTTGTTTAAAACGTAGATTTCCTTTATAAGGCATTCTTCACCCTCGATCTCCATTCACTGTGCTTTCACTCTCAATTCTCCCTTCACTTTCTGTTTGGTGTTTATTTTCCTATGTGTTTGTTTCTATTTTTTCCTTTTCTCTACTGCAGCGAATGCTCCATCTCCATTGTGTGTTCATGAAGAGCTTCCTGGCCTTATATGTTTGCAAAGGGACTGCAATTCCCGGAAATAATAAACTGCTTTTTCCAGACTTCCCGCCACTGGCACAAATCTCAAGTTTGGTCACAAGTGCAGTCCTTTGTGGTGCCCACACCCTGCACCATGGCTGATACAGGTTTTTATGTCCTGCTGGCTGATATTTTCTTCAAAAGTGGTTTCCTGAAGCTTTGGCTGTACTGGTCAAAATTGCTTTTGGTGTTGAATTTTCTGATCAATGCATTTAATCAATTCATCAACTTGGAGGGGCTGCGCCCTGTTATTGTGTAACAGTGTCACTAATGTTCAAGTGGAATAACGCTTCTGGCAAATAATTTCAGTTAAGCTTTACGTGAGCAATAGGGCCCAGATGTAGGTAGGGGTTTTTGGCCACTTACCGGTCGGTAACGGCCGATTTCGGCCGTTACCGACTGGTAACCCGCAAACATCACCAACTGATTCGATCCGCCAAGAAATCAGCATTCAAGGATCGTCTCGACAACAACACTCACAACAGCAAGGAACTTTTCAACATCGTCAAAGAATTCACCAACCCCACCGCAGCATCTAACGACATCACTCCCTCCCAAGACCTCTGCAATGCGTTATCCTCCTTCTTCTACAACAAAATTGCCGACACCCACAACAGCTTCGAGAATACTCCCAGCGATCAACCCTCCCCACCCCCTCAGATCCTACTCCGCCAACTAACAACCTTAGCGCCTGGAACCCAATCACCACTGAAGACACCATCGGCCTAATGAACTCAATCCACTCTGGCTCGCCAACCGACCCCTGCCCCCACCACATCTTCAACAAAGCTGACTCCATCATCGCACCCCATCTCCGTGATGTCATCAACTGCTCATTCAACTCTGCCACCTTCCCAGAAAGCTGGAAACACGCCGAACTCAGCGCCCTTTTGAAGAAACCCACAGCAGACCCCTCTGAACTTAAAAACTACCGACCCATATCCCTCCTCCCATTCCCGGCCAAAGTCATTGAGAAAGCCGTCAACAGCCAGCTCGCCGCCTTCCTCGAATCCAACAACTCCCTCGATCCCTCTCAGTCCGGATTTCGAGCCAAACACAGCACCGAAACCGCCCGCATTGCAGCAACAGACGCCATCCGAACACTACTGGATAACGGAGAAACAGCGGCCCTCATTCTACTCGACCTCTCCGCCGCTTTCGACACAGTCTGCCACAGCACCCTCATACAACGCCTCAGCAACATCGGCATACAAGGAAAAGCCTTGGACTGGATCACCTCGTTCCTAGCTGGGAGAACTCAGAGAGTCCGACTTCCTCCATTCAACTCAGAGGCCACTGAAGTCATCTGTGGAGTACCACAAGGATCATCACTCAGTCCCACCCTCTTCAACGTTTACATGAGCCCACTCGCATCCATTGCGCGCCAACACAACCTCAACATCATCTCTTACGCCGACGACACCCAATTAATCCTTTCCCTCACCAAAGACCCAAACACCGCCAAGACCAATCTTCACGAAGGCATGAAAGAAGTAGCCGAACGGATGAAACATAGCCGCCTAAAACTCAACTCAGAAAAAACAGAGGTGCTCATCCTAGGATCTTCCACCTCTGCCTCGGACGACTCTTCATGACCTTCTGCTCTGGGCACAGCACCCACACCCACAGACCATGCACGTAACCTTGGCTTCATCCTAGACTCCTCTCTCTCGATGTCCAGACAAGTCAACGCAGTCTCATCCTCCTGCTTCAACGTACTTCGCATTCTCAAAAGATTTTCCGCTGGATCCCCCTCGAGACAAGAAAGACTGTCACCCACGCACTGGTCACGAGTCGACTGGATTATGGTAACACACTATATGCCGGAATCACAGCAAAATTACAGAAAAAACTCCAACGCATCCAAAACGCATCAGCGAGACTCATATTGGACATCCCTCGTCAAGATCACATCACCGGACACCTAAAAGACCTCCACTGGCTTCCCGTCAACAAAAGAATTACATTCCGCCTTTTCACCCACGCACACAAGGCCCTCTACAATCTAGGACCCGAATGCCTCAACACTCGACTGTCCTTCTACAAACGCACCCGCCAACTAAAATCGTCCAATCAAGCCCTCGCCGCAGTCCCGCGCATCCGAAAATCCACCATGGTTGGCTGATCCTTCTCCTTCCTGGCTGCTAAGACCTGGAACTCACTCCCCACTCACCTCCGCCTTACTCAAACCCACATCTCCTTCAGAAAAGAACTTAAAACCTGGCTATTCGACAAATAATGAACACCTTCCCAAGCGCCTTGAGACCCTCTGGGTGAGTAGTGCGCGATATAAATGCCCGAACTTGAACTTGAACTTGAATCGGTAAAATTACCGATTCATTAATATTTACCGATTCGGTAAATATACCGATCGGTAAATTTACCGAAAATGGCAGATTGACATGTAGGTAAGTATTTTAATATTGTGACATGTGACATGGCTTTAAGAATCGGTATTTTATCATGGAATACAATTCCATGGTAAAATACCGATTCCTGTGTGCCATGTGACAGACAGACGTGCCCTTAGGGCATGTCTGTGTGCCACATTGCACACATGGCCGTTTTGGGGGTGCTAGAGGGTGTCAAAGTGACACCCCCTGCACCCTTGGTCACAATCGGTATTTACCGATTCGGTAAATACCGAATCGGTATTTGAATTGAATCCTATGGGCTTCAAGCCCCATAGGATTCAATTGCAAATACCGATTAGGTATTTACCGAATCGGTAAATACCGAATTTTACCGATTCGGTAAATATTACCGAATTGGTACCTAAATAACATTTACCGAATTTGAAATACTGAATCGGTAAAATTCTGTATTTTTCGGTATTTCAAATTCGGTAAATGTCATTTACCTACAGATGGCCCTTAGCTCTTTTCCCCTTGGGCCAGTTCACTCTGCAAAAGTTTCAATTTGTTTTTTTTAAAAACAAAAACAGACCGTTTGAACTTTTAAATAAACAACGAAATTCACCAGTTATAGTTAGCACAGCTAACTATAACCTGTGCCCCCATCATGCAGTGCTTATGACCTCACATATTACATCATTCATGACATGTTTTGCAACATAATTTATGACAATACTGATGACAGCTCACAAAATATGTTTGTTTGTTTTATTGTTCACACAGTGGTTAGTAGTTACCATATTAATTTTCTACCCAGTTTTGTACAGCTTGTATCTAGCTAATGGGTATGTTTACAAAACTCGTGCTCTTAATACATCATAGGTATGTAGAGGTATTGAACACCTTATAAATCTTTGCACTGAAGAGTAATTCTGTGTGCAGATGACAGTTGACTCACATTGTTTGGTTCTACAGAGAATGATTCCAACAGGTAAAGATTCTGCTTAGTAGATACTACATATTGTAAGCACGTCTCAGTTGACACCAAGGCAGGCACACCATGCTGCAGAGACTCACTTTCTTCCGGTGCACATAATGTCAGCCGATCACCTCCACAGCCCCAGGTTGCACCAAAGCACGCACACTGCTTCACTGAGACTTACTCCAACTCCGGTGCCCCGATATCCAGGCGCTCTTCACCAATGCCTTTGGCAGCACCACAACACCTCACCGTGTCCAAGCCTCACTTCGCCTCCGGTGTACTAGATGACCAGGCGCTCTTCACTAGCGCCTCTGGTGCACCCTGACACGCACCCTGCGTGTCCGAGACTCACTCCACTTCCAATGCCCATGTAAACGGACACATTTTTAAACGTTCTCGTAAGATAATCTTTGCCCGCATTAGGCTTACATTCAGTAAGGAGTGATAAAGCACATTTACGTATTCGTAACATGTAGAATGTTAAATTTATACGATTTGGATAATATTGGTGATTACCAGTCACATTTTTAGCACATGCAATCAGCTACAGATTTAATTTCCTTGAATATGGTAGCTACACTGTGAATTTACTGTGAAATTACTTTGAAGTAGCTAGTAATAGCACTATATGGATGGCGAATGTAATGTAGTACAGACATCATGCATTTTAAATTACAGATCCCTTGATAAAGGCGCCTCGCGCCGAAATGCATTGGGAAGGCATTAACCTGTTATAATGCATTGGATACACAGTCTTTGCAATACAAGACTCCTTCAGTAATGTGAGTAACATTATGGAACGTTGACTAATGAAAAATTGGAAATACATTTGAAACCATTGAAAGAAAACTATACCTATTGTGGATTTGTCTATATGAACGCTGGAGACCCAGCCCAAACTAGTGTCCAGGGTGACAGGCCAACCAAAGGCTTGTCTCATTTCTTCAAACTAGGCTAACAAACACAATACCCAGCCTTCCCCATTCTGTTCAATGGGCAGGATGGCCTTTCACCAGTGAAAAATGAAATGGAGTGTTTTTCCCCTGTCAGGACATAGCACACACCTCAGTATATTCCCTGCCTTTTACTTACACTGCACTCTGTCCAGGGATTACCCAGGACCTACCACTGTGTACGCAAAAGGGAAAATGAGGCCTGACAAGTGGTTGCACTTATCAGTACAACATGCTAACTTAGAAAATTGCGCACAGGCCCTACACTGCCGCCAGAGTTCCCGTCTCCGCGCACCTTTGCATTACTAGCCCTGGAACACACAGTGCACATCACTATGGACTTTACTAGTAAGGCAAACATACCAATCATGGCCAGTCAATTACCATTACACTTTACACAGGGAACACTTGTACTTTGACACTGATCAGCAGTGGCAAAGTACCCAAAGCATCTAAATTGGCAACTCTATGTCAGGAAAACGGTCTAGGGGGAAAGCAAAAAGTTTATGGAACTTTAGGCAAAAAGGCCAAGTCCTACATTTGCTTTCAAAATAAAATCTTCATAAAAAAATGAAAGCATAAAAAAAACATTTAGCTATACTACTGTAACATTTCAGGTACCGTTTATTTGCAGCTGCAGCATCGTTTAGTAACGTGTTAATGCATGCTAGTATTTCCCAAAACTATTCATTATGGGAAATCAGTGTAACCAGTTTCAGTAAAATTATGGGAAACAAAAATAAATAAGCATCGGCAAAGCCAGTAGGTCTGAAATTCCTGGTCAGCTTTTTAGTTTTGTCAATGTGCGAATTGTTTTGGCATGGTTTTTGTAAAACCTTATTGGTCTGGGAGCTGTCTGGCCCGCACCATTATAACAAACTTTGGCAAAAGCAACAATTGTTTTTGGTCTCAAATAGAATACACTGCCACAGTAGCTACTGGCATTGGGCAAAACTACTGTGTGCCGATATGCTCCTTGTGAAAGCAGAATGCTGTCACAGTCAGTGAAGCCAGCCGATACAGAGAGAGAGACAACATTACGCAAAACATCATGGTCAACACCAGACCAAATTAGGGGCTCAATTATTAAAGGAAGTCTATGTCCTTGCATTAAGTGCAGCTATACAGCTTTCCTGAGATCCTAAGAATTTACAGAAGTAGGAGAAAATAATAGTACCCCATGAAAATATTTGAACTCCATATTGGCATGAGCAAATATGCATGTGTATCTTTGCTCATGCGAACATCTGAGTGTTTGCAAGTTTACTTTCCCTCCAACCACTTTTTTCCCCAACTATGGAAGAAGGGTTACGTCTGCCATTGTAAGGAGTAAATTTCCAACATTTCTCAGTATGGGAAAAGATCAGAAAAGAGTTGTTGAAAACCCTTAAAATATACAACTTAGTAGGTTTGCACAGACTCAAAAGGGCATTCTAACCCTAGAACTATTGCTTACCACTACCTTCAGCCCCAGTAGGTAGATCTGCAGAAACGTGGCAACATAAGGGCATTGCAAGTATTCAAACATTACTATGGTAAGAGCACTGGCATAATCAGAGAGGCTCTATCAGAGCTCCTATATAAGGAGATTGCGGCCATAATATGTCGCTACACTTCATGGCACTAAAGGGACAAGTGGATTTTGTTACAGGACAAGTCGATTAATGAAGCAACCTGCCCCTTGGACAAGTAGATATTTTTTATTACATTCCACACCGCTGGTCTAGATTATGTGACAGGATGGGGTTGGCTATGTCTTTGGCATATTTAGCAGCTGATTGCAGTTGTGCAGTAAGCTTTTCAGTGTCTTTTTAGGCTCTCTTTTTCTGTCTTGATTACCTGGGAGGAAGGGGATCGGTCTTACTTTTGAGAGGTTTTTAGTAGAAAATATGATTTGTTGCTCCAGAGAAGTATTTATAGCTATAGTGAGTATTTTATAAGTTGTTTTTGTGTGGTAAGGGTATGTTATGTAAGATTGGGAAAGGTCATCAATGTCCACCTCTAACATCTGGTTTGTTGTCCTGTTGACACATATAGTTGTGTTTGGCAAAGGCATAGAGATCCATCTAGGTGTGCTTGATACTGTATGTTTGTGGTGGTTGGAGATCTATGCGGTCCCCTAGTTTCCTGAGCCGTAGTTATTTCAACTGCCAGCTTAAGGTTGGCCATGATATTCCATAACTCTTGTCTTATCTTGTCTATTGTCGACTCTAAGTTGTTAACGCATGCTTACCCAGGAGACGTAGCATTGTTTGTGGTGCTGGGAAGGGGAGCCTCTTATGAGGGTGGGCATGCTTGTTCTTTGAGATATTGCTTGCCTGGTTTGGAGAGTTGTGCAAAGCGGTATTCCGCACAGTGAGTGGGAGGAGGTTTTGATCAGCCACTTGAATAGCTTACAGATGGTTACTGATGTGCACAAAACTGTTCATCAGAATTTCCATCTTTAGACCTCAACCTAGTGTTCCATTGTTCTCAAGCTTTCTATCTCGAGAATGCCTTGAGCCCTCTCATCCCTCTCTCAAAATGAACTCAGACTCTGGATGTCTGTATTAGCTAATAAATGTTATTCCTTTGTTACAGTTTTCATTCTTTAACAATCTCTGGTTTTAAATCCACAGGTGATTGAAGAGTGGGCGTAGAAGACAAAATGGTGATCAGTAATAAGCAAATAATTGAAAACTATTAAAGGACCGATGCTAAAGAAGTAAAGTTGCTTCAGAGCTCCAACAAGAGGAAAGTATCCAGGAATAAGATGTGGTGAGGAACTTGGATTAGAGTAAAATAAAGAATGTGAAAGCAGTGTTTATAAATAGACTTCCTGTTGCTCTAATGGTAGATGAAGAATGCCCTAGAGATGCTGACCCAGGGCAGGAAGACCATCTGTCTGAACCAGAGATGATAAGCATCAGTCTAAAGTTCTATCCGATCCAAGAGAAGATAATACACACAGAACAAGTGGGACTTGAAGAGTTTTTAACTGACCTCAGCAAAATGGAACTTGAGCACCATATCCAGTGAATTGTCTTTAAATCAAAAACAAATATCTGTTGGTCACTTATACATTGTAAACAAAGCTGCTTTAAAGACAGGTAGTCAGGTTAGGACTAAGATATCTACTAGTTATGAACTAGCGATGTGGGTATATCTGGGACCAAGGGAAGGAGAATGAAGGAAAATAAATGCACCTCTGTGACCAATTACCACATTCTGCTTGTAGTCCGGGTCCACATGTCCACTACCATTCTTACCCATTAGAAGTGACCTCAGGTATTTGTTACCGGGCAAGACCTGCAAAATCCTTAATATCCTCATTGTAGTCTTATATACAGACATAGAAGACATCCGTAAGAAGGGTGACAAGAAACAATGTGCTGCTACTGATACACAATAGTATTCTGAATGTTCATGCCAATACATTATGAATAAATAAATATGAGAAAAGGGTTAGAGAATACACATGGATGTAATCATGCAATAATCCCATGACAGGCTTCCCCATAAGTACCTGGGGCTGCTGATATTAAGGTTGTAGGGTGAATTAGGTTGCCTACAGAGGTTATACACTGCGAACTCCACAGAGAAGTGATCTTTGGCTAAATAAGATTTCATGTGTTAAGTTGAACAAGTGTAGCACATTTGAGTGGGTGATGCTAAACACATGCTGAATACGATTTAGTATTGCCTTAAGGTGTGTCTGCTAGAAAAATCCCAACTTGGAGATATTAACTTCAGAAAGAAATCTTATCTCATAATGGAATGTATACAAGACAAAACCGAACTTGGAGATATTAGCACCAAAAAGAAGTCTCATACATGCTCTGAATGTGAGAAGAGCTTTACTTGTCGATCCAGACTCAGTCAGCATGAGAAAACTCACACTGGGGAAAAACCTCATCAGTGCTCTGAATGCCAGAAACGCTTCACTCGCAAAGGCCATCTGACTCGACATGTGAGAACTCACACTGGAGAAAAACCTCATAAGTGCTCTGAATGCCACAAAGGTTTCCTATGTAAATTTGGACTTATTGAACATGAGAGAATGCACACTGGAGAGAAACCTTATCATTGCTCTGAATGTCCCAAAAGGTTCACTCAAAAATCCCAACTCAGTCGACATGAGAGAACTCACACTGGAGAGAAACCTTATCAGTGCTCTGAATGCCTAAATAGTTACCAATGTAAAGCAGATCTCACTCAACATGAGAGAACTCACACTGGAGAAAAACCTCATAAGTGCTCTGAATGCCAGAAAACCTTCAGTTGGAAAAGAGTTCTCACACGGCATGAGTTAACCCATACTGGGCAGAAATCCCATCAGTGCTCTGAATGCCCCAAAAACTTTAGTCGTAAATACCTTCTCACTCAACATGAGAGAACCCACACCGGGGAAAAACCATATCACTGCTCTGAATGCCAGAAAAGCTATTGGCTGAAAACTGGTCTTATTTTCCATGAGAAAACTCACACTGGAGAGAAACCATAAAAGTGCTCTGAATGTCACAAAACTTTAGTGAAAGAGCTAGTCTCACTCACCATGAACAAACCCATACTGGGCAAAAACCTTATCAGTGCACTGAATGCCTAGAAAAGTTCAGTTATAAAAGCAGTCTTATTGTACATCAGAGAACTCACACTGGGGAAAAACCTAATCAGTGCCTTGAATGCCAGAAAACCTTCAGTCATAAACTCAGTCTAACTTTCCATGAGAGAACTCACAGTGGGGAAAAACCTCATCAGTGCTCTGAATGCCAGAAAACCTTCAGTGTAATAAGTTACCTTACTGTTCATGAGAGAACACTCAATGGGGGAAGTACCTCTTCGGTGCTTTGAATTCCAGAGAAGCTTTAGTTATAAAACAATTCTCACTCCACATATAAAAGACCATACTAGCTAAAATAATGTATGAGTGTTATGAAGGCATGTAAAGATTCTGTTGAAAGATCCATGTTATAAAGCAAAAGTGTTTATTAGTGTTCTGAATGCCAGAAAAGCTTTATTCATAAAATTAATTTCAATGAAAATGAAAGAACACGTCCAGTGCCAAATCCTTATCACTGTTCTGAATGTCAGGAACACTTGAGTTCTAAAAGGGATGCCTTTTGACATGAGAGAACCCACACTGAGTATAAAATCTTAAAAATATACCCTTTGCCTGAAGCACTTTTCATATCCATTGCAGTGGTTGTAAACCACTTAAACTAAGTGCAAAACTGGTTTGCCACCAATCTCAAAAAGCTGATGCTGATAATTCCTCAAATCGGTCTTTGGTTCTACCAAGCACAGTTCACAGCCCCTCTTCTAAAGTTAATGGGTTACCTGTGCAACAGCTTTGAGAATGACTTGATGTTTTCCTTTTTTCTTTTAAATATATCTTTATTGCACATTTTATAGCTTACGTTTTAACGTACCTCTCCAAGTGGACAGTCCATTCTTAAGATTAATTCATGTCAGGTCTTATACACAGATCAAACATGTATACATATATTGCTATCTTTCCCACGTAGAAGACACCTGTGGAAAAATGTACCCAACTGACCCCCATTCCCACATCTCATAGAGAATAGAAAGATGCTCTACCATCCCTCTTCAAGTGTAGCCACCCACCCGTCAGAGGTGGCAACACCTTTAACCCTTTCCTCCTAGCCCCTCGCCTTTTTTTGCATATACTGCCACTTCCATTTGATAAACAGCTATTAGACAAGCGAGCCATTGTTGAACCGATGGTGCAGAGAGGTCTTTTTTCTTTTCTTTTTTCTTTTTAGTCCTCATTTTACCATTAGGGTCTCAAGGTTAACAATAAAAGCCCATCCCAACCTGGGCGCCCTGGGCCTATGTTATTGCATTTGCTTTAGGCCAACCAGGCCAGCTTCTTTTGTGCAAGGCTTGGTGTAATCATTGGACCATTGAGACCTTAGACAAGCCTCCTTTCAGTGCCCCAAGATGTCAAGGGTGGCCAGATATTTTTGTCACTGTCATTTACCAGGCCCTGATCCAATCTTGCCATGCCTAATGCCGCACCCAACCAGCTCTCATACAGCGGAGGTCTAGGGTCCTTCCACAATTTGCAGATCTCCCTGCGAGCAATCAGGATCAAGCAAAGAAATAATCCCACTTGCACGGCTGAAAGCTGGCTTGTAAAATCATAGTCCAGACCCAAAATAACTTGAGCTAGGTTTAAATTCAACTTGAACTTAAAAATACCTTCCACTCTACATGCACACTGTACAACGAATGTATGCCCTATGTTTTCTCGACAAAATAATAAAAATTGTTTTAAAATAAAAAAAATGCCTTCCAGGGCACTCTCCACATTGTGCCAAAACTCTCTTAAATAAACACATTAAAAAAAATTATGTTGTCTGCCTCAACCAGATCACATCTAGGAAACTTGGGAGGTGAGCGGGGAGCAAACATTGCAATTTTCTTGGGCGTCTAATACAGCCTATTAATTACATAAAATTATTCTTTTTAACCCGTTGGACGCTCATGACAAGCTCAGCTCATCATGAGCACGCGGGGATAATTCCCCCACTGTGCTGAACGTTCTGAAGAAATGGGTGTGGCCGTGACAAGCTCAGCTCGTCATGAGCACACGGCCATCGTGGCTCATGGCGAGATGAGCTCGTCACGAGCACCAGGGTGCTGTGCGCGCCCCCCGCCACTCAGCACAGCGTGGAATTACCCCCGCGGCCAACGGGTAAAGTGAAGCCGGTTTAACAAACTTGTATAAGGTTTGAAGAGATAAAGCATATAAATGTACAGATGTATCTCCCAAAACAGATGAATTCCATACTAGATGCAAGGGGGCAAGCTCTACATCCTCAGCGTCTAATAGACTCCCATACCAAAATCCAACCTCCCTCTTTTTTGGATTTGCATTGTGAAGACTGTACTCAATCTCCCAATTTCTGCTCCTTCTCTGCTGAAAACCAGGAGCATAATTGCACATATTTAAATCTAGAGAAGGTGTCACCAATTTTAGATCTTAAAACCTAACAAGGAAGAACTCAGTCGGATGATATTAGGTCGGACCAGATCATAATTCCTTCCTTATTAATAGGGAAAGCTAAATTGTCTTCTAGACACACAGGCAGTCCCGGGGAGTCCCAGATTGGAGTGAAGTCTGAATAGTATTTTATCCCCATCTCGCCTTAATTTTATGGCACACATTAAGGGCTGATTTTAATACCTTTAGGCGAACCTTCTTAAAAAAACCTAGGCGCCCCGAACTTATAAAGAAGTCCGATACCCCCTCTGTTAAATATTGCAGGGATTAGTTAGCATGAGCTGAAAGCCATTTTGTATTTTGGCAGCCATTTTCTGTAGCCATGTGCTCTGTCCTCCCTCAGTGTTGACTACTCTTGTAATCTGCGTAGAAACAAACTATATTTAGCATCTTCCACCTTCGCACATGCTCAGAAGGGCCTAGCTAGTAGAATGCACCTGCTCATCTTATAGAACTGTCAGGCTATTTTTGCTGCTGTATGGAGAAGTAACTCTCCTCCCACTTTCTTGAGCAAGCAGATCTTGCATGCCCATATTAGGCATTTTGCATGCTTACATGTGCCAGGACTGCCCCTTGGTCTTAGGCTGACTATGTAACCCTAAGCATATATGAGACCCCAGTTTTCTGTACTCCTTAGACTGCCTCATTCAGTTGCTAAGGCTTCTGTGTGATGTAGTCTCCCTCATCTGAGGTGAATAAATGTATTATTTTTATATTTCAGTTTATGTGCCAATTTCTTCTTTTTTAGTTTAAAAGGACCAGGTATCAGTGAGACCCCTGAGAAGGTTTCTGTGTTCTTCACCTCCCCCGAAGGTAGCCATAACCCTCAGAATCCTCCCCCAGTTAGTTTCAACGGGACCAGAGAGTAAACAACGTATATTTTTTAACTGGAAGGCAAGAGAATACCAAAGCACATCTGGAAGGGCCAGACCGCCCTTTAAAATTTTGCGTTTTAGCTTCTTCCAGGATAGCCTGGAGTTTTTATTTGACCAAATGAAGCTGCCTATTTTACTTTGAATTTTACCTAAGAGCTTACCTGGGATATCAAGGGGAATAGTGCTAAATAAATGTCAATTTAGGCAGAATAACCATCTTGACTAGATTTACCCGGCCATAGATGGTAAGAGGTAAGTTCTGCCATCTGGAAAAGATATGGTCTATTTCCTTAGCCACTTTCCTCAAATTGATCAGGAGAATATTAATTAAATCCTGTACTATAGTTATCCCCAAATACGTGAGCTCCTTGCTGCAGCTTCTGGACCAGCTATCTATGCCCCAACACATTACCTCAGTCTTAGAGGAGTTAACTAAGTACCCAGAGTACAGACCAAATTCCTTCAGAGTAGTTTCCACCTTAGTGATATAAATGTCGAACAATAGGGGTGAAATAGGGAACCCCTGGTGTGTTCCCCTTTTTTTGATAATCAACTTTATTGATTTTTTAAAAACAAATACATTCATTGGTAGCCGATCAAGTGTTACAATTATGGAAATTTGATCAAGTACAGTTGACAACAAGCACAAACGGGTCATTTCAATTGAGTGTGACCATCTCATAGCTCTATAAGCGCACAAGTGCAGTCGGATCTTCATACAGGCAACATATTGAACCATTTACCCTATATCTTCTCAAATAATTCAGGACATCCCCGGGCCTCAAAGAGAGTCTCTTCTTACGCTCCACACCATTCCACTCCCTTCCTCCACCTCTGCACAGTTGGGGCCTTAGCCTTAGACCAGAGCGCGGCTATATCCCTCTTTGCCACCGCCACTGCTGGTCCCAGGAATCTCTTATCAGCCCTGGAGCCGTCGAGGCCATTGAACACTCCCAGCAGCAAGCGCTTCGGGTCATGGGGAACCTACCATCCGAGGGCCTGAGTAAGTTTGAGTTCCACCCCCCTCCAGAACGGCGCCAGGGCCAGGCACTGCCATACCATGTGATAGAAATCTGCTAAAGGCAGACTCGCAGCGCGGTCAGGCTGGGGAGGGTCGTATATGGGCCCGGAAAAGGCGCGCCGGAGTCAGGTATGCTGCATGGAGGAAGTAAAGTTGGACAAGGCGTAACTTGGAGGATGTTGTCATGGTTTTGGGTGCCATAAGGGCATTGCGCCAGTCCGCCTCCTCCAAAGGACCCACCCAACCCTCCCAGCAATCACAGAGCCTGTCTAGGGACGCAGGACTATTGTTCACCAGTGCCCGGTATATGCGGGAGACCCCACCCCTCCCCAGGTTCCCCATCATCACCTGGGCCTCCAAGGGGCTGAATTCCGGGCGTGAGGGCGTGCCTGAGTTGGAGGTACTTATAGAATTGGGAAGGAAGAAGGGCATAGCGTTACTGGAAATCCGCAAAGGACTGAATGTGGTCTCCCACCCACACGTCTCCCAGTAGCGAGATCCCGACTAAATCCCATAGACAGAAATCCTGCAAGGACGAGACCTCCCGCAACCAAGCTCCACTCCACAGCGGCATTTGTCTAGCCGCTTACCCCAGGGATCATCCCTCAGCCCGATACTGTTCAACATATTTATGGCCCCGTTCGCACGCATCGCCCGAAAGCATGACATCAACATAATCTACGCCGACGACACTCAACTGATCCTCTCCCTCACCAAGGACACCCTCACTGCCAAATCCAACCTCCACGAAAGAATGAAGTCCATCGTCGACTGGATGAAGAACAGCCGACTAAAGCTGAACACAGACAAGACGGAGGTCCTATTCCTCAGCTCAAACCCTTCAGCCTGGTGGCCTACGACACTGGGGGCAGCCCCGTCACCCACCGACCATGCACCTAACCTGGGAGTCATCCTCGACTCAACGCTCTCCATGGCCAAGTAAGTCAACGCAGTCTCCTCCTACTGCTTCATCACCTTCTGCATGCTCCGCAACCGCTACAGGTGGATCCCGACAAGAAGAACAGTCACCCAGGCCCTCGTAAGTAGCAGACTCAACTATGGAAACGCCATCTATGCGGGAGCCCTGGCCAAGCTCATCAAACGACTGCAATGCATTCAAAACGCCTCGGCACGCCTGATCCTCGATGTACCATGCCACAGCCACATCACCCCCTACCTGAGAAACCTGCACTGGCTCCCCGTCGACAGGAGAATCTCCTTAAAACTCCTCATCCATGCACGCAAGGCACTCCACAAGACCGGTCCAGCCTACCTCAACAGACGTCTCTTCTTCTACGTCCCCAATCGCCAGCTCTGCTCCGCCGGCCTCTCCCTCGCCACCGTCCTCCGCATCCGAAGAACCACTGCAGGTGGCAGATCCTTCTCCCATCTCTCCTCCAAGACCTGGAACACCCTTCCACTCAGCCTACGACAGACCCAAGACCGGCTGACCTTCAGGAGGCTACTCAAGACCTGGCTGTTTGATGAGTAGCGGCACCCCCCCTCGTTGTTTGACGAGTAGCGGCACCCCCCTCTTTCTTACCTTTTTTTCTTTCCCAGCGCCTTGAGACCCTCGCAGGTAAGTAGTGCGCTCTACAAATTCTGTGATTGATTGATTGACCATTTGGGCTTGTCATACAAGAAAATATCGTCAGGAATGCAATCTAGACCCGGTGCCCTACCACCAGCTAGGGCCTTATGTGCGCCACTGACATCTGCCTCAGCAAATACCCTAGCAGAAGAGATGGGATGGATCAAGAATGGTGCCCCATCATCAACTTCTTCCTCTGCATATTGAGTGGCAAAATAAGTTATTATTTGTTTAGTTAGTAGATCTTCCAGCATTTTTTATGTTGTACTTGTATATAGTGCACTCTTGTTGTTTTGTTTAGTTATCATTTGGTCAATTTATATACCTCACAGTATTTATAGGTTATGCATGTTTATTTAATGCACTCTCATTGTTAGAGATTCTTTTGTTTAATTGTGATACGTCTGCCTCACAGCCATTTGCGCTGAGATGAAGGGGTGAAAGGGGCTTTGTAGAAGCAGCTGGCAGTGGTGCTGAATTCCTTGCGTGTGGAAGAGTTTTCACGCAACAATAAAAATGTCAAGTTAACTCTGCTGAATAATGTTATTGCTGCAGCAAAATCAGCGTTTTGTCAAGAGGCAGTTTTCACTCATGATGAAATAGAGTTAATATGCCTGGTTCAACTTACAAGGACACCGGGTTAGTGCCCTTCCAGATCTGGTGTTTTTCAGCAGTTTTAAAGATCTTCTTAGAGTTTTTCATTGCTCAAATGGGTGTAATTTCTGTTAGTTGCCTGTTTCCCTGGGCTTCACTGCTCAATTTTGCTCAAGAGAAAGCAGGGGCGGCTCTAACACTTGTGGTAGCCGGGCCAGTGAGTAAGGGTCACTTCAGGTGCTCTACATGTGGTCGTTGAATGTCACTCATAAGTACACTGAAACTATGAAAATGTCACACATAAGCAATCTGAAACCTTGGCAGCTATGAATGTAAAGGTTTCATTGATTGTTGTCATTTTTGCAGTAAAGATTGAGCAGTTTAATCGTTCCTAATAGAATTGTGAATGCTGTAGGTGCCTGTCCTCTTCGCAGCACGGTGATGCACTTGTGGGGTGTGAGGAGATCGCTTGTGGGCGCTCCCAGGCACTGTTCACTTGGCCAGCAGGCGGGGCTGCCAGAGAGGCCCCTGTAGAAAGAGCAGCCCAGGCGCTGGGGCACCAGTAACCTTAACTGCCATCATTATCTCTGCAACATCTACCTGCATTTGATAGTGGATCTTTATTCATTAAAATAAATAATTCCCTTGCTTTATCTGCTTCTGGATCCTTATATACAGAGGCACAAGACCGGTCCCGGTGAGTCTAAGACACGAGCTGGAGCAATAGCGCGGGAGACATTGGTCACTTGAATATTGTCTCCGAAGCACCCCCTGGCACGCAGAGATGCACCCACATATTCTCCCCGAGCACCCCTGGCCCACCCCAGGAGACCAGGACGCACCTGAATAATTCTATGTCGGGACCGGACGCAAGATTTATACATTACTTTCTTCACTTCTTATTAGCAGCAGTTTCAAAGTTAAACAAAAACACACTGTCCCAGTCCAACTTCCAAGAATCCTTAGGTAGTGTCTATGACACCCTTTAACCAATAGCAATATAGTCCATCAATGCATACATATCCCTGTTGCCTGCAGTCCTTCCTCTTTCTTCACTGCTGTTATTTAAGTCCCTCATTCCACTTACAACTTTTTTGGGGATAAGGTGTTTGGGGGGATTAAGAGTGTTACTAGCATTGCACTATGTTGGTGATTTACTTTGTTATAGTTGCTAGACCAAATTAACATAATTGTTGTGTGTGGACTTGCAAGAGGTTGACAAGACACATAGCAAGCTCCAGCGCATCATTGTCTCACACCGAGGGTCTGCTGGGGGTGCTGTTTCATGCTGTTTTGCAGCCAGTTGGATGCATTGCGATCTGTGAGGCAGTGCACTATAACCTTATAGCCCGCCGTAGAGAGCTATACCAGCTATTAGAGGCCCTCTCCAGCGTTGGCGAGGGCCTTTAACAAGTGAGAGGTACTTTAATAGCCGGTATAGCCCAGCTGCGAAGGGCTATAAGGCTATTAGAACATTCTGCCACTAGAGGGCAGAATGTTCTAACAAAAAAAACCAAAGCCTTGAGGGGATTGGAATCCCCTCAGGCTCCCTGAAGCCTTTGTTCACAGCCAGAGCTGTGAACAAAGAAGCATTGGAATGTTGGAGCTCCAGGCTTATACCAGCCATTATAAGCCCGGAGCACTCCATAGTTTTCAATGGAGCTCCCAACATTCCAATGTTCTAATATGCTGTAGAAGGACTCTCCAGACTTGTGACCCATGCTAGGGAGTACAGAAGGGCATTTCCACGGCTGCATTGCCGTGTGACCCCCCTTCCTACCAACCCTCGCAAATCACCGCGAGTGCAGTAAGAGTACAGCCTATAGGCTGCATCGAGATTGAGACCAAGGTTCTTTCTCCCATTGGAGCACCTACCGGGGGTCTACCTCTGTATATATGGAGTGATTTAGTGCCCATACCCTCTATGTATATGGATCCTTTCCGGGATCATGAGTATTCACCTGTTTAAGCCTCTGAGGAGGAATGGCCCCCATAGCGCTACCTTCCAGCAGGGGTGGACATGCTGCTTTTGCAGGCAATTTTTAAGGCGTTGGCGCTTCTAAAAGAATAGGCTAAAGTCCCAGGTCTCTGGAGGTTCCAGGATCTTTGGAGCCATGGGGCAGAACGTAGCGACGTATCCAAATCTACCGCTCTAAAGGCCCATAAACAAAATGTGGGGCACCTGGAAGCTTTTGACTGCTTAACGGACGACTTCCGTAAGAGAGCACACACGTTAAAGAATGCACCCTACCGGGAGGAAGACTAACCCAGGAATACTGGTGACACTGTCGCAGCAAATCCTAACCCTGACAATGGGTACCGAGATCTGGGGGAGGGCTTAGCATTCCAGGTCGATGGCTTCCGGCTCCTTTGAAGGGGACTCCACCTCGGCTGACATGTTTGAACCCGAGGGTATATGCCATCTGCGATCCTCGGAGCGGCTCCCAGACCAAAACTCTGCAGAATATGTTGCTTGAAAAATACGCCAACCTCTGAGCAAAGGAGTTTGCACCCGCCTTTGGGGGGAGGAGTGCCCTAGACTGTCCTTAGAGGGGAAGGTGGCGGCCACCACTGACATTAATCCCAAGCTGTGCATATTCTTTGCTAATTATATGAAGGACCCTGAGAAGGGCATTGACCGCACCTGGAGGGCATGTCAGGATAAATTACTTGATGTGGTAGGCCCACTAATGAAAATTATTGAACTGGCCGAATGCTCCAGACAGTCAGGTAAACCCTTGCCCACAGATATTGTTGCTGGGTGGGTGCAACGGGCAATGTGCCTTTTAGGCAATGCCAATTGTGCCCTGTCGGCAGAAAGGAGATGCTCCCTCCTTCTAAAAATCAACCCAAAACTGGGGGAACTCTCCTCATCTGAGGCAGGGCCATAGCAAAGGGCAATTTGTTTGGTAAGCCTTTCGTGAAGGAGCTGGGTAAATTTGTGGCCAACTTTTCAGTGCTTGGTAAAGTGCAGACCTCCATCAAAAAGATTTTTCCGGGGAAGCTCTTTGCCGGAAGAGGCAGGGGTCGCTTCTCTGGCCGCTCTTTCCAGTCAGGCTTCAGCAGTTGGAATGATGGCAGACAAGGCACCTTCTAGCCCAATCGAGGAATCAGAAAGGGCAGAGTCAACAGTGCCAAAGGTGGGGCTAACACTCACAGAGGCTTTAACAGTAAGGAGCATCTTTTCTTTCCCTGTTGAACTAGGGGGAAGACTGCAATTGTTTTCATGCAGGTGGAAGGCAATCACAATAGAGCCGTGGGTCCTGGAAACAGTAAAGGGCTTCTACATAGAGTTCTAGGGAACTACAGTCCAGTCATCCAGACAGATATGTCACGGATCGACTCGGAGTTGCAGGAGCTACTCTCCAAGGGAGCCATTCGGAAGTCAGTCCTTCACCCTTGGGGTTTCCTCAGAATCCTCCTTCTGGTAGAAAAGAAATACAAAGGTTTCTGTCCTGTCATAAATCTAAGGGGCTTCAACGAATGGTTGGTGTATCGCCACGTAAAAATGGAGGGCATCCATCTCCTAAGAGACCTATTCCTACAGAATGACTGGATGGTGCTCTAGGATTTCAAGGACGCCTATCTGACGGTCCCCATCTTTACACCTCACTGACAGTTCCGGCAGTTTTCTTGGATTTATCAGGTGTTTGCGTTTCAGTCCCTCCCATTTGACCTATCCTGACCACTGTGGTGCTTCATGAAGCTCCTCAAATCAGTGGTGAAGATTCTCAGAACTAAGGGCATAGGACTGATCATCTATCTACACAATATCCCTCTGAAAGACCAATCACGCACCCATCTAGTGACTCACCTGAACATGACCATTGCATTCCTGCAGGAGTTGGGGTTCGTGATTAATGCCCAAAAATAAGAGCTGACCTCGTCACAGAGCATGCTATTCCTGGGATTTCTCATAGATTCCACTTAAGCCACTCTCAGCCTTCTGGAGGAGAAGATATTGAAGATCAAGAAGGAGTTGAACAAGGTCTTGTGAAGGGACAGACTCTCCCTCAGACAACTGGCCAGGATTGTTGGCTTATTGACTTTTCCAGTCCAAACCATCTTCCAGGGCCCGCTCTGCTACCGAGCATTACAGAGGTTGAAGGCAGTGCATCTTCAGAAGGGTCTCACATACTCAGAACTGATTTCTCTGACGAGTGAGGCCATGATGGAACTGCAGTGGTGGATGGACCACATGCTAACTTGGAATGGGAGTGAGTTCTTCAAATCCCTCCCGGACCTGGTGAGAGGGCCAGATGGCAGCCATCAGCGGGACGATGGGTGGAGGATAAATTGAGCATGCACATCAACTACCTGGAATTCTTGGTGGGATCCTTTGCGATCCATTCATTGACAAAGGACAGATTCTCCTGCTATGTGCTATTGAGGATGGACAACACAACAGCGGTCCAGAACATCAATTGACTGGGAGGTACTAGATAGAGAGCGCGAGCGGAGATTGCTAAAGATCCCTGAATTCAGTACCAGACTGGAATTCCAGGCATTTCACAGATACATCAATTTGCAGTTGGATCTTTCGGGCATTGATCGACATGTGGGGTCCCTGGTCCATAGATCTGTTTGCTTCCAGACTAAATGCACAGCTCCCTTGGCATATCAGCTGGAGGCCAGATCCGGGAGCCTTGGTGGTGGACACTTCCATGCTCAATTGGACGACGTGGCAGGCTTATGCATTCTCGTCGTTTCTTCTGATCCCCAGAGTGGCAGCTCAAGTTCGACATCAGAGGACGTCTTTGATTCTGATGATCCCCGTCTCCTGCCTTCCGGAACTTTCATGGATGAACCCAGTGCAAGTTCAATCATTTACCATGATCCTTCTGGACCCCAATGGCCATCTACATCCTATGGTATTACAAGGCCACTTACAGCTCATCATGTGGAAGATTTCAGGCGACGCTGGCATACATCAGGCATGGGCCCCGGGGATCATCAAGAGGTACAGATTGGCTTGGAGAAGATGGATTCATTGGTGTGTGGAGAGACACCTAGATCCTGTGGGGGTGCAAATTACAGATATCTTGAAGTTTCATGCTTAACTGGTGGACTTGGGCCCAGCCAATTTCATTGGAAATTCGTTCCACTCAGCGATTTCAGCAGGGCCCATGCCCATTTACAACACCGCGGTTGGAGAGCATTCATGGGTGTACTAAAGGGTATCAGACTGTCTAATTCGCCAGAGCCTAGATATTCTCGCTTGTAGGATGTGAACCTGGTGCTGCGTCTTTTGGTAGGACAACCAGTATCTGTCTAGGAAGGAGATTTCAGTGAAACTGGGCATGTTACTCTGTTTCATTTCATGCAAAATACTGTCTGATATTAGAGCCCTTGACATCATGTGTCTTTACCCCAGAGGGGGTAACACTCTCCATTTCTAGGAGGACTAAGGCTAATACCAGGTTGGTTACTTACCCTTCTTTTGAGGCTGCTCCTAAAATCTGTGTGGTAAGATGCATAAAGGCCTACAAGGAGATGATGGCGGAGGTGAGACCTCCAGGGGAGGAAAAACTACTGATCGTTCTAAGGAAATCATTCAAAGTAGTCTCTTTTACCTCCATTGCCAGGTAGATACGTTGGATTATGGCAGAGGCCGGAATAGACATTCATTGTTTTGGAGCTCACTCGACTAGAGGAGCAATGGCTTCCAAAGGTGTTCAAGTAGGCGGTAGATTGGAGGACATTATGAATGTGGAAGATTGGTCCTCAGAATCCACCTTTAAAGGTTTTACTTTAAACATATTTATGAGGCAGCATCCTTGGTGGTACGTATTCTTTTAACATGCATTTTCCTCACCTCCAGTCCTGACATAGAATGACAAATTTCCTAGATGCAATGAAGGAAACTTTTAATTCTATTAAGGATGCTAAGACGATGATTATCCCACCCGGATCACATTGGGAATATGTTCCGGGTGCTACTGTTTAATTCCATTTTAAATACTGTTGTAATAATTATTTTACTCATGAGGAGCTGTGTTCAATGCTCCGGTGGTGGGGCACGAGGGAGCTGTGCAATAGCTCAGGCAAGGGCTTACATATTCTAGACGCTGGGTCAGCGTTCTAGCGGCTGGACCCGACGCACAGCTGATGACATAAAAATGCCAGATGGCGCCACCGCGCAGCGCTTAATAGAGGGGTTACTGCCCTCTCTGAACAGGATCGCTCTACTTTTCTGCTGCGCCACCTTTTTTAAAACAATAGCTGTGTTGTGGACGAATCTAGGACTCTAGTTTAATATTCCTGATTTATGCCCTTATATAGTTATATCATATCATATCCTTATAAAGGCATAACAATCATACCCATATTAAGACATAGCCAATTCAGTCCAAATACGGCAGGGCTACTTTCAAAGATTCCTAGAAATCACAACGAGTTCTTGGAGAGACCAAACCTCCAGCAGTCCGGGACTTCCCCCTGCTTCTATATTTTGATCTGTCCTAGAACTACTGGAGTCCTGAAAAAACTGCGAGTTCTTGTGACGTCTTATGTCCAACCTTACGTCAAACTCGGCACCTTCCAGGTATAAATATACCAGCATCTGCCCTAGCAAAACACACAGTGGTTTGGAGCCGATCGACTAACTACTTGCCCGACGCCCTCCTGTAGTAACTACCGAAGGAAGCCGACCCTCCCGCTGACGCACTGGGAGAGACGCTGTCTTTTCTCTTGCCGAGAAATCCAGCTCCGGTGTTTCCCACCTACCCTTGCGGGTTACTGGGAGATTGAGTACTGAGAGAGAGATACAAGACCTCCTACATTCTATAAACCAGGTACGGAGCTGATTAGACCCTTAGAGAATTCTTGGTTAGATTCTTGGCAGAAACGATTTCACTTTAACACTACTTCTCACTTACTCCTTCCCATGTACTAGGCTTAGGTTAGGTACACCGGGGTAGGCGTATCTTAGAAGCACCAGTTGAGTAAGTTTAGTCACTATTTATCATTGTATGTATTTTATCCAATTTAAGTATCGTATGGCTTAGAAACAATACCATGCTTTTACAGTATTTTTTTATAATACTCTTTTTACTGTACGCACTTTACTTTATGACCAGTATTGCGATTGTAGCAATTCACTTCTCTTGCATGAGAAAGAAGACTGCTCAATAAATAACCACTTTTATTGAAAACACCCGTCTCTCTGTATTTCTCTGCACTTCTGATGAGACTAAGCATGCACGATTGACTGAGTGAAATAGCTATCTATTGTTTCCGCGACTCTGGAGCTATACTCCTTTTTCTTGGGGAGCAAAGTTGTCATGTTTATGCGGTTGTCAGAAACTAATCCCTTCTTGTGTATTCGAGAAAGTTTCTAGAGACCTCTGAGCTAGCTGGCATTCATAATTAAGTCTAACATATTCAATAGAGGCCTAGTCAACTTCAGTCCTACGTCTAAACTATCGTTTGTTATTCCAATGCGCAGAGCCTATTGGGAATATAGGAACTACGCTACATGGCGCCCAACGTTTGGTAAGGCGATAATTTAACCCTAGATACTAGAGTAACTTAGTCGTGCTTTTCACACAGACCCCTTTTCCCGTAAAAACTCCAATAGACGTCTGGAGGGGGCGAAAGGTTAATATCCGCCAGAACTAAGTAGGATGAGAATCCTATGTATTAGTTTTTGGTTTGTTCAACGTTGAAGGATAAAGTGTTCCAAAATATTGTGCACCTAATCTTGGTTTCCTTGAAATTTGCTCTGCAAACTTACTGTCAACAAAATGACGGAAATTGACGACGAAAGGGATAGAGCGGTTTTGGCAGCTCAACTATTGGCGGAAAACACAAGTCTCCAACAAAACTTTCCGGATGCAATAATCATCCCAATAAATGTAAGAAGGAGTGTAACTTACAAACTTATAAATAACAGAGTATCATCGAGAGGTGGTACAATTATCTTTGTAATAGAGGCACATGAGTATCGGCAGACAGAGGTATTCTATTCATGAATAACTCTTCCAGCAGCAAATGCTGTAACACGGGAGTTCCACTACTACAAAACAGAGGAACTTCCAACGGACTATGTTCCTTTTGAGGACATTGAAATTCCACTAACTTACTAGGAGCATCAGCTCTGGTTTAATGGCGCCCTAAAACATCACAATAAAATTACCAGGCTCGGTCCACTAGGTAGACCAGGAGCTACATGGCCGGTATTAGCTGGTTACACACCACATCCTGACATCGAGAGCATGTCAAACAGAGAGCTGTTAATTCAATTGAAACATTTAATTAAAATACATAGACAATTGGTCCAATATGTCAGGCAGACTTTAACAGTCCAACCAGCAATAAAAATTACGCAGCACACCCCTCACCAGGGGAACACAAACAAAATTACACCACAGACAATACAATCAGTAATTGGCAAATTACCCGCAAAACGGGAACAAATTCCATTCAGGTTAGCTCAAAAGATTACCCAAATAGGGGCAGTATTCCCTGATAGTACACCTCATGAAAAACACAGAATTCTGACAATCTGTTTACCAATGGGGATCGCACCACATGTGGAGGACTGTGACATTTTGGGAAGAGTCTTTGCTTCAATCTACACAAAAACACAGGGTGTTCCATCAATGGCGGTGATACCAGATGCTCTGAGACAGATTCAAAATGAATACGGTCCAAAACCTGGTTTAAATTTGTTATGTTATGTTATGTTATGTTATATTTATTTTTATATAGCGCGCGGCTACTCAAAAAGAGTGTCCCGGCGCTTTAAATAATGAGACCTACAGCAAAATAACACAACACAGTAATAAAAACAAAGTGGAAAGCAGAAAACAGAGAGAGACAGAAAAAAAAGCCTAGAGGGCAAACAGCCAGGTTTTGAGGCCTTTCCTGAATGCAAGTAAACTAGTAGCTCCCCGGAGTGTCAACGGCAAGGTGTTCCACAGCTGTGGCGCCAGCAGTCCAAAGGAGCGGCCTCCAATGCGAGCTCTCTTCACACGCGGCACAGCCGCCAGAAACAGAGATTCTGATCTGAGAGAGCGAGCCGGATGGTAAAAGGCAAGTCTCCTTTGGAGGTACTTAGCTCCCACAGCATGAAGAGCTTTGTAGGCCAAAGTTAATGCCTTGGAGGCAATCCGTTTACGGATAGGCAGCCAGTGTAAGGTCTGCAACAGGCCAGCAGCACTGGCTCGCCTGTTAAGGCCATAAATGGCCCTTGCGGCCGCGTTCTGCACAACTTGGAGCCGCTGCATCAGATACTCTGGCAGGCCCAGGTAAAGGACGTTGGAATAATCCAACCTAGAGCCGATCAGAGCCTGCACAGTGAGCTTCCTGTGTTCCTCAGACAGAAGAGGCAAAAACCTCCGCAGCATCTTAGGTATGAAATTACTGAAAGACTTAAAGCAAGACCCGGCTATACTTCTAGCCAATATAAGAGGTGAAGCAGCATCTGTGGCGATCAGGCAAAAATTAAAAGAAACAGAATTAGCAGACCAGCCTTTTGAACTTGCCAGAATAATTGAAAAGTGCTATGAAGAATTAGCTAGAGATAGTTTGGGTGGGAAACCACTAAAACCACAACTACCAGAAAATCCTGAAACATCTTTTATCAAGAATAATATCACTACTACAAATAAGAAGTGGGAGGGTAATAAACAGACTCTTCCCAGAGAAAAACAGTTTCAGTCCTTCCTCACAGAAATCGGAAAGAAGAGGATGGTCAGAACATAAATAAAAGCGCGTCAAGTCCAAAGACAAGGAACCTGCTCATCAAAGTAAAAAATCACGAATTGCCCATCTCACTGTCCTATTTCTGGTATATGAGTTATCAAGTGAAGGCAAAAGCCTAGCAGACAACTTCTTAGAGAAGTGTGCAGTGCTCCAAGCTCCAAAAACGCTGAAAAACTTACAATCAAATCTAGGTTTCTTGAAATTTGGATGGACATACATTCTAAACTACACATAGAGGGTTAAACCTCTCTACAAATTAATTAAACCTGATTTCAAACCAAATAATTGGACACAGAAACACACAGAAATTTTACGTTCAATTCAAACAGACCTGTTAACAAAAACAAAGCTGCAAACACGCGTAAACAAACTCAACCTTTTAATCTGAGTCATCCCAGGAAGATGCGGATTTACGTACCTGACCTCTAAAGAGGGAGAAACTGCAATAGCTTACAATTCACACTTGTACAAACAAGCTGAAATGAAATTCAGTTCTACTGAAAAAATTCTGACAGTGGTTCAAACTGCTGTAGCAAAAGAAAGAGCCCTCGCACAGGGCAAACGTATAATAATATTTACACCTGTACCTGCCCTGGAGGCAGTGACAAGAGCAAGCCTTCCAAATGCTAAAGCTTTACATCCGAGATAGATACAGTGGGTTAATTCTCTTGCTGCATCAGAAGTAGTAGACGAATTTGATCCTAACTTAAAATCACAAGAATTTCTCCAATACGAGTATGAATGTCCTCTGCCGACCGAAATTCTGCCTCCGGAACATTACAGCCGTATAATATATCCAGACGGATCAGCACAGCCTGCAGTTGGGGGTAAACGAGCTTATAGTGTTGCGTGCGCGATTGTTAAAGGTCGTTGGCACAAAGGTAAATTCAGATCTCTGGTCACTAAAACTCAATCACTCAGACACTTGCCAGCTCAGCGAGCTGAACTACAGGCTTTAAAGATGGCACTTGAAAATGCTGATCGCGAATTCCCCACACTAATAGTGTGCGATTCACATTATTGCGTCCATTCTTACAATGATTTCTTGCAGACCTGGATTCAAAACGGTTACAAAGATGAGAAAGGTAGCACAATAAAGCATAAAAGCTATGGGAACAATTAGTTCTTTTACAGAAAGAACTACAAAAGACTCACGTGATACATACGCTGAGTCATCGACGTGATGCCGTTCACGTTGCAGGGAATTCATTGGCTGATAAAGCGGCAAAGGCAGCTGTTCAACCGGCTTCCGTAGCTACAGTTAAGCGTTCTAAAAAACGAATAGATGGTGAAACAATGCTGGCAGTAAAAGCCTCACTGGAAGGCAATTATGCGGCGTTGCCTCTATATTATCCACTCGGAAATACATACATAATTGATGCAAACTCCGTTCCTTTTGCTCAAATCCCTGGAGTGGGGGACAGAGTAATTCCAAACAGGAACCGGAGGGCTTACTTGATTCAAGGAGCACATATGGGAATGGGTCTGAGGCATCAAGGGATCTTAAAATCTCTAATAGAATTACAAACGATGTACTGGTGGCCGGGAATGAGCGTGCAAGTTTATAACTTTGCAATGGGTTGTCAGGACTGCAACAGAGATCGCAGTTGTGAACCGGACCAGATAACTGACTCAAGCACAGTAGGACCAGCCCAGACACCTCTATTAGATAGCATTAGACTATCAACACACAGACGTCTGACCGGACAAATGCGGTCCCATAAAAATTAAGACGACATTCATTTGGATGTGGCCCCAGCGCTCGGCTGACGCCGGAACTGTTATTAAAGATCTGCGAGTCTTTATCGGCACATATGCAATTGGCACGCTACATTCTGACGAGGGTCCTGCGTTTAGCTCTCGAGCTTACAAGGAGGCCATGGCCAGCTTGGGCATTGCTTTGCGGTACTTTAGCCCCTTCCATCCTGAGGGTAATGCGGTAGTAGAGAGAAAAAACGGTGACATAAAGCAATCTATAACAGCGAGGGTATTAGGTTTGGGTGATGGGTGGGTCAAACATCTAATAAGTGTCCAATGTAGTCTTAATAATCTGCCAAGACATTCTCTGGGTGGAATCACTCCGTATGAACTTTTGTTTGGTACTAGAATGTTGATCGAAGACCTCCATCGTCAGACTTCAGTGGTGGAACAAAAAACCTTTGATATCAAAGATCGTTTGGCTGTTTTACAAGACTTAAATGAAACAAGAAGAAGTCTAAGTAACACAAAGCAAAAGCCAGCGACCACTGAAGAAAAACCACCTATCCCAACAATCAATGTTTCCATTGATTGTTGACTTTATCTTCTTACTCTAACTTTTTTACAGTGTATTATTTTCTTGGCTCATTGATTTATCCATATGTCCCTTTAACTCATTCTATATTTATGCTCTTGTATTACTCTTTCTTCGGTATTCCCTCTCTAATTTAGACATTCCACTCCCTCGCAAGCATTGTTGTTGTCTTCTACCTATCTGCTCTTATCTGCCAATTGTTTATCTATTTGATTGCAAGCTTTGCTGCTGGTATACTGATCTGCTCCATTTGTGCCGATTGTTTATCTGTTTGATTTGCTCCATGCTGTCTATATAATTTATTTATCTATTTGATCTGCTCCATTTTGCCGATTATAATTCCTCACTTGTCTACCCTATTCCTTGTCTAGCCCCCATATTTCTACCCCTCACTCTCCGAGTGCCCCCCTTAGTTCCCAATTCTCCTCTCCTGCTCTATCCCCCATTTCCTTAACTTCCCTCTCTCCACTCTCTCTTCCTCTCACGTCTACCCAACATGCCCCCTCACCGCATTGACCATCACCACCAGGACTCTACTCTATCCAAACATGGCCACAACTCATGGACCATTCTCTACCCCTCCAATCTCTCCAAACATGCTAAGGAAAACTTCAAACATAAACTCCGTATCCGTAAACCTGAAACACATATTGTTGATAACTACCTCAGCCTCACCGCCCCCATTATAACCAACTACATCTTTTTCTCCAAACGTCCTTCGAAATAGAAAAACATCTTCCTACAACACCTCCCAATCTCTAAATCAACTAAAATACCATATGGATTCAAAATATCCACTGCTCCCTCCCCAGCCTTTCATGGTGATATTGATATCTCCATCTTCAAAACAGGTAACAACCTTGTACAAGCCACGGTATTCCACCTTTCCATCTTCGAACCCCACTTCAGCATTATGTCTATCCTCCTTGACCACTCTGTACCGAACACTCCATCTCCCCAAATGAATAGTGCCCCTCCAACCTCCCCCTCCCCCTTGCTCTACCTCCAGTCTCAACCATACAGCTAACACCATCCTCCAACAATTGACTTCACCATCACTCTCCCTGGACCTCTCTACAGCAATCGACATCCCCCAACCACAGTTACCTATTTCTCATCCACCTCTAATTTCCCTCTCTACCCCTAACTAACGGAACTCACACTCCTCGGACCCCTCCACTAAAAACAGTTGCCCCCAATCCCTCCCATCTACATATCATTCCCCTACCATGACCCCCTCTTCCTGACCCCACAACCTCTCTCCCCCTACCCAAATACTCACGTTCTCCACCGTACTTTCCCCTCAATCCCCTAACACAACTCCTTACTCCATCCTCTTCCCCATCCTGAACACCCTCTTCTCCTTCCCATCCCCCTATCCTGCCCCTCCAGGCCCTTCTAACTCCACCTCCCAATCCTTTATCCCTACCCCCGATAAATACACAACCCCGCCACCCCAATATATCCGCTCTCCACTAGCTCTATGCCCTTTTATCCTATATGGTCACATCTCCTGAAGTTCTTAACCTCCTGTCTAACCTAGCCCAACCCCCCACACCTAACAGCCCCAACACCCCCCACTCCACACCCACAACCCTAGCTCCTCCCTTACACATCAGTTCACCCTCCGCAACGAACCCAGACCATTCCCTGCTCTCAGATAATTCCCTTCCCCCTCTCCACGTCCCTTCAGTACCTCCCTTTACCCTAATTGCCCAGAGCCTACACAACATTGAACTCGACCATCTAATTTGATTACTGAACCCCTCTCACCTAACAGCCCTGTCACCCCTCACTCTACTCGCACTATCCTATCTACCCCCTCACACATCAGTCCACCCTCTGCAACTAACCCAGACCATTCCCTAACCCCGCTCACGACCCTTCAGTACCCCTTCACCCCAATTGCCACGAGCCTACACAACATTGAACTCAACCCATCTAATTTGATTACTGAACACCTCACACCTAACAGCCCCATCACCACTCACTCCACACCCACTACCCTATCTCCCCACACACATCAGTCCACCCATCCACAACTAACCCAGTCCACACCCCCTCAGTACCTCCCTTAATTGCCCAGAGCCTACACAACATTGAACTTGAACTATCTAATTTGATTACTTAACTTTCTCAATTCAGGAAAGATGTTATCTTCCTCAGCTCCAGAACCTTCCCCCACCATAAACTCCCTGCCCACCCCCCCCAAACAAATCCGTAACACCAAACACAATCATTGGAGATCGAATCCTCTCCGCTGCCGTATACATAGACCTCGCCGCACCTCGAACCATCTCTTCCCAGTCTGACCTCTCCGACCTATGCAACTCTTACCTTCATAGTTTACCAACCACCAATCCTCCACTCCCCTACTTCAACATCCCTGTTATCCTAGGGACTAATAGAATCCCCTCCTCCCCCGCTTTCTCCTGACCACTGCCCCAACTCACGTCGATCCACTCTTGCCCACCAACCTTATGCAACCCCACACCACTTACATGTATGCTTGTCAACTGTCACTCCGCAGTCCAACACGCAACATACATTTCAGAAACTATCCTGAGTGAATCCATTGACATTGCATTCCTCACAGAAACCTGACTCAATGACAACTCAACAAGCATACTTGACCTACTCTCCCCCCTGGGATACTCTATTCTTAGAAAAGATAGCCCTGACAGAGTTGGGGGTGGTCTAGCCATTATCTTTAAAAATGAACTTCAGCTATCCCTTGTCAATAATTCTGGCTACTACTCCTGCGAATACCTGAAAGCTGAACTGACAACTCAAAATTCCCCACCCAATTCCTCTACACAACATCTATCGCCCTCTGGGACCCCCCCAGCCCGTCATCGAGGACTTATCTGAGCTCCTGACACAATGACACAATCCTCATTATCCAACTAAAAAATATCTCTATTCTTGGGGATCCTCACCTCCATTGGAATGACTACAATGATCCTACTATCTCCCTCCTCACTAAACTACTTAAGATCAATGAACTAAAACAACTATGCCTGTTCCCGACACACACCAAAGGAGCCATTCTTGATGACAGTCTTTCCAATGAAGAACTGGCCTCCGTGACACATATCATCTCTATTGACTGGTCCGACCTTCACTTTATACTGTTCACCATTGCTACCACTGCAAATCTCCCCATCTCCAAAATTAACAGACCTAAGAAATTGACCAGAAATCTAAAATATATCCCCCCGGGTGTTCTTGAGTCTAAACTCCAAGCTCAACTTCTTCTCATTCCCCCTCACAAAATTCTAATGAGCTCACTGAACACTTTACCAATACTGTCACCGGTATTCTTGACCAATTAGCCCCGCCTAAACTCAAAATCCAAAGAAACACCCCCTCCAACTCATTGTTTAACACTGATCTTAATAGCGAAAGACGGTTACTCAGACTGTCGGAAAGAAGCTGGAGACACCATCCCTCTCCCTCCCATCTTGCACTCTTCAGAAATGCAAGATCCGCGTACAAAAAACACATCTTCAAGGAAAAGACATCCTTCTTCCGCACTCAACTTGATTGTGCCAAAAACAGGCCTAGGGAATTCTTCAAAATCATTCGAAACCAAACTTCCCCGCGCGCCCAAATCTCATTGCCTCCTCAGCCAGATGTGAAGAAACTTCTCACTTCTTCTCAGAGAAAATAGCCAAAATTGATCATTCTTTCCTTCCCACACAACTCCCAATGCAAACCTGTCCTCACCTCTAATGCCCACTCCACATCCCTTCGACCAGTTAACCCCTTTTCTCTTTCGCACACTGTTAGACCTGTCTGCCCCTGTGAGCTCCCTCACAATTATTATTTATTGTGTCCCCTTTGGCCTTCCAGAGCATCCAGTTATGTTTTTTTGTTTTCATGTCCATCAGAACTTTTCCAGTATTGTCGCAGGGGCTAGGTGTTCCTTGAATCGGTTATTCTTGAAAGGCCTAGTCTCCCTCAGAACAATTACCACTGTTAGAGTCCTACAATGGTGGCCACCAACTGACAAAACTGTCACCTTCGGGAGGTTGGCCCATTGACTTGCATTAGGGAGGTTCTAGAACCCTTCAGCACCTTCCAGTAGCCAGGACCCAGCCTATATAAGGCCGAGAGCAGGGTGGCCATTTTAGGTGTGAAGTGACCGGAAGGAGTGCAAGGTGGACCAGGGCAGGAGGGAGGCAGACTTGTGAGGAGGACAGCGCTTTCACCAGTAAAGATCGTCCTGTGGGTCGGCTGAATACTTGTATTGACGCTGCCCCTCTGAGACTGACCAAACCTTGACCTAGAAGTGGATTTCTACTCCTAATGCAAGACCCACACTTTTCACGGAAGTCTGGTGTCTGGGGAAGTAAATCAAGGTCTGCCTGCCATCACGCAATTACAAGTTCCCCTCATAACCCTGTGGTGGAGATTGCCCAAGGAATAACAGGGTCGCAACGTGTGTGGAGATTCCCCACTTACTGTGAAGAGAAGACGGCGCTTCGCTGGCATACCGGTGGCGTGGGGATTCCCATCTCCTCGGGTCTGTGGTCAACGGTAGTGGAGGTGGAGGCGTGGCTGGACGGAGGCGCCTGGGGCGGAAGAAGGAGGTCCGAAGTGACGTCGAGGAAGAAGTCGGGCGGAGACAGAGCCCTGGCCCAAGGTGCCTGCAGAGACGTGGAAAGCGGCTGAGCCCAGGGCGACGGAGGCCGGGCGGAGGCGGAGCCAGCCTTCAAGAGTTCGCCGTGAGAAGCACCCGCCATTGTCGCACAGCCGGAATAGCACCACTGGATAAGATCGGAAGCGCTCACATGACTCCGAGTGAAGTAAACCCTCTCCGGTTACAGAGCGAGGGAGCGACGCTCGTCAGAGACTTCCGCTGTGAGGGTCCGACACCGCTAAAGTAAGCTGAGGGAGTTGACCGGGAGAGGGAGGCGGAGCACTATTAAGGTGTGATTACGTCCACCGAACAGTAGTGACACTACAGGAACAGCCTGACAGTGGAACTCTACCCTTCTAGGACTGGTCCCGATCTAAAAAGAGGGCTAATGAATTTCTGAGGAGTGTGAAAAGGTGAGACGTGGCCCAGAGTTCATTGATCCCTAGATCGTGTGGTAGGATATCTCTAGAGGGATATCCCAGAAGTCTTAGGGTAGTAGCTGATTAATCCATCAGCGTGAAGGGGGTTATTGAGGAACCAGGTCACCACTGATAGGAGCCAGGCAGTTGTAATGTGTTGAGAATGTTCCAATAATATATCTGTCTTCTCTCAAAGTTATAGTAGGTGGTGACATTGTTCAGGATAACTGTGGGGGCGGTCTGCTGTTCAACGGAAGCCTCAGGCTAATGCTGAGACTGCGTACCAAGGGTAATGTACAATACAGATTAAACGTTGAGGTGCATTTACGTAGTTTTTAGCCTTTGTCACCTGCTCATTTACTGCTAGGAAAAGTCACTGCTGTTGCTACAGATGATCTATATATGATATGTAAAAGAAAAGTATTGAACAACTCTGTAATAAGAATGTAAATGAATGCTGCTTAGTGACACTGCAAAATTCTGCTTGTAATCAAATGTAAGCAATAATCTGATTTAAAGAAAAAGAAAAAGGTACAAAGAGAAACTTTTATAAAAGGTACTGGTATTTTTCTACATTGGTGTGGTGTCCTTTAATTTTAGTGGTAGGCATTGAGTTACTGTGAGTGAATTGTAAGCATTACACGCAAGCCTTAGAGTTCTAGCAACTCCCGTTCTGTGCCAGAATACCCTATGTAGTCTAGGTTTCCTAGGTCTAACATAATTGGTGTTTCAGCGGCGGGATAACGAGTTTGTGCTTACAACCACTTATTAGTAACACAGTGCTTACCACGGGCCTACACCTGGAGTTTTCTCCAAGCGGACTCCCTAATTAAACTTTTGCTTTTCCAAATTAACTTCTAGCGGTGGGTGGAGGTTGTCCTTGCATTACACCCTTCCTTGTTTCCTTCTGGACACCTGTTGAGTACACCGTGACAAAATGGAATTTGACCTTGGGGAACTGGAGACATACACTGTGGCCCAGTTGGGGGATTTTTGTCAAAAGAAGGGGGTATTCTACAAAAGGGGTGCGAAGAAAAGTGAGCTTCAGACAAGTGTGAGGGCCTGGATGGAGGCTCACTTAGAGGAGCTGGAAAAGGAAGAGGTGGATAGAGACACTGTCATTGGGGCAGAGATGTTGTACCAAACTGAGGGGTGGGAACCTTGTGACAGGACCTAGAATTATTATTATATAAAATTTATAACGCGCTCAGTTACCCAGGGGCATCCCGGCGCAGTACAGAACAAGAAAGAAGCACCGCTCAATCACTACACTGGAAACAGATGGGTCTTCAGAAGTTTCCTAAAGAGTAGGATCTTAGGCTCTGAACGGATCTTAAAGGGAAGGGAGTTCCACAGTGCCGCCACTTGCACTGAGAAACGCCTGCCCCCAGAGCGAGCTCTCTTTACTCTAGCTGACTGCAGGAGATGTCTTTGGTCCGAACGCAGTAGACGTGTGGTCTTATAGGGGCGTGCCATGGTGGAAAGGATAGGGGGGCCCTTACCATGCAAAATTTTATGGGCTGTGCACAGCGCTTTAAATTTCACCCGTTCCCTAACGGGGAGCCAGTGAAGCGTTTTCAGGGCCGGGGCAGCTGAATGTCTTCTGGGAACATCCATCAACACTCGAGCGGCTGCATTTTGTACCTGTTGGAGGGTTTTAAAAGTCGCTTCGGGAGCACCGAGAAACACCGCGTTCCCGTAGTCAAGCCTCGACAAGATTAGACCACCAATCAGAAGCTTCCTCGCTGAATCAGGGAGCAGTGGTAAAACCTTGTGAGCTGACCGCAGCAAACCGAAGCACACCCCTGCGGTCTTCCTGGCATGGGTCCTAAAGGACAGATCTTCCTCCAACCAAACTCCCAAGGTCTTGATCTCCTTTTTGGGAGATGGTGGGTCACCCAGAGACCGAGGCCAGCAGCTAGCAATGATAGAGGGACTGGATTTACCTAGGAGCATCAGCTCAGTTTTCTCCCCATTTAGCTTGAGGGCAGAGTGGGACATCCAACGATGAACATTGGCAAGGCAGTCATGAAAGACTTCAGGTTGTTCCACCAACTGGGTGAGGCCTACCACCAGCTGAGTATCATCAGCGTAGCTGATGATCTTCACTCCTGAAGGGGCGACCACTCTTTCAAGCGGAGTCATATAAATATTAAATAAGGTAGGGCTCAGAGATGAGCCCTGCGGGACTCCACATTGAAGAGGGAACAAGGCCGACTGCTCTACCCCTTCCCAGACTTAGTAAAAACGGTTGGAGAGGAAGGATTCGAGCCATTTCAAGGCCAACCCTGTCACACCCACCTCCGACAGGCGTTGGAGGAGCACCTGATGGCTTACGGTGTCAAAGGCAGCACTCAAGTCCAGGAGGATCACTGCCACTGACCCCCCTGAATCTAGAATGCTCCTTGCTTCCTCCACTACTGCCAGTAAAGCTGTGTCCATCCCCTGACCAGGGCGGAAGCCCGTCTGGGAGTCTCCCAACAGATGATGGGACTCTAGATGGTAAGAAAGCTGACGGTTGACCAACTTTTCTGCGACTTTTGAAAAGCCGGGCAGAAGTGAAATAGGCCTGAAGCTGGCCAAATTAGAGGAATCTAATCCTGGTTTTTTCAATAGTGCTTTTACCACTGCCTTTTTCCATCTCTGAGGCACTGTGCCCTGGTTGAGTGAAAGATTAATGAGGTCAGTAAGCGGAGTGGACAGAGTATTTGCCACTAGTTTAGGATATTTCATGGGCACTGGGTCACTAGGAGACCCACTCTTCATCCCCTTCAAAACTTTTATGACCTCCTCCTCTGAAAAGGGGCCGAAAGAGGACAGCTCAGAGGGGCATATTACTGGGCTAAGGTCCAACTCCGGGAGCTGAGAGGTCGCCGGCAGTGAGAATAGGATCTTCTCTATTTTCGAATGAAAGAAGTCTGCGAGTTCTTCGCATTTTTCCTGCACAACTGGGGGGACTGGGGCTTTCAGGAGTTCCTTAAAATTTTTAAAGGATTCCCCTGGTGAGTTGCTTGCCCTCTCGATCCTATCGCTGAAGAAGTTCCTTTTGGCATCCTTCAGCGCGTTTTTATATTTCCTCACCGCTCTCTTATAATCCAGCCGACATTCTTCCATCCGCTCTCTCCTCCATGCACGTTCTAGTCTCTTACATAATGTTCTGAGACCCCTGAGTTCGGGAGTGTACCAGGGAGCGGAGCCAACTCTTCTTTCCCTAATGAGCCTTCTCTTTTTTGGAATCAGTGAGTCCAAGGTATTAGTCAGCCAGTTTCCCATATGCTGGTCAGCAATGATGGGGTCAGTGACAGGGGGAGGAGAGGTTCTTGCTAACTCTGTCGCCCAGCTATCCACTGGCAACCTCGACCAGAGTCGTTCAACTGTATACTCTCTAGGTGCAGGGTCTCTCCCCTTCCCCAACTGCCATCTAAGAGGGACTAGATAATGGTCCGTCCAGGGGAGAGCCAACTGCTGGAGGGCTTGCAGGTTCTCTGAGTTGGCAAAAGCAACATCCAGCTGATGACCCCTATTGTGGGTGGCACCGACATTAACAAGGTGGAGATCAAGTACAGCCAGCATACCTTGTAGGTCTCTCGCCACTACATCAGAGGGATCATCGAAATGTAGGTTGAGGTCCCCGAGGACTACAAAGTTGGTGGACGCGGCAGCCAATGGTATCACTGCCTCAATAAAAGAGTCTACGAAATTACCCAGCATTGCGGGAGGCCGATACACAAGAAGGCCAGATATAGAGATAGTAGAAGATATGCGTAGGGAAAATTGACAGCCTTCCGAGTTATTAATGCTGCAATCTCCCGCTTTGCATACGTATTCATCTCTATAAATTATGGCCACTCCTCCCCCCCTCCCGTCCGGCCTATCCAGATGATACATAAAGTATCCCGAAGGAAGGGCTTTAACAATATCTGGACCAGAACAAGAGGCCAGCCAAGTTTGCGTAAGGAACAAGGCATCCAAGTTATGATCTAAAATCAGGGAGTTAATTTCCGTGGCGTGACAAGGTAAAGACCTGCAATTGAGCAGAGCCATAGAGAACAAAGTCCGATCCTTACAGGAGTTACCTGCGCCACATACAAGACATTGAGCAAACGTGGTACCTTCTACCCACTGATAGCTGCAACTGGTATGTCTGGGAGCGCGTAACGACAACAGAGTATCCCTAGAGTACCTAAGTGTAGGGTCCATATAGGCATCGGTATTGAGCAGAGTACCATGCCCTATGCCCGTCTGGGCCCGGACGGGCACAGACAGGCTTAACTCTGGCGAAAGTCCAGCGATATTCCGGTGATGACGCTGCGTCATGACGCTGCGCGTCAGCATGGCTGACTTTATGTTCGCCGAGCGCCTGAAGACTATCACGCTAACCGTGCAGCCGGCAGTGTCCCCCCTCCCAAGATGGCCACCACAACAAGACAATGGGCAGGGACCCGTGAAAAAACGCGGTGATCTACCAATTAGAGTGAGGGGAGACTCTCAAGGGAGGGCAGCAGTGTCTCAGTGAGGAGTTTAACAGAAGCTGAACTAGCAGACAGGAGGGAGGAAAGGAAGCTAAAGTCGGAGTTAGCTAGGTTGGAGTTGGAGAGGGAGGAAAGGAGGTTAGCTCACGAGTTGACACTTAGGGAGCTAGATCTCAAGGCCCTGCAGATAGGGTCTCCCAATCCAAACAATGGTGGCAGCGAGAAAAAGGAGGAAACCAGGGAGCTCAGACCAAATTTACCCAAGGATGTATTGCTAGCTATAGTGCCGGCGATGATATTGCCAAATGGCTGGCCGCATACGAGGTTTCCTTCAGAGCTCATGGAATCCAGGAGAAATACTGGGGGGGAGGATTATATAGGTATATGCCGCCTGCAGGAAGGGATGCCTTATTGGCCCTCGAACCGGACGAGCAGACCCATTACCCCACCATGAGAGTGGCGCACATCAAGAAATTTGAACTAACCCCCGAGAAATATAAGCAAAAGTTCCGGAGTAGTCACAAATTGGGCACACAGAATTGGGTGGATTTCCTTGATTATGCGAAGAAGGCCTTGGAGGGTTGGGTGAAAGGCAGTGAGGTGGGGGATTATGAGGGATTATATGACCTGATCCTCAAGGAACACCTACTGGAGAAATGTCCTCCTGAGTTACGACAACACTTGGTGGATAGCAAGCTGACCAGCCCCCGGAAGCTTGCTGAGGAGGCGGACATCTGGGCTAGTACCCGGGTGTCCTCAAAGGGGACTGGAGGGGATTCCCAGAAGGCCGGACAGGGCGCTCCCCAGAAGAAAGAGGGGGGAGATAACAAGAGGGAGTTCTCTAAAGGTCCCCAAAATAACTTTACGGGAAAAGGATTCACCCCTAAGGCTAACCCACCCCGAAACCCTAACCCTGGCCAAAGCCAGCAGCCAAGGGTTGTCCATTGCTTTGAGTGCGGTGGTGTTGGGCATTATAAGGGAGACGTGAAATGCCCAAAAAGACCACCCCCTCCCACTGGAGGAAAGGCCCCGGGAGTAGCTAGTGTAGTGCTCGGGGAGGAGTTGCCCTTAGATAAGGGAGGGGAGTGGGCGGGTGTCACCTTATTGTCCCTGGGAGATCGGGAGATGGTTCCAAAGATCCAGTTGCCCTCAAATACTGTCAAGTATGAGCAATGGGTCACCATCAATGGCCAGAGAGGGGAGGCTCTGAGGGACACAGGAGCCGGTATGACTATGGTAAGGAGTCATCTGGTGTCTCCAGAGCAGATACTTCCAAATGTACTCCACCCGCCGCGTTGGCTGACGGCACAATGGGTCACTATCCCGTGGCTGAGGTTCCATTTGAGTGGGAAGGGGTTGCAGGTTTACTTCGAGTTGCCGTAAGCCCTGCCGTGCCAGTCGATTGTCTGTTGGGGAATGACATGGAGCACAATGCTTGGAGGGAGGTGGAATACCGGACTCATTCTAAGATGCTGGGTACACCTGACTGGGCCTGTGTCAGCACAAGGTCCGCGACTACCCGGAGGGGGAGTTCGCTTATGCTGGAGCCTGGAACAATGGCCCAGCCAGCTGCCAGAGAAGAGAAGGACAGTAGGCAGGAGGAGCCTGCCTCAACATCCCCACCTCGTGAGATGGATAGGCCACTGGCGGTGGTGGACCTGGAGTCCACGGAGGAGGATGTTACTCCATTGGAGAACCTACCCATCCCTGCTAGTTGGCATGTGGAGGTAGGTCCTACCAGAGAGGAATTCTGCAAGGGTCAGAAGGAGTGTCCTACTCTTGAGGGAGTGAGGCGACAGGCCGAAGCCCAGGCAGCAGGAAACGTTACAGGGCACTACCATATTTACTGGGAGGATGGGCTCCTCTACAGTGAACCCAAGGCACCCGTGCACAGTTCATCACGGGCCTTGGTGGTCCCTAAACGTTATCGAGCCTTTCTTTTGGAACTGGCTCATGAGAAACCCTTGGCAGGACACTTGGGTCAGGACAAGACCTTTGCCCGTCTTGTCCTCCACTTTTATTGGCCTCAGATGAGGGTGGCGTCCGATACCTATTGTCGGACATGTGTGTCTTGCCAAGCCAGTGGGAAAACAGGGGTGAAGCTGAAAGCTCCCCTGGAACCACTTCCCGTCGTTAGCACCCCCTTTGAAAGGGTGGGCATCGACATTGTGGGGCCATTGGATCCACCAACTTCAGCTGGTCACAGGTTTATCCTGGTTCTGGTGGATCATGCCACACGGTACCCAGAGGCAATTCCTCTGAGGACCATTACTGCACCTGCAGTGGCAAGAGCCCTAATGGGAATCTTTACCCGAGTGGGATTCCCCAAGGAGTTTGTGTCCAACAGGGGTACCAACTTCATGTCAGCTTACATGCAGGCTATGTGGAAGGAGTATGGAGTGACTTACCGGTTCACTACTCCTTATCACCCACAGGCCAATGGCCTTGTGGTAAGGTTCAACAAGACCTTGAAGGGCATGATAAGAAGTCTGCCTGAGAGCCTGTGGAGGAAATGGGACTTCCTCCTACCCTGTCTATTGTTTTCTTACAGGGAAGTGCCACAAAAGGGAGTGGGCTTCAGCCCCTTCGAGCTTTTGTATGGGCACCCTGTACGCGGACCTCTCAGCCTGGTGAAAGACGGATGGGAAAAGACTCCCAGGAAGCTTCCCCAGGATGTGGTGAGCTACATGCTGGCCTTCCGGAGCCAAATGGCTAAGTTGTGGAAGCAAGCTTCTGACAACTTGGAAGCCAGCCAAGCAGTAATGAAGGAGTGGTATGACCACAATGCTCACCCGGTGGAGTTGGAGCCTTGCCAGAAAGTGTGGGTGATGGAACCTGGAGAGTTAAGTGCTCTCCAGGATCGCTGGACAGGCTCCTTTGAGGTGATGTAGAAGAAGGGTAAGTCCACTTACTTAGTGGATCTTAAGACCCCCCGACAACCCCTACGTGTGCTACATGCCAATCGCCTCAAACCACATCACGAGAGGCCCGAGGTTACCTTAATGATGGTGACTGATGGAGCAGAGGAAGAGGAAAGTGAGCCTCTCCCTGACCTTTTTTCGTCTCAGGAAAAGGATGGGTCGGTGGAGGGAGTGATTCTCTCCCCATCCCTAACTCCTGAGCAGCAGAGGGATTGCCGCCAGATCCTGGAGCAATTTTCCTTGCTGTTCTCCCTTGTCCCGGGAAGAACCCATCTGTGTACCCATGATGTGGACACAGGAGACAGCCCACCTGTGAAGTCTAAAATCTACCGGCTGTCAGACAAGGTGAAGGCCAGCATCCATAGTGAAGTCACTAAAATGCTGGAGCTAGGAGTGATTGAACCTTCTAGTAGCCCCTGGTCCAGTCCGGTGGTTCTGGTACCAAAAGCTGCCCCGCCGGGCACCACCCCAGAACTGAGGTTCTGTGTGGATTACCGGGGACTAAATTCAGTGACAAGACTGATGCTCATCCGATCCCAAGGGCGGATGAACTCATTGACGGGCTGGGAGCTGCCCAATATTTGAGTACCTTTGACCTTACTTCAGGGTACTGGCAGATTTCCCTTATGGATGGAGCAAAGGAAAGGTAAGACTTCTCCACGCCTGAGGGTCACTACCAGTTCTGTGTGATGCCCCTTGGGCTCAAGAACGCCCCTGCCACATTTCAGCGCTGGTGAACGAGGTCCTCTCTGGAATGGAGGCCTTCGCTGCTGCTTATCTGGATGACATTGCGGTCTTCAGTAGCAGATGGGAGGATCATTTGCAGCATGTGCAAACTGTTCTCCAGGCCCTGAAACAGGCTGGCTTGACAATCAAGGCCAGCAAGTGTCAGATCGGGCAGGGGTTGGTGGTGTACCTAGGCCACTTGGTGGGCAGGGGATCGGTGCAGCCCCTCCAGGCAAAGATCGAGGCTATCATGGCCTGGGAGCCCCCAAGACCCAAACAGAGGTCCGAGCCTTCCTGGGCCTCACAGGATATTACCGTCGCTTTGTGAAGGGGTATGGCACCATCGTGGCACCCCTCACAGAACTTACATCAAAGAAACAACCCCGACGGGTAGTCTGGACAGAGGCTTGTCAGCGAGCCTTTGACAATCTGAAGCAAGCAATGTGTACTGCTCCAATACCCAGGGCTCCTGATTTTTCAAGAGAGTTCATTGTCCAGACTGATGCATGGGAACATGGCATTGGGGCAGTGTTATCGCAACTCAATGAAGAGGGCTTGGATCAACCTGTTGTCTTCCTGTCCAGGAGACTGCTTCCCCGGGAACAGAGGTGGAGTACAATTGAAAAGGAAGCCTTTGCGGTGGTCTGGGCTCTGAAGAAGCTGCGTCCATACCTGTTTGGCTCGCACTTCCTGGTTCAGACTGACCACCAGTCCCTTCGTTGGCTGATGCAAATGAAGGGGGAAAACCCCAAGTTGTTGAGATGGTCTATCTCCCTACAGGGAATGGACGTCCGGGTGGAACATCGGCCTGGAGTGGACCACACCAATGCTGATGGTCTCTCTAAGTATTTCTGCCTTAGTGATAAGAACTCCCAAGGAGTTGGGTAGCTCTCCCCACTTTCAGCTGGGGGGGACGCGTGTTAGACCTGTCTGCTTCTGGAGGTCTCTTACCTTTTATTATTTATTTTGTCCCCCTTGGCCTCCTAGTGCTATTAGTTTTTTTTTGTATGTTCACCAGACTTTTTCAGGGTTGTCATGGGGCTAGGTGTTCCTTGACGTGGTCCCCTCACCTTTATTTGTTTAGGCCTAATGACTCACATGAAAATTGAGAAAGACAATGGGACCTAAAATGGTGGCCAGTAACTGCCATAATGGCTATCTTAGGGAGGCTGGCCCATTGGACTGCATGGGCAAAGCTCTAGAACCTTCTAGCAGGTTCTGGTAGCCAGGTGTCAGCCTATATAAGGCCGAGTCCAGGGCAGCCATTTTGAGTAGAGTGACCAAAGAGCTGGGGTGTGGATCTAGCTCAAGGAGGAGTGAGGCGTTAGCTTGGGGAGGAAGGCACTGAGGGGAGCCAGATTGCCCTGTGGGCCAGTGGCTATTCCTGTCTGATGTGACCCCCTATCTACCGACCAAGCCCTACCAAGAAATTGCCTCTATCTCCTTACCATGCTCCTGGGCTCATGAGAAGTTATCTCCAAGTAACCCCTGAGCGCTGTAAATGCTGGCTTGAGAGAAACTAGCAACAAGGAATTATCCTCGGACCGCCTGCAGCGCTGTGAACCTGTTTTTAGGCCGTTGAGGAGAAAAGCAGAGTAGCGGTCCCATTCGGAGTGACTTACTCACCGCGAGGAAGGACCCGGTGCGCTGTGCGGAAAGCATCGCATGAAGGCTCCGACTCCTGCGTAGTGCCAGAATTGCCTGTTACGAGGTCCCTCGGCGGAGCTGACAGGAGGAGAGCCAGCGGTCGCGGAAAGGAGGCGGGTTCGTGGACGGAGGAGGCGGAGAGAAGTAGACGGAGGCCGGCTGTGGGCGGAGTCCGACAGACGTGAGGTAAACACTCCGGATGATCCGGCTGTCAACTCGTCGTTCAGCAGTGAGAAAACTGCCGTCGAATAGCAAGGCGAGTGAAGGTAGAGAGCAGCGGAAGCCTTCACCTGGTTCGTAGGTGTCAGGTCGGACATCGGAACAGAGACAGACTGGCAATTACCATAAGACCAAGTAAGCGGGGAACTTGACGGGCGGGAGGCGAGACTAGTACTCAGCCCTGAGCACCTCTAACCTACCGAACTGCACAAGGGACAGTGCGTTATAAATACCTAACTGACTCCTACCTCTATTTCCACATTTGAGCGGACCGGCCCTGTGGGGGAAGTCACTGATTACTCATTGTTACATGCCGAAAGAGTTCAGGGTCGCGAAGTAAGCTTAGAAGAGAGAGGAATGGGATGGGAGGGTATTTAGGGCACCGACCCCTGTAGTCTGTTAGGTCTGAAGAGTTCTTCTCAACTATAGTCTGTCAAAGGAATGTTGACTCAAAACAAATGAACCAACTGTGAATTCTGACCTAATATTCTGTTTGCCTCTATTTAGAAACCCAGCTAATTGAAACCACTTGCAGAGATACCATTGGGGGGAAGAAGGGAAATGCTGTGCTGCTGTAATCCCTAGCTAATGTTGACCTTGTGTCCCCACGGATAAGGTATCTGTTGACATTGAAGTAAAAGTGTCCTGATCTTGCTGTTTACGCTAAACTTGGAATCGGTAAAATCCTTAAGGGGGGAGATAAGTTGTAGATATTTTTGCTGATTCTCTTTCAACCAGGGACAATAAGAAATATTGTGTAATGTACTACAAAGCCTTGTTTTTAAGAGTCAATGTGTGAATGAAAATACATGCATTGAACAAGGCTTCAAGAACTGCTAAAAGTGAAAGATAATTCTCCAAAAACTTTTATAAAAGGTAACCGTATTTTTGTAAACTGGTGTGGTGTCTTTATTTTTAGTGGTAAGGCATTGAGTTACTGTGAGTGAATTGTAAGCATTACACAAAAGCCTCGGAGATTAGCTGTTTCCACTCTGTGCCAGGCTACCCTATGTAGTCTAGGTTTCCTAGGTCTAACAGTGTGTTTAATGTATTAATATAAATGGAAGTTCTACAGAAGCCACGTTGTTGAGTTTAAGTTACTTTTGAATCAGCACTGCCGATATGACATATGAGGGTCCACGCACAGAACAGTCACTACTATATTTGTTCTTCAATTCTGTGGAGTTTTTTTTGGTGCAAAATAATCCTAAAATATGCAGCCTCACTTATCATGCGGATGACATGTGCTGCTGTATAGTGTATTGATGATGCGTTATAGAATTTTGGCAGTCACAATAAATTGTTGCGTCGTCGCCACCGAAAGACTCGCTTCCAGACGAACATTTTAATATACACCGAAAGGTTAATCATTTTATTTCACCGACTGTAAATTGGGAGACAAGGCTGAAGATGCTGCTCTTTTAAAGTTGCTGTATAAAGGCTTTCATGTTTATGACTTATTAAAAACCATCATCCGATTTACCTAAAATACGCCATTAAGCCTGGACCCGTTAACTAACAGGTGGCCAGTATGCACATACGGTTTCTGTCAGGTGTTTTAAAATAGAAAATACACTTCTCAGACTGCAGGCGAGAATAGCAGGTTCAATGCACGGCACAGCTAGTTAGTGATACTTAAATAAGTGTATCGGGTTATATTTTTTGTGTGCTTACAGTGTAATTTGAGGTCTCACATTTTGTTAATACGATTTTTCGTGTTTTAATTGAGGTGCATCACTCTGTTAGCCATCTAGCATAGTTAAAAAAACCGAAGTAAATGCAATTAAACGTGCGTTAAAAATTCCTCAGTTTCAAAAACAAATGACGCAATATTTTAATTTCAAAACCTTTTCATTATGTGAAACTGCCTGGACGAAAACATCAACAGTTTACAACCTTAGACATTCCCAACAGTGCACGAGCTCGTGGACGAGCTTGCCTGATCCTTCCCCCTGCCAGCAGCATTTGGCACATCAAAGCCTTCGCTGCCCCGCTCCTCGCCGTCACTTATTGACGGCCGCAGGCCGTGCCTCGCTTCCCGGCTCTGCTCCTCCGCGCCCCGCCACGCAATACAGAGAGCTTGTTATCCTTTGCCCTTCGATCCCTCTTTCCCCTTATAATTGTATTCCTTCTGCCTCTTGTTTTTTTAGTTTTTACTGCTCCTATTTCTGCAACCACTCTTTCTCATAGCCCTCGGTGCGTCAGGCAAATAGCAATGTCCACAGGTCCTCGGGTGCAGCGGGCGCCGTATATCATGCTACCAGCCTTTTCTACCGGTTTCCGTCCCCTTGCCGTACTCAGGAAAGGCTTGTCTGTCGAGTTCTTAAAAGGAAAAAAAGCCCAATTGCCGCCTTGGAAACTCTCTCTCCACCGGAATCCTTTCCTTTAGCACCGATCACTTTCCCCACTCTCCCTACCTTTGCTGAACCCTCCAACTCCAAATCCACCCTCCAAAACCACCCTCCAACTCCAAATCCACCCTCCAACTCTAACTCCCACCCTCCAAATCCACCCTCCAACTGCAAATCCACCCTCCAACTCCACCCTCCATCTCCAAATCCACCCTCCAACTGCAAATCCACCCTCCAACTCCACCCTCCATCTCCAAATCCACCATACAACTCCAACTCCACCCTCCAAACCTACCCTCCAACTATAACTCCACCCTCCAACTCAAAATCCACCCTCCAACTCAAAATCCACCCTCCAACTCAAAATCCACCCTCCAACTCCAACTCCACCAGGCACACACACCACCAGCCGGCAGTGCACACTTCCACCTCAGCACCACTACAGCATCACTCAGGGGCACCACAACATCAATATGCGCTACCAGAGCATCACTGAACACCTCAGCATCACTCGGCACACCCACAACATCATTCTGAGCCAACAAAGCATCAATATGTGCAACAATTCAACATCAACTGTGTTCTCTCAATTTGTCAAAATTTATTAAAAATGTCACCCAAAAAATTTAATCTTTCACTTCTGTTCTTGTATTTTCATCACTATAAAAAACAATAAACATAATCTTCCACAAAATTATTTGCAAACGTTTAAGCTATTGCCATTATATATTACAATATCTTTAATTTAACTATTGAATATTGAAAAAAAAACCATTGCAAATTTTATTATTAAACCCTTCGATGCTCATGACGAGCTCAGCTGGTCATGCAGTACACTGGTCGTGTGCTGATGACGAGCTGAGCTCGTCATGAAGCATGGGGATCAAAATATTTCAGCACCCAACGGGAAATGCCTTAGCAGCCAAGGTGTTAATACATCTAAGTCATGTAAAGACAACACATATTGCATTACAAATGCTATAGGTGTCACATTTCCACAAACTAACACTATTAGCATTGTAAATGACAAAGTTATTAATTTCCAAAATTTCAAAACAAAAACATAAATAATAAATTTGTCATTTACAATACTAATCCCTCAAACTTTACTAATGCGAGCCCTATTGCATTGCAAATGCTTGTTGTATTATGTATGTACGGCGTGATTATGAGAATGCTTACATTAATTCAGGAGTGAAGTTTTAAGTGTGATTGCATATTTCATGCTGTAAAACATTTTTTTAAAGGATTGAACATTTCTGTATGAAATACAGATTGTGAGGATGGATTTTGGATGGAACTGACCAAGATTCAACCACTCAGATGTTTCATAGGTGGGGATTTTCCCACAGATACACTGGACATCTTGTGGTGCTCTCCATGCCCAGAGGCTCCAGGTGTTGTACACTTTTTGGGGTGTCTTTTTAGGTCTTGCCTAAGCAGCGCACATGCCAAAATTGGGAGGTAATCATGTTTCGTGCCTATTATACGCGGATGATCTAGTGATTATGGACCTGACACAGATAGGCCTCCAGAGGAAATTAAACATGTTCAATGAATACTGTCGGAATAAAAGGTTAACAGTTAGGAGTAAAACTAGCTTCCTGTGGTATCTGGATACAAAGCCACTCGAGAGGGTGAACGAATACAGATACCCGGGAATCTGATTTATGAGTAACCTTAAATGGTATACCCATCTGGAGGCTCTCAAAATGAGGGCATCTGCCTCTGTGAAGGGGCTAAAAAGATTTAATAGTGTGTACGGAGAAACCTCAGATAGGCCGGTCATAAAAGCCTACCTAGCAATGGTCCCCCCCAATTCCTGTATGGGGCAGAAGTGCTCTATTTAAGTGGGAAAAAAGGGTGGGATAAAGAGGAGGGAAATATTTTAAAAAAACCTGTTCTCTTTGCCTAAATCCTCTATGGTACAGGCTGCAAGACTGGAGCTGGGAATTACCTCCTGGGCAGTAACTGCCTGTATGGCACTAATCCGCTTTTGGCAGCACCTAGGGTCTGGAGAGCACTTAAAAATTTCACAGTGGTGTAAAAGTGAAATTGTGGCTAGCGAACTGACCTGGGCGAAAGAAACAAGAGCCGCACTAAGTGAAGCCTATGGTGTGTTGGGTTTAAAACTATGCCCGGAACTGGGTCATCCACGTATAGCTAGGAAGGAACCGAGGTCATTGGGAGCCGAGACGTCCCGCACATATGATAGAGAGTATCTCTCGCAGAAAGTTTCGGTGTCATATATGACCCGGGCCTGGGAACTTAACCAACAGTACCCCTACTTAGACAGATTGCCCAGCTACCGCCTAAGACGTGAGGTCCTAAAAGTGCGAATGGGGATAAACCCCTGCTATGGGAACAAGGAAGCCAAAAATGTTATGTTGAATAATAATGGAACCTGTACTTGCGGGTTGGGTACCCACTGCGATATTGTACATATTTTACTAGACTGTATGATGTTTTTAGATTTACGAAAAGAGATTTTATGCCCGATTTTAAAAAAATACAGGATCAGAAATAGGATGCAAGCTGCTAGCTTTATAGCTGAAATGAGGTATCTAGATATTGCTTGTGCTATGGGGAAATTTTTGTGTAAAGTCAAGTTGTTCCTAAAGTGTTCAGAGTAAATATCTTAGGCGGCGCTCATGGGGGGAGGATGAGCCTGTACATGTAAAGGTTAACGTTATGATTTGGAACCTTTGGAATTGATTTGATGCTGATGGAAATTACCTGACTTAATTACCCCTAGGGGTATTTTTGTATTTAGTACGAAGGAACGTACTATTTTACGGGATGTACAAATGCCATGTTTTTAAAATGATTTGTTTAAGTTTTAACAGTAATTTTATGTATAGGGTATACTTTTAAGGTTGTAATTAACCAAATAAAGTTTTCTTACTGACTGACTGACTGACACAAGCATGAGCGTGTTCTTCGAAAAAGAGAAGACTACTCTCCAAAGTGCATGCCTCGCTCCGCCTCTCCATCTTGTTCACACTTCTTGTTTCACTTTCCCTTCGTTTGCACTGTAAGGTTTATTCTTTGCGAATGCATTTTTCATACGCTTAAATTATTCTTTGACGTTTGCAGATTAAGACTCACTCATTGTTCACAAGCTCATACAACTTTATTGAGGCTTTGAGCTAGCACACTAGTTGAAATGAGCACTGCACCTTTAAGGTCTACCAGGATTATGACGTTCGTGTCACGTTTTCACGTCCTGTTTCTACATAAACACACTATGTTGTCTTGCGCGCATTGACTACTTTGTTGGTTTCGGGTTATATATGGATGGCGGTCACAGATGCACCGGTAAGGAACGCTTTTATGTCTTTTTTTCTGAGACTTTTTCACTACTGTGACTTGGTCTCATTTTCACATTTGTTGCCACGTTGAATTAGATTTGGGTTAAGCCAATCTCCAATAATAATAGCTTTTATGGGTAGCGGTCACGCATTTTTTGTTAAATTATACAAGTATTCCTAGACTCTTGTATTTACTACTCTGGTCTGCATTTTTACAGGGTGGAATATTCCAGCTGTATTGTTTTCTGTCTTTTGATCAGGTTACTGCGCATCCCTGTGTCCCCTTACCAGTTTCTGATTTTTGCTTAAGAATTTGGGGACTCGGTGTCCTTTGCTGGTGAGTTTGAGCTTCCTACGGATCATTTCACCATTGGGTTCATTCCAATTCTCTAGTAACATTTTATGGCCTATTTGTTTTCAGTTGGAATGGGACATATGATGTCCCATTCTGCCTTTCATCCACGTCGAGTTCCTTAGGTATTGTAGTACAGCGATTAGCATGGCCAATAGGTCTTGCTTTTGGGACCTAATAAGTATTTAGTTGTGCAGCACAAAATCCTTGGTGCAACAACATCAACTGTTGCATGGCTAAACACTTAAAAGGTCCCAAAGGCAAGACCTATTGGCTATGCCAATGCTTGTTTGTTCTTGATGCAACAGAGTTCTTGATGAGAAAGAACCTGTTTGTTGTGGTACATTTTTGCTTTTGAACTAAATAACCGAACATGAACTGATGAATACTCTTGGAGATGGTCTTTTGGCATGAATGGTTCAGTGACTGGTTTTGGTTGTGGTTACTCTAATAATAGTATTTTTGGTAGATTTTGTTGGTAACTTTTTACATGTTGTATGGAATTCTAGCCCCAATGACTTTGTATCAAGAAAAAACAATTGTTGTCTAGAGGTCTAATAAAGAAGAATTTGAACATTTAGCGGTGACTGGACTATCACACATCAAATTACTGTAGACTTGGAGTGCTCTAAGGATAATTGTTGAATTTAAAGTGACATTACGGTTAGGCTTGAGAATAATATCTTACTTTACGTTAATAAAACTAGGAAATTCACTGTGCAAAAACCTTAGGTTAAATTAATAGTTAGATGATAATGTCAGTTATAATGTTACATTTGAAACTTAGAAATTACTAAAGTTCACAAGGTATAGTTTACTGAGCTAACTATAACTCTTGCCCCCCACCAATAGCGATTCTCTTATTAACATGCCTAGAGAATCTAGATTGCATTAAAGACACGGAGGCTGACATTATGCAATGACTTTTAATGCAGTTCCAAGCAGCCGCATGAGTCATAATACAAAGGTTCCAAAAGAACATTGAAACAAGCTAAGAAACATATAAGAGAAGAGAGTTCTCCCAGATACTTTCAGGTCCAGAGGGGGGAGACAAACCAAATAGAAAAGAGAAAGCCTCTGAAGGACCTATATTTCTTTTACCATTGAATATATCTAAACATTTTTGAGAAAGATGCCAAAGGAAACTTTAAAGTATTATTCAAACATGAGGAATTTATTTAACTATTTTTTCATTTTCAACATTTTTTTAAAAACACTTGTGCAAAAGTACATTTCATTATCGTAGTGAAGAGCACATTCTTACATACAGGTTTTAGTAGTAGTGATCCTATCATTCAGGAATTGCCCTCTGATAGCGATTTATCCTAATGATCATACAACACAGACTCATACATCAGTCATACATTTTCTAGGAGGCAAAAATACAATTCTAACAAACTAGACACAAAGACAATATAGTACAGAACATTGGACTAACACAAATGATAGCTCTAAGGTGTACTTAGTATGGTACGTGTAGGAACCTAGATGGTATGGTTCTACTGGTAGTGATGAAATTTAACCAGATCGTATCCCGGACAGTAGATGGTAGGCCGACGTACGTTTCGGTGAATGTCACCTTCCTCAGGGCCAAAGACAATGGACATACAAATAATTCATGTACTGTATTTAAAAATATGAGGGCTTGGTATAGAGGTCTATGATGTAGAGGATCTAGGCGTTTCATAGAAGACAAGCTGGCTGGTTTCTTTAAGGCATTTGCTCAGAAACCAGAGTGCGCTCCTGTTAAGTATCTTCGTTTTTGGGCCACCTGGCGGACTTCTGTGTAGCAACAGAATTAGCTGATCGTGCGAAATGCGCGATGACTTTCTAAAGGGTACATTGGACGTGTGGTGCAAAAACCACCTAGATCTGATTTTTAACGTTCCAGTAACGTGATCGATACCTCCAGGGATGCAGCTCACCACGGGGAGAAATCGAATGCTTTTGTTTGCAGCCTCTTTTGTTTAGGGCGCTATTGCCGCAACCGGGGGATCTGGTCAGTTTTCCCTGCATGATGCAAATGAAGAACTCGAAGGCTGACATCCAAAGGAGACGTGAAGAAAGTAACCAACCAAATGAAAATCCACAAACGTAGCTCACGAACAAGGATTATCTGAAAAGAAAGAAAGCTGTGAAAAATTGTGATGAAAGGTCCACCAACAGAACAAAATAATCACAAAATTGAATCAAGGTAAAACATGTCAATGAGAAACAATTGAAACAATTGAAATAACATGTCAATGAGAAACATATGAGCAACCAAAGTATAAGTGAGAATAAACAGGGAGTCACCAAGCACCAAACAGGGGAATGGGACGGGTGGGATAATGTCAGCCTCCGTGTCTTTAATGAAATCTAGATTCTCTAGGCATGTTAATAGGAGAATCGCAATTTCATTACAAGAACGGAGGCTACATTATGCATGTTAGTAGCCTTGTAAAACGACATTAGACATGTGTTCAATTGGTTTACAATAGTGTCTAGCAAAGGTACTAGCGTTAGACCAGTCAGCAGCTTTAAGAAGATCATCCAACTTACCTCCGGACCATAGTGACTTACTCACCATAGCACCTCTAAGTGAATGAGCTTGAAACTTAGCTACGTTAATACCTGCTAGATTCAGAGCAGACTTAACCCATCGAGCAATGGAAGTCGAGAAAATGGCCTTATGGGGTTTAACGACGGAAATAAGGAGTTGATTCTCATTAATAGGCCGCACGTTAGACATTTTCTGATCATACGCTTTCATACATTCAACTACACAAAGTTTCAGGCAAGGGTTGAAACGAGGATAAAAGATTGAGTCAGACATGGTTTTGGTTCTTCCGTAGAACTCAAATTTAACTCCAAATAAATTATAGGATCTGTTGGAGACCTCCAGAGCTTTAACGTCAGAAACTCTTCGACAAGAGATAAGACAAAGGAGAGTAGCGAGTTTAATGGAGAGAATTTTTCTATTCAAAAGAAAATTGTCGGGCCAAGAAATGAAAAGATCTAGAATCAAATTCACATCCCAGAGGGTATCATATTTTGGTTTTGGGGGTCTTTTGAGACGAATGCTCTTCATAACTCTACAAACAATTACATGATGCATGGAAAACTGACCAGAACCCCCGGTTGCGGCAATAGCGCCCTAAACAAAAGAGGCTGCAAACAAAAGCATTCGATTTCTCCCCGTGGTGAGCTGCATCCCTGGAGGTATCGATCACGTTACTGGAACGTTAAAAATCAGATCTAGGTGGTTTTTGCACCACATGTCCAATGTACCCTTTAGAAAGTCATCGCGCATTTCGCACGATCAGCTAATTCTGTTGCTACACGGAAGTCCGCCAGGTGGCCCAAAAACTAAGATACTTAACAGGAGCGCACTCTGGTTTCTGAGCAAATGCCTTAATGAAACCAGCCAGCTTGTCTTCTATGACACGCCTAGATCCTCTACATCATAGACCTCTATACCAAGCCCTCATATTTTTAAATACAGTATATGAATTATTTGTATGTCCATTGTCTTTGGCCCTGAGGAAGGTGACATTCACCGAAACGTACGTCGGCCTACCATCTACTGTCCGGGATACGATCTGGTTAAATTTCATCACTACCAGTAGAACCATACCATCTAGGTTCCTACACGTACCATACTAAGTACACCTTAGAGCTATCATTTGTGTTAGTCCAATGTTCTGTACTATATTGTCTTTGTGTCTAGTTTGTTAGAATTGTATTTTTACCTCCTAGAAAATGTATGACTGATGTATGAGTCTGTGTTGTATGATCATTAGGATAAATCGCTATCAGAGGGCGATTCCTGAATGATAGGATCACTACTACTAAAACCTGTATGTAAGAATGTGCTCTTCACTACAATAATGAAATGTACTTTTGCACAAGTGTTTTTAAAAAAATGTTGAAAATGAAAAAATAGTTAAATAAATTCCTCATGTTTGAATAATACTTTAAAGTTTCCTTTGGCATCTTTCTCAAAAATGTTTAGATATATTCAATGGTAAAAGAAATATAGGTCCTTCAGAGGCTTTCTCTTTTCTACAAGCTAAGAAACATAACATGACAACCATCTGCCTCGTTTATATCAGGCGAAGAGAAGATCCAATAAAATAGCAGAAATGAAGAACTCGAAGGCTGACATCCAAAGGAGACGTGAAGAAGGTAACCAACCAAATGAAAATCCACAAACGTAGCTCACGAACAAGAATTATCTGAAAAGAAAGAAAGCTGTGAAAAATTGTGATGAAAGGTCCACCAACAGAACAAAATAATCACAAAATTGAATCAAGGTAAAACATGTCAATGAGAAACAATTGAAATAACATGTCAATGAGAAACATATGAGCAACCAAAGTATAAGTGAGAATAAACAGGGAGTCACCAAGCACCAAACAGGGGAATGGGACGGGTGGGATAATGTCAGCCTCCGTGTCTTTAATGAAATCTAGATTCTCTAGGCATGTTAATAGGAGAATCGCAATTTCATTACAAGAACGGAGGCTACATTATGCATGTTAGTAGCCTTGTAAAACGACATTAGACATGTGTTCAATTGGTTTACAATAGTGTCTAGCAAAGGTACTAGCGTTAGACCAGTCAGCAGCTTTAAGAAGATCATCCAACTTACCTCCGGACCATAGTGACTTACTCACCATAGCACCTCTAAGTGAATGAGCTTGAAACCTAGCTACGTTAATACCTGCTAGATTCAAAGCAGACTTAACCCATCGAGCAATGGAAGTCGAGAAAATGGCCTTATGGGGTTTAACGACGGAAATAAGGAGTTGATTCTCATTAATAGGCCGCATGTTAGACATTTTCTGATCATACGCTTTCATACATTCAACTACACAAAGTTTCAGGCAAGGGTTGAAACGAGGATAAAAGATTGAGTCAGACATGGTTTTGGTTCTTCCGTAGAACTCAAATTTAACTCCAAATAAATTATAGGATCTGTTGGAGACCTCCAGAGCTTTAACGTCAGAAACTCTTCGACAAGAGATAAGACAAAGGAGAGTAGCGAGTTTAATGGAGAGAATTTTTCTATTCAAAAGAAAATTGTCGGGCCAAGAAATGAAAAGATCTAGAATCAAATTCACATCCCAGAGGGTATCATATTTTAGTTTTGGGGGTCTTTTGAGACGAATGCTCTTCATAACTCTACAAACAATTACATTTTTACCGACTGTCTTTCCATTAACAAAAACATGACCTGCGGAGATAGCCGATCTATAGCAATTAATCGATCTATAACTTAAACGTTTATCAAAAAGTTCAGCAAGAAAGTTCACTACATCAACAATAGGTGCCTGTATGGGATCCAAATCCCTTTCCAACAAAACCAAGATTTCCAGATATTATTGTATCTGTAGTGAGTTCCAGGTGCCCATGACTCTCTGAAGAGAGTAGCAGCTGATGTCGAAAGTCCTGAGACTTCGTTGGATCTCCTGACACTCTTCAAGCAAGAAGGTTCAAACTCCCCAATAGGGTCAGGAGGTGAGGATCTCCGTTTACGTCGATCCTCTATAGAAGGTATCAGAAAGGGAAGTTCGTATGTTAGCTCCAGAACTGTGGGGAACCATGCTTGTGCCAGAAGGGAGTTATCAGGACTAGAGAGCATCGGTCTAGTCTCACTTTCTGCAAAACTCCCTGGGTCATTGGAAATGGGGGAAAGGCATATGCATTGATCCCTGACCAGGGTTGAAGGAATGCGTTCACTGCTAGAGCACCAGGATCCGGCATCCAGCTGTAGTAATGCTCCAGTTGAGAAGTGAGACGGCTCGCAAAAAGGTCTATCTTGAAGGGACCCCAGAACGAATTCAGCGAGTCGAAAACAGCGACCTTGAGCTTCCAGTCGCTGAAGTCCGAAAGGAATCTGGAATTCCAATCGGCAGAGACATTTGAATTCCCTGGCAAGTACTCTGCCTTGAGGGCAATTTTGTGTTTTAAGCAGAACATCCAGAGCCTCTTGGCTAGGTTGGAAAGGTCGGCAGATTTCGTACCTCCCAAACGATTGATGTAGGCCACTGCGGAAACATTGTCCATCTTCAATACGACCGACCGCCCCTGCAGGGAGTGTGAAGCTCATAAGAGCGTACAGGCCAGCAGTTAGTTCGAGGAAATTTATGGGGTGAGATGTTTCCTCCGGAGACCATACCCCTCCCGTATTCTAGTCCAGGAGGCATGCACCCCAACCATGAAGGGAAGCATCCGATTCCAAAACAAAATCTGGTTCTGATCCAAAGATTGCTTTCCCATTCCAAGCCTCCAGGTTTTCCAGCCACCAGCCTAGTTCTGCTTTGGCCTCCAAATCTAGGGTGATTCGGTCTTCGTACCAGAGACCGGACCTTAACGTTCTGCCTTTCATCCTTTGCAAGGCCTGGCAATTCAGAGGGCCTGGAAAAATCGCCTGGATGGAGGAAGATAGGAGACCTAGGAGTCTGGCCAGCTCCCTTAAAGGGAGATCCTCCTGTCTTAAGACATGCTGTATCTCTTTCCTGATTTTGGAAGGTGGTAAGAGAAGAAGACACTTGGAAGTGTCCAGAGTGAAACCCAGAAACTCCAGAGATTTTGAGGGTGTTAGGATGGAGTTCTCTTTGTTGATAATGAATCCTAGACTTTCTAGCAGATTCATGACCGTTTCCAGATCTAAGAGAATTTGTTGGAGGTCTTGAGACATTATCAGGATATCGTCGAGGTAAATGATAAGACGGACACCTCGCTCTCTCAGGAAGGAGGCTACTGCTCTCATAACCTTGGTAAAGCACCAAGGAGCGGAAGAAAGCCCGAAGGGGAGAGCCTGGAACTGGTAAAGGTGACTCTTCCACAGAAATTGGAGGAATGGTTGATGCATTACCGCCATCGGAATCGTGAAATTCGCGTCCTTTAAATCCAGTTTGACCAACCAGTCTTCTTTTTGTAGAAGATCTCTCAGGAGATGTATTCACTCCATTTTGAAATGCCTGTAAACAAGAAATTTGTTGAGGTTTTTTAGATTTATAACTGGTCTCCAACCCTTTCCTTTTTTCTCTACAAAGAATAGTGTACTTATGAAAGTTAAAGAATCCAAAGGAACCTCCATTATTGCGCCTTTTTGGAGCATTGAAGTGATTTCTTCCTCTACTATTTTCTCTTTCTCTAGAGAAACAGGAATGTCCCTTGGTAGGGTAGTTTGAAACGGAGTCTGAACAAAATCTATCAAAAAGCCTTTTACTGTGCATAGAACCCAAGGATCCTGGGTTATCTCTTCCCATCTTTTCGACGAAAGCTTGAGTCTGCCTCTCACCTTTAAGGGGACAGAAGGAGAAAGTAAGAGTGGAGGACTTACTGGGAGGATTGGAGGTGAATGAAGCACAAGGTCGTGTCTCTCTCGCTCGGTTTCCTCTTCCACGAGTGTAGAAGTAAGGGGTGTTGTATTGTTGATAGCCTCTTCCGAAGGCGCGTGATCTCTGGTAGGGCCTCTGGTTAAATCGGCCGGAAGAAAGGTCCCTTCTTCCGGCCCTGCCTTAAAGATTATTATTAGACACCCTTCTGATGTTATGTTGGGCCTTATCAAGGGCTGTGAAAGTAGACACGTACTTTCCGAGTGATTTGATAAGCTCCTCCCTAAAGAGGAGGCCTTTTGGGTTTGAGGAAGGCTCTTTTTCGGCCATGTCAGAGAGTTTGGGATCGAGTTTATATAAAATCAGTCTACGCCTTTCGGCGTTAATACTCGCATTAGCGTTGCCCAGAAGAATTAGGGCTCTTTGACTCCATCCTCTAATTATATCCGTATTAGGAGGGGTACTGTGAAGGTGGCACTCTTCTTCAGAGTCAAGTATCCTAGTAAGGGGGCCGAGAACATCTAACAGGCGGTCTAGGCAGCCCTTGAACGATTTCTCTAGCCCCTTCCTGGGATCACGCCCAAGCCTGAAGAGGAACTTTATCAGCTCAGGATCAAGATTAGGGGTATAACACGCCTTTTCATCAATGGAAGGGCTTGAACATTCCGTTCTTAGTATATTCCTAGTCTCCCTTTCAAGGGAAAATCGTATCCATTTCTTAATAAACTTTGAGACAGGGGAGGGGGAAGAGGCTGCTGAGGAATCCGGGAGCGGTAAAAAGGATCTTGTGGAGCGTGTGTCGGGGGACTCCGTGGAAGCATGTCGGATTCCCCACCCTAAAGGTAAGGGGAGAGGTGGCCGCAGAAGGGGGAAGACGCTGTCAAAAGTGCAGTCGAGCCCGCCCGCTCCCGCTGCGAACCCATCTGCAAACAACTCTTCACCCCTTCGAGGTAAGAAAGCCTTTTTATATCTCTCAGCTGAAGTTAAATCTAAGTGTATAATGTCTAACACCATCAGAGGTAAAGCTAAACATAAAAAGAACCTTAACACTGTGTTGGATGTCGGTTCAAAAATAACTCCATCCCTACGCTCCTATTTCAAAGTGATACCCCAGGTGCTTCACCTCTCAGAGGTCCAGGGCATGTCTACTATTTTGATTGAAGAAACATTGATTGAAGAAACACTCCTGCCTCGCACTCCTTTTAATTTTCCTTAAATAATTACTCCATTTCATTTGATTTCATTTGATTTCTTCTGTAAATTTTTTTGCATTTTCAAGTTTCATACATTGTATTGTTCCAAATGCATTTCAAGCATAGCGCCCTTCATCGAGTAGCGAGGAGGCGAGGGTAAAGACGACTACAAGCTTGAAAGCATTACAACGATATCTTTCAAGACAAGGAATCCCCTGATGAAGGGCGCTATGCTTGAAATGCATTGGGAACAATACAATGTATGAAAAATGTATGAAAACAATACAAAAGCAAAGCAATGATGTTCGCTACAACTGTTGAAAAAACTTGAAAATGCAAATAAATTTACAGAAGAAATCAAATGAAAGTGAAGTAATTATTTAAGGAAAATTAAAAGGAGTGCGAGGCAGGAGTGTTTCTTGAGTCTCAGGAACCACACAGGCTGCACATATTTGACATTTACCCTAACAGCTCAGTAGGGTCATCTACCTAGGCACCACCGACTCGGATGAAATATTACTGACAACAAATACACGATAAATTACACTGAGTGCGGAATCATGTTCCAATTGGCAGATTCGTACTACTTTGATTGAGCCAGAGTCTGTTGTCCAAGATATCGCAATACCGGTCTCAGCTCTTCCTTATCCTCCTGATGGTGCGCCGGTCCCTGTATTGGATCCTGCTCCAAGGTCTGATTGTGTTACTACGGCAGTGCCTGTTCTGTCCTTGCCTGTAATTTAGAGTACTGAAGAGATTACATCTCCCACGGGCTTGGCTGCGTATCCACTAGAAGAATCACAGGGGGGTGGAGGATTGCCCATCAGAGTCAGTTGCGATAGGCTGTCGATGGAAAACTGCTATGGCAGCTATGAGGCAGGGGCACAGGATGCAGTAGAGGACAGGGCTGGGGGGGCTGTTGGTCCCATTGCCCCAGTGGAAACAGGGTTGGGGGACGAGGATGAGCACGGTTTCCCTCAAGACCCTGCTCAGCAGCAGCAAGCATTGGGCTCTGCTTCAAACATTGACGCGGGGGTTACAATGACTAGTATCTCAGTCACCTCTTTGCTTGCAATTTTCTCTACTCTATCCCGTTACATAAAGAGGGGTTTTGAGGAGTCCGCTGCTAATCAGTTGGAGATTCGGAACTATTGCGAATCCCTTGATAACAAGATAGATGGGCTAACCTCAAGGACGGGGAAATTGGAGGAATCTGTATCAGTGATGTCGATACATTTGGATAAAGCTGAGGAGGACATTGTTAAGCTTAAAAAAAGAGGACCAGGCCCTTCTAGACAGGAAGGAGGTGTTGGAGAACAACGCTAGAAGAAGTAACATCTGTATTCTTAATGTGCCCGAAGGATCAGAAGGTTCGGATGTTAAACAGTTTATCACCCACTTATTGAAGGACTCGTTATGTTTGGCTCAAACCTTGGAGGAGCTGGCCACGGATATCCAAATGGTTCACAGAGATCCATTTAGGCGGAACCCGCAAAGGTCCAAGCCTCGTAAAATACTTTTAATTTTCATACATATGCCCTTAAAGAGCTGATTCTCAACCAAGCTCTAAAGCAGAAGTCCCTACCTGGTAAGGGGTTTACCTTCCTTATCAGGTCAGATCTAGCCAGAGTCACGCTGGAGAAGCAGTGGGAGTTCGGTTGGCGGCTGGATGCCTTCAGGAAGTTGGGTGCGACCGCCCAGCTCATGTTTCCGGCGGCATTAAAGGTGATGCACAATAACAAGATGTTTAACATTAGGACAGTGCAAGCTGCTGATGAGCTCCAATTAGATTTGGGTAACAAGGCTTCGATAAATAGGATATGTCCCTCAAAGCGAACTAGGGCGACCAGCTCCAACTGGTTGATTAGGATCTCTATTATGGGAAACAAAACTTGTGAGTATTAGTACATAATTAGAGGTGTGTATAATCATCATTAATAGGTTAAAAAGGGAAAAAATAACAGAACAAACATACAATCTTAAAAATAGGAATGCACTTATTGGTTTTTTGATATAGCTAGGTTATTTGGGCAGAAAATTTGGTTTAGGGGTTGGGTGGATTAGCGGGAGCTTGAGGTGGGGTGCTATCTACTGGACTTGATCCGGTTAGATACACCAAGGGTTCTCCATGGGAGGAGGGAGGGGGTAGGGGGGAGCACGGGGTCAGAGGGGGGGGGGGGTGGGGGGGGCTAAAATCACATAAAAAATTCCTGTTGCCATTTTTGTGGTTTACGGGTCCACGTTGATCATTTGATCTTCTATGTTGTGTTGCCTTGTCTTTTATGTTTAGGACAGGATAAAGGTATCGTTTGCTTCCAGTTGAGGTTGGGCGGGGGTTGGGTCAGTGATTATGGGTAAAATAAAAATAATATCCTGGAACGTTAATGGCCTGCGCACTAAACCTAGGGCCAGAAAGTTGTTACAATATCTTCGTGACTCAGATGCACAGGTCATCATCCTCCAGGAGACTCATTTGATTCAGGCCGAAATTGACGGATTAATAAAGGGGAACAAGTGGATTAATTTTGCAACCTCCACCTCTCAGTCTATTTCTTCTAGGGGGGTATCTCTCATCTTTAAGAGACAGCTTAAAGCTAGGGTACTAGATTCCAAGGTAGACCCAGGTGGCAGATGGGTTATCGCATTTCTCTCTATTTTGGGTGCTCAACTGACTATTGTTTGGTATTATGGTCCTAACCAGGAGGATTCATCATCCCTGGAGATTATCTTCTCCCATCTTTTGTCCTTTCCCGAGCCAGTAATATTTTCAGGTGATTTTAAAATTGTGTTGGACCCAGTTTTGGATAAGTCTCACAATAATCGGTCCCTGATCCCTTCGGAATCAAGGTCCTTTCTGTTGAATGCAATGAAACAGTATGGGTATGTGGACATTTGGAGATTAAGGGCAGGCAATCAGCAGGGCGTCTCCTTTAGGAACTACAAATACCACCACCAGTCGAGAATAGACTTTGTATTAATTAATCAGAGGCTAGTTGATTTTGTTAAGGACATTAAATATCTTCCATTACATCTTTCCGATCACTCTGCCATAGTTGTGGAGCTTACAACCCCTCTTAATGCCCCTGTTAGGGGCTGGTAATTTGACCGCTCGCTACTCTCCCATCCTGATGATGTCCTGTTCCTTAAAACCGAAGTCCTGCATTACTTGAGGGTAAATGTGGGATCTGCTGGTAATGGAGTGGTGTGGGATTCTCTTAAAGCATTTTTGAGAGGTCTCATCACAGGTAAAGTGTCTTATAGAAGGAAGGAGTACAGAGAGGCTGTAACCTCAGTAGAGGCGGACATAGACCCAGCTCGACATCGATACTAATTCAGCCTCCACGGATGCTGTTTTGTCACCCCTGTATGACAGTCTACTCTCCTTAAAGGGCCATTTAGCTTCAATTCTAAATCAGCGTACACAAGAAAGGTGGGAGGCTAGTAAAGTTGCACACTTCCAGGATGGTGAGGGAGCGGGGAAGCTATTGGCATGGAAAGCCAAAACGGACCAGGTCCGTAATAACATTGAGTCGATTAATGTAAATAATGCTTCACTTTCCCTAGATGCTGATATTAGATTGGCTTGTAGAGATTATTTTCAAACCATTTAGCACAAGGACAAGATCGCCGATCCTGAGTTTATTAAGGTTTGGTTTAGTAGAATTTCTCTCCCAAATCTTTCTACTGAACATAGTGAGATGCTTGATAGCGAAATCTCGGAAGAGGAAGTCAGGAAAGCAATTCATAATGCCAAGAAGGGGAAGGCGTCGGGCCGGATGGCCTACCTGCTGAAATTTATAGAGTACTGGAGCAAGAACTTGTCTCTTTCCTGGTAGTAATATTCAACCACATTTTACTGGATGGCGTGCGTCTTCCAGTTTCATGGGATAGCGCGTCGATAACACTAATTTTAAAACCAGGGAAGCCTCCTACGGCATGCGGTTCGTATAGACCTATTTCAATCTTGAATGTAGATTATAAAATATTTGCCACAATTCTTGCCAATAGATTGGCTCTAGTAGCCCCCGAGATTTTGCACCCAGATCAAAAGGGGTTTGTGAAGGGTCGGCAGCTATATGAGCTAACCTTTGATTTGATAGGGGCTATCGATCTGGCTGCTCTGGAGTCCCTTCCCTTGGCGGTTCTTATGTTGGATGCCACCAAGGCCTTCGACAGGGTCAACTGGTCATAACTGTCAGAGGCCCCGGCAAAGTTCAACTTTGGAGGGGGGTTTCGTCGGGCAATCAGCCTTTTATATCAGAGCTCTAATGCCTGTGTTCTGGTCAATGGAGTTCCATCAGATCCTTTTAACATCTCGAGGGGAACACGGCAGGGCTGCCCGCTCTCCCCATTGTTATTCGACCTATATGTTGAACCGTTTGCCCAATGTCTAAGGGACAATGCTAATATTAAGTCGTTCACATATAGAGGTTGGGAGAGGAAGGTGGCCCTGTATGCGGATGATATCCTAATTTTCACGTCTGAGGCTCATACGGCCCTTCCTGCAATACTTAAAGGTGGCTTCTGAGTTTGGGGAGGTATCCGGATACGAGATCAACGCCTCCAAGACCGAGATGATGGCATGGAATATTGACCAGAACTTATTTAACTCTAGTATTCGTCCGGGCTGTAAGATGAGGTATCTGGGCCTTAGCATAGTAGGTAAAATTGATCAGATTGCCACAACAAATTTCACTATGGTTGCGAAGGACTGTCGTAAGCTACTACAATCATGGGCACATCTCCCTTTATCATTATTGGGAAGGGTCAACTTGGTTTAAAAAGTCCATTTTACCCAAGATTTCCTTTTTATTTAATACTATTCCCTTATACTTTGACCCATCCCTTATTAAAAAGCTACAGGCCGAAATCAGTAATTTTATCTGGAATAAACATCTTCCAAGAATCTCTTGGAAAAAGCTTAGGAGGCGTAGAGAAAAGGGGGAGCTTGCAGCTCCAGACCTCCAGGTGTATGCCTGGGCGTTCCAGTTATCTCATGCCAGGATGCTATTAAAAAAAACATTTGAGTTCGGGGTGGGGATCCTGTACTCTACTTTGCTCAAGGGTGAGGGTGTCAGCCAGTCAGGCTTTCTTTTTAAATTTGGTGACCCCAAGTTAAAAAAAAGAAAATTAAACTAAAGATCTTGCAGGGAATGGCAAAAATATGGGCCCAGTTAACAAAGTCTATTAGAATAGGGTACTATGGTAGCAAGTCACCTTTAAGGGATCTTCCTGATAGCCCGGCTTGGCAGGGGGACAGTCTCACAGTCCCGATCAGGGAAGCTGGGGTTGAGGTTTGGGGCGACCTATTTATTGATGGGGTCCTGCTCTCCTGGGATTGTTTGAGTAACAAAATCGGCCCAAATCTGGCTAGGCTCAAATATCTGCAAATATCCAGCTGGTCCCGTTCATACATCGCCCAGCCCACTCGAGGAAGCAAATTCCCCATAGGAGGATACGGCTAGGGCGCTCGACCTCGGACCTGCGGAACCCGGTTCGAGTCTCGGTAATGTCGGTAAACCTCCTGTGATTCTGGGCAAATCACTTAATCTCCCCATGCCTAACAAAATGAATGTGTGTCCTTGTGTAACGTAACTGGTGCTATGTAAAGCGCTCTGATACCCGGTTCAGTTCGGTTCTAGTTCGCGCTATATAAAACTCTGCAAATAAATAAATAAATAATAACCCTTCTAGTTGACAAGAAGGAGATTTCGTCCTGGTACAACTTGATCTTGGAGGAAATGGATGGTGCGTTTCTATTACCAGATGAGCTTTGGTCACCACATGTGAGCAACTGTAACTTGCAAGATCTTTGGAGCTCGTCGTGTAGGATGTTGTGGGATGTGGTTAAACCGGTGTGGCTGCGTAGGGACCACCTTTTTACCATTCACAGAGCTTACTATTCTCCCCTCCGACTCTCAAAATTGGCACCGGGGAATATGGTAGCCTGTCCGAAATGTGGGCTGGTGGCTGCCTCGGACGCCCACATGTTCTTTGAGTGCCCCCACTTGTCCTTATTTTGGGAAGCCATAAATAAAACCCTTTCGTCATCTGTAGGCTCCAACATCGTTCTGGACCTCTCTCTGGTGATTTTTGGAATGTTAGAAGGGGTTTCCACTTTGGCGAGGAAGTTAGTCTTTTACTCTATCCTGCTTGCTAGAAGGGAGATATGCAGAAAATGGAAAGACCCTTTACCTCCCTCTATTAATGACTGGTATGCCTCAGCGCTGCAGGTCTCTAGGTTGGACTTAGTTAGATCTGGAAACCCAGATAAAAGAGCTTTCTGGCATCTGCTGAAGTGGGTTCACTGAGTGACCGGGATTTTTTTTTTTCCCGGGTCCGATGATTATGCCATCAAACCCACACTTGGGTATAGCTGTAAATGTGAATGTAAATGTAAATGTACATGTATTTATATAGCCCAAATCGCCCACATCGCAGGCATCTATGCGCTTGCTTAGGGAACCCGTCCTGGTATTCCCCTGTGAGATACCCCGGCAGGGTATCCACAAGGTGAAAGCCAGGCATCCCGCCGCGAGGGGCCGTTGTGGAGATTAAGCAAGCTATTGCCCAGAGTCGCAGAGTGTGAACCCGTGAGTCGAGTAGGCACCGGAGCGAGAATTATCAAGTCCGTGGAATTATTGAGCCCAACCCCCGTCGGGGCGGGGAATTGAACCCTGGTCCAGGGCCGATCTCAGCTTCCGGGTCTGCCGCCTCTAACCCCTGAGCCACACTGCTCTGGTGGCTAAACCAGTAGCCTCCTGGCTGTAATTTGCACCCTCCTCATGGTTTTATCTTGCTGAGCATTGCTGGTTGAAGCACTATTGCTGAGGGATGAGGCCTACACTCCAATTCTGTTCCTGCCAGTTGCAAAATACTGAGGCAGCATGTTGCTTGCTAACCTACTGATTTCACCACAAAAAACCTAGGTGGCAAATGAGGACAATAAAAAATAAAAAATAAAATAAACTTTGAGACATGGTCTTGGGGGGACCATTGTGAGGAACGAGGATGCTTTAAATTCAGGGGGGAAAACATCTCTTCCCCTAGGGGGTCCAGAATACTGTCTTTTGAGGAAGTAGGAAGTTCATCCTCTGTGTCAAAGATGCCAACATCCTCATCATCCAGGTCTAGTACGTACTCGTCTGGATCGTCAGAATTATCATCATTGGAGTCCCCCATAATATGCTGAGCACTATGAGACAATGAGCCGCCAAGGGCATCCGAAATATTTGGGCCGCGGTGGGCCCCCAAAGATGATGTGTCGCTAGGGACATCCTTCTGGTTTGAGGTGCGAGGACCTCCAAATTGCTTCGAGGTGCTAAGACCACCCATACCAGTAGAGGTGCTAGGACCTTCTGTGCTCGCAGGGACGTGAGATACAATATTGTTCGATTTCTTAGTACGTTTGCCACTCACAGGTAAACTATCGCAGCAAGGAATCTCATCAGACCCCTCCTCCTGAGAGGGCAAGGGTCTTTTGTAAGGTACGGCCTGGCCAAGGGTCTCCAGCATACATGACCTCATCTCCCTTTGGATCAGGAGTCTAAAACCTTCCCGATCAAAATTAGGGAGTGTGGCATTAGTCATTTCCGACTCAGAGTCAGACAGATGCTCCATTCTCTTTCCATTTTTTTTTGTACAGAAAGCTTCAAACGCTCCTAATTTATCTCCCCTTCTTTTTTTTATGTGAATAAACGCTTAGTGCGAGGAGCAATAAGGCAAAATTACCCTCTTTATATATATATATATATATATTTTTTTTTTTTTAAATGCCAGGATCGCCGTGAAATTAAGCAGAAAGAATTTCCCCGAAGGCAGAGATGAACGAGCAGCTGATCGCTCAACTGCCGAACAAGGGAGGCGAGGAAAGTCCCCTGGCAAGGCACGCTCAAAGAGTGTCTCTCGCCAGGGGCAATTCCTCTAATATCGCGCTTCCTACGCGATGTGTGAGAAATGAGGAGAGAGAGCGGGCCTGCCGCGGTGTACCTTTTCAGGCGGTAGGAAGCGTCAAAATTATGCAGGGATAGCATTGAAAAACAAAGGCAAACTCGCCCATAGCTGTGAAGGCAAAGAGGTTAAACAACACCATGACCATGTAAATTGTACGTATGCCTAAGGACACAGAGAAAGATGCAGGGTAAGGGAGAAGATCTCCATAATTTGCAGATCATTGGGAGGGGAGGAGAGAGGACAGAGGTGGGGAGAGGGCCACCAATAACCATAAACACCTAAAAATATCGATATATAATCAAAACAGTTAAAATATAGCGAAATAGTCAGAGAAGATAGTAGGCTATTTATCTGCTTGGAGCCACATTTAAAAGAGGCAGATGGTTGTCATGTTATGTTTCTTAGCTTGTTTCAATGTTCTTTTGGAACCTTTGTATTATGACTCATGCGGCTGATTGGAACTGCATTAAAAGTCATTGCATAATTTAGCCTCCAAGACCTCACACATTACATCACTTATGGCACATTAAATGACATCATTGATGACATCTACAATAATGAACACACATTTTTTTTATTAACTTTGCGCCAGGCGTGGGAATTAAATTAGGGTATTGCTACCCTGCCCCCTTATGTACTATTTTTTGTGACACGTAAGGCACAGGAGCCGAGTCTTTATGTCCTGTAAGTGCGGCCGCAACATTTCTCTTGATGTTGGGCCCAGCCAGTCACATCGCTCACTCCCACGGGACCAGTCTCAAGTTGACCAACAAGAAAAAAAGCCATCTCAGCCAATTAGAATGCTTTGTTTTAAATTCCCAGTTGATCTCCATCTTGAGCGCCGTGATTCACCCTCCATACTGAAGTTTTTGGGTGACTTGGAGGCATGCCAGCTTAATCAGCTGGTTGCTGGGCCGTCTCACCAGGCAGGCCACCTATTCGACCCGGTGTTCACAAACATCCAGGAAGCTACAACGGCTACCCCCAGTCCCCTCAGCTGGACCGATCACTTTCTGGTCCCCATCCTGATCAAGATCCCAGCTAGCGGCAGGGAGAAACTCCCCCCCTTTCTCTGGAGGCGTCCCTGGAACAAATTGGATGATGTCCTGTTTGAAGCCGGACTGAAAACCTCCAGCCCAGTCTGACCTGGCAATATGGAGGAGGCGGATATAGCTTATAGGGAGTGGATAAACAAGTCACTGGATCATTTCATCCCTAAGAAACGGTCGAGGCCAAAGTGCGACCAGTCCCATCCCTGGTACTCTGAGGCGCTTGCAGATACAAAAAAGCAATGCAAGTTTCTTGAGCGCATCTGGAGACGATCATATGACCCTATAGCTAAAACCAACTGCAGATCCGCTACTAAAGCCTACCATAAACTTATAAAAAAGACCAAAGCTAGCTATTACACAGACCTGATTAACTCAAGTACCAATCGCTCTAAAAATATCTTTGCTTTGGTGAAGGACATGACCAAGGCTCCGGGGGGTACATGTAATCTGATAACATCTGATGCGCAGTGCGAAGAACTATCCTGCTTCTTCATTGACAAAGTCAAAGGGATATACAACTCGCCACAACCTGACGGTCCCTCTATGTCCCCCAGCCCCGCCATAGGCCTACCCGACCCTCCATACTCCCTTCAAACCCTCCCACCCATTGAACAGACAGAGATGGAACTCCTGTCTTTGAAAGTAAAGTCTGGACCCCGGAAGATCCCGTCAAACCTGAAATGTTTAGATCATTCCATGACTCCATTTTGCGGGAGGGGCGGGAGTTGATTAATAGCTCTCTACAGTCAGCCTCTATCCCCAAATCCTGGAAACATGCTAAGGTAGTCCCTCTTTTAAAAAAAACACCGTTGGACCCATCCAGGCCAGATAGTTTTAGACCTATCTCTTTACTTCCGTACCTTGCTAAAGTGGCGGAAGCTCATGTCAATTCCACCTTGACCATCTACCTGGAGTCCAACGGGATCCTGGACGAGTCCCAAAATGGCTTCCGTGCCAAACTTAGCACGGAGTCTGCCTTATTGGCGGTCACAGAACATCTAAGGGTGGCACAGGACCTGGGCACAACCTTGATTCTGATTCTGATGGATTTGAGTGCGGCCTTTGACACGGTCTCCCACAGGATCTTACTCGAGAGACTGTGGGAGATCGAAGTCAGGGAGAGAGCCCTGGATTGGTTCGTGTCATTTCTATCTGACCATTCCTTCCAGGTGCACGCCCCGCCGTACTCATCCAGCAGGCTCCCTCTTGAATGCAGGGTGCTGCAGGGGTCTGCGATCAGCCCCACATTGTTTAGCATGTATGTCCGCCCCCTGGCCATGTTGGCCCGGGAACGCAAGATTACATTAATAGCGTATGCGGACGACACGCAACTCATTTTTAACTTCTCAAATGACAATGTGGTGGACCAAATTAAATTTCAAGAAGATATCCTGGCCATATCAAGCTGGCTGACAAACAACTGTCTCCAGTTAAATTCATCTAAAATTGAGGTACTTCTAATTGGCAGCGGCACACAGAAATGGGATGAGCATTGGTGGGCCCCTACTCTGGGACCGGCTCCCATTCCTAAGGAGGTAGTTAAAAATCTGTGTGTGATGCTGGATAAATCACTTTCCCTAGAGACCCATGCAAAAAAAGTGGCAGGCACCTGTTATGGCCGCCTTCGCTCCCTTAAACCCATCCTTGGCTTCTTTGAGCCCCCCACTCATCAGATCATAGTAAATGTAAATTGATACTTGTATAGCGCACTACTCACCCGCAAGGGTCTCAAGGTGCTCTCGAGCCGAGTGGTCGCTCCCCAGTGTCTCTGACGACACCTGGTATCGTTGTGCAGCGCTTTCTATTAAACTGCCTCGTTATTATTGCCTGCAGTCTGCCTTGCTTGCCGCTTTTGCTCTGTTTACATTTTTAAATTGCCATTGTAACTTTGTCTGTGTTTGCGCGTTATCCCCAAGCGCTCGGCTGTGCTCACCCCTCCGCTGCCATTTTGTTTGTTGTTGTGGTCCTAGTAAGCCCGCCCCGCCTCCCAGCTGAGCCGCCCTCCCACAGACTACATCCAGCGCTCCATTACCTCGAAGCGCTGTGACTCGCTCTTCGCTCTCGAGCCGAGCGGTCGCTCCCCAGTGTCTCTGACGACACTTGGTATCGTTGTGCAGCGCTTTCTATTAAACTGCCTCGTTATTATTGCCTGCAGTCTGCCTTGCTTGCCGCTTTTGCTCTGTTTACATTTTTAAATTGCCATTGTAACTTTGTCTGTGCTTGCGCGTTATCCCCAAGCGCTCGGCTGTGCTCACCCCTCCGCTGCCATTTTGTTTGTTGTTGTGGTCCTAGTAAGCCCACCCCGCCTCCCAGCTGAGCCGCCCTCGCCCCTCCCCCTCCACTATCCATATATGACAGCTGTTCCCGCGCGCAGCGTTTACGCGCAGCGTTCGCGCCCCAGTCGCGCCGAAGGTGCGCCAAAGGTAAGCCCGTCTACGCCCGTCCGCGCCTGGACCGCGCCCAATGCCAGACCCCCTGGCCCTTGCACCCCCCACCCCTCCCGCATCACCTACGATGCCACCACCCTCCTAGCCCTTAACCCCGGCCGCTCCCCCAACTGCATCCAAGCTGCTCCTGGACAAACCCACGGACCTTTCTCATGCAACTCCTGCAAATTCTACGGCACCGTCTACAACTCCGCTACAATCACACCACAGATATCCGACCCCAACAACCTACAATGCATCTTGCTCAACACCCGTTCGGTCCACAGGCACGCCATTGACCTATGGAATCTACTAGACACCATCTCTCCGGACGTCGCCTTTCTAACAGAAACATGGATGAACGCCTCTTCTGCCCCAGACATCACCATTGCCATCCCTGAACATTATAAGATCATACGTAAGGACCGTACCGGCCACACAGGAGGAGGAATCGCTATCGTCCATAAGAAATCAATCCACATCTCAACCAGCTCAGATGTCAATCTCGCCAACTCTGAACACCTCCACTTCCAGATCCACATCGACCCCAAGACCACACTCAGAGGCACCCTCCTTTACAGACCTCCAGGACCCCGCGCTCAATTTAGTGAGGACATCACGGACTTCATCACTCCACACGCGCTCCCCTCCAAAGATTACATCCTTCTGGGAGACCTCAACTTTCACCTTGAAAATCACAACGACCGCAACTCCACCACCCTTTTGGACAACCTCGCCAACCTCGGACTTAACCAACTTGTCACTTCCCCCACCCACATCGCAGGTCATACACTCGACCCTATCTTCACCTCCAGCAATCATGTCTCCTTCAGTCACACCACGAATCTCCTTTGGACTGACCACAGCTGCGTTCACTTTACCTACAACAAGCCCAAACCCAACAACCACCCCCAACCAACCCTGCAAAGAAACTGGAACAAAATCACCATCGACCAGATCTCCTCATCGCTTCTTCTTAACCCCCCAGCCCACTCCTCAAATCCCGATCAAGCCGCCTACAACCTCACCCTATGGTTATCCAACAGCGCCGACATCCTAGCACCACTGAAAAAACGACAAAACAAACTCGGCAGCAAGAAGGCCCCTGGTTCAACGATGATCTCAAGAAATCCAAGAAACTGTGCCGCTCCCTTGAGAAGGCCTGGAAAAAAGATCCAACCACCACCACCAAGGAAGCCTTCAAAAACGCCACCCGCTTACACCACCAACTGATCCGAAATGGCAAGAAAGCCGCTTTCAAGGACCGACTAGATAACAACTCCCACAACAGCAAAGAACTATTCAATATCGTCAAGGAATTTACCAATCCCACGGCCAACTCCAACGACATCACCCCCTCCCAAGCCCTCTGCGACTCCCTAGCCTCATTCTTCCACAACAAAATCGCAGACATCCACAACAGCTTCGACAACCAACCCGAAAACCAACCCACCCAACCCCTTGCAGGACCCCCACCTCCCTTGAACACCCTCAATGATTGGAAACCAATCTCCACTGAGGACACCATCCGTCTGATGCACTCTATCCACTCAGGATCCCCCACAGACCCATGCCCGCACCACATCTTTAACAAAGCAGACTCCATCATAGCACCGCACCTCCGAGACGTCATCAACTGCTCCCTCGATTCCGCAACCTTCCCGGAAAGCTGGAAACATGCCGAACTCAGCGCCCTCCTGAAGAAACCCACAGCTGACCCCACCGAACTCAAAAACTACCGCCCCATCTCGCTCCTTCCATTCCCGGCCAAAGTCATCGAGAAAGCGGTCAACAACCAGCTCGCCGCCTTCCTTGAAACAAACAAATCCCTCGACTCCTCACAATCCGGCTTCCGAGCCAAGCACAGCACTGAAACCGCCCTCATCGCAGCAACAGACGACATTCGAACTCTCCTGGACAATGGAGACACAGTCGCCCTCATCCTCCTTGACCTCTCCGCAGCCTTCAACACAGTCTGCCATAGCACCCTTCTACAGCGCCTCAGAAACATCGGAATACAAGGAAAAGCATTGGAATGGATCACCTCGTTCCTCATCGGAAGAACCCAGAGAGTCCGCCTCCCACCATTCATCTCAGAGGCCACTGAAGTCATCTGCGGCGTACCCCAAGGATCCTCACTCAGTCCCACCCTCTTCAACGTATACATGAGCCCCCTCGCGGCCATCGCACACCAACACAACCTCAACATCATCTCCTACGCGGATGACACTCAACTGATCCTTTCACTCACCAATGACCCTAGCACCGCCAAAACTAACCTACACGAAGGAATGAAAGAAGTAGCCGAATGGATGAAACACAGCCGTCTGAAACTGAACTCAGATAAAACAGAAGTCCTTATCTTAGGTACCTCCCCCTCTGCCTGGGACGACTCTTGGTGGCCAGAAGCCTTTGGAAAAGCACCCATCCCGACGGACCACGCACGGAACCTGGGCGTCATCCTGGATTCCTCACTTTCAATGAATAGACAAGTCAACTCCGTCTCTTCATCCTGCTTCAACATTCTTCGCGTGCTCAAAAAAACATTTCGTTGGATCCCCATCGAAACTAGGAAAACGGTCACCCACGCTCTGGTCACGGGCCGACTGGACTACGGAAACACCCTTTACGCCGGTACTACCGCTAAACTCCAGAAAAAACTCCAACGAATCCAGAACGCTTCAGCCAGGCTCATATTAGACATCCCGCGCAAAGAACATATCTCTGGTCACCTGAAAAACCTCCACTGGCTCCCCGTCAATAAGAGGATCCCTTTCCGGCTCCTAACCCACGCACACAAAGCACTCTACGAAATCGGACCAGAATGCCTCAACACACGACTGTCCTTCTACACCCCCTCACGCCAGCTACGATCATCCAACCAAGCCCTTGCCACTGTACCTCGCATCAACAAAACCACCATGGGAGGTAGATCCTTTTCCTACCTGGCAGCTAAAACCTGGAACTCACTTCCCACTCACCTTCGCCTTACTCAGAACCACCTAGCATTCAGAAAGCAACTTAAAACGTGGATATTTGACCAGTAATTCCCCACCCCTCTTCAAGCGCCTTGAGACCCTCTGGGTATGTAGCGCGCTATATAAATTTTTTGACTTGACTTGACTTGACTACGAATACCGCTGTGGAACCCATCCTGGCTTTCCCTGTGAAGCGTCCACTCCTGGGCACCCACAAGGTGGAGGCCAGGCATCCTTAGCGTTGTGGGGGCTGTTGTGGAGATTAAGCAAGCTATTGCCCAGAGTGGCAGAGTGGGACTCCATGATTGGAATAGGCACTGAGGCGAGAATTATCAGGTCCGTGAATTTTTGAGCCCAAGACCCGCCGAGGCGGGGAATTGAACCCTGGTCCCGGACTAGACCTCTGCATCAGGGTCTGCCGCTCTAATCATTGACACAAGTAACAAAAGAAGTGCCAGTGCTGATGACATTTATTTAATTATCACTCTTAGCATCCACACCAAGAAAACTAATTCAAAATGGGGTATTTGCTTATTATTCGCAATTTTTATTTTTGAAATTAACAATTTTTACACAGTTTTATATTTTATAAAAAGAGAAGCATATAAGAAATAAGGACACATCAACAAACCACATTCAATAGAAACTTCATACATTCTAAGCCTTCAATCATATCACAATCACCGTAGCATTCGTCACATTCATACCTCAATCAATCATACCACATACTACCACTCTAGTAAAACAGAAGATGTACTAGATCTGCACAAATTTTTCAAATGTTTGGTACGATTTAAAGAAGACACATTCCTATCTGTTGATGAATTTAGAATCATACATAAGAACTTAATGCAGTCCAAGGTAATGTACATAGGATGGTGAGAAATCAGGGAGAAAAATACCCCCTAGATTCTCTAGCAGACCAGTAGTACAAGGGCCTACGCGTTTCAAATCCCCTGTTGGTCGTCAGGGATTCTCATCAGGGCCTCAGACACTAAAATTAGAAAGAGGAAAGAGACATAACAGAGTATTTTTAGAAAAAAGTACAGTGAAAGACTTATTTAGAATTGCACATCAGCAGTCTAACAAAGTAGGCATACACCTCAAAGGAACAATCAATATCAACGCCTAAGGGTTGGAAGTGTGGAAAAGTTGGGGCCAACTATTATTAATGGTGGAGGTTTAAACACATGTGTGAAATACTTACTAACCAAATGGCTATATTTGTGGTCTAATGAAGGCATAGACTGGCAGCTTCTCTAGAGAGAAAAAGGACCTGAAAAACCAAAAAACGGCTGATTGAGGACCCAGCATACGTACATTTGAACAAGAAGCAAAGACAAGTTGAAAATTACAGAAGATGGCTATACATAAAAGGTGCATTCATAAGAGCCAAGTTTGCATTTGAGGGCTAACAAGACTCTTTGCTGGATACTACATTAGTAGGCACTGTGAATAATATTGAAGCAATACCTTTATGGATGGAGTGCACTCGCCATAAATAATGGGGCTGTGGCTAGGGTGGAAGGAAGAAGACGCTTCGTGTTGCAATTTAATTTTTTTCTAATCCGCTGGTTCACTGTTCTACAGAGGGAACATTTATCTGCCAAAAGTGAAAGACAGATTTATGTGTGGGTTTCATTAAACTTATTACGTTCACCAATGCATGAACTACGTTATTATAATAGCCTCACCTCTGGAGACTAGAGTCGGTTTTCGTAGCGTGTTATATGGGGCCAGCGTCAGCACATACCAGTTCAGTCGGCGTGTGCTGAAAGAAATTAAAAGAATACGCCGGCGTTAGTAATGTTTTGTACCGTGTGCTCAAGGGCACACAGACAAGGCAAAGGCCAGAAATATCAGGTGGCAGAAGGGTTTACCTTAAGGTTTTGATCCAGCCGAGTCACTCTGTAGTTGAATGGCCGGCGTTGCTTTTTCTCCGAGGCGTTGGCGGTGAACAAGGGGCAGCGTCAGCACATCCCCGTGTAATCGGAGGTTGCTGCAAAGATAATTAGCGGGTTGAAAGATGGTCGGGCAACAACTACCCAAGGGGATTGAAGTTAAACTGAGAACGTCCAGAGTAAGACCCAAGAGTGGGAAGAGTTACCTCAAAGATTCAATCTGAACGGTTTTCCACAGTCTGGCGGCGTGTAACGGAGCGCTATTCTCTCGCGCAGGCGCGTTAGGGAAAGCAACGCTGGTCACTTTTAAAAGGGGAGTGTGTGAGTGTAGCGAATGAGAAGCTATGACGTGTTAGCTGGGGGCGGTAAATTGATCTAATGAACTGCAGCGCAAATGTGGATAGTGCTGTAAAGTAAATAACGGGCAAGATTATAGTGTTTGGAAGGTAAGAAGATCCCACATGTGTATCCCGGTGGTAGTGGGGACACACCACAAGAAATTATTAGTTTGGCCACAGAATACATGGTTCCAAACGGGGGTTCCTAAAGACCAGCAAGAGAAAGGCGTTAGGATATGCATTGATCAAAGTTTGAAAATTTCTGATAGCTCATTTAAACCTGACACCGCGGTGTCAAATTTGACAATCAGCATTGCCTCCCTTTTGGACAGTTTGAGGCTCAGGTCCCCACCCCGGGGGTCTCTTTCTATCCTTGAGATAACTGTCCATTTGAATTCATTCAGACCATGTTGCATCCTGATCCAGTGGTTCACTAAAGGAGCGTTCTCAACGCTTCTTTTTAATCTGGACTTGTGCTGCGAAATGCGTTGTCGCACTTCCTGCTCAGTTTTCCCTATGTACAGACCAGAATAGACCACCAGGGAGACCCATCGTGGCAGGATGTGGTTCTCTCCTGGAACCAATTGCAAAATACGTGGACTGTTTCTTAAAACCATTTATGAACCAAGTGGTCTCATATCTACAGGACACATCCGACTTCATAAATAAGTTGGAAAATATAACCTTTTGTGAGGGGACAGATTTGCTAGTCACACTAGATGTGACATCACTTTACACGCAAATCCCTCAGGGTGAGGCATTAGCAGTGCTCTCATTCTTTCTAGACACACGTCCCAGACCTATGCGTGTCCCGACACAGTTTCTGGTAGATCTAGCATCCTTTGCGCTTAAAAAGAACTACTTCTGCTTTAACAACGAGTTCTATTTTCAAATAAAGGGGGTGGCTATGGGATGTCCCTTTGCCCCCGAACTGGCGGTGCTTTTTATGTCAATGTACGAGGATTCGTACATACATAACAACAACCCTTTTGGACAGTTCATTGGGAAATGGTATCGTTTTATCGACGATGTGTTCATGGTATGGACTGGAGGCCTTGACAACCTGACTATGTTCCATCAATGGCTAAATGCTAGAACGCCAGACATACAATTTAGCCTTACCCAGTCTGAAACAAAGATCCCATTCTTAGATGTGGAGGTTTTTCCTAAATCTGGCAAATTGGCAACATCGTTATTTGTAAAACCCACAGATCGAAACAAGGCTCTTTTATTCCAGAGCAACCATCCCAGAAGCCTAAAGGAGAATCTGCCGTACGGGCAGTTTCTGCGAGTACGCAGAAACTGCACGTATGAGAGTGATTATACACACCATGCAGAAAAATTAGTCTCAAAACTCTGCGATAGAGGGTACCCCAAGAAACTAGTCAAAGATTGCATGAAAAGAGCTAGATGGACACCCCGTGAGACATTACTAGAGCAAAAACAGAAAACAGAACAAAAGCGCCAAGTCTGCGTAACCACCTTCTGCCCAAATGCCAACCAGTTAAAACGAATTATTGGTCAGAATTGGCATTTAGTGAAGAATTTAGACGAGAGCCTTAAAGAGCCTCCGCTTTTTGCGTTTAAAAGAGAAAATAGTGTCGCGAACCATGTGGTTAGAGCGGCAATGCCACCACAAACGCAACCCTCCCTTCGCCAAATGTTGGGATTAGCACCTGTACTTGGCCACCACAAATGTGGTACGTGCCTTTGCTGTGACACCACGCTACAGGGTACGATCTTTCAGCACAGGGGTATCTCATGGAAACATGAGGTATTCAGTAACTGTAAATCGAAACTCGTAGTGTACGGCATTATATGCCCTTGTGACCGTCTGTACATAGGGAAAACTGAGCAGGAAGTGCGACAACGCATTTCGCAGCACAAGTCCAGATTAAAAAGAAGCGTTGAGAACGCTCCTTTAGTGAACCACTGGATCAGGATGCAACATGGTCTGAATGAATTCAAATGGACAGTTATCTCAAGGATAGAAAGAGACCCCCGGGGTGGGGACCTGAGCCTCAAACTGTCCAAAAGGGAGGCAATGCTGATTGTCAAATTTGACACCGCGGTGTCAGGTTTAAATGAGCTATCAGAAATTTTCAAACTTTGATCAATGCATATCCTAACGCCTTTCTCTTGCTGGTCTTTAGGAACCCCCGTTTGGAACCATGTATTCTGTGGCCAAACTAATAATTTCTTGTGGTGTGTCCCCACTACCACCGGGATACACATGTGGGATCTTCTTACCTTCCAAACACTATAATCTTGCCCGTTATTTACTTTACAGCACTATCCACATTTGCGCTGCAGTTCATTAGATCAATTTACCGCCCCCAGCTAACACGTCATAGCTTCTCATTCGCTACACTCACACACTCCCCTTTTAAAAGTGACCAGCGTTGCTTTCCCTAACGCGCCTGCGCGAGAGAATAGCGCTCCGTTACACGCCGCCAGACTGTGGAAAACCGTTCAGATTGAATCTTTGAGGTAACTCTTCCCACTCTTGGGTCTTACTCTGGACGTTCTCAGTTTAACTTCAATCCCCTTGGGTAGTTGTTGCCCGACCATCTTTCAACCCGCTAATTATCTTTGCAGCAACCTCCGATTACACGGGGATGTGCTGACGCTGCCCCTTGTTCACCGCCAACGCCTCGGAGAAAAAGCAACGCCGGCCATTCAACTACAGAGTGACTCGGCTGGATCAAAACCTTAAGGTAAACCCTTCTGCCACCTGATATTTCTGGCCTTTGCCTTGTCTGTGTGCCCTTGAGCACACGGTACAAAACATTACTAACGCCGGCGTATTCTTTTAATTTCTTTCAGCACACGCCGACTGAACTGGTATGTGCTGACGCTGCCCCCATATAACACGCTACGAAAACCGACTCTAGTCTCCAGAGGTGAGGCTATTATAATAACGTAGTTCATGCATTGGTGAACGTAATAAGTTTAATGAAACCCACACATAAATCTGTCTTTCACTTTTGGCAGATAAATGTTCCCTCTGTAGAACAGTGAACCAGCGGATTAGAAAAAAATTAAATTGCAACACGAAGCGTCTTCTTCCTTCCACCCTAGCCACAGCCCCATTATTTATGGCGAGTGCACTCCATCCATAAAGGTATTGCTTCAATATTATTCACAGTGCCTACTAATGTAGTATCCAGCAAAGAGTCTTGTTAGCCCTCAAATGCAAACTTGGCTCTTATGAATGCACCTTTTATGTATAGCCATCTTCTGTAATTTTCAACTTGTCTTTGCTTCTTGTTCAAATGTACGTATGCTGGGTCCTCAATCAGCCGTTTTTTGGTTTTTCAGGTCCTTTTTCTCTCTAGAGAAGCTGCCAGTCTATGCCTTCATTAGACCACAAATATAGCCATTTGGTTAGTAAGTATTTCACACATGTGTTTAAACCTCCACCATTAATAATAGTTGGCCCCAACTTTTCCACACTTCCAACCCTTAGGCGTTGATATTGATTGTTCCTTTGAGGTGTATGCCTACTTTGTTAGACTGCTGATGTGCAATTCTAAATAAGTCTTTCACTGTACTTTTTTCTAAAAATACTCTGTTATGTCTCTTTCCTCTTTCTAATTTTAGTGTCTGAGGCCCTGATGAGAATCCCTGACGACCAACAGGGGATTTGAAACGCGTAGGCCCTTGTACTACTGGTCTGCTAGAGAATCTAGGGGGTATTTTTCTCCCTGATTTCTCACCATCCTATGTACATTACCTTGGACTGCATTAAGTTCTTATGTATGATTCTAAATTCATCAACAGATAGGAATGTGTCTTCTTTAAATCGTACCAAACATTTGAAAAATTTGTGCAGATCTAGTACATCTTCTGTTTTACTAGAGTGGTAGTATGTGGTATGATTGATTGAGGTATGAATGTGACGAATGCTACGGTGATTGTGATATGATTGAAGGCTTAGAATGTATGAAGTTTCTATTGAATGTGGTTTGTTGATGTGTCCTTATTTCTTATATGCTTCTCTTTTTATAAAATATAAAACTGTGTAAAAATTGTTAATTTCAAAAATAAAAATTGCGAATAATAAGCAAATACCCCATTTTGAATTAGTTTTCTTGGTGTGGATGCTAAGAGTGATAATTAAATAAATGTCATCAGCACTGGCACTTCTTTTGTTACTTGTTGCATAGGCTCAGCCTTGCTGATCAGAGCCAACCCTAATTTTGTTTTCTCAGCTCTAATCATTGAGCCACACTTCTCCAGTCCAGGCCCTAGTCTTATCCCATCTAGACTATTGCAATGCCCTCATGCTTGGCTCCAACTTGACTGTGATAAATAGGCTGCAAAGAGCTCAGAAAGCTGCCGCTCGTGTTCTGTTTGCTCTACCAAAAACCTGCCACACATCCCCAATTCTGCGGTGCCTGCATTGGCTCCCGATAAAGCAACGCATTCAGTTCAAAACTCTTTGCCTTACCCATAAAATTCTGCATTGCGCTGGCCCCCAAGCCCTGCAGGGGCTTTGTTCCTACTATGCCCCCATGCATGCCCTCCGCTCAGCGGACCTCTTCCTTGCCCGCACAATCAGGATCCGGAGGAGCAGAGCTGGCGGCCGCTCTTTCAGGTATCTAGCTCCAAGCTCTGGAACTCGATCCCATTACGGGCTCGGGCTACCACCAATCACACGCAATTTCGAAAACAAATTAAAACCTGGCTGTTTTCTTCCATCTAACATACTCTCTTTGGTTGCTAAGTGCTGTCATCCGTTATGTCCGCAAGCACTGGGACGCCCCGTTGCTGGGGTAGCCATGCGCTATACAAACAACGATAACATAACATAACAGATAACATCAGGATTTCCCCCAAACCAACTGTCCTGATATCAAAAGTACCCAACAAATTTACACCAAATCACAACATGCTTTGACAAAGCAGACCGGTCATGGCTGCATTGTGTGTCCTGGCTCACAAATGAAAGAAAAGCCTGCTGAAGTGAAAAAAACTAAATAACAATGATTGCGTTCAGTACACAATGCATTTATGAGATTTTAAAAAATGTGATAATTAAATATACTTATCAGATGGTGAAATAATCCGCCATCCATTGCAAAGGAAATATTCCATAAGAGGAGGAATAATCACACTAAAGAGCCAATAGCATGAGGTGAGAAGTATATTCTTCTTTGGGTGGAGCCAAAGCTCACTCAATGCACAACTTGATAACAGCAGGTGCAGCCGCGGCCCGTGCAGGTAACAATGGTGGGGCGGTGAGGTCAGGTTGGGGGGTATTTCGAGGGACGATGCTGAGGGAAAACTAAACAAATAACTAAGTTTCCTTCAGCATCGTCCCTCAAAATCCCTCCCAACCTGGCCCCACTGCCCCACCGCTGTTACCTGCATGGCCCGCGGCTAACCAGGTGTGCAAAAAGCAGCGCCATCAAGCTAGACCTAAAAAGCATAAGACACCATGGTTAGTTGTTCAGGGGAATTATGTCTGAGTAAAACAAACCCTAATGTAAGAACTTTATTATAAAGAACACATATAACAAATTATTATAAGTCATGCACCTCCATACAGAGTGTATTCAGTAGCCAAATTACACTAACTATAACTTGCCACTCTACCATGCACTCTGTTCTTACAAAAGATTTGATCTGCGATGTAATTTCTGTTCTTGTAAACACTAATATTTAACACAGTATAAGCGAGATAATATAAAACAGTAGAAGTAGTTCATGGAGAAGGCAGGAGTTATAGTTACTGTAGTGTGTCTACTGAATCAAACACTCTGGGCCAGATTCACACAGGTAATCTGAGACAAAAGTCTAACTCTACAACCTTTGGTGTTCACAGAGGTAATTTACGAGTCAAATCTTTTCGTCCGCAGTTGGGCAGGAATCTCCGGCTTTGGCCGTACTCTCCGCAGCCAGGCTGTACTCTCCGGCTAAAGTCGTACTCTCTGGATTAGGCCGGATGAAGTGTAATCAGTGGGTTGGAATGCAATTTTTAGAAAAAGGAACATTAGCAACGTGTGGTAAATGGTAATGGAGGCCATGAAAATCAGTTTGTGCAGGGAAAAGAGTGTGGCCGGATACTACATCATATCCCAGAAAAGTTTGGTCCTTTGCATCATGGTACATGCAGTGCACAGTTTGGGCTCCCCACAGTGATGGCTGTAGAATCAGCACTACAGTGAACGCTAAGCGGAGATTCTGGCCCGACTTCGAACATAAAGATACGAATCGTAAGTTACCTCTGCGAATACCAATAGTCGTAAAGTTAGATTTTTGTCTCAGATTGCCTTTGTGAATCGGACCCACTGTGTATGGAGGCGCGCAAGTTTTTAAATAATTTGCCGCTGTTGTGTCAATTATAAATGAAAGGTTTACCTTTAGAAATTTGGTTTCTGTGTGGTTTCAGTTTGGTTTGCAGATAAAGAATAAATACATTTATATTAAAGGTGGTATCTAAATTATAAGTTTAAGGCACACCTACAACTTAAGAATTGGTAAGGCTTTTGTATTTTCCTTTTGGTGTTTATAGAAAGAACATTTTGCTAACTATTAAAAAGGTTTACCCTTTTGCATTTTCTAAGAATTTCAATTGTGATTTATTTTTAATAAAAAATATGTTTCAGATCATACAGTTTACTGTCGTCAAGTGGACTGTTAGTAAGTGGAGTATGGTAGAGCAGAGTGGAGGAGAGTGTGGTACTGTGTACCTTCATAGAGTATAGTGTTGTGGTACAGTGGAGTGGCTTACAGAGGAATACTGTAGGGTGGAATGGTGTACATTGGAGGGGGTAGAGTGGAGTGGTGTGCAGTGGAGTGGAGCATTGTAGAGTAGAGTGCACTGGCAAAGTGTACAGTGGAGTAAATTGTTATATAGTGTAGTGGCATTGTATATAGTACAGTGGTGTGCAGTTCACTAGATTAGCAGGCATAGTATAGAGGTATGTAAATTGTTATATAGCGTAGTGGCATGGTGTAGAGTAGCAGGCATTGTATAAAGTTGAGTAAATTGTTATAAATGGAGTGGAGTAGTGTTGTACACTAGGGTGTAAGGGCATAACGTTGAATAGAGGGATGTGCACGGTAGTTGAGGTGAATAGAGAGGATTAATTGTTCTAAGATGGAGCGGTGCTTTCTACAGTATAGTGAAGTGGAGTGTTTTAGCGTGTTGGAAAGTCAGAGAGTGTTGTACACTGGGGTGTAGGAGCATACAGTGGGATAGAGGGTTGTTCAGTGCCATAAAGTGGGTAAAAGTGTCCCCTACAGTGAAGTAGAGTGTAATAGAGTCCAGTGGAGTGCTTTAGCATAAAGTGGAATAGCGTGCTCTAGAGCACAGTCGCATGGAGATGTTCTCAGTTAACGGTGTAGTATAGGGTGGAGTAAAGTGTTGTAGAGTGGAGTGGTATTTGGTACAGTGGAGTGGATTGGTGTGTTGCAGATTGTCACAGAGTGGATTAAAGTGTTGTACAGTGGAGTCGTGTGGAGCAGAGTAGAGTGCGATACAGCATGATAGAGTTGAGTGGCATTGAGTAGCGCACAGTGGTGTGGCATAGAGTGCAGTAGTGGACTTGAGTGAAGTACAGTGCAGCAGTGTCTCATATTAACTGTGGTGGAGCAGCATAGAGGGAGTTGTGTAGAGTGTCATAGAGTGGAGTATAGTGGCACAAAATGATATAGCATTAAATAGAGTGCTGTGCAGTGGCATTGAGAGGCTTTACATTATTGTACAGTGTAGTATAGTGTGATAGACACTGCAATTGCGTACAGTGGAGTGGCGTAGAATGGTGTGGCATACACTGGAACACCATAGAGTGGAGTGGGGGAGAGTTGAGTTACCAACAATAGAATAGCGTAGAGTACAGGGGAGAAGTGTAGAGTAGAGTGGGGTAGAAGGGAATGAGGTACAGTGGAATAGTATTGAGTAGAGTTGTGTGGAGGGGAGTTGCTTCCAGTGAAAAGCATACAGTATAGAATCATACACTAAAATTGGGAACAGTGGAGTAATGTAGAGTGGAGTAGCATACACTGAAGTGCCTTAGAGTGGAGTGGCATAGTGTGAAGTGGCGTACAGTGGAATAGTGAACACCGGGGTGGAATAAAGGGGAGTGGCGTAGGGTGGAGTGGGGTAGAGTGGAATAGCATAGAGTGGTGCACGGTGTAGTGAAGTGTTTTACAGTGGAGTGGGGTAGACTATAGTGCCGTACAGAGTAATATGGTGGGCTTTTATATCATTCTGCAGCGCCTGCCGTAGCTTCTCTATCCCAAGGAGCCTCTCTAAGGGAGCGAGTAAGGATTTAATTAGCAATGTCAAGGTACATATTGTAGGGTCCTCCCTTTCTGCTCGTGCATCTGTACTATTAGCTGTATTACTGTCAGAGAAGATGTCAGCTAGTGTATCATCTAATGTGCTGTCATCTAGAATAGTCAGGGGCATTGTCTTTTGCAGGCCCTCTTTCTTCTCGGAGTCAAGCCCATTAATTTCCCCTACTGCCTCTTTGCTACTGTCCTCCCTTACACCGCCCACTTTAGCTGCTTTTACTTTCTTGCCAGTTTGGTTATTATTGTTGGTACATTTGTTTTTTGGGATTGCCCTCTCCCTTTTCCCTCTTATTTGACTGTTTAAAGTCTCGGCCTGCGTGTCTAAATGTTCCCCGGTCGTGGTGTTTTCCATAGGAAGTAATAGTTGAGAATCAAGAAGGATCAAATCTTGGGTAGTAGGCTGAGCACAGGCGGTATTATGTACCTCCGCGTGTGTCTGCAGGGGGATAGATTCAATTAAAGCATTTTCAGGGCTACGAGCCACGGCTATGTGGCCCAAGGACGACCTCTTAGCAAATGCTAAGTCTTGGGAAACCCTTCTCTCCATTAGTACAATCCCTTGATCTATCAAGGAGTTAGTACCTACTATGAAGTCATCGAGTGTTCCCGTCAAATTTACCCCACCAGCCGCAGCCTTACTTCTAGTTTCTCGGGTACTCATTTTATAGGGGGAACAGATGTCAGGTTACACAGTTGGGAAGGGAAGTATGTTTAAACAGGGCTGTTTTAATGTATATGCAACAACAAGTGCGATGGTCAGAAGCTATCCCAACTGGAAGTGATAAATGCTAATATCTACTAATACAAGTTAGGGGGCATTAGCTTACAGCCACAGTTCGTAACAGGCACAATATGCTGTAATGCGATAGCAAGGGGTTCCAGAGAAAGCAAACTGCCAGGTATGGAATTAATAAATAAAGTGATTAGCTTACAGTTCCATTTATCCTTGAACCTGTTGATAGAACCAGGGTGTATGGCCCAGCCCAGTCTCCTCGGGCCTCTGAGGGCCCACCCTTTGCCCGGGCTTAGCCCTGGGCGACAAGCGCGCAATCCCGCGTTGCGGTATTTTCCGGTGCTTTAATCTGCCTCCAGGAGGAAGTTGGTCAAGATCAGCCGCTTGGGTTTCTGGAGGATGTAGTTTCCCACCTCCTCTCAGCGGCCGCGGGGTGTATCAGCTATCGCGGGAGGGGGTAGCCACGAGTCTCCTGCTCTGTGCAAAGTCCTTGGTAAAGGAGGAGCACTGCCGGGTAAAATGTCTCTAGCAAAGGTGAGTGCCTCTAATTAATACACTGAAGTGGCTTAGAGTGGAGTGGCATAGTGTGGAGTGACGTACACTGAAGTGGCTTAGAGTGGAGTGGCATAGTATGGAGTGACGTACATGGAAGTGGCATAGGGTGGAGTGGGTAGAGTGGAATAGCATAGAGTGGTGTAGAGTGGGGTAGAAGGGAATGAGGTACATTGGAATAGTGTTGAGTAGAGTGAGTTAGAGTGGAGCTACCTACAGTGGAATAGCATTGAGTAGAGTGGTGTGGAGGGGAGTAGCTTCCAGTGAAATAGCATACAGTATAGCAGCATACACTAAAATAGGGAACAGTGGAGTAATGTAGTGTGGAGTGGCATACACTGAAGTGCCTGAGAGTGGAGTGGCATAGTATGGAGTGGCGTACACTGAAGTGGCGTACAGTGGAATAGTGAACACCGGGGTGGAATAAAGGGGAGTGGCGTAGGGTGGAGTGGGGTAGAGTGGAATAGCATAGAGTGGTGCACGGTGTAGTGAAGTGTTTTACAGTGGAGTGGGGTAGACTAGTGAGGTTCCGTGACAATTGTAAGTGGTGTTTTCGACTCGCCCGAATATGGTCGAGTCTGGTATCTATGAACCGCAAATGACGAGTTTAGTGGGTGTGCGCGTTTTCGCTGTGCTAACCTAAACCGTTCGTCTGTTTCGTGGGTTTCTTAATCTGAACCCACGGGTTCCATTTTAGATACGGCATCCATTTTGTTTCTTGCCCTCAAGTAGCCAGCGAACGGACGCTGTCCGCTTCGTGACCCTGGAATTCCCAAACTCCTGCGGAAGACACGTGTTCCTTTGAGGGTGTCTTTATGATGAGGGGGATGACACTGTAAGGCAGATGGCCCAGCTCGAGGCTCATCTTGCCGTGCCGGTCTATTGTCTCAGTTGTGTATTCATTAGGCACATCTCCTTTGATCCCTGCAATCGTGTTTCCTGATACCACCCTTTTTTACACACTCTTCGATCTGTTCGCTATCCTTGTCTTCCTCTGCACCTGTTTCTGCCTCTTCCTTGATTTGTTTACAGCTAAACGGAATGTACTAATGGTGGGAAGATGTACTTTTACAGTTGGGAACTGCCAAATGCTACTGTAATTATGTTCCGGGCCCTGAATACATGAAAGCGACCCCCTATGAAATTTACTGAGGGAAGCGGGTTGTGACCTTTTGTCTGTCATGTTATCCTATGACGAAAAACTGTATAAAAGGAGCGATCTACAGATACAATTCGAATCAGACTCCGTGAACTTACATGCTATGTACTTCTCGTGACTTCTGTGTTCCCTGCAGTAAATAAACCTCGAATCTTTGATGCCGAAGGAAGTGTCCCGTGTCTCTGTCATTTGTACGCCGGAACAGGTAACCCACGAAGGTTTCAGGTGTTATCCCTGGCACCGCTGGGTCTTAGAAAAACCCAGTCCTTCAGTTGGCGCCCAATGTGGGGCTGCATCAGTGGTACCGGTCCAAAGCCCGACGATCGTGAGGAACTTCGTGTGAAATCTCCGAGGGAAGGTGCACCCCGCTTCATCGATCCTGTTGTCGAAACAAGTGGCCCGAAGACTTTTCCCGCGAAGATCCCCGCCTCCTAACGGCTGCGACGGACTGCTGCCCTGACTGTAGACCTGTTTTGGCGCCTGGCGTAGACCTTGGTACAGCGAGACGATTGACGGGCCTTCCTGGTGACGCCATTGTTCTTTGAGTTAAGTATTTGTGGGTCGCTCCCAAAGTCCTTAGTTGTTGTGGGTGCTTAGTTGTTGCATGGTTCCATTGCATTTGTGGTTCTTGGTATTTAGTTCTTCGTTGTTCTATTTGACGTCTGCAGTCGCCAAAAACCGAGGGTTTTTGCACTTTTGCAGGGACATTGTAATCCAATAACCCTTGACGTTTGTGAAACTCGGTTAGTGTGCACGATGCTTGGCCGTAGTACTTTGTTCAGTTGTTTTAGAGGTTGTGGTGCGGATTCCCGGTTGGAGGACTCGTGTCCGATACCTCCGGTCGGAACTCCAATTTACGAATTATATAGTCGACATGGTGTGGGTCCTATCACATTCAATGATTGCTGGGTTCGCTACACCAAAGATGACGGTGTCCTTAGTTGGCCACCTCATGGTAGTTTTGAGGCCCCGATTTTAGATAATCTTGAAGCTAAATTGTTCCAAAGAAAAGCAAGGCCGGCCATGTTTGATTCCTTTCGGTTATGGCTTAAAGAAGCCAAGCAGAAAGAAATCAAGCAGCTTAAACGTAATAAGAGAGAAGGTATTGTTACAACGATGAGAAATGCAGAGCAGTTTCAGCGAGACAAAGAAGAGAAGGAAAAGGAAATTTTTGATAGATTGCAGCGTATGACAGTGGATAAATGTTATCCCGCTTTACCGACGGGTACGGAAAAGAAGGGAGAGGAAGCAGTAGAGGACCCTTTGTAGTCCTATCTACTGAAGTCGCCACCTCTGTATGCACAGGATACCACAGTTCCCGTGGTTCCTCCTGTTCCTCAACCTGCTGTTCCGGCAGCTGTTAACCAGCCCGGCGTTAACCCCGCTATTGCGAATCCTCTTGTTCCTATTCCTCTACCTGCTACTGTCCCTACTGCTCCTCCGTCTATACCTTCTCAATCTACTGCTCCTGCTATTCCTACTCTTGTGGCTACTCCTGCTGCTCCTGTTCCTCCTGTTTTTGTTCCTCCTATTGTTACCCCTTTACTTCTCTCTTCTTCCCCGTCTGTTCGGCGACGTATCCCTAATATCGTTGCGAACTTCTACTCTCCTCTTGGACCGATTCTTGGTTCTGGTGAATCTGAAGCTCCCCAAAGACGAAGTCAGCTTCCTGGTGGTAGGGAACGTGACACTCTATATAAAATGGCGAAAAATTGGATTAGGTATACCCTTAAGAATCCTCCACGTATAATTGTTGACACTTTCTCTCGATTCAATGAGCCGACACAAAGGTTCGTGTTTGAAGAAATGTGTAAGCTCTTACGCGATGAGATATCGGTTGATGCGGCAGATGATGTACTGGCTGCTCTGACTGAACTTCAGCTGCAGTTTTCGAGTGGTGTACTAGTGGGTGGCAATGTTCGACGTGCAATCGAGCACCTATTATCTTTTCGTTCCATTATTATGCCTTAAGAATCCTCCACGTATAATTGTTGACACTCTCGATTCAATGAGCTGACACAAAGGTTCGTGTTTGAAGAAATGTGTAAGCTCTTACGCGATGAGATATCGGTTGATGCGGCAGATGATGTACTGGCTGCTCTGACTGAACTTCAGCTGCAGTTTTCGAGTGGTGTACTAGTGGGTGGCAATGTTGGACGTGCAATCGAGCACCTATTATCTTTTCGTTCCACTATTATGCCTTAAGAATCCTCCACGTATAATTGTTGACACTTTCTCTCGATTCAATGAGCCGACACAAAGGTTCGTGTTTGAAGAAATGTGTAAGCTCTTACGCGATGAGATATCGGTTGATGCGGCAGATGATGTACTGGCTGCTCTGACTGAACTTCAGCTGCAGTTTTCGAGTGGTGTACTAGTGGGTGGCAATGTTCGACGTGCAATCGAGCACCTATTATCTTTTCGTTCCACTATTATGCCTCGTGCATTATATAAAGATGAGCAAGAGGAATGGATATCAACGCCTGGTCAGTATCCCATGCGAGAAGTTCCACCAGTGTGGATGCCAGTTGATGCTAATGCCGTTCCTATTATTCCTCCGCATTTCCAGAGAGTGTGGATACATCTTCCGTGGAAACGATCAGAAGTTTTGCAGGTTAAGCAGACTTTGCCCGACCCTCGCAAAAATCCTGCAGGGTACTATAAAGAATTGTCCCAGTTAGTGGATGCTACGATTATGAATCTTGCCGACATTGATATGTTGTTCGGCAATGTTGTACCGCAACCTGTGTGGGCGAAAATATGTCACGAAGACCATGCAGCCGAATTAGGTGGTGATTGGGCTGCGCTTACCGCGGCTGATGTATGACAAGTCGGTTGGGCTAAACCTGAACAACTCATTACCGATCTTCCTCAGAGAATAATTACCCTTATGAAAACGCTTATGCCAGCTATGAAAGTTAACTGGGACAAATTGTCCACTTGTAAGCAAAAGAAGGATGAGAGTGTCTCTGATTTCTTTACAAGATTTGAGGAGGCGTTCATCGATCACAGTGGTCAGGATATGGGCACTGAGGGAGGTCAGAGATTGTTTGTGGACAAATTTGTGTCGAATTTGTTGCCGGACCTAAGCAACAAATTAAAAAATTCAGAGAGTGCGTGGGCTGTTTCCACTTCTGCTCAGATATTAGCTACGGCCCAATATTATGAGAATAGAGAGAAAGAGGAAAATGATCGTGCAGACAAAAAGACGAAAGAACTCAAAACGAAAGTGTTGTTACAGCAAGCATATCCTCCGTGCTCGAATCAGAATGATTCGCATCAGCGGAATCGATCGCAGTCGCAGTCAAATAGGTCACAATCACGGAATGACTCTTCTTCGCAGAGATCTATGCTTGGGTACAATCAGTGTGCCTACTGTAGAGGCGAGGGTCATTTGAAATTTGATTGTTCGGTTTTGCGTGATCGCAATAGTGGTAATTCATCTAGAGGAGGCCGTAGTGGTCCTCAACAGGCTTCACGACGTAGAGGTCGTGGTGTTACGCAGAATCAAAATGATCGTTCTAATAATTTCTCTGATTCTAATAATTGTTTTGATCAGCGTGGTTCCTCATCAGGTAGATCCGCACAGTACAATGTGGATGACTACTACGTCGATCAGGGTACTGACAACGGTAATTACTAGGACAGCCATAGACAAGGAGAGGGAGTAGTATCAGTTCCGGTTGACCAGAGAGGGCCTTACGTCGCAGTTGCCACCTCGGGCGTAGTTGAGCCTTTTCTGTTGGACACTGGTGCAGCGAAAAGTTCCATCATGTATTTGAAACTCCCTGGCGCACCTTTGTCTGGCTTAACAAATGTTTCCGTTGGATTCTCTTCCTGCATCTTTGTGGGCAACAGGTCCCAATGACGTGGGCCTGCTTGACATCTCTCCTTATGTTGTTCAACTGAAATCGAATGTGCGATTACCACGTATTCCCCAGTATCGTATCTCCCTTGATGGTGAGCGTTGTTAGCGATCATCTATGATTTGATCGAGAAAGATGTTATTGAGGAGACTCGGGGAAACGTGTGTAACAGCCCTGTGCTGCCCATTTTGAAACGCACTGATCCATCTAAGCCTCCTGTTTATCGTTTTGTTATTGATTTACGGGAGGTGAACAAAATTGTGATTCCTCAGTTCCCTGTGGTGCCTGACATTACGGCTTTACTGACTCTGATTCCAGCATCTGCGTCCTGGTTCTCAGTGATCGATCTGAAGAATGCTTTCTTTAGCATTCCGATTGCTGAGGAGAGCAGGGACCTTTTCGGTTTCTCTTAAGGTGGCCGGAGCTTTAGGTTTAAACGCGCTCCCCAGGGCTACTGTGAGAGTCCATCGATATACAGCCAAGCCCTGAAGAGCCAACTTGATGCGTTTGTGTTGCCGGCTGGTGCGGCCTTGATCCAATATGTCGAAGACTTATTGGTGGCTGCAGACACGCAAGAGATTTGCAAAATTGCTACGGTGTCGTTGTTGCAGCATCTCTGTGATTTACATCATAAGGTGTCACCGTCTAAATTGCAATATTGTTGTCAAGAAGTAACCTATCTAGGTCACTTGTTGTCAAAGGAGGGAAGAAGGTTGACCCCAGAGAGAATTGCAGCGATCGCTCGAATGACTGTGCCAACAACTCAGAGAGATGTGCGTGCCTTTCTAGGTATCACGTCATACTGCAGGCAGTGGATTCCAAATTTTTCATTGCTAGCGAAACCATTGGTAGCTCTTACGTGCAAGGATGTTCCAACTCCTTTGCCATGGAAGGAAGAGTGTCAGAAAAGTTTTTCTGAACTGCGTGATGCGTTGTGTTCGGCCCCTGTGTTAGGTACTCCTGACTACAGTAAGCCGTTTACACTATACGTTCACGAGAGGGAAGGTTGTGCGTTGAGTGTTTTGACGCAACAATTTGGCGGTAAGCAGCGTCCATGTGCATATTTTTCCTCGACCTTGGACCCAGTAGCTAGAGCATTGCCGAGTTGTTTGAGAGCAACAGCGGCGGCTGCGGTGTCCTGACAATCTGCAGGATTGGTCATGGATAATATGCTTACGGTGATGGTTCCGCATGCAGTTGACACTCTTTTGAATCGTACGAAAACCCAACACTTGACGAGTGCAACGTTGTCTGGTTATGAGTTGACGCTTCTGGCAAGTCACATTCAAATAAAGCGCTGCAATGTCCTAAACCCGGCGACTTTGTTGCCAACTAATATGGAATCAGATGAGGTAGCACCACACGATTGTTACTTACGAACTGAGGAGGAAACAAAGGGTCGTGTTGACCTAAAAAACACTCCATTGGAAGAACCCGATGGTACTTTGTATGTGGATGGTTCGTGTTTTAAGTTGCCGAATGGTGATGTGACGACTGCGTATGCTGTGGTGACGTTGAGTACGGTTGTGGAGACTGCGGGATTGAATCAGAACTCTGCACAGGCGGCAGAGCTAATTGCCTTAACCAGAGCGTGTGTGTTGTCGCAAGGGAAACGGGTGAATGTGTTTACGGATAGTCAGTACGCGTTCGGTGTTGCACATAGTTTTGGACGATTGTGGAGAGAGAGAGGTTTCATGACATCGCATGGTACGAAGATCCAGCATGGAGAGCTTGTGAATGATCTTTTGGATGCACTTACATTGCCCAAGCAGGTGGCGATTATTAAATGTAGTGCACACCGTAAGGTAACGGATGATGTTGGTCGGGGCAATGCTTTTGCTGATGAGATTGCTAAGGAGACTGCGTGAAACCTTACGACAATAATGTATGTGACGAGTTCGGTAAGGTGGCCTGCAGAAGCTGGTATGTGTGAGGATACTATTGAAAGTGTGAAGGCAATTCAGAATGAGGCCACCGAGACTGAAAAGACCAAGTGGAAGGAGAGTACGGGAAAGCTGGATGCGAATGGCTGTTGGATTGACTTGTCGGAGAATAAAAGGTGGATGTTGCCGGATGCATATGTGCTAGCTGTTGTGACTATGGCACACAGTTTGTCACATATTAGCGCGAAAGCTATTTGCAAGCTGTTGTCCCATGTATGGAAGAATGATGGTATTGCTAAATGTGCTGAGAGATTGGTCAAGAATTGCATGATATGTATGATGTACAATCCTGGCAAGGGAACTCCTACACCCCCTGGCCATTTTGCTCCTCCTTCATGTCCCTTTGAAGTGATTCAGTTGGACTTCATCCATATGGAGCGATGCAATAACCTAAAATATGTTTTGGTTGTGGTTTGTGCATTCTCCCGATGGATCGAAGCCTATCCTCTCAAAGGCAATACTGCCCTGTCCACAGCGAAAGTCCTACTGAAGGAATACTTTCCTCGGTATGGAATGCCACGGATTGTATGGTCTGATAACGGAAGTGAGTTTGTGGGGAGTGTGATGAAGAGTGTGTGTAAGGGCCTTGGAATTACACAGAAATTCCATAGTGCCAACCATCCCCAGTCAGCAGGTTTGGTTGAGGGGTACAATGGTACTCTCAAACTAAAACTCGCAAAGATTCAGGCTACGACTGGTCTCTCGTGGCCTGACGCTTTGCCCTTGGCTCTTCTGTCAACTAGGGTGACTGTACACTCTCGAGTAGGGCTCAGCCCATATGAGATTGTGTTTGGCCGCCCTGCAAATATTTGGGGGGTTCCTAGACCCAGTGTGTTCGCTGATCTTGAATATCCAATGCTGATCGATTACCTGCATGATCTGACTGCTAAACTGAGGTTAATTCATCAACAGGTCTTTGAAGCACTGCCGGCGCAGACGGAGGGTCCGGGCCACCAGCTCCAGCCCGGAGACTGGGTGGTTACGAGGAATTTTGGCCGAAAACGAAATCTTGAGCCGAGATTCATCGGACCCTATCAGGTGCTCCTTGCCACGAGAACTGCTGTCCGTTTGGAAGGCCGCAAACACTGGGTGCATGCCAACCACACCAAGAAGGTACCTATACCTTTGCCAGCGGACTCGTGGGTGAGGAAGGGCATCGCCTCGTCTGAAGCTGAGGTTTTGCCGAACTTTGTTCCATTTAGCGACGCGCAGCCTGTGGGAAATACTTCAGTGCAGCCGGACGATACTGTTGAACATTTGTCATTGGAGAACTCAAGATCTGAACTATTGTCTGATCGACAGGATTCTGTTTCATCATCTGACCAACTGTTTGAAGATCAGACTCGTCCTGGGAGAAGCAGATATTTTCTCCGTTCCAACACTAGAGACTAATAAAAAATATTTTTGCTTTCTCCCCTGACATTCACGTTACCCCATTATCACTCTGAACATTTTTGAATAACTGAAAATTTTGTATGAATTCTGAGTTCTTTTCTGCATATGTGTGTTTTGTTTCCACAGCTAGGGGATTTTGTATATATATATATATTGTTTAATTAAAAAGAACCTTACATCCGGGTGGACCGTAGGGCCGTGCGGGTACTTCCTTCTGTTTAGTAGGTCCTGACACTAGGTTGGAGACCGTCGATTCCTAGGAACTCCTGGGGATTGACTATTGCTACACAGAACGAAGTGCGTCAAGAACGTTGCGGACGGTTTTAGAGGATGGCTTTCTCGAAGCTGTCGGAATTGGACAAGACTCAATCTCAAAGATTTTAACTGCATAGGATTGCACGTACTAAATGCTTCATGTTTCAGGTGTTCCTTCTGTTCCTAACTGTTTCTTCGTTATTGGTGGGTGGGGTGTATTACATGATACAGTCATTATTGCCTTCTGCCTCACCTACCCCTTCTTCTGAACCTAAACCTACCTCCACTGTTTCTCCTCATTCCTTCCACATCTTACCCCAACACGAGCAGGTTAGACGTGCGGAATTTATGAACAATTCCTTCGTTCAGCTCCTTCATCAGCATCAGTTGGTGATGAACACTACCAATTGTTGGGTGTGTGGGTTAATGCCACATACCACTGATAAGGGAATTCCGTACTTGGTCCTTCCTTACAGTTCCCAGGGTTCAGCTCGAGCATTCCAAACTATGTTCCGTAGCGCACTAGATTCTTACCCCAATCGAGAGCCACGTTCTCCACACTTTGGTCCCGGCCCGTACCACAAGTCTTTGGCAATAGCGATTGCTGATTTAGATAGAGATATCTTTGATCCATCGCTTATTCCAGAGGAAGAGGTGCGAGCCTATAGGAATCTGAGCGAGGCTGAGTATAGTGTGTTAGTGGGTGATAGACAGCTCAAAAGCTCATCTCCAATCTGGATCGTACCCCACCTCGGTAATTTTTGTCTGAAAGGTCGTGGTCGAAGCCCGAGAGCTCATCTTGGGGAGAGTGCTTGCACTGAAACGTATGTTTTACCCATGCTCTCTTCCCCTGTTCTCCTGACTGCCAAGGGTACGTACTTTGTATGTTACGACCGTGCATATACATGGTTGCCCCTTGACTTCTCGGGCACCTGTTATATTGCAAATTTGTTGCCACCGACTTTTACAGTTGCCTCAGATTATCACAAGACCAGAGTTGTGAGAGGCGTGATTAGCAAAGAGGACACTGCCGGTCAAGAAGCGGGAGACTTCTTTAAGGGTTTCTTGCCGTTTTGGGGGCCTATGATCAATAGTAGGAACCTGAGACAGTTGACTCGAGTGGTGGAATCGACCGCTAATATCACTGCAAGTGCCCTTGGTAATATCACAGCAGAGCTTCAGGCGGACAGGCTTATGACGTTACAAAATCGTATGGTTTTGGACGTTGTCCTTGCAGATAGAGGTGGAGTATGTAAGGTGATCCATTCGAGTTGCTGTATTTTCATTCCTGACAACGCTCCAACTGTCTATCAAGTCATCTCGAAGTTGCATAAGATCTCTGAGTCCATACACGTGGACGTAGGGGATTGGACGCTACTAGGGTGGTTTTGGGGCCTGGTGTCGACGTGGGGTTGGAAAATTCTGATGATCATTGGGGTTGTTGTAGCATTTCTGTTCACGTGTTGTCTTTGTGTACAGTGTGGTCCTGCCTTATGTGGCCTCTGTGCTACGACGTGTATAAGACGGCCACCTGTTACCAAGGAAGCGCTGATGGATAGAATAATGTTGCAGCAACATCTGGATGGTCTGATGAATATCGAGATCGATTCTGATTCCGACTAGTGCTTGCCTACAGGAGGGCAAAAGGAGCGTCTGAGGTTCCGTGACAATTGTAAGTGGTGTTTTCGACTCGCCCGAATATGGTCGAGTCTGGTATCTATGAACCGCAAATGACGAGTTTAGTGGGTGTGCGCGTTTTCGCTGTGCTAACCTAAACCGTTCGTCTGTTTCGTGGGTTTCTTCATCTGAACCCACGGGTTCCATTTTAGATACGGCATCCATTTTGTTTCTTGCTCTCAAGTAGCCAGCAAACGGACGCTGTCCGCTTCGTGACCCTGGGATTCCCAAACTCCTGTGGAAGACACGTGTTCCTTTGAGGGTGTCTTTATGATGAGGGGGATGACACTGTAAGGCAGATGGCCCCGCTCGAGGCTCATCTTGCCGTGCCGGTCTATTATCTCAGTTGTGTATTCATTAGGCACGTCTCCTTTGATCCCTGCAATCATGTTTCCTGATACCACCCCTTTTTACACACTCTTCGATCTGTTCGCTATCCTCGTCTTCCTCTGCACCTGTTTCTGCCTCTTCCTTGATTTGTTTACAGCTAAACGGAATGTACTAATGGTGGGAAGATGTACTTTTACAGTTGGGAACTGCCAAATGCTACTGTAATTATGTTCCGGGCCCTGAATACATGAAAGTGACCCCCTATGAAATTTACTGTGGGAAGCGGGTTGTAACCTTTTGTCTGTCATGTTATCCTATGACGAAAAACTGTATAAAAGGAGCGATCTACAGATACAATTCGAATCAGACTCCGTGAACTTACATGCTATGTACTTCTCATGACTTCTGTGTTCCCTGCAGTAAATAAACCTTGAATCTTTGACGCCGAAGGAAGTGTCCTGTGTCTCTGTCATTTGTACGCCGGAACAGGTAACCCACGAAGGTTTCAGGTGTTATCCCTGGCACCGCTGGGTCTTAGAAAAACCCAGTCCTTCACTATAGTGCCGTACAGAGTAATAGCGTACTGTGGAGTGGAATACAGTGGAATAGCGAAGTGAGGGGGTTAAGAGGAAAGTGGCACAGCGTGGAGTGTCACACAGTGAAATAGCGTACCGGCCAGTGTTGTACATTGAAGTGGCATAGAACGGCACAGAGTGGATAAGCGTAGAGCTTAGGGTCATAGAGTGGAGTTTCCTAGAGTAGAATATTGTACAGTGGAGAATTGTGGAGAGGAGTGGTGTGGAGTAGAGTGGGGTAGAGTGTAGGGTGGTACAGTGGAATAGCGTACAGTGGAGTGGTGTAGAGGGGATGATGTAGAGTGGAGTGGCATACACTGAAATATCAATTAGTGAAGTAGCCAAGAGTGGCGTGGCATACAGCGGAGCAGCATACACTGGAGTGCCTTAGAGTGGAGTGGTGAAGCTTTAAGATAGCGCACACTGGAGTGGCATACAGTGGAGTTGTATGCAGTGGAGTTGAGTACACTGCAGTGGTGTACAGTGGAATAGTGTACTGTGGAGTAGCTTACAGTGGAGAGTGGAGTGGCATGGCATGTTGTAGACTATAGTGGTGTGGAGTGCCATAGCATACAATAAAGTAAAGTGTCATAAATTGGAGGACCATTTTTAACAGTAGAGTGTGGAAAGTCTTGTAGGCAGCAGTAGTGAAGAGTGACATACATCCAATAGTGCTTTGAAGGGTGGAGTGGTGTAAAGTACAGTGTTGTAGAGCAGATTGGCAGTGCTATGAGGTACAACGACAGAGTGGCGTACAGTGGAGTGGAGTACTGTGTTATGGAGTAGAGTGGAGTAAAGTGGTGTACAGTGGCATACAAAGAGTTCCTTACAGTGTCAAATAGTGGACTATAGTATCAACAGTGGCTTATAGTATAGTACAGTGTTGTACAGTGGAGTGTTGGAGCATAGACTGGAGTAGGGTGTCGGAGAGTGGCATATGATGAAGTTGAATGATGTACAGTGGATTGCATAGAGTACAGTAGTGTGCAAAACAGTGGATTTTTGTACAGGAGCGTAAAGGGAGGTAAAGTTTAGTACAGAGAAGTAGATTTGAGTGGAGTGGTGTAACCTAGTGTGGAGTAAATTATAATAGTGTGTGTTAGTGTGTCACAGAGCAGAGATGAGTGGAGTGGCATACGGTAGGTAGTAAACTCTTATAAATGTAGTGGGGTCTTGTACAGTAAAGAGAAGGGCTGTGTCATAGAGTATAGACAAGTGTTGTATATCGGACTAGAGTGTTGGACAATGGAGTATACGTTCATAGAGTGGAGTATAGCGTTGGACAAATGTGTGTATGGGGACAGAGTAGAAGGTCGTAGAGTGCCATGAAGTTCATATTACTCTGCCACAGCATAATGTTCACTGCGCTATTTCTCCAGAAGTAAGTCTTCAGTTGGTTCACATGGAGCACCCTTTGCGGTTACAGTGTGTTACCTGTGTCCAGCAAACAGTTCACATCAGACACTTTCCGCTTCCATTTGTATGGTCCATACCACTTATCCTCCAAAGCTTTCAGATATATGAGCTTTCACACCAACACCCCCAGGCCCTTCTAATACCCAATAAGCATTGCTTTCTTGAAATATCACTCCTTTTATTAGCTCCTGACTAGCCTGAAGGTTTTTCATCGCCTGATCCATGTATTGCCCCATCAAACATCTGAGGCCAATCACAGAGTCGACCACATAATTTTGTGCGAACTTGGAAGTTCCTTCCACCCTTTGCTGTTCAACTTGAGAGGGCCCCAGACTGGGTGCTCACACAGAAGTCAAAGTGACTGAAATCCATGCCCTTGTAGGGAATCTCCTCGTTAGTGAATAAGAGACATGGCAAGAGAAGATCCCTCTTCCTCCTGAAGTTTTCTGATAAAGCTCTCATTATACTTTTAAGGGTTTTGTTAAACTTCTCGACTAATCCCTTGGTTTGTGGATGGTTTGCGGTAGAGAAAGGTGACACACCAGCTTGCTATCACATCCCTGTATGTTCAAGAGGATTTGGAATGGGTTCCCCCGGTGAAAATCACAGTCTTTGGAAATACAGTCCAGAAAAGATGCCCAGGGGAGCCATAACTCTCCGCTATGCAATTGTGTGTTTCAAAGGTGCCACTTCTTGACACCTTGTGCCATGATCCAAAGGCAACCAAAATGTACCGATGCTGAGAGGAGGTGTATGGAACCTCTACCCTGGGCTGCTGGGTAGTTCATCAAAGGGAAGAGAGCTAAACGGGAAAGACCTGTGCCATCAGCTCTACTTGAGTGGGGTGCAGGGGGGAGTCATCTAGACAGTGACTTTGAGGTTTGCTTTAAGCTTCCTAGAGTGATCATAGATCTTTACTCTTTCTGGTCCCTATACCCCGGGAAAGAACACACATGTGAGTAATCCACAAGATCAGAATCAGCTTCCTGTCTGGTCATTGTACTGCCAGCCACGCGCATTGCTCGCATTCTGGTTGTCTCTTTGTACCATATGTTATCTTAACAGCATCTGTCTAGCATTTTCTAGCTTTACTATTGCACCAAAATGCTTTCTTATTAATGTCATTCTTTTTTTGAAAGGCTCTTGGATTTATATCCATGGGCTGTGTTTGGATGCTTATCACTGGAAGAGATTTCTAAAGTATCAGGTTTCAAATTGGTTATGCCACTGATGGCCATACGAACCACATATTCCTAAACATAATGGGGTATTTGATGAGCCAGTGTGCTTCGCTCTTGCACCATGCAATGAGGTGCAAAAGCGATGCATATCTTAAATGCAACTCATGAAGCCATGCAAGGCCACTTTGCATGGCCCTGAGTGGCTTCATAAATCTGGAGAAAAGCAAGCAACACAAATCGCTGCATTGCTAACTCTGCCCGGGGTGGCGTTCCATGGGCGTTGGTTGGGTGTTCCCATGAACCTTTTTTTGACATATTCTCAGATTTGCACAAACTAGTAAAACTGGGAAAGTGCCAAAAATGCCTTCCCAAGAGAGGGGTAATGTGGACAAATATCTTTATTTCTCCTCGTTGCTTCCTCTTTCAGAATGCAGCACACATCGAAGGAGGAATGTGCCTCTCAGGATTGTTTTCTTGTAGGAAGGTGCCCTTTTCTGCATAAAAGAAATCCTGCATACAACTGCATTGGTGCTAGGCTGCGAAAAGGGAAAAGAACAATTGATGGACAGAATGCAGAACAATGTCAAACATTCACCCCAGTACAGAGAGCTGGGCCTAAATCCAGTTTTTTTGCTCACCATGCCATTCCAGTTTGGACTCAGCCATATGCAAATCAGCCTTGACCCTGTGCCCAATGAGAACAGTCCAGCCTAAACTGCCATGCCAGGTCCCCCCTGGAATGGAAACATACATCTTAGGACCGGTTTCGGGCTCAACCCTCATCAGCCAAGATAGCTTGACTCCAGTGGCATGGATAGCACAGGACCCATGTCTAGGCATACCCGTCCCATTCAGGTGACAAATGGAAAAAGAACAATTGATGGACAGAATACAGAACAATGTCATGTATTCACCCTAGTACACAGTTTTGAGCAGAATAAACTGTGACCCGTGTGCCAATTATTTACACCAATGGCAACACAGATTCTCAAAATAATTCAGTGACTTCTTCTCAGAATCTCAGCAGAGTTTTTCACTAGTGTGTCAAGTAAAAAAGACCAACATCATTACAGACTACTTACTTACCCATATCTTGGACCGGTTCACGAGGGCTTTTAGCTTCATTATAGCCAATTATACATTGAGAGTTAAGCTTTCACAGGACTATGTTATGTTATGTTAGCTACATTTGTATAGCGCACAGCTGCCTCAGCGAAGGGGCGTCCCGGCGCTACAAGGAAGCGAACAAACAGAGCAGAACACAGTGGCCAGTGCGAGACCAAGAGAAGCTAAAGACTACAGAAATAAAAACGTCTTGATGGCCCGCCTAAACTCCAGCAGGTCGTTAAGGGCACGGATATGGGAGGGGAGGGAATTCCAAAGTGCTGCCGCCAACACCCGGAAAGAACGGCCCCCGCCCTACAAAGTCTGAAACTTGGGACAACAACCAAGTTTTGGCCTGAGGAGCGCAGAGAGCGCTTGGGCTTATAGGGTACCAACAGATTGCCAACAATCTGCGGGGAGGAATGATGGAGAATCTTAAATGCCAGAGACAAGGCCTTGAAATTGATCCTTTGCCTCACAGGTAGCCAATGAAGGGATCGAATGGTGTTGGCTGCCGAGCTGTACCTAGGGAGGCCCACCTCCGCTCTTGCGGCGGCATTTTGAACACGCTGGAGGCGTACAATTTCAGCCTGATTCGCCCCTAATAAGAGCGAGCTCGCATAGTCTAGCCGAGAAAGCACCAAAGCTTGGAGGACCAACTGTCTAGTAGAAGAGTCAAAAAATCTCAGAATCGGCCTGAGACCGCGTAAGATGCCAAAGCAGGTTGCGGCCACCCTTTTAGTGTGGCAGCCAAGACTGAGAGCAAGATGGAATTATTCCGCAGAGGAACTCACAGAATTTTTTAACAATTTACATAGGACAACAGCTCAAGCAGGTCCTACTTAGTACGCCAGTGGAGTGGCTACATAGATTGCCTTTGCTAGAATTTTAGCACTGTATGTTCTTACCAGGGGCTCCGAAGAACAGCCTTCCATATTAAGAATAAAGCTTGAAACTCTCAGTTAGTCAGGGACGTAGGTAAACCAATATTCTAGATATGATCGTTCCATGAACATTTCAACAAAAAGCAAACCCTTAAATAACCGTCGCTTCATCACTGTTCACTCTTCCAAGGTGCTCACAGCTTTCTGAGAAACTCTTTGTACTCGGCGCCTTCAGTCTACATCCATCACAGACACCGTTGCTCTAGATGTAACACAAGTGTTCACTCAGCAGATGAGGTAGCCCTAAATAAGAACCGTTTGAATATGAAATGTACATTTAAATCCCTCTTGTAGAAGAATATATACAAGTACTGAACATTTTGTGGCATTTATATTGTTTATTAACAAGGGGAGTGCCAGGACACAAATATTTTTAGTTTTCCTCAATAAATTAGGTATTGATTTGATAAAAAGGACTGAATTAGTAGGAGTGAAGCCCAGATGTCTGTATTATAAGAAGCACTTCTCCCTTCATCAACACAGGAGAGCTAGTGCCATCTCAAGAAAAAAACCATCGCCAGCCCTGGGAACACTGAAAGCAGAGCCATTCTGGGAGCAGTCACACTTTCGAACAATCTAATTTCTTTACAATCAGCAGTAAAATAACATAAATCCAAATCATTTTTTTTGTTTTATTACGTATCCAAAACATACATTTCTTTTTATCATGTAAAATCGAGTAATTATTGTGTACGTTTTATAGCGTCATGATTGGTTCTAGGAATATAACAGCTTGGTGCAATCAATCTCTTTTTTTTCATTACTTTTGTGGATCAATCATTTCATAATTTGGCTCCATCTGCCATCTACAATTGTTGTTCAATAATGGAAAATTGTGATTTTGTTCACTTTGTGCTCGGTCTGGCTATCACACGGTGTGAGGCTCTGTGACATATGTTAATGATCCCTCACTCTTTTAAAGAGATGCATTGTGGTCGGCCTGGCTATCACACTGCTGCAGCTCTGCGACCTTCATTATTGATCCTGCACTCTTCTGAAGTGTGCTCGGCCTGGCTATCACACAGCTGCAGCTCTGTGATCTTCATTATTGATCCTGCATTCCTCTGAAGTGTTCTCGGCTGGCCTATCACACTGCTGCAGCTCCGCGACCTTCATTATTGATCCTGCACTCTTCTGAAGTGAAGTATTTGTCCTGGCTATCTCACAGTTGCAAGCCCGATACCTTCTTTATTGATCCTGCAGTCTTTGAAGTGTGCTTGGCCTGGCTATCACACAGCTGCAGCTCTGTGACCTTCATTATTGATCCTGCACTCTTCTGAAGTGTGCTCGGCCTGGCTATCACACAGTTGAAGCTCTGTGACCTTTGTTACTGATCCTGCACTCTTCTGAAGTGTTCTCAGCCTGGCTGTCACACAGCTGCAGCTCTGAGACCTTCATTATTGATCCTGCTTTCTTCTGAAGTCAAGTTATGTGATCAGCCAGGCTATCACATAGCTGCAGCTCTGCGATCTTCATTACTGATCCTGCATTTTTCTGAAGTGTGGTCGGCCTGGCTGTCACACAGCTGCAGCTCCGTGATCTTCATTATTGATCCTGCACTCTTCGAAAGTGAAGTACTCAGCCTGGCTATCACACAGCTGCAGCTCGGTGACCTTCATTATTGATCCTGCACTCTTCTGAAGTGTGCTCGGCCTGGCAATCACACAGCTTCAGCTCTGTGACCTATATTATTGATCCTGCTCATCTCTGAAGTGTGCTGGGCCTGGCTATCACACAGCTGCAGCTCTGTGACCTATATTATTGATCCTGCACTCTTCTGAAGTGTGCTCGGCCTGGCGATCACACAGCTGCAGCTCTGTGAGTTTCATTATTGATCCTGCACTCTTCTGAAATGTGCTCGGCCTGGCTATCATACAGCTGCAGCGCTGCGACCTTTAGTGTTGATCCTGCACTCTTCTGAAGTGTGCTCGGCCTGGCTGTCACACAGCTGCAGCTCTGTGACCTTCATTATTGATCCTGCACTCTTCTGAAGTGTGCTCGGCCTGGCTGTCACACAGTTGCAGCTCTGTGACCTTCATTATTGATCCTGCACTCTTCTGAAGTGTGCTCGGCCTGGAAATCACACAGCTGCAGCTCTGTGACCTTCATTATTGATCCCGCACTCTTCTGAAGTGAAGTACTCAGCCTGGCTGTCACAGCTGCAGCTTATATAAAACGAGGGATCCTTTTTGCTTGTAAACACAAAGTCAGAATATAATTTCAGTGAATAATGAATTTCATTCATGTTTCTTCTCTTCTAAACACAGATTTATTTTTTCAGGCCAAGGGTCTAGAACTGTTTACAGACTGCGGCGGAGTTCGGAATAGGTGGGACAGCGGAGAGCCGACAGCATGTCGATGCTGGCGTGAAGATTTTCCACCGCCGCATATCCAGGAAGTACGCCATGGGGCAATAAGAAGTCCTGAAGAGAGAGATTCTCCTTTTCTTTACACTGGAAGTAGTCATATAATAAATTCTAAACTTGCAAATAGCAGGGATACAATTGCACCTTCCAGTGCGGTGACTACTGACTGGTACACTCTTCCAAATCACTGTTTGATTGTATCCACCTGGGGTGAGTAGGTCCCTTAGAGTGCGCCTCCATCCAGGTGCGAATATACATTTTTTTGATAGGTCCTGAGGAATGCTAGGTCGGAACCTGACCAAATAGCTGAAACATGTCGACCTCTTTTGAGGATATTGGGGTTCAGATCACACAACCCTATTTGTCCGCTTATTTTTCACACTGTTTTTAATTGAGTCAGAACCATCCTTCTAATAAAGGTCTTGTTAGGAGTGGTTGATACTCATTTTAACCTCACCTTTAAAGTGTTTTGTAAATTATCACATTTACTAACAACCAGAACCCAATGACGACAACTGGCTACCTGCCTTGTGTGGGTGCCTGAGGGTTCTCTTTTTCCTCACGGGGCATACTATCACTTACCTGTTGAGTTGACACATCTTTATAATATGTGGTATATGGTATTTGGTGATATAGGGAATGCATGAACTATTGGTGGTATTCTCATCTCATCAGTAACTTTTTAGATGTTTAGGGATTCTCTTTAGTTGTTTATAAGAATTATTTGATATAGGGGTGTAAGAGATATCTCGATTTACCCTTCCTCTCCTGTTGTTTAAATATATTTCTATGTGTGTTCAGTGATGGTGGTGTGTTCGCTGATGTCTTTGTAGGTTTGAAGATTGACTGAAGCTTTTCACATAGTCATTACACTGGAATGACTTTTCCCCTGTGTGTGTTTCCTGATGTCTATGTAGGTTTAAAAAGTAACCAAATCTCTTCCCACATTTACTGCACTGGAATGATTTTTTCCCCTGTTTGTGTTAGCTGATGCAGTTTTAGGCTTGATAAATATATATAGCTCTTCCCACATTCATTGCAATTGAATGGTTTTTACCCTGTGTGTTTTCTCTCATGGTGTTTTAGGCTTGATAATCGACAAAAGCTCTTCACACATTCACTGCAATGATATGGTCTTTCACCATGTGTATTCTCTGATGGAGTTTTAGATGTGATAAATATATAAAGCTTTTCCCACAATCGCTGCACTTGAATGGTTTTTCCCCTGTGTGTTTTCGTTGATGACACATTAATGATGAAGAGTAACTAAAACTACTTCCACATTCAGAGCACTTGAAGGGTTTTTCTCCAGTGTGTCTTCGCTGATGAGTTCTCAATGATGAAGATTGACTAAAACTACTTCCACATTCACTGCAATGGTATGGTTTTTCTCCAGTGTGTGTTCGCTGATGAATCCTTAATGTTGAGGATTCACTAAAACTACTTCCACATTCACTGCAATGGTATGGTTTTTCCCCAGTGTGTGTTTTCTGATGCCGTTCGAGGCGCGTTAATCGACAAAAGCTCTTCACACATTCACTGCACTTGTATGGTTTTTCCCCTGTGTGATTTCTCTGATGGTATTTCAAGTCTGTTAATCGACTAAAGCTCTTCACACATTCACTGCAATGGTATGGTTTCTCACCAGTGTGTGTTCGCTGATGATTCCTTAATGTTGACAAATTCCTAAAACTACTTCCACATTCACTGCAATTATATGGTTTTTCCCCTGTGTGTGTACGCTGATGCTTTTCTAGGCCCGATAATTTACTAAAGCTTTTCAGACATTCACTGCAATCATATGGTTTTTCGCCCATGTGTGTTGTCTCATGGAGTTTTAGGGCTGATACATTTATAAAGCTCTTCCCACAATCGCTGCACTTGAATGGTTTTTCCCCTGTGTGTGTTTGTTGATGATACATTAATCCTGAAGAGGAACTAAAACTTTTTCCACATTCACTGCAGTGGTATGGTTTTTCTCCAGTGTGTTGTTGTTGATGTACCTTTAATTTTGATGAGACACTAAAACTACTACCACATTCACTGCAATGATATGGTTTTTCCCCTGTGTGTGTTTTTTGATGCATTTTTAGGTGTGATAATTGACTAAAGCTCTTCAGACATTCACTGCAATGGAATGGTTTTTCTCCAGTGTGTGTTCTCTGATGGATTTTTAGTTCTGATAAACATATAAAGCTCTTCCCACATTCACTGCACTTGAATGGCTTTTCCCCTGTGTGTGTTCCCTTATGCCGTTTTAGGTGTGCAGATTGACGAAAGCTCTTCACACATTCATTGCATTTGAATGGCTTTTCCCCTGTGTGTGTTCTCTGATGCAGTTTAAGGCTTGGTAAATTTATAAAGCTCTTCCCACATTCACTGCACTTGAATGGCTTTTCCCCCGTGTGTGTTCGCTGATGCAGTTTAAGGCTTGATAAATTTATAAAGCTCTTCCCACATTCACTGCACTTGAATGGCATTTCCACGGTGTGTGTTCGCTGATGATTCCTGAGTTTAGATGATTCCGTAAAACTACTTCCACATTCACTGCAAGTGTATGTTTTTTCTTTCATAGTTAGTGTCTCTGAGTCGGGTATGTATTTTCCTACATCTCTTGACTGTGCTTTCTGAAGGGCCAACATGACCGATAAAGCACTTGTGTTATTCTCACACAACCTGTATGTGTGTGGTATTTTGCTTATTTTCTTTCCAACTAAACACTAAAGTGCAAAGGTCACCAAATACTTGCCACATTCATTTCTTTTATTTTCCAGTTGTCTGGCTTCACTCCATTGTGATTTTTGCTGGTTGCTGTGGAAAGGCCTGAAAGAGTTCACAAAACACCTCTAGCACTGAAAGGTGGTCTGATATCACTTTAGGAAGCTGAACACTGCTGTAACCAATTTATGATCAAAGCTGGTATTGGACACATTTACACAAGGAGTGTTTTTTTCTTCTTGAGACACAGAGGTGCACAGCTGAGACCCGTAGAACCACAAATTGCCCATGACGGTACTTTGAAGATCTGTCAGTTTATGTTCAGGTTCGGCTGTCTCTGATGGCAGTTATGTTTTCCTGAATACTGGAATGCAATGTTTCTGACTTTGCTCTTGCAGATTTACAGTATTAGCTTCATTATTCTCAAATATTTTGTACAATCAAGGATTGTTTTCTGTTGGATGAAAAGAGATTTAAATTACTTAAATGGAAAATACTGGAATGTGCCTATACAATTTTTAATTGATTGTAAAAGGATCTCATTTATTATTATTGTTGAAACTTATGAAGACATATTTAACCATACAGAGATATTTTCATAAAAGTTCCTTTGAATATGCCACATCTTATTTATTTCAGCAAAGGTGTTCATAGAGCAACTTAGCAAAAAAAAGGGTGCTCGCATAGCACTCATATCCTAGTTACAGGTTTAGGTAGATGCATATGGTCAAGGTTTTTTATAAAATAAGAACAACTCTTGGAGTAAGAGATGGATCTGGAAGACTCAAGACAGCAAAGTGGACATCAAAATGCTTTGTTATACATCAAATCTTATTGTCCACGGAGGTGCCTGGTTTCATTCACTGCTAACTATTTTTTCAAGAGTATTACCTTCGCTGTTGTCTCAAAGCCTGATTAAGTGGGCCTTTTGTGCGCTGATTGTGTTTGGGACCCTTGGGGCGCTATCTGGGCATTGTAGGCCCTGCATCATATATCGACCCTCTCCCCATATAAAGCGGCGCCTCTAAGACTCTAGAAATCTAGATATTGACCTAAGATTTAGCATGTCCCTCTTATGGACATGAAAGAAAGACTATCATGTTCTATAGCTTCAAAGTATTTCCACGCTGGCGGCCATCTTACAATGATGCTTTTTACTAATTCTGCGTAGATTTCCAAACTGGTTCGGTCTATCGAATTTCCAAGTGTATCTAGGCCACTGTTCATCCCATCTCTCCTATCGCTCTAATTCGGATTCTATCTTCCTAATTGCATAATCTAGTTTGACCTAATGTATTTCAACTTCCCTTTTTTTGTAATCGCACCTGGTCCTTCCCTTCAGGATTTGCTGATATCCACCTAGTAATCACATGCATATAACGCTGGGAAGAACAGAACAGAAAAAGTACCTTCTTCTCTCTGGACATCTTCTGTCATGATGCTGTTGTTTAATGGGCTGCCTTTGTAGAATAGAGTCATGGAACTTTCCTCCAGTTACCCCATGATTTGCCCCATCCCTTCCTTACTTCATATGACCATACCCCTTTCCCCTCTCTTCCCCTCAGCTTCCCCCCACGTGAGCATTCTGTAACCCGGTCCCTCCCCTCTTTCCACTCTGGAAATTTGGAGCCCTTAGCCATGGATTCCCTTTCTCATAGATCTCTAGACTCCAACTAGCTCCAGACGGTTGTAATTCTTACACTATCATATACCCTCCTAAACTATGTAAACGCGTTTTCACAAACTTCAAACACAGGCTTCTCAAATTTCAACTAGAAACCCTTATTTCCAGCCCCTATGTTTGCACGACTAAAGGAGCTAGCATAAGTTACGAGGGCCAGATGCATCAACAAACCGTTTAGCGATTTCCTAATTGCGAATCCTTGCGATTCGCAATTCGAAAATCGCAAATCAGATTGCATGAAAGTGCAACACTTTCTGAGATACCTAGGGGATTGCAAATGACCTACCTCATGAATATTAATGAGGTAGGTCGCAATTTGCGACCTCCTATGAATTGCAAAAATCACAGGAATGGTGGCCTGCTGGGGTCAACAAACCACCATGTCCGTGATTGCTTTTAAATAAAGCAATCTTTTTTTGAAAAGCAGCCCCGTTTCATTAAAGGGAAACGGGATGCTTTACAAAAGAGAAAATGAAAACGTGTCCTTTCATTTTCTAAGAGCAGGCAGTGGTCCATGGGATCACTGCCTGTTCTTAGAAAATGCATTTACAGACATTCACAAAGGGGAAGGGGTCCCTTGGGGACCCCTTCCTATTTGCAAATTGATTACCACCTACTTGAAGTAGGTGGTAGAATGCAAATGTTTTGTGAATGTTTTCCGACCGCATTTCGGTCGCAAAACATTCATGCATACGCATGCTGTTTGGTATTAAGAAGGGATGTCCTAAACATGCCCTTCCGCCTTTCTCTACCCCAATTCCAACACAGTTGACGGGTTGCTACTCCTGTATTTTTGTTCAAAACTTCCTAATAGGGAATCATAAACCCGTTTTGCGAGTCGGTAACAGGTTACCCAAAATAGGGTTTGCTGCATCAGAAGAGGATTTTTTTGCGTTCGCAAACGGCTGATTCTGTGAATCGGCCGTTTGCGAAGGTAAAACATGCTTGATGCATCTGGCCCATTATCTTTTACACTACAAGATCAGCACAATGAAGGAAAGCCCTTTGCTCTCTGCTCCGGATCACTGCATCCACTAAAGCCCCCCACGGTCTCAGTCTCTCGGTAACTCCCTCTATTAGTTGCAAAGCAGAGGCAAACATCGCTCTTCATAGTAATGGGATTATCCTAATTCAAGTATCTGAACACAGCCTAGAATTACTTGATGACATTTTCCTCACTCATCAAACTCTCCCAGACCCAAGCTCTTCCTAGCCCTTTAGGCATCCCACAGGTACCTTGTTCTGTATCCCCCCTCTCCCCAATACTTGTATTGCTCCATTCCTTTCCCCTCCTCCACATCCATCTTCATCAGATTACCCAACGGCATTCATTTACCATTACCCTTTCCATATGATTCAATGACAGTTGTCGTCATAATAGTCTGAGCTGTCTTCACACCCCTTAAGCAGAGACCACTGAAATACATGACTCGATACTAACACCTTCATCTTATCTCTGCCCCTTACCCTGAACATTCCCTTGCAGTCACCACTGATGCGTTTGTGACACCTCCTTTGGACCCGCTACTTGACCAATAAGAGCTGATCTCTGACCTTCTCTGTCAACAAAAGAGCCCTACCTAGTCCTGAAACATCACTATACTGACCCTGTGGGTAAGGATCCAATATAATTGTTGGTACCCTCGGTGTGTCGCTCACCTCAGTTCCCCAGGTCAAGATGCTACATTTACAAAAAGCAGCATGTAAGCACAGGTCACCCCACACAGGGTACAGAAAAAGTGTGAGAGAGCAGAGAGAGTGCCTCACGGACGTATCACCCGAGGGGGTTCCCGGCTAGCAATTGCCGGTATACCCTCTTCTCATCATTGGTCACTCTCTCTGTGTGAAGAACAGAACAAACACAACAAATTATATGTGAGAATAGACAGAAATAGACAGACAGTGTACACATACAAATACTACTGTAAACCAAGGTGTGTGAAAATACACCTAAGACCCCAACAAAAGAAAAGGAGAGGTAAAACCGGTGAAGTTTTGCTGGCTGTCTGTTTTATTCCGGTGCTGCAAAACTTCCCATTAAAAATGGTTAATTATGTACCACCATTATCTGCTTAGAATGGACCGACATGTTTCATTGCTCCTGTGTCAGCAATTTCATCAGGGTGAAAAATGGGGTCTCTATTCTCAGTCTTCACTTCAATAATCAAGGACCTTGTGCTTGCCAAGTCTTCACACACCGGCAAGTATCCAGGACTCCGTGTCACTTGATCACTTGTCCGTCACTGGCTCTACCAATTTCGAGCCACTGCAGCCGCTTTCCTCTGGCGCTTCCGACGATCCTCTGTCCTTCTCTGCCTGCCTGCGCCAAGGGGACTCCATCCCCTAACGTTGCCCTGCGGCAGATTCGTTTAGCGCCAGGAGGCGCTCAAATTCATCACAGGGCTCCAGCAGTGCAGGGCACAGGCCGTCGTGCCCAGGCGATGCCCAGGCCAAGGGCGGGCCCATCTGCACCTTTCAGAACCAGGAAGAGACAGGGCCACATCCCATGGTTCTGTCGCGAGTGGTCGACGTGGACTGCCTGATTGACTGGCTGCCATGCTATTGAACTCTGCATTTTAAATGTACTGTTGGATTTACGGGGGACTCACTGTGGAAATGTTGTTCCTCACACTAGTACTGTTTCTATACCATTGCTTTTTGGACAGACTGGATCAATTGTATCTAGTGGATTCACAAGGGAATTGGGAGAGGGAGGGGTTTGTCCATTTTGGTTGGATACAGTGATTTGTTGTCAGTAACTGGGTAGGGTGGGAGTTCAGAAGAAGCATCTGTCCCATCTATTACCCCCCCTTAAGGGCATATAGAATCATGGGGAAAAGTAAAGGGCAAGATAAAGCTCATGGAGCTCTCCGTTCAAAAAAGAGGGGCACTTGTGGTATCTGCCATGAATCAATAGATAGGATTGAGACCTTGTTTTCGGAATGCTATGAGATAGCAACCTCAGAATCTACTATGCCCACTGCCCACGTGGAAAACTCTCCCAGCATTGACCGCAATCCTAGTTTAGTATCAAATTTCCCACCCATGCACCAGGAAGTAAAAAAAAAGTGTACCTGTAAATTCCACCTATGTTAAAAAATTTCAATACTGGTAAGAAGCCTAGAAGCTGCCCCCTCAGTTTAACGCCAAACACAAATATAGAGACACAATCTAGCGATACCCAGGACACCAGTGAGGAGATATATGTACCTTAAAAAGAGTGCAAAAATAGATTCAAAGCCCTCATGGAAAGGGCTAATAGGGAAGTGGTAGGTGGGGCGGCTGGCCAAGGCAGTGGGAACTCCGAGCTAGCTGGTGTGGTTCAGGCTCTAAAAACCACCACTGAGTCTTTGCGAGAAGAGGTGGCTGTCCTAAGGAAGGAGATCACAGATCTAGCAGTAAAGGGCAAGAGCGATAACCCAAATATGAGGGAAGTTGATATTGGTTATCCACCTATTCTCTATAAGAACCCTTCACTCCTAGACTCCCGGCCCTTTGAGGGGGAAAGAGGAAGGCCTATCCCTCTTAGTTCAAACAAGATTCATCATGACCCATGGCCTAGGCCCATCTTGAATTAATTCGTCCACGAGAATAATTACTTGGCTAGTAATGCATATGTATATAGGTTGAGGTCCGTACCTGCCCTCCACAGGGTAAGGAGGAGGATAGGGGGTTTCAAAGAAAGTAACCCCACCATCAGATAAATGTTCTCGTATGTTTGGTTCTGGGGGTCAGTAGGAATGGGCAAAATAGTAAATGGAATCTATATGGGACCTCAGCAAGACAAAAATCACGAAATATATCTAAGAAAAGTCCCTAGATTGCTAAAGGCTGGTCGGAAGATCGCGAATCACTGCAAATATAAGGTCATTCATTGGTTTAGGGAAATTAGGCACTCCTCAATTATAAGAGAAGATATAATAAATGTTAAATGAGTAGCAGTCCCAGGCTCAGCAAAGGATGTAGTTATCTCATTTTCCTCTTTGGCCATTGTCGATGGTCTTATGTCAATCGACTCAAGTACTATACCCACAGCTATCACATCTATTATGATGAGATACAGCCTTCCGGCAGAAATAGATCCAATGATTACCGGGTCTGTACTGAGATTGTTATACCCAGATGAATTTATGTGTCAGGAATTGCTATTTCCCCTTCGTCTTTTGCAGCATAAGACGGAAATCGGAGCTTGAACGGACTACAAGAACCAGAAGGCTAAGTGCAGAGCAAGCGTGATAGCATCTGCCCATGGAAGAAGCCCGTGATGGAGAATGAGCGTCGGATATATTGAATCCTGCCTGCGCACGTCTTGTTTGGAGTTTCCAAGTCACGGACAGCAGAGGTTGCTGTGTTGATAGACCGTGTATTGTCCCAGTGGAAAGGTAAGATAGAGTGGCTGCTCTCTTACGCTTTGTTTACAACAAGGGGTGGTGAGGGACAGAGTCTCTGAATTAAGCAGAAAGCTCTCACCCAGTCAAGAGATCAGGGCTAGATCCAACACCGTTTTTTAGCTCACTGCACCATCCCAGTTTCAGAACCTGGCTGTATGCAAATTAGTCTGTTCCTGTCCCAGTGCATGATGGGAACAGGGCAAACCAAACTACAGAAGCCAATTCTTACACTGGGAAGGAAACAAGCTCCCGGGGACCGGTTTCTGGCATTACAGCCGTCTTCGGCCCGGTTTGCTTGAATCCTGATGGTGCAATGACACTCTGTTCATCACCACCCCCTTTTCTGAATCGTTTTTGGCCACTATAGGTGTGGCAGGGTATACTCAGACATGAGTCCCTTTCTCACTGCTCCATCAGGATTCAAGCAAGCCGGGCCGAAGAGGCTGAAATGCCAGAAACCGGTCCCCGGTAGCTTGTCTCCTTTCTGGTGAAGAATTGGCTTGGTAGTTTGGTCTGCCCTGTTCCCATGATGCACTGGGCCAGGGACAGACTAATTTGCATATAGCCAGGTTCTGAGCTGGGATGGGGCAGTGAGATAAATAACGGTGATGGATCAAGCCCTGATCTTTGGACTGGGTAAGAGTGGTCTGCTTAATTCAGACACTCTGTTCATCACCACCCCCTTTTCTGAATCCTCTTATGCTTTGATCAGATTCCTCGCGGTTGAGTGTCAGGCTTGGCGCTCCCGTGGAGGCTCGCAGAGACGCACGCCAGGAGGTGTTTTCCTGCGCCTATGTAATTCCCCTTGAACTATTGGCATCTCAAGGTTGAGCGGAGGCTCCCTTGGGGTTTCCTTGCGTAGAGACGTGGTAGAGTGCCAGGCTTGGCATTCCCACGGTTTCCGCAAGCTAACGCTCACTGAGGAAGGTGTTCCGTGTTTCCGAGCGCACCCACTGCTATCGTTACTCCCCCAAGATAGAGTGGCTGCTCTCTTGGAACAACGTGCCACTCCCGCAGTTGAGTGCCAGGCTTGGTATTCCTGCGGTGGATGTGAGGTGTAAGGAACTACATCACGTATTGAATAATGAGTTCCCTTGGCTACTGGATAAACAGGGAAGGCACACGAGCATCATTGTCGGCCGTTACTTTGCACAGTGCCCTCCGTTGGCGAGTACCAGGACTGGTACTCATGCAGAGGACGGTTGGTTCTGATTTAAGTTACTCATTTGTGCAGACTGAGACAGAGGGGATGAGAGACTACACAACCAGTGGTATCGTACCTATGATTAACTATAGATCCTTAATTTCGAGACTATCTGCTTTCATTTTGCCATAGGCGATCATAATCAGTGTGTACCTTTCTTCACCATTAAAACACCCCTTTTACCTACGATTGGTGTTATTCTGTATCTGTTCGTCACAGTGTCGCTAAATCGCTCCTGAGGAATACCGGGTGATTACATAATATCCGACATACGTACTTTATCTTCCTCCTGATCGGCTTGGCGACACAAAGCCAACATGGATGAAGTCTTGGCTGCGCTGGCGGCCATTCAGAGCGAATTGGCTACCTCACGTCAAGAAACAGCTGACTTGTGGACCAGAATAGAAACTTTGCAAAGGAACCCTTTCAGTGCTGGTACTCCTTCACAGGTCTCTCCATCTGCTGTGGTGGTGGAAATACCCGTATCCATTCCTCTTGCCACACCAGAGAGATACAGTGGGGATCCCAGCATGGTACAAGTGTTCTTATCGCAAGTGGCCTTACATCTCTCCTGTAAACTGAAGTCGTTTCCCACTAACCAAGCAAGGGTGGCATTCCTTATCTCATACCTGGTAGGAAACGCCGCCCAATGGGCTGTTCCGCTGGTGAGTCGTGACGACCCCCTCCTATATGGCTGGGCCGGCTTTCAGGAAGAATTTGCGAAGGTGTTCGACCGAAGGGCTAATTCATATACAGCTGACAGAGAACTGCTGGAACTGGCGATCTTTTGCAGTATTTGAACAACTTCAGGCGGTTGGTGGCAGAGACCAAGTGGCCCTCATCTAAACAAACTGCGCTCTTTCACCAGGTGTTGAACAATGAATTGAAAGACGTTATTGCGCAAATCGACCCACAGCCCAAGACCTATGAGGATCTCATTAGTCTGGTACTACGCCTGGATCATCGATTGGGCGAGCGGAGAGGCGATCACAAGAGAAAGGGGAAGTCATCGCCCCCATTAGGGTTGCAAGGACCTACCGACGCTCAATCGTCTCCCCGGGCTGAACCGATGGATATTGGGGCTATCAGGGCTAGTCTTATTTCTGCTGAAAAAGAATCGCGCCGCAAACAAGGTCTCTGCCTGTATTGTGGAAAGAAAGGACATTTTGTGAGGGAATGCCCAGCGAAACCGAAGTTCAGTAGATATCGGACTAACAGATCGGTGACAGCTGTGGTGGATGCTCCGGCGGAAAACTAACGGACTCCCTGAATAGCGAAGGGGCATCTTGGAGTCACATTAGCATCCCTTCTTTGTCCCGCATGGTTCGCAGGCGTCTCCAGCATCTATTCATTGACATTCAGGTGGGGGTACAAGCGGACTGCGTTCCTGTGGTGGCCATGGTCGATTCTGGGGCCACCGGTCAGTTCATGGATGAAGCAGAGGCGCAACGTCTGGGTATTGACCTTCTTGCCAAGGAGTTCCCTGAGGACGTATACGCTGTGGATGGGCGTAAGCTGGTCTCAGGTCCGATCTGTCAAGGCACTGGAGGTGTTCATGTACGGTTTGGAGACTGGCATGAGGAGGTGATCGACTTTAGCATCATAAGAGCTCCTCAGTACGGAATAATTTTGGGGTTGCCATGGCTCAGGAAACACAACCCATCCATCAACTAGGACAACGGTGAGATACGCATGGACTCTCCGTATTGTCTCCTACGCTGCAGTATGGCTCCTGAACACCCTGTCCAGGATACTACCTCAACACAGATGGTAGCCACGGCAGCGGAAAAGGCTGTGGTCCTTCCCGTTGAACTATCTGGGTTATACAGACGTGTTCGATGATATTCAAGCGGAGGTGCTCCCCCCGCATCGGGTGTGCGACTGCCAGATCGACTTGGTTCCTGGGGCAAGTGTGCCCAGCAGGAGGTTCTACACCTTGATCGAACCCGAAAACCTCCATCTACGCTCCTACCTGGATGAACTGCTTAGTCTTGGATTCATCAGGCCGTCTAAATCCCCAGCAGCCTCGCCCTTTTTCTTCATCCCTAAAGCGCATGGGGAATTGAGGGCCTGTGTAGACTTTAGGGCGCTGACCACCAACACGGTCAAGAACAGATACCCCTTGCCTCTCATAAACGTCCTGTTGGAACAGGTAAAAAAGGCCAAGATCTATACCAAGCTCGACCTCAAGGGGGCCTACCATCTCGTGCGCATGAGGAGCGGCGACGAATGGAAAACTGCATTCAAAACCAGATTCGGACTCTTCGAATACCTTGTGATGCCGTTTGGGCTCTGCAATGCCCCTGTGGCCTTTCAATACTTCCTAAACGATGTGTTACGCGATATCCTGGATATATATGTCGTCGTTTACATCAACGACATTCTCATCTATTCTGACACAGTGGAGGATCGCGTAAAACACGTATCTACAGTATTAAGAATACTTCGGGAGAAAATGCTGTTCTGCAAACTCAGCAAATGTGATTTCCATGTCACATCTGTGGAATTCCTGGGAGTAATGTTGAGTCCTTCTGGACAGGAGATGGCACAACGCAAAGTCAAGGCGGTGGAAGACTGGCCTACCCCTCAGTGTGTTAAGGATGTGCAGTGTTTCATCGGGTTCGCCAACTTTTATAGGAGGTTCATCGATGGCTTCTCTGGGCTTGTGGCTCCTATCACGGACTTACTGAGGAAATCCCAGACGTTCAGGTGGACCCTCGAAGCACAGGAAGCTTTTGTGGCCCTGAGAGGGTGTTTGTTACGGCTACCGTTCTAGCCCATCCTGACCCAGAGCTGCCTTATACGGTGGAGGCGGATGCATCGGAAGTTGCTTTGGGGGTCATTCTTTCGCAACGACACGCTCCCTCTGGTATACTCCACCCGGTGGCCTTCATGTCCCGAAAGCTGAACGACGCTGAAAGAAATTACCACATCGCAGAAAAGGAGCTGTTGGCTATAAAGGATGCCTTCACTGAGTGGAGGCATTTATTGATGGTAGCCAGACATGTGGTAACTGTATTTACGGACCATCGGAACCTACAGTTCATGACGGCGGCGAGACACCTTTCCCCCCGTCAGATGAGATGGATGCTGTTCATCCCCGGTTCTAATTTCCACATTACATACAGACCTGGTAAGGACAACAGGAAAGCCAACGCTCTTTCCAGGCAATCAACCATCGCTGCGCCGCTTCCTGCCCCCGTCCATTCCATACTCAGTCCGGAGGTGGTGTTGGGAGCTATACAGTCTGTGGCTTTTCTTAAAGGGGTTCGCTCTTCCACTTGGAGAACATGGCTTAAGTGCCATAAGGAGTGGCAGGTCAGAGATGGCATACCTATGAACGGTTGCCGCCTGGTGTTACCGACGCCACAGCTTCGTAAGCAAGCATTCTGCTGGTGTCACGATTCCCCTTGCGCAGGGCATCTTGGAATCGAAAAGACAACTGATAGCCTGGGCAGACAGTTCGGGTGGCCTTCCATGAGAGCGGACGTAAAGAATTGGGTCGCTGCCTGCGAGATCTGCGCAACCATGAAAACGGACCATGGGCGCCCGCAAGGGCTGTTGCAGCCTCTGTCAGAAGTTGGACTGATATATGATGTTCACTAGTTCTAGTGATCACCTTGTATCAGTCCAAACAACCCTTATGGTGATTTGTTGTAAATCAACCTTATAGACCAGCTATCCTAGAGGTAGCATGGACAGAGCAATCTTAGGCTAAACTCATTTGGCATGTGAAGCCGGCTGTATTACCATATGTAACCCCTTGAACACCAAGTGAAAGGACACCACACAGGATATATATTCATGTTGGACAGGCCCCAGAAGGGGGCTCGCTCCCTTCCCGCATGACAGAGCCAGGACACCGACTCTCCAGAAGCCACCCCCTGAAGTAACCCGTAACCCGTCCCACACGGGACGCCTGCCCCCGAACATCTCCGTAACACCGGCCTGGGCCTACACCAGCACCATCGCCCGGGCCCAGCCGCCATCTTGGACACTGCACCACGAGGCCACGTGGCCTCAGCTCGACCCTAACCCTGGGCCTCGCCAGGCCCCGACAGCCCGGCACCACCATCTACCCGGGAGGTGAACGGACCACTTGGCAGGTCAATGGGAGAAAGGAGTTCCGATGGCTCTCCCCCTCCAGGTGCCGATCGCCCCCGGCCTCCCCGGGCGCTGGCTCCACCCCCCTGCTGGGTGTCTGGACTCCCTCATCCCGGACCTTTCGACCTCCAAGTGCGAGGGTCCGGACATCAAAGGGCGCCAGCCCTATAACTGGGGCAGCTCCAGAGCAGGAAGGCAGTTGTATCCTGGAGTCGAGAGACACCGTGAAGAACTCATCCTTGACGGACTGCTGGCGCTGCCACAGCCCTGCCTTGTGAACTGTCGTCCTGCCTGCTGGCGCTGCCGCAGCCCTCTGCAACCTTCATCCTCGTCGGGACCTGCTGGCGCTGCCGCGGCCCGTTGCAACCACCATCTTCGTCGGGACCTGCTGGCGCTGCCGCGGCCCGTTGCCGCCTACGATCTCCTCGGGACCTGCTGGCGCTGCCGCGGCCCATCCTCCTAGAACGCCGAGCTCGAGGATTGTGAGCTAACCATCATTTCATCGCAACTACCAGATTGGTAACAAGACTGTCCCGCTACCCCCTTTTCCCATCCAAGAGACTAGAATCGAGGGGACCCCTGAGTCCTGACCTCCTTGTACCATTCTACCGTACTTCAAGATTGCTTATAAAGAACGTTAAACCTTATCTTTGTGTGGTGTCCATCTGTGGGGGGGACGTTACTTGTCTGTACGATCGCTGGAGACGGCTCTCCCCGGAGACCTCTCCCCTTGTCCTCGGCCGACCCTCCAGGTCCCGTCTAACAATTCAAAATATATATGTATTTATTACTACAAATAGTCCCCTGAACTCTTTATGAGCACAGAAGCAAACATGTTAAAACAATTCAATTGATAAGCATACAAAGTTAAACAAAATATGGATAGGCCCTGGTGGCCCCTAAAACCATATACTAAAGAAGTGGTATAAGTACCACGAGTCGAAAGGAAATAAGGCCTAGGGCCTTGGGAATTGCTGGGGCTACGAGGATCGAACTACAGTTAGGAACTAGGAGGCCCACGAGATCTGGTTTGCAGTGCGCAAAGTTAGAAGCAGATCACATTGAAGTCAATGGATGCGGAAAAGTTTTAAAGTTAAAGGCAGGAAGTCTTCTGGTCAGTCTAGAACGTAACCCTTTGGAATCTGGACACTAGGAGAGCTAAACTACTCAGGAGCACCGGAGTGCCAGCGTTACCTCACCCACAGGAAGCGGGTGCAGTGGTGCCAATGTGTGTCGGCATTCAGCAGGAGTTCAGATGGAGCCTTGGAGTGTTGAAGCTGCAGGTGACCTGATGTGAAGAGTTCCGGTGGATCCAAGGGAGGATCTGAAGAGTTGAAGACCTGAAAGCAGAGGGGACAATGTTCAAAGTCACTAGCCAGTGACCGGCATGGAACCAGGAAGGAATCAGGCGTTGTCGGGTGCAAACAGGTGATGTCGTGAAGCTCGTCTCTTCAGCCACGTGGACCAGGCGATGATGACGACGACCAGGAGTCACTCATGAGCTGTCCTACAAAGGCTCTAGCTGTTGGCGGCGTTGGGGTCTTGATCGGAGCAAACAGGCCTTGGCTAATGCAAGCCACGCAGGAAACAAAGAAGGCTTCTCACTCTAACCAGCAAGGTAAGAGGGGGTGCTGCTTTTAGGAGCAGCAAGGGCCAGTCTGGAGAAAACAGACCAGTGGTAGAAAGTTGTCGCTTGGCCGCCAAAATGGCCACTAGCCAGCGGGCCAGCCAGCGGGCCAGCAACCGGGAAGGCGCGTTGAGTGGAATTAAGCAAAAGGGCCCCACGCAGATCTCGTCAGAGCTGGAGGGCTGGTCCTTGGTGCAAATGTAGCTCGGTGGTGCGGCTTCTCAAGACCCCAAGCACAGCAGTGAGGGTGCCTCAGGTGCTGCGCAGTCAGCTTCTCTTGAACTTTCCAAGAGGTCCGGTCCCACGTCGCAGGTCGCCTCCACTCGTCTCAGCTTTGCAGGGACTGTGGATCGGGCTGTTAGATGTCTGGGAGTCTTGTTCTTGTCAGGCACTGTGCTCGGGCTCCGGCAGGAGGCGGCGGCAAAGCAGTCGTTGATCGCTGGATGGTGCCTGTATTCACAGGGTGGTCACTCCTTGGCCACAAAGGAGATTCTTCAGTCTTCTGAGCAGCAGAACGTCGAAGGTCCAGGGTGTCTTCTTATGTAGTCGAATTTCAGGGTAATCTGCAGTCTTGGGACTCAGCTCCTACTTTTAAAGCAATTCTAGGGGCTGGACTACCTACTAGGTCCCTCCTATGGGTGGGACCAGGAAGGGGGTGGTTACACCCCCTTTCCTTTGTCCAGTTTCACGCCAGAGCAGGGGCTGGAGTGCCCCGGCACCAGTTTGAGCTGCCCTATGCACGTGGACACCTTGTGTGCCCCGGGCATGTCTGTTTCTATTCAGTCCTACCTAACCAGATACACAAAATCATGTCTGGGGTGGTGCTAGCACCTCCCAAGGCAGGAAACCCTTTATCCAAGCCTCCCTCGCTGGAAGGACTCCAAGCAGCAGGAGGTCAGACTTGTGTATGTGGTGGCAGCATCCATTTTGTGATGCTGAGGCTCTATTTAACTTTAACCGGGGTTCAGTTTCTGTACATGTCGTGTCCCTCTAGAAGGGTGGAATGCTACCCCCGTCGCCAGAATTGGCGAGGGGGTAGTATTCCAATTCGTATGACACCTTACTCGACATGTTTTGATAATGTCAAACCAGAGTTAGCATTTAACCGCGAGGTTCATAATGCACTTAAGAGTATATGGTATGACGCTATCAGGAAACAGCTAAAGGACATGGTTCCGAAAGCTGCAGACGGGCTCAGCTAATGCTAGAGCACCATCTCACACATAACCAAGCACTCTGCCTCCAGGATTGAAAAGGCCTGCCATAGTAGTGACTTATAGGTTACTGTGTGTCCTTGTATATGTTAGATATAGAGATACTATACCTAAAGCAAAGGGTGATTACACCACCTTGCCCCAGCTGAGTGATCAGCCAGTTGTGTCAAATTGTAAGGCCAGGCCAGGGGTGGCATAATACATGCTGTAGCCCCTGGTAGGCCTTGGATGCACCTATGCCCTTGGTACCTAGGGTACACTGTACAGGGGCTCACAAGGTGATCCATGTTCCAATTGGTAATGCACCTAAAGTGCATTGGCATAAATTTAGAGAGAGAACAGCAGGCTGTGGGTCTGATTGGCAGGCCCACAGCCACATTAAGTAAAAAACCAGTGAAGCAAAAAGCAAAAGTTGGGGTGACCATAGGATAGCAGACTCTACTCTCCTACACAACCCCCCCAAACGCAGGGACAATAGACTAACCTTGACCAGTTGTGTCTTCTTGTTCTAAGTGGAAGTACCTGGAGAGACCATCTGCATTACCATGGTCAGTCCCTGGGCGGTGCTCCACTGTAAAGTCCATCCCCTGTAGGGAAATGGACCACCTGAGCAGTTTGAGGTTTTCACCCTTCATCTGATTTAGCCACAAGAGGGGCTTACGGTCGGTCTGAATCTTGAAGTGAGTTCCAAATAAGTATGGTCTCAACCGCTTCAGGGCCCACACCACAGCAAAGGCCTCCCTCTCAATGGCTGACCAACGTTTCTCTCTAGGGGTCAGCGTTCTGCTAATAAAAGCAATGGGCTGGTCTTGACCATCTACATTAAATTGTGAAAGCACAGCTCCCACCCCCAACTCAGATGCATCTGTTTGGACAATGAACATTATGGAGTAGTCAGGACTCTTTAAGATAGGTGCAGAGCACATGGCCTGCTTCAGGTCATCAAATGCCTTTTGACAGTTCCCTGTCCACTGAACCTTTTTGGGCATCTTCTTGGATGTCAAGTCATTAAGAGGAGACCAAATGGACCCATAGTTCTTAACAAACTTCCTGTAGTACCCAGTCAGGCCCAAGAAAGCTCTGACCTGAGTCTGGGTGGTTGGAAGAGCCCAGTCCTTGATGGTCTGGATCTTACTCTCCAGTGGTTGAACCCGACCTCCACCTACAAGGTGGGCCAGGTATACAACTTTACTCTGCCCTATCTGGCACTTAGTAGCCTTGATAGTGAGGCCTGCCTTTTGCAGAGACTCTAGTACTTTCTTCAGGTGGATCAGGTGATCCTCCCAGGTGGAGCTAAAGACAGCAATATTGTCTAGATATGCTGCACAAAAGTCATCCAACCCAGTAAGGACTTGGTTCACCAACCTTTGGAAAGTGGCATGTGCATTCTGCAGACCAAAGGGCATCCCCACAAATTGGTAATGACCTCCTGGGGTTGAGAATGCTGTTTTGGCCTTAGACTCCTCAGCTAATCTGATTTGCCAATAGCCAGCTGTCAGATCAAACGTGCTCAAAAACATGGCAGAAGCCAGTCTATCAATGAGCTCATCTGCCCTTGGAATGTGCATCTGTCCTGGTGACAGCATGGAGTCCTCTGTAATCCACACAGAACCTCATCTCTCTCTTGCCATCTTGTGTGTGAGGTTTGGGGACCAGAACCACTGGGCTAGCCCAGGGGCTCTCTGAAGGCTCAATGACACCTAACTCCACCATTTTCTGCACCTCACCGTTTATACAGTCCCTGACAATCTGCCTGTAAATCTTGCTTTTCACAGGACGACTGTCACCAGTGTCCTCCATATGGGTACACCAGTTAGTCTGACTGGGTGTCAATAAGAACATATGTCGGAATGACTGTAAGGCTTGTCTGCAGTCATTTTGCGGATGGTCAGTGAGGCTGCCACCTAAGGCCACACCATCAACTGAGAAATATAACAAGGACCCCCTGGTTCGGATACAATTCCTGGGTCAGGGAAATTAATTTAATGCAAAGGTAACAACCCAGGCAAAATCACAAAACAAGAGCTGGCTTGACAGATACATATAAAGAGAGAACCACAATGAAATAGAATGATGTATAAAAATGTAATTATATTGATATAAAAGATTCATATAAACATATTTTTGGGATACAATAACAAGCATTTGCAATGAAATAGGTCTCGCATTAGGAAAGTTTGAGCTATTGGTCTTGTAAATGACAATTTGTTTTATTTATGTGTTGGTTTTGAAAATAGCTAAATTAATAGCTTTGTCATTTACAATGCCAATAGTTATAACTTTCGCAAATGTGACACCTATAGCATTTGTAATGCAACATGTTTTGTATTTACGTGACTTAGATGTATTGATATTACAAATTACAATGGATTTTAATTTTTTAAAATAATTAATACTTAAATAAAAGTGATTTTAATTTATAATGGCAATAGCTTAAACTTTAAGCCCGAAACCAGTCCTGGGATGCTTGTTTCAAGTCCAGGGAGGACCTGGCCTGGCAGTTCAGGCTGGACTGTTCCCATTGGGCACAGGGTCAAGACTGATTTGCATATGGCTGGGCCCAAACTGGAATGGCATGGTAAGCAAAAAAACAATTGATTTAGGCCCAGATCTCTGTGCTGGGGTGAATGTATGACATTGTTCTGCATTCTGTCCATCATTTGTTCTTTTTGCATCTGTCGCCGTACAGGCAAAGTGCTAGCTGACCCGCAGGATGTGCAGTGAGCCTGTGGGGGCAGGAAATGCTGAGGAGCTTTGTCAGTCATGTTGTGAAATAAAAGAGGGGGCGTAACCAGCAGCGGAAGGGCTCGCTGCAGCATCCGCATATGGTGAGCCCTGAACGACAGGAGCAGTGAGTGACGCAGTTAAGTGAAGAATAAGAGTTGCGATGAAAGGAAGTAGATCGGAGCATCGGTCTACTTCCTGCTCTACCCCGTGAAGAGAAACCCGGCCCGGAGGTAAATACAGGGTCCAGGGGAAAGGACTGCCACTGTAAGCGGAGTCAGCCTAACATGGGGACAGCAATTGGCACCAAAGGTCAGGCACCGGAGTCTTTGTGGGTAGCTCCATTCTCCATGTGGCACATGAGGTGTGAGAGTGCCTGCCGTGGAGTGGTGAAAGCAACTAAAGAAATAGTGAGCGGTTGTTGACCACACAGACCACTCATTACGGGCAGGGAGGTGGCAGCACTACATTACCTGAGATGCTGCTGAAGCCCGTATAATCAACCCTACCCACAGTGAAAACAAAGCCTACCTGGAAGGAGATGAGGTGCTGCTGGGCGGTGGGAGGATCTCCCGTAGCTTGGATAAGGTTTGCAGCCTTCGGAAATTGTGCCCCACCCACGGGAGGTGAGAGCACGGGCCATCAGGATTCCAGGGCAGACCTGAATGAGCGCGATGCTTGGTCTGTAACGCAGATGTGGCAGGCGAAGAGGAAGTATAGATGGGCTGGTGCTGCAAAGCGTAGTAGCAGCGGGTCATACTCTTGGCCCAAAAGAGAAATGACCCGCAAGAGAGGGAAGCTGCTGGGCCTCAGGACAAGTGCTGTGCTAGTGGCCGTGTTTCAGAACAGCACTAAAGAAAAACTAGACGATCCCTATAAAAAACGAGTTTGCAGTTTTAACAAATAAAACGAAGGTAATTTTACCTCGTATGCTCAGAACACAAGACACTTATCACTAGAACAGACTCAGAGACAGTGCGAAACCAAGCTTGCTCCCCGAATAGATACTAATCACTCAGACATGCTCAGCCTGGCGTGCACAATCCTGGGCGGAAGTCAGGCAGGCCGGGGGCGGGACGTCAAGACACACCGGAAGTCCAGGCGGGAGCCTACCCAGCACTGGGACGTGTGAGCAGGAGGAGAAGTGCGGCTGGCGCTAGCGGGGCTCCCGTGAGGTGAGAGAGCCCCGCACCGAAGGAAGAGACCGCCGCCGCCTGCACAAGCCCTCGCCTGGAGAGCTGGAGACGAGTACCGGTGAGTGGGGGCCTTTGCTGAGCTGCGGGGGGGCGGGGGGCATGTGTGTGTGCGCGTGGGGCGGCGGGGAGCTCTGTATGTGTGTGAGAGTGCGTGTGTGTATGTGTCTTGGAGTCTATGTGTATGCGTGTGTGTATGCGTGTGTGTATGCGTGTGTGTGTTTAAAAGAGCCCGATGACTGTGGGGGAGGAGGGTGTGTGTGTGTGTGTGTGTGAGCGAGCGAGTGTCTGTCTGTGTGTGTATGCGCACGCATGTGTGTATGTGTGGGAATGTGCACGGCGTGGGAATTGCTGAGAATGTGGACGGAGCCGACGTGCGCGTTCACGCAGCCATATCCAGCAGCAGAAGCGCGTGGCACCCTCTTGTCCCTAATTCCCCTGTAACGGGCAGCTATAGGTCTCCTAGCTGGACGCATCCTTCGGATGCTAATCCAGCGAGACCTAAAGAACATATATTGGTTAAAAAGACATTTGTTTCAACTGATAGCACTTAGAGAATGATACAATATATGATGATCTCTGTGAGACCTGTCTGCTTCTGAGGGTCCTCTCACAACTATGATTTATTTTGTCCCCTTTGGCCTCTGAGTGTTATTATTCTTTTTTTTTATGTCCACCCAGATTTTTGGTTGTCAGCATTGATTGTGGGGCTAGGTGTTCCTTGAGTAGGACGTTGTGCCTTACCCTTGAGGCCTAGTCATCCACATGAAAATTTAGTGAGATCCCAGAAACCTAAAATGGAGTCCACCAACTGACATAACGGTCATCACAACCAAGCTGACTCATTGAGTTGCCTGAGGAAGGTTGTGGAACCAATTGGCAAGTTCCAACGGACTAGGGTCAGCCTATAAAAGGCCAGTACTCAGGTGGGCATTTTGTGTAGAGCTTTGCACCAGTAGGGGCGCAGTTGTCCTGTGACCGACTGTGTCCTACTTGGATGTGACCCCCTTGGATCTGACCAAACCCCACTGAGACTGAGTATCAACTTCGCACCTGGACTTTCACCTCAAAAGGCACCGGAAATCCCCTTGGAGTACTTTGATCTTAGCGGGGGTTCATACACCCCTGGGTCGCTCCTGTCAACATTCAACTTAATTACCCCTTTTGAAACGGCATTAACGTGAAGAAGGAAGAGGAGCTGAAATTACAACCACTGTGTCTGACTTCACAACAGGCGAGGCACACTTACCGTGCAAAAGGAAGAGTAGCCTGTGGCAGCGGTCGAGGAAGAGATCATCCGTCCCACTCGGAATCACCTGAAGCGGCATTGGTGTATCTGAGGGCCGGCACTTCCGCGGTTCTGTAGGGGTGGAAGACAGACCAACGCCAGCGAAGGCGGGGCCGAGGAAGAGCTTCTGAAGGAGAGCCGAGCGTCATCGGTGAAGGCGGTCCTACGCAGAGGAAGGTACAGCGCTCGCACTGGTGAGGAGATCGGGGAGGAGTTGTGACACGCTCTGTCAACACCGCCGGTGGACGTCCCGCCCTTGACCCGGTCGCTGTGGAGAAGTGTCGCATGCCGACCCCCTGACCCCTGAGGTGAGGCGGTTCCCGAGACTGTTTCGCCCAAGCCGACGAACTCCGGCAGTGTCAAAAGTAAGCTGGGGCATTGCTGGGGAGAAGGGTGGAATCGGTTCTTGGAGGAGCGGTGCTTGAAAGGGTGACGGGCGATTCTCGTATGAACTAGAAACCGGCCAGAGTATTTCCCTGAACTTGACTTTCACAATACGAGTAAGCCAGTAAAGGACCAAGTCTTATAAACACGAGGAGAGTGAGAGGATAGAGTGGAACTCGTGGGGGGCTGTGGGTTAGAAAACAAGGAGTTGTGGGGAGATAGGCACAATCTCTATCATAGGGGAGAGTGTAGATACCGTCCTACAATCTGAGGTGACAGTGTAAGCAGAACCTACTAAGCTGCCTGTATGTCAGCAGGGGTGATGTTACTGGGGCCAAAGTGAAATGTGATGTTAATTTGCCTATTCTTTCCTAGTGAATCAGCCGTGCCAACCCTTGTGAAGTATTGTGTACAGTGAATGTTTAAAGTGATCTGAACCTGAAGCAGCGGGGGTGAAGTATACTCTGGTTCCTTCTTAGGAATCGTCTAACTCAATAATCTTTCTGTAAGCAACTGAATTTTATTGATTTCTCTAAGAAGAAAAAGGAGGGTCATGTAAACTGATACTGAAACGTGTAATGTAATGAAATGTAAGAAGTGATAAGAACTGCATTCATTTGAAAGGTGATGTACTAATGTAATAAGAGAGCTATCAAACCAAAGAGAACAGAGTCTATTTTTATAAAGTACGAACCTTATTTTCCTAACAAGGTGTAGTGTCATTTTTGGAATGGATGGGCGCTGAGTTCCTGAGGGGTTTTACGCAAGCTTACACATTTAGCCTTTGGAATTAGTCTTCCCCTCTGTGCCATACTACCCACGTGTTGGCTAGGAAATCTAACAATCTTAGATTACAAGAATAGAGCTGTAGTATGTCAACGCGTTTCGACACTTGTACTGTGCCTTCATCAGGACAGAGCTTTCAGCTGAATTCTAGAAAAATTAATAAACAGTTTTAAGATTCTAGACTTTAATACAGTATGTCATATAGCATTCATTGTGGTGCATTATACATTCTTTTCGTACAAGTTAGCCAGACTTGTGGTTGCAAAAACTGATATGTTGCCAAAGGGAGACAGATTCTTGACATTGGTCCAAGATTTTACGCATTAACATTCTATACAGAAGTATTTACATACATTTATGGCTGTATCTGCAGTATTTTTAAAAGATCCTGCATATAGCAAAAATATACATATATAAACAAGCAGAATATGGGGTTTGGTTAGAGTAGAAAAGAGATGGTAAAGACAAGATGTGTAGCTATTTTGTAAGGTACCTGGTGTAACTATTTGGGTTCCTAATTCATCAATTTACTTATATTTCATAACTGGGCATATTTATGAGTGTGTAATACCCATATGCTTGATTTAGTTATATCATTACGCCGTCTTAGTAGCTGGTACACCAAATTTCATTTCTTATCTGGTTCATAGACGTCGCTTACCTTAAGTTGAAAATTGGGATTAATTCTTTATTATTCCATGGTTGATTGATAAAAAATAACCTTGTTGCGCTAAAATGATAATAGAGGCAATTATTGGGCATTTAATGACAGGCAATTATTTAAGGTTACATGTTAAATTTTCTTCAATCGCAGCTATTACTTGATGTATTCGGAAAGTTTGCAACAGATTTGTTATAGTCTTTTTTGCCCTATTGTCGTTTTGCTCCCTTAATGTTTTTGCCCTAGATTGAATTTTGACCTGGATTAGTATATTCCTAAAGTCTTTCTGTTTTGGACATGGTTTCTATGTTAGGCATACTTTACACATTTCTGTTCAAATTTACCTGCAATGTTTGGGTTGTGCTCCGTTGGGTCGCGCTAGTTGGGAGGCATAGAATGACTTGCTTACGTAGAAGGTTCACGATGAGTCCTGTTATTAATAAGAGTAAATGACGTTCAGTTTTCCTAGAGTTACGGGCGATGTTATAGCTTCATGCCTATGCGATTATTACTTAAATATGTTCATGTGCCTAGCTGTCTTAGCGTCTTAGCGTGTCAATTCAGATATTTGGGGTGGGGCACCTTAGTCCTACGGGCTGATAGCGGTATATGAATCTATTAAGGAGCAAACAAAATTATCGCGAGTACAAGCTTTAGTGCTTGATAGCATTAGTATCTCAATTTGCATAGTCTCGCGGTATAGTACCTCTATAGTAAGATTACACTGCCCGCATCCCACTAAAGAGCCTGATGTACCTATTAAGCGATTTTCAAAGTTAAAAACAGGTTTCCGGCGTTCTACACAGGAGACAAATGGGTAAGTTTAAATAAATAACGTCCCTTAGAGTATTCATCATAAGTTGTGGTATTCTTTTACAAGAACGGCTACCTGATCATGCCGCAGACTTGGTTCCTTGCTGTTAGAAGTCGCTATTTGTTGGCGATTCATCCCTGTTTTTTTAAATTGGCAGATAATCATAAATATATTGTAAATTAGCGTCCTTAGGAGCCATGAATCGTTACATACGCCCGAAAAGGATTAGCATTTACCTGATAGTATTGCCGTGTCTAGGCGGGTATAAAGCCTGCCCGATGCCGCGTTTTATAAGAACGGGCTTAGTTTGCTGATGGTGCTGTAGGGTAAAGGCGAAGTTATATCTAGGGGTAGGAAAAGAAAATATCAGAAGCGCGTAGGTAGTTCATGGTTTAAAGCACTTTCGCGGTTTTTAATCTTAATGCGGCTATCGCTTTTTCTTCTCTTTCGCGCTTACCGTCTCAAACTCCTGAGAGCTGGCGTTTCCTGGCGGGTAGCTTGTTTGAATCAGAAAAGAGTTTGTAAGCTCGTATCTGATTCGTTTTTATATCCGCTCACCTCAGTGCAATACCAATGAGGTGACACCCTCTTTTAAAGGGGAATGCCTATGTGGATGTTACATTGCATTCGTAGACATATATTTATATTCCTTGTTAGTATATATGAGAAAGCGATGCGACAGGTGTATATCAGCACAAGGGTGATTTGGGTTAGCAAGGCTTAAGATGAAAGGTGAAATCTGTGTACTGGGTTGAATGTAAGACATTGTTCTGCATTCTGCCCATCAACTGTGTTTTTTGCAATTTTCACCCTGAGTGGGCTGGGTATGCTCAGACATGAGTCCCAGGCTCTCCACATCACTGGAGTGTTGTGTGGGTTCGGGCCACCTTACACATGTCTGTCATTTAGTATGGCCGTTCTGAGCAGGACGCCATCTTATTCTTTAGCTTGCCATTCTGCGCACGGCACTGTGATAAATATGTTTACGCAAGGCTTGCTGAGTGTCTGGTAGTATGAACGAGTTTTTGTGGAAAAGGTCTGGATGCACACATGATATCTCTGGGCTGCACAGACAGTGCGGAATGCCAAGGTCAGCATGGCGTGGGCCTGTTTTCGTCGAGCAAGTGAAACTCTAATTAGACACAATAATGTCTGTCCAGGTGCAGAGCAAGGGTGAAACTCGAGAAACTGAAATGTTTATATTAACACACAGAGTGTCTTGCTTGCACTTTAACGAGAATCGAAGAGCGAAGCACTACTGATCTGATTTATTCATATCGAGAAGTGAGTTAACTATGGGGCTCACCCGGATGCTCACGAGACCTTCATTCATAATCGTAATGTTAGTATAAGGGGAGGTAGTGAAAACTAGGCATTGCAATTTTAACGTGTTTTCGCATAAACCATCGTAATATGGTTCCTCTATTCTTACTGTATGGAATTGTAACCCTGCTATTTGCAATACTTCTAGTAATGTGTCTGCTAATCTTGTTTAAGATCGTATACATGAGAACACGCTAGAATTAAATATTTTTAAACTACTGTGTGTCTTTATTTAATTTCGTGACAAGTCATTGTGAGTGTGACCAAAGGGTGTGTGCACGTCCCACGAGAAGCTATGAGCCACATGTTCAGGATTACCGAACCATAAGTACTTTTAAATCTAGTGTAAAAGTCCTATGGGGTACTGATGCTAGCCGGTAGGGTTATACTGGGTACAAAGGTACGCAGTGCTCTGTGCACCGTTCTGTATATGAGCAGAAATCCATGCAACATGGCGCTACCAACTTTGGAGGTGGCCTTTAAGTGGCACACCTGAGTAGTACTTGCCTTGACTTGTCACACCTTCACTTGTGTTTCCGGAAGACATTTAGTGAAGTCTTAATCCTACCTGTTCTCGGATAGGTCCTCTTCGAGCTCGAAACTTTAAATGGTTTACCTTTGAAATACAACCCAGTTGTGCGTTATTGATTGTCGTTGTTGCTTTATTTTTCTACTGTACTGCTGTAAATATGGCGGCAGTTGTGATTCCGCAGCATAGCCGTACGGCGCTGCGGGATCATCTGCGTGATTTTCTTGTGAGCCTAGAGGGTCAGACAGTAATTTTTGTCGTTTCGGCTAACGCATATTATCCGTTTGAGTTGTTGTACTCCTGGGTCACGTTTCCGGCAGTCAATGCGAATTCGGGTTGTTATCACTCGTATATGCCGGCTGCTGTGCCTAATGTCTACACGCCATATGCAACTGTAGAGATACCTTTAGATGTTTGGCAACACACCGTTTGGTTTAACGGCGCCCTTCCCCATGACGTCACTACCGTGAGGTTAGGCCCGTTATCCCTGCCCGGGGCAACGTGGCCTGTTCTTGCTGCGCACACTTTGCATCCGAATGCGCATAATCTCACGGCAGTGCAATTTCGGCCCCTGGTAACAGCCGCACAAGTGGTGATCAGGAGTCTAGTTCATTATGTTACACGCAATCTACCGGCCGGAGGGCCTGGAGGCGTGCCGCATCCAGCTGGCGGTGGTGGGCTGAAACTCAGTCCCGTCACGGTTAATGCGATTATGGGCAAGCAACCCCAAGATCGGGATGAATTCCCTTTCTGGCTTGCCAACAAATTTGACCAGCTGGAAGCGGTGTTTCCTAATACAAATCCTGGTGAAAAACATAGGATTTTGACGCTGAGTTTGCAGAAAGATTTAGTTCCCAATGTGACTGAATGTACAACATGGGGGGTTGTCTTTGCCGCAGTTTATATGCGTTGCTACGGCACTCTGTCTATGACTGTTATGCCTGATGTTATCAAGCGGGTTCAGGATGAACACAGTCCGGAGGCGGCAGTGGAATTGGGGATGCGTCTGATAGGGTCTTTTTTTCCATGGTGCGCGATCTTATCTTTGCTAATGTTAAGGGAGACGCGGTAAGTTTCCAGGTGACCAATGCCCTGAGGGACGTCCCTGAGCCCGACAAACCCCGTGAGTTCGTTAGGATTATTGTGGCTGCGTATAAGACTGTGGGCGGCAATAGTTTGGGTCTAAAAGCTTACGCTAAAAAGAAGGAGCAAACTCAGCAACAGTCTTCTGATAAAGTTGACGCCCCTAAAGTTCCGAAACAGAATTGGAATAAGAATAAAAAGCAAAATAAACAGCCACAGCAACAGGAGTTGCTTGCTGTTTCCCCTGCGCCTGCCCTGGCTGAACGCCCTTATGACTTGCGCGATCGAGTGACTATTAAGACACCTGACAGATTTCAGGTTTCTGATCAACGTTCTCCTCGTTCTTTACAGGACACCTCAGCGGGTTCCGCTGGAGGTGGAGGAGGCGGCAGCAGTGGTCGTGGGCAACAGCAGACCAGAGAGCAACCTCGTAAGGGGGACCCTCAAGGGAAACAGGAGGACACACCGCGTCCGAGACCCCAATTTCAGAAGAAAAAAGTGGCAGCGGTGGGGGTGAGATATGCCGCAGATAGTGAGGACACAGCTGAGGAATCAGACGTGGGCGCTGACGCTGCTGGACAGCACGGCGGAAATTACCATAATGCACGAAGCGCTGAGACCGCTACTGAAGGCGAAAGCGACTGACACTTTTGTGGTAGTCTAGACTGCTGACGCTAAGGCTGCTCCCCCAGATAGGGTTTTTAGAGTTAAATTGTTAGTCGAAGGTGACATAGAACGTGAAATTAATGCGGTGTTCTGGGTTAATATGTCTGATTCTTATGACATTTTGCTAGCGGAGGCTGATTGGCCGCCTCCGTTTGTGTTGGATGCTCCGAGGGGGGAGAAGGTGATTCTCCCCGCTTTCGCGCATACAGTGCCGAAGGAGAAGGCCCTGCAATTGGCTGGTGAATGGGCTAAGGCACTGGCGCCGGCGCTGTATCGCACTCATTGTGGTTGGGATAAACTTTCCCCGAATCATGAGATTCCTTTGCATACAGTTCCGCAACTGCAACCCCAGTACCCCATGCGTCGCGAGGCAAAACCCGCAGTCGCAAACATAATTGATCAATTGGAATATCAAGGTGTTATTGAACCTTCTGAATCCTTGATGAATAACCCTCTTTTTACTGTGACCAAACCTGACGGGTCTTACCATCTCGTATTGGATTACCGCCACCTTAACTCTCATTGTCGGACGTGTGCGGTGCAGAATACTCACAGTTCTGCGTTAATGGATAGTCTCGTTAGAAAAAGATTTAAAACGACTCTTGACATTTCAAATGGATTTTTTGCCCATAACATTCACCCACTTAGTAGTGAATGTACCGCGTTTACAAGCGGCAGTAAACACTGGCAATTTAAAAGATTATGTATGGGTTATAAGAATAGCCCTGGTGTTTTTACCGCAGACATAGTATCATTACTTGAAATGATTGACTCAGATGCTTGCTCGTACGTGGATGACATTTATCTCACTGACGACGAATTATGGCCGCATCTGTGTCGTGTGGACCGCATCATCTGTCATTTGGCGGATGTGGGCTACAAGTTTAATTTTCGTAAATCACACATTGCTGAATTCACCGTGTTGTTTTTGGGCTACGAGCTCAATAACGTGGGTCGGGGTTTGGCTCCACATTTCTTAGAGAAATGTGCACAATTGCAGGCCCCGACGATTACAAGCTTTGTTGGGATTTTTGAATTTCGGGAGATCTTACATTCCGAATTATGCACAAAGAATAAAACCTCTTTATGATCTAATTCAACCTCTATTTAACACATCGTGTTGGTTGCCTGAACATTCGTCCATCTTGCATACCCTGCAAGCGGACTTACTTGAAGCTAAATTCTTGTCTACACGTGATGTCCAAAAGAACTTGGTCGTGAGAATCATGCCTGGTTCTGTTGGGTTCACGTACCTAATGTTTAACGAGGGTGACACAGTCCCGATCGCTTACAAGTGACACCTGTACACGTCGGCTGAACTGCGTTTTTCCACTGTGGAGAGATTTTTGACTGCAGTGCAAATGGCGATTCTGAAAGAACGCGCACTGTCACAGGGAAAAAGCATGTTAGTGGTGACACCGTATCCTGCTTTGGAGGCAAAGACCCGTGCCAGTGCACCTAATGCCACAGCTTTGCACCCGCGATGGATACAATGGGCACATCCCTGACTTCACAGTATGTGACTTTTGTCTTTGACCCCTCTGCGAACACAGGAGTTCTTGCAGTATGAATTTGTTTATCCTGCTCCCCTGTGTATGCGCCCGTTGGAGGAGTTCCGTTGTATCATATACACCGATGGGAGTGCTCAAGCTGCGACAGGTTCAACTCATGCGTACGTTTCCGCCTGTGCGATTGTAGTCGGAACAATGGAGAACGGAGAGTTCAAATCTGATGTCGTTCAATCTATGACATTGGGTGACTGCACAGCACAGCTAGCAGAGCTTCGTGCTCTGATACTAGCGCTGGAGTACGCTGACCCTGGTGTGCCTACGCTTGTCGTAAGTGATTCTTTCTACTGTGTGCAATCTTACAATGACAATCTTCACTTTTGGAAGCAGAATGATTTCCGTGATTCCAAGGGACGCACAATAAAACATAAGATGATCTGGGTTCGAGTGGCGGAGCTTAAAGATAAGCTGCCACTTGTTTATCTACTTCACACTCTTGGCCATCAGCGCGTAGGTATACACGCTGTCGGTAATAGCCTTGCTGATGACGCAGCAAAGGCTGAGGTCGAAACTTTGGCAGTTGCAGCGGTAACAGGTTCCAGAACTAAGATTGATGATAATATCCTGGCAGCTATTGCTGCTATTGAGAAGGGAAGTAAAGGCCCACAGGGGTTTCCGTCGAAGTACTCTTATCACCTAAACTCTGAAAAACAAGCTTATGTTAAAATTCCTGGTGTTGGAGAAAGATTAATTCCCAACATGGACCGCAGAGAAGCTTTAATCACTGCGGCGCACGCTGGAATGGCGTCAGCCCATGCGGGGGTTTCAGCTACAGTTTCCCTGTTACAACAACGTTTCTGGTGGCGTGGCCTGTACAAACAGACCCGTGCGTTTGTTTCCCAATGTGGGATATGTAAACAGATCAAGTGTTCAACGACAGCATGTCCGCCCCAGACTCAGCTACACATCTCGAATAGACCTTTCGGTTGTGTTTATTTGGATCACTGCTGTCCTTTTACGTCCGATACTGCTTTAAAATACATTTTGGTTGCAGTGGACTCATGCACGCGTTTTGTGTGGCTTTGGGCTCAAAGGAGCATCGATGCCAGAACGGTCATAAGAGACTTGCGTATCTTTGTGGGTATTTTTGCAGTTGCTACCTTTCATTCAGATCAGGGTCCAGCGTTTGCCTCTAAGGCCGACAAGGACACAATGGTTGTGTGGGAAGTGGGGTTGGGATAATGAGAGTCTCCGCGAATTGGAGTCTATGTATAACCGTTTTTATTCGGTTTGACAGTACCGGTGCAGTCTCAGGGGGTTAAACAACACAATGTCCAGTAGGGCATACAACACGAGCTTGCACTCTCTCCGTTGGTGAACTTCGTTTCCCGTCTTGACTTTACCAGGGATGGTCGCTGGTCCGGAGGTAAGCTCTGGAAAAAGGAAAAGAGACAGCCACGTTAGGGGCTGGGGTCGCTATGTATAACGAGTGAGAGGAGGGTAGGGTAGTGAGGGATCACCAGGATGCTACCACCATCTTTAGCAGTCTGTAAGTGTAGGCGGACGGCAGACGGCAGGGTACGGCGATAGTGACCACCCTCAGGCTACCCCGTCCCACCCCGTGATTTAAACAATCCCTGGAAACGCCCTCGTACCTTGTGGAGCCACACTTCTCCCCTGGAAGTGTGGCAGGGCGGCTCGTGGTAATGTTGGCCTCCTGGCTTGTCGAGTCTCTGCTCCCGGGGTCCCAGAAGCGGTTCCGCGGCACTTTCTCCTTCTTCGTCCTTGGCGTTCTCCTCGTGCGTCGGCTGGCGTCCAAGAGGTTCCGCGCCGACAATCCAAGACGGGGCTTCCTTAAACGCCCCCAGCTCGTCCGATTGGATAGTTGCAGATGACGTCCGTTCACCTGATTGGTCGACTGCTGGAGATGCCGGAGAACACACCCCCAGCGTCACAGAAGGTAGATGCAGTGACGGATGCAGTGAAGGCAGAGCCGGAGAAACCCAGGAAACGTCCAAAGGATCCTCCGGACGGGGTGGAAAGGAAGAAACGTTAGCAGGTACACCCCGTCCGTCCGAGTCAGGGAGCTCATCCAAGTCAGGGAGCTCGACTTCGTGACACATCCCACCCCCAGGATTGACCCGATCGGGGGAAATCGGATAACGGGACAGAAAGTCAACATTCCCTTGCAAAGAACCCTTTCGGTGACGGACCTCAATCTGGAAAGGCTGCAGGGCCAAGAACCAACGCAGGATGCGATCATTGTTCCCTCTGTTACGTTGGAGCCAGGTCAAGGGAGCATGATCCGTATACAACACAAAAGGCCTCCCTTCGAGATAGTATCTCAACTTTTCCACTCCCCAACGGACAGCCAGGCATTCCTTTTCAATCGTAGAATACTCCTGCTACCTAGGAAACAGCTTGCGGCTGATAAAGAGTACAGGTCTTTCAGCCCCTTCGTCATCCTCCTGGGAAAGAACCGCTCCAATACCAACCCCAGATGCGTCCGCTGGAGAATGAACGGTTTGAGGAAATCAGGGGAAATGAGAACAGAGGAAGAAGTCAGAGCGTCCTTCAAAGCCTGGAAGGCCGAAGTGTGTACAACAGAGGGAGTGGGAAGTGAAGCAGACTTAACGTTTTTTCCGAGGAGGTCAGTGAGAGGACCGGCCAGACTAGCAAACTGAGCAATGAACCTACGGTAATAACCCACCAACCCCAAGAAGGCCCGGAGTTCTTTTTTTGTAGAGGGGTAGGGTAACACTTTGATGGCTTCTAGTTTTTCGGTCTGGGGTTTAATCTGACCATCCCCTAGAAGGTACCCGAGATACTTGACCTGTTGAAAAGCAAATCGGGATTTTTTTGCATTAATGTGTAGATTGGCATTCTTTAGACTAGACAGTATATTCCCAAGGTGCATCAAATGGTCATCCCATGTCTTGCTAAACACTACAATGTTGTCTAGATAATCCGACGCATAGTGCAAGTGAGGTGCCAGTAGTGTATCCATGACCCTCTGAAATGTTGCTGGCGCCCCATGCAACCCAAAGGGAAGTACCATACAGTGGTAATGACCAGAAGGGGTGGAGAAGGCCGCCTTTTCCATGTCTTTAGGTGCAAGGGGTATCTGCCAATATCCCTTGGTGAGGTCTATGGTGGTGATGTACCGAGCCTCACCAAGGCGTTCCAGTAGTTCATCGACCCTAGGTAAGGGGTATGCGTCTTGTTTAGACACCCGATTAACGGCCCTGAAGTCTATACAAAAGCGGATACTACCATCAGGCTTCGGTACCAACACCACCGGTGAACACCAGTTACTGTGGGAAGGAACTATGATCCCGGATTTTAACATACTGTCTACCTCGGCCTGGAATGCCAAACGTCTTGCCTCTGGGATTCGGTAGGGCTTTTGCTTTACAACGGTATTGGGGAGAGTAGGAATACTGTGTTCTGCCAAGTGTGTACGGCGCGGTTGATCCGAGAAGACTTCTGTATGAGACAAAAGTAGGTCTTTAACTTCTTTTTGTTGTGTAGCAGACAGATCAGGATTGATAGGAGCAGCACTGACTGTATGGTTTGTATCCGATACAGGAGACACTACATTGACTGTCTGGGGGGGTTTCCCTAACCATTTTTTAAGTATGTTGACATGATACATTTGGGTTTTGCCTCTTCCTAACTGTACCAAGTAGGTAGTGCGTCCTATTTTCCTCAAAATTTTGAAGGGTCCCTGCCACTCCTTCCTCATTTTATGTGTAGAGGAGGGTAATAAAATCAGAACCCAATCGCCTACATCCAATACCCTCCACTTCGAACCACGATCATAAAGGGTTTTCTGTTTGGTTTTTGGCTACGGCTAAATGCTCATGGGCCAGCGTTCTGAGTTTGTGTAACCTGGTCTGTAGCTGCAGAGTATAATCCAATAGGGCCTCAGCTTCCTGTGCTCCCTCAGTCTCCCAACTATCTTTAGTTATTTCAAGAAGTGTTCTAGGGGGTCTCCTAAACAACAATTCAAATGGAGAGGTCCCTAGACTAGACTGTTTCTGACTACGGAGTACAAAGAGGGCCAGAGGTAGTAACTGGTCCCAGTTCTTCCCATCACCAGACAACAATTTCTTTAACGTTAGCTTAAGGGAGCCGTTGTATCGCTCAACCAAGCTGTCTGTTTGGGGGTGATATACAGATGTCTTAATGTGTTTGATGTTTAATTGTACGCACACTTGTTGCATCAAACGGGAAACAAACGGGGTGCCCTGATCGGTAACATTCTCCCTTGGAAAACCCATACGAGAGAAAACCTCCACTAACCTCTGGGCTATCGCTGCTGAAGTAGCTGCCTTAAGAGGAAAATCCTCAGGATATCTCCTGGCATAATCAACCAACACAAGGGCGTACTGGTGTCCTTGTGAGGATTTCGGCAAAGGGCCGATTAAGTCCATGCCTATACGATCAAATGGGACCCCTATAATAGGCATGGGTACCAAAGGGACAGGAGGAGGAGTGTAGGGCTTCCGTTTCTGGCATATTCTACACTCCTGACAATATTTTTGGACTTGGGCGTAAATTCCTGGCCAAAAGAAATGTCGCAGTATGGACTGTCCCGTTTTTCCACGCCAGAGTGACCAGCTAACAGATGAGCATGTTCAAAAAACAATATCTGATCACGAAAATCATTCGGGACTAGCAGTTGGGGCTCAGCGTCAGCTTTGGCGAGTCTATAAAGTAGGCCATTCTTCTCAATAAAAGTGGGATAACTTCTGGTGGACGGATCTTATCCGTTTCGTGCAACCTGCCATGCATTGGTGAGACTTGCATCGTTCAATTGGGCAGTCCTGAAATGAGTGTCCCTGGCCCAGGGTTCTGCTGCTAACAAGGTGTCACGGGGAAGGGACAAGTGGTGGAGAGTTTCTAACAACAGAGTGTTAAAGGAAGGGTTATCTGTCCCTATGATTATGGGTTCTGGTAGACCAGCCATAACCCCTACGACAACTTCCATGCTTTTCCCTTAGGGTGTATACAACGTGACTTTGGCTATAGGATACTCCTTAACGTCCCCATGGACACAACGAATGCTGACCTGTTTCCCCGAAATGAGAGAGCTTTGGTCTACCAGCTCTTCTCTTATAACTGAGTGTTTACAGCCAGAATCCAACAATGCTCTTATACTGGTACCGTTCAGAGAAACCCGTACATAGAAAGTGGTTCCCGTTTCTTGAGCATACAGGATGGACATGGGGGCATAGCTCACGTCCATGGGTTCGTCTTCTCTTTCTTTCTTTTTCCTACAGAATCGAGCAATATGACCCCACTCTCCGCAGTCATAACATTGGGGTCCTGAGTTTGGCAGTTCAGGTCGTTGTAACCGTACCCTGGGTGGTTCCGGTATTGGTTTTTGGAACTTTTTTTCAGGTTTGACAGGTGGCAATATTTTAGTGGGTTTCTCAGGTTCCCTCATGTAGGGCTTACCCTGAGCCCGGGCGTAACAAGTCGCCATTTCTATGGCATGCTCCAACGTTAAACCCGCATGTTGTTTAAGCCACCTCTGAGTGCTATAGGGAAGGGCCTCGATGAACTGTTCAAGATACACTTTGTTCATAATGGCATCGATGTTACCTTCATGGGGCTTTAGCCATAAGTCAGCAGACTCCTTTAACTTGAAAAACAAAGTCTTGGGTAAATCCCCGGGAGACCCTTTTTCTTGACGAAACCGTAGTCGATGTGTTTCCTCGTCTACCCCCAACCTATCGAGGATGTACTGTTTCACTACCGCATAAGCAGTGGTTCCATCCCGGTTCACTGTCTGATACGCGGCCTGGGCCTCACCAACCAACAAAGGCGCCAAATAGAAGGGCCACCTATCCCCAGGCCAAGAACTGGCTCTTGCAGCTCTCTCAAAGTTCAAAAAGAAAGCAAGGGGTTCTTCCCCTGGACTAAATTTCTGTAGAGGAACAACTGTGCCTGGGGGTGGGGCTGTAGCCCTTCCTTGACCTAACACGGTCATTAGTTGTGTTTGTCCCTCTGCCAATTTTAGTATGTTATCTGACTGGCTCTGGATGGCTTGGGAAAACGCAGTCCGGTCTGCTTCCATTTGGGTTAATATATTTTCCATTCTGTATCGGATGGCGTGGTTCCCTGAAGAGTCCGAGTCACGGCACCACTTGTGGGAAGTGGGGTTGGGATAATGAGAGTCGCCACGAATTGGAGTCTATGTATAACCGTTTTTATTCGGTTTGACAGTACTGGTGTAGTCTCAGGGGGTTAAACAACACAATGTCCAGTAGGGCATACAACACGAGCTTGGACTCTCTCCGTTGGTGAACTTCTGGGGTCTTCGTTTCCCGTCTTGACTTTACCAGGGATGGTCGCTGGTCCGGAGGTAAGCTCGGAAAAAAGAAAAGAGACAGCCACGTTAGGGACTGGGGTCGCTATGTATAACGAGTGAGAGGAGGGTAGGGTAGTGAGGGATCACCAGGATGCTACCACCATCTATAGCAGTCTGTAAGTGTAGGCGGACGGCGGACGGCAGGGTACGGCGATAGTGACCACCCTCAGGCTACCCCGTCCCACCCCGTGATTTAAACAATCCCTGGAAACGCCCTCGTACTTTGTGGAGCCACACTTCTTCCCTGGAAGTGTGGCAGGGCGGCTCGTGGTAACGTTGGCCTCCTGGCTTGTCGAGTCCCAGAAGCGGTTCCGCGGCACTTCCTCCTTCTTCGTCCTTGGCGTTCTCCTCGTGCGTCGGCTGGCGTCCAAGAGGTTCCGCGCCGACAATCCAAGACGGGGCTTCCTTAAACGCCCCCAGCTCGTCCGATTGGATAGTTGCAGATGACGTCTGTTCACCTGATTGGTCGACTGCTGGAGATGCCGGAGAACACACCCCCAGCGTCACAGAAGGGAGATGCAGTGAAGGCAGAGCCGGAGAAACCCAGGAAACGTCCAAAGGATACTGTGGACGGGGTGGATAGGAAGAAACGTTAGCAGGTACACCCCGTCCGTCCGAGTCAGGGAGCTCATCCAAGTCAGGGAGCTCGACTTCGTGACAGGTTGCTATGGGGGTGCAGGTCAAATTTTCTTCTCCGTACAAACCTGAGGGAAATAGTGTCGTTGAAAGAATGAACCGTGATTTAAAGCAGTCTTTGACAGCGAAGGTTATTAGTGCCAGTAGAGACTGGCTTTCACAATTAGGTGATGTACAGCGTGCATTAAATAATCTCCCTCGAAGGTCTCTGGGTGGGAGAACCCCATATGAAATGCTCTTTGGCATCAAGATGTATGTTCCGGATCTAGACTGGCTGGCAGCCAAGCCGGACCCGGCGCCATTTGACGCAGATGAACATTGTTATATATTAAAGAGCCTTCAAAAGACCATGAGGAGAGCGGTCTCAGTCCCATGTTTTGGTCTGAAGCCCGTCTGTGTGGGGTCTAGCAGGTGAAAACTCTCCCAAAAATTCACTAGGTGATGGTTTACATGAGTCTCTAAGATTTTGCTCACCCAGGGTAGTAGGGAGATGGGACGATAATTGGCCAGGTCAGTAGGGTCTAGAGTAGGTTTTTTTAGTAGAGCTCTGACCATGGCCTGTTTCCAGACGGCCGGGACCATGCCAGAGATGATTGAAGCATTTAGTACCTCCCTAATTATAGGTAGGGTAACCTGGGAGGCGGCCAGAATTATATCTGGGGGGGCTGGGTCATCCGGAGACCCGGATTTGACTCTCTTTGCTAAGGATTCAAGAGTTGTGAGGTCCAGTAGGGGGAAGTGAGTCAAAGTGGATTGGGGATGGTAAGGTACTGTGGATTTATCGGGATGGGTCGGAAAGGTACTGTTTTTGATAAGGGAGGGAAAGGCTGAGTAGATGGTATTTACTTTTTGGTAAAAGAATTCAGCAACGTTGTTGCAGTGGGTGGTGGACTTATCGACCTGCACGGCGGGGGGAGGCTTCGTTAACTGTTTTATAATGTGAAAAATCTCCTTTGGTTTCGATTTGGCCATCACTATACTATTGGAGAAATATGTGGCCTGGGTTCTTTTTACTTGCATTTTGTATTCGCTGAGGGATTCGCGGTAGTGAGATTTATTGTGCGCCGCGTAGTCCAAGCGCCAATGTCTTTCCAGTCTTCTACGTAGACGTTTCTTGTCCCTAAGAGAGTCCGTATACCAAGGGGCCGTTTTTTGTGAACGTTTCAGTGTGATCTTCCTTATAGGGAGTGTGGTATCTAGGGTTTGCGTGATCCAGTTGACGTAGGCCTGGTTGGCTAGGCCAGGATCCTCGTGATCACAGGGTAGGGTACTAAAAAGTTCGGTAGCCCAGTTATCCACTGCAAGGCGGGACCAAGCTCGCATGACCTTGATAGTGGGTACAGTCAATGGAGGTTTGACCGTGGTCCAGCTAAATGGAACCAGGAAGTGGTCAGTCCATGGCAAAGGAATAGATGGGCCAGCTTGGAGATCAGAGCAGTTGCTGAAAATAGGGTCCAGCAGGTGACCCTTTACGTGGGTGGAGGTGGTAACACGCTGAGTAAGTTGCAGGGCTGCTAGATCATCTGCTAAGGTAACAGCTATGTGATCCAGTGAAGAGTCAAAATGCAAATTGAGATCTCCAAGCAGAGTGAGGTTGGACGTGGTGTTGATTTGTTCGGCCATATTTAATGGTAGATTACCGTGGAACTGCTTTGAGGGGCCTGGGGGGCGGTAGACAAGAGTGCATGAGAAGCAACTGTTGGATGAGAGTTTGATACTAAAAGCAAGACTCTCACAGTCCGGGATGTTTTCCGGGATAACTCTACAGTGATATTGTTCCTTGTAGATAATTGCCAGACCTCCTCCTCTCCCTTTGGGTCGGTCAAGCCGACTGATTTGGAAGCCTAACGGGAGAGTGTCTACAACCGCAGGGTCGGGCTCAGAAGTCAGCCAAGTTTCCGTCAAAAACAGAATATCTAGATTGTGTTCCTCTATTAAAAGTGCCATTTCGGCGCTGTGTTTCGGCAGGGAGCTGCAGTTCAGAAGGAACATGCGGTAGTCATGAGTAAGTTTCCGGCTAGGTTTAATGTTAAGGGGGATATGGCATGTAGGACATACAAGTGGCAGGGCGTTGGCGTGATAGATATGCCGAGAACAGATATTGGCAACGGGCCTAAGGCTGTAGAGAAATTCAGCACTATAATATCTGTGCTCTGACGCTTGCAATGTAGGGGGGGTGGCCCTGGCCCCGGATTCAGCGCAGACGAGCTTGCCTTATGCGCGCCTTCGGCGCGCAATCGTCGCGCCCGCTGCGCTCGTCCGCTGCGCTTCCTAAACATGCACATCTTTATTGATAGGGAGTGCAGTGGGGGGCGTGGCCTCGTAGTGGGCGTGTCCTACTCCGTGTGAGGAGAATGGCGTTTATCAAAAGCGGCGATTTTCGCCCTTCCCAACGCTCGTTTCAGCGTGAGAACAAGTGCCTGCACACAGCAGTCTTGTGGCAGGTAAGGGGTGAGTGAATGTTAAAATTAGCAATATACAAATTTAAAAAAAACAAGTCAGCAGTTACTCAAACAACACTCCCGGCTGTGCCTCAGGAGGAGATAGCTTCACCAGCGCCCTCGCGATTCAGCGCGCTTTAAGTAATGTTTGTACAGCGGGGGGGGGCGTGGCCTCGTAGTGGGCGTGTCCTACTCCGTGTGAGGAGAATGGCGTTTATCAAAAGCGGCGATTTTCACCCTTCCCAACGCTCGTTTCAGCGTGAGAACAAGTGCCTGCACACAGCAGTCGTGTCACAGGTAAGGGGTGAGTGAATGTTAAAATTAGCAATATACAAATTTAAAAAAACAAGTCAGCAGTTACTCAAACAACACTCCCGGCTGTGCCTCAGGAGGAAATAGCTTCATCAGCACCCTCGCGATTCAGCGCGCTTTAAGTAATGTTTGTACAGGGGGGGCGTGGCCTCGTAGTGGGCGTGTCCTACTCCGTGTGAGGAGAATGGCGTTTATCAAAAGCGACGATTTTCGCCCTTCCTAACGTTCGTTTCAGCGTGAGAACAAGTGCCTGCACACAGCAGTCTTGTGGCAGGTAAGGGGTGAGTGAATATTAAAATTAGCAATATACAAATTTTAAAAAAACAAGTCAGCAGTTACTCAAACAACACTCCCGGCTGTGCCTCAGGAGGAGATAGCTTCGTCAGCGCTCTCGCGATTCAGCGCGCTTTAAGTAATGTTTGTACAGGAGGGGGCGTGGCCTCGTAGTGGGCGTGTCCTACTCCGTGTGAAGAGAATGGCGTTTATCAAAAGCGGCGATTTTCGCCCTTCCCAACGCTCGTTTTAGCGTGAGAACAAGTGCCTGCACACAGCAGTCGTGTGACAGGTAAGGGGTGAGTGAATATTAAAATTAGCAATATACAAATTTAAAAAAACAAGTCAGCAGTTACTCAAACAACACTCCCGGCTGTGCCCCAGGAGGAAATAGCTTCATAGCATGACACCTGCAGTTTCATGTCCAGCAATGGTACGGAGATCTGTTCACATACATGAGCCAGAGATACAGCCTAAAATTGCAATTGAATTAAGCCCAGTAACGGATCCTTTAACAGCTATTGTACCGTTTAATGATACAGAGTACACATACCCGGATGACCTGTCTATGCCCGATTTGACCACCCGTTTGGCTACAGAATCCAGATTTTCATTTGACTCTGCTTCGAGTAAAGTAATTGCCCCATCCAAGTTTTCTATTTTTGTTGCCTGGTTTAAAAAAACATTTTCTAATTCCTCCTTGGACATACATTTGGCTGGTGTTTTTTGGAATTTTTTTGTTTCTATCCATTGGGTTTGTGGTATTTTTCTTCCGCTTCATTGAAGGTGAATATGTGAAAGAACGTGACTCTATTCCTATGATAGATGGAACTCTGGCTCCCCACTCATCCTCACACATCATGAAAAGAGAACTGACTTTGGTTAACATTACAGCTTGGCCAGTCAAGTCAAGTCAAGTCAAGTCATAGAATTTATATAGCGCACTACATACCCAGAGGGTTTCAAGGCGCTTGGGGAGGGGAGGGGGGTTATTCGTCAAATATCCACGTTTTAAGTTGTTTTCTGAACGCTAGGTGATTCTGGGTGAGGCGAAGGTGAGCGGGGAGTGAGTTCCATGTTTTGGCAGCCAGGTATGAGAAAGATCTGCCTCCCATGGTGGTTTTGTTGATGCGAGGGACAGTGGCGAATGCTTGGCTGGAAGATCGAAGTTGGCGGGAGGGGGTGTAGAAGGACAGTCGAGAGATGAGGCAATCTGGTCCGATGTCGTAGAGTGATTTGTGTGCGTGGGTAAGCAGTCGGAAAGTGATCCTCTTATTGACGGGTAGCCAGTGGAGGTCTTTAAGGTGACCAGAGATGTGTTTGTTGCGTGGGATGTCTAATATGAGCCTGGCTGAGGCGTTTTGGATTCGTTGTAGTTTCTTCTGTAGTTTGGCGGTGGTACCTGCGTAGAGGGTGTTTCCGTAGTCCAGTCGGCTCGTGACCAGAGCATGGGTGACTGTTTTCCTTGTTTCGGTGGGGATCCAGCGAAATGTTTTTCTGAGCATGCGAAGGATGTTGAAGCAGGATGAGGATACGGCGCTGACTTGTCTGTTCATTGAAAGTGAAGAGTCCAGGATGACGCCAAGGTTCCGTGCGTGGTCTGTCGGGATGGGTGCTTTTCCGAGGGCTTCCGGCCACCAGGAGTCGTCCCAAGCAGAGGGGGATTTACCTAAGATGAGGACTTCTGTTTTGTCTGAGTTCAGTTTCAGACGGCTTTGTTTCATCCATTCGGCGACTTCTTTCATTCCTTCGTGTAGGTTAGTTTTGGCGGTGCTGGGGTCCTTGGTGAGAGAAAGGATCAGTTGAGTGTCATCCGCGTAAGAGATGATGTTGAGGTTGTGTTGGCGGGCGATGGTCGCGAGGGGGCTCATGTATACGTTGAAGAGGGTGGGGCTGAGTGAGGATCCTTGTGGTACGCCGCAGATGATTTCAGAGGCCTCGGACTTGAATGGTGGGAGGCGGACTCTCTGGGTTCTTCCGGAGAGGAACGAGGTGATCCATTCCAGTGCCTTTCCTTGGATTCCGATGTTTTTGAGGCGCTGTAAAAGGGTGCTGTGGCAGACTGTGTCGAAGGCTGCAGAGAGGTCGAGGAGGATGAGGGCGACTGTGTCTCCATTGTCCAGTAGAGTTCGAATGTCGTCTGTTGCTGCGATGAGGGCGGTCTGAGGTTCCGTGACGATTGTAAGTGGTGTTTTCGACTCGCACGAATATGGTCGAGTCTAGTATCTATGAACCGCAAATGACGAGTTTAGTAAGTATGCGCAGTTTCGCTGTGCTAACTTAAACCGTTCGTTTGTTACGTGGGCTTTTCATCTGTACCCACGGGTTCCATCTTAGATACGGCATCCATTTTGTCTCTTGCCCTCAAGTAGTCAGCGAACGGACGCTGTCCGCTTCGCGACCCTGGGACTCCCAAGATATTTGCGGAAGACACATGTCCTTTGAAAGTGTCTTTATGACGAGGGGGTTGCTACTGTAAGGCAGGTGGCGCCGCTTGAGGCTCATCTTGCCGCACGGACTTATTGTCTCAGCCGTGCATCTCATTAGGCACGTCCCTTTGATGCCTGTATCTCGTGTTTCCCGGCACCTCCCCTTTTACACCCTTTTCGATCTCCCCACTGTCTCCGTCTTCCTCTGCACCTGTCTTCGTTCCTGTTTCGATCCACTTTACTGCTGATTGGAATTTGCTAATGGTGGGAAGATGGGTTTTTACAGTTGGGAACCGCCAAATGTTTCCGCACTTATGTTCCGGACCTTGTATGTTTCAAAGCGACCAAAGCGACCCCTCTGGGAGCTTGATGTGGGAACTGAGTTGTAAACCTTTGTGTTCAATGTTAGCCTATGGGTAAAAACTGTATAAAAGGAGCGATCCACAAAACCAATTTGAAGCAGTCTCCCCAAGTTGCACGTGGTGTGCTTGTCGTGACTTCTGTGTTCCCTGCAGTAAATAAACCTTGACTCTTTGACGCCGAAGGAAGTGTCCCGTGTCTCTGTGACTTGTACGCCGGAGCAGGTTACCCACGAAGGTTTCAGGTGTTGTGCCCTGGCACCGCTGGGTCCAAAAGAACCCAGTCCTTCAGTTGGCGCCCAACGTGGGGCTGCATCAGTGGTACCGGTCCAAGCCCGACGATCGTGAGGAACTTCGTGTGAAATCTCCGAGGGAAGGTGCACCCCGCTTCATCGATCCTGTTGTCGAAATAAGTGGCCCGAAGACTTTTCCCGCGAAGATTCCCGCCTCCTAACGGCTGCGACGGACTGCTGCCCTGACTGTAGACCTGTTTTGGCGCCTGGCGTAGACCTTGGTATAGCGAGACGATAGACGGGCCTTCCTGAGGACGCCATTGATCTTTGAGTTAAGTATTTGTGGGTCGCTCCCAGAATCCTTGGTTGTAGACACTTTAGCGAGTGTCTTTGTTGTAAACACTAGTGGTTTGTTGTTGTTGTACACGCTGTGTGAGTGTTTTTGTCGGTGACACTTTGCTAGCGTAACTTTGTTGTTGTATTTGTTTGACGACTGCAGCCGCCAAAGACCGAGGGTTTTGTTCTTGCTGGGACTTGGTAAATCCCGTAACCCTTGAAGTTTGTGAAACTCGGCTAGCGTGCAAGATGCCTGGTCGCAGTACTTTGTTCAGTTGCTTTAGACCTTGTGGTGCGGATCCCCTGCTGGAGGACTCGTGTCCGATACCTCCGGTAGGAACTCCTACTTATGACTTATATAGCAAACATGGGCTAGGCCCGATTGCTTTTAACGATTATTGGATAAAATATACAAAGAAAGACGGCGATCTTCGTTGGCCACCTCACGGTAGCTTCGAAGCGTCGATCTTAGATAATTTGGAAATTAAGTTGTTCGAACGTAAATCTAGGCCGGCCATGTTTGATGCCTTTCGGTTGTGGCGCAAAGAAGCCCGACAGAAAGAGATCAGACAGAATAAACGTAGTGAGCGAGATAATGTTGCTACTATTGTAAAGAAAGCTGAGCAGTTTCAGCGTGATAAGGAGGAGAAGGATAAGGAAGTGTTTGAGAGGCTGCAGCGTATGACCATAGATAAATGCTATCCTGCTTTGCCTACGGAGTCGGATAGGAAGGAAGAGGCAGTTGAGGATCCTTTAATGTCCTATCTTATGAAGTCGCCACCTCCGTACGTACAGGGTACCGCAGTTCCTGTGGTCCCTGCCGTACCTGTTCTCCCACCTGTTATTCCTCCACCTGTTCCTCAACCTGCACCCGCTCTTCCGACTGTTCCTGCTCCTGTGCCTGTGTCTATTCCTACTGCTCCTCCGCTTCCACATACTCCTGCTCACACTACTGCTCCTGTGTTGTTAACACCTGTCGTTGCTAATGTCTCTACTCCTTCTCTTGTTAGTCCTGTGTCTTACTCTTGTCCCTCTACTCGTAATCGTAATTCTCCCATTGCGACAAACTTCTTTCAGTCGCTCGGACCTGTTTTTGGGTCTGCTGGTTCCGATGGTCCTCAGAGACGTAGCCAGCTTCCTGCTAATAGAGAACGCGCTGCACTGTACAATATGGCGATGGGTTGGATGGACAACCCGCAGAGAAATCCACCCCGTGTTGTTCTTGAAACATTTAGTCAATTCAACATACCGACTCAGAGGTATGTGTTTGACGAAATGTGTAAACTCCTACATGATCAGATAGCGGCAGTTGCGCCTGACGAGGTGCTGACCGCCCTGTCTAATCTTCGGCTTCAGTTCGCAACTGGACTGATAGTCGATACTAATGTCCGACGTGCTATCGAGCAGTTGTTGTCTTTCCGTTTAGCTCCTATTCCTCACGCACTGTTTGTAGAGGATCTTGAACGCCAGCAAGCTGAGTCTGGCCAATATCCTATGCGTGAAGTTCCGCCGGTTTGGGTACCTGCTGATAATACCGATGTTAATAACCCAATAGCGGCGCATTTCCAGAGAATATGGATACATCTCCCTTGGAAACGATCGGAAGTGCTTCAGGTGAAACAAACTTTGCCCGACCCTCGCAAAAATCCTGCTGGGTATTATAAGGAATTATCGCAGCTCGTAGATGCTACGGTAATGAATCTTGCCGATATCGACATGTTGTTTGGCAATGTCGTACCGCAACCGGTATGGGCCAAGATCCGTCACCAAGATCACGCAAATGAATTAGGTGGTGATTGGGCTGCCATTACAGCGGCAGACGCTGGACAAGCGGCTGCTACTAAACCCGATCAGTTGATTGAACTTCTTCCCCAGCGAATCATTACGTTAATGAAAACGCTCATGCCAGCTATGAAGGTAAATTGGGATAAGTTGTCAGCCTGTAAGCAAAAGAAAGATGAGAGTGTTTCAGACTTCTTTACGAGGTTTGAGGAAACGTTCGTTGATCATAGTGGACAGGATATGGGTACTGAGGGTGGACAAAGGCTGTTTGTTGATAAATTTGTATCGAACTTATTGCCCGACTTGTGCAATAAATTGAAGAATTCAGAAAGTGCGTGGGCCGTTTCTACCTCAGCCCAGATTCTGGCTACGGCACAATATTACGAAAATAGAGAAAAAGAGGAAACTGACCGCGCTGATAAAAAGACAAAAGAGCTGAAAACTAAAGTGTTGTTACAACAAGCATATCCGCCGCGTTCTAATCAGAATGCGTCTCAACAGAATAGATCACAGTCGCAATCGAATCGATCGCAGTCGCGTAATGATTCCTCTTTCAACAGATCTTCCTTAGGGTACAACCAATGTGCTTATTGTAGACAGGAGGGACACATTAAATTTGATTGTCCTGCTTTAAATGATCGTAACAGTGGTAATTCGTCTAGAGGAGGCCGTGGTGGTTCGCAGAATGCATCACGTGGTAGAGGTCGTGGTGCTCAGAACGACCGCTCTGACAACTCATCAAATTCTAATAATTGTTTCGATCAACGTGGATCATCGCAAGGACGATCTGCGCAGTACAATGTAGACGATTATTACGTCGATCAGGGAACTGACGACAGTAATTACTAGGACAGCCAAAGACAAGGAGAGGGAGTGGTATCAGTTCCGGTCGATCAGAGAGGGCCTTACGTCGCAGTTGCTACATCGGGCGTCGTTGAGCCTTTTCTGTTGGACACTGGTGCAGCGAAAAGTTCTATCATGCATTCGAAACTCCCTGGCGCACCTTTGTCTGGCTTAACAAATGTATCCGTTGGATTCTCTGGCGCCCCCGTTAGCAATTCAGTTTCGCGCCCTTTGCCCCTTAAAATTGGGCCTCGTGAGCTCGAAGTTCCCTTGATTTTGACTACTGGTTGTGGTGAAAATATTTTGGGTCTGGATTTGCTTAAACGTTTGTATGCAACTTTGTATTGTTCTCCTGCGGGTGTAAAGGTTACGTTCGGAGAGAAAGTAGTCTCTCCCATGTATTTGTCCCTCGATAAGCTTCCACCGGAATTGGATTCTCTTCCTGCGTCTTTGTGGGCGACGGGTCCACAAGATGTGGGCCTACTTGATATCTCCCCTTATGTTGTTCAGTTGAAGTCGAATGTGCGATTGCCACGTATTCCCCAGTACCGTATCTCCCTTGATGGCGAACGAGCTTTGTTAGCGATCATCTATGATTTGATCGAGAAAGATGTTATTGAGGAGACTCGGGGAAACGTGTGCAACAGCCCTGTACTGCCCATTCTTAAACGTACTGATCCTACCAAACCGCCTGTTTATCGTTTTGTTATCGATTTACGGGAGGTAAATAAAATTGTGGTTCCTCAATTCCCTGTTGTGCCTGACATCACGGCGCTACTGACTCTGATTCCAGCTACTGCTTCATGGTTTTCGGTGATTGATTTGAAAAATGCGTTTTTCAGCATCCCGATTGCCGAAGAGAGCAGAGACCTTTTCGGTTTCTCTCTTGGTGGACGTAGCTTCCGGTTCAAACGCGCTCCTCAGGGCTACTGTGAAAGTCCATCGATTTACAGTCAAGCTTTGAAGGGTCAACTGGATGCGTTTAGGTTGCCGGTTGGTGCGGCTTTAATCCAATATGTCGACGACTTATTGGTGGCTGCTGATACTCAGGACATTTGCAAACTTGCTACGGTATCGTTGCTGCAACATCTCTGTGAGTTAAATCACAAGGTGTCACCTTCTAAACTCCAATATTGTTGTCAAGAAGTAACCTACCTAGGTCACTTATTGTCAAAGGAGGGAAGGAGATTGACCCCAGAGAGAATTGCAGCGATTGCGCGAATGGCTGTGCCAACAACCCAAAGAGATGTGCGTGCCTTTCTAGGTATCACGTCGTACTGCAGGCAGTGGATTCCTAATTTTTCATTGCTAGCGAAACCATTGGTGGCTCTTACGTGCAAGGATGTTCCAACTCCTTTACCATGGACGGAAGAATGTCAGAAAAGTTTTTCTGAATTACGTGATTCATTGTGTTCGGCTCCTGTGTTAGGTACCCCTGATTACAGCAAGCCGTTCACGTTATATGTTCACGAGAGGGAAGGTTGTGCGTTGAGTGTCTTAACGCAACCTTTTGGTGGTAAGCAACGTCCATGTGCATATTTTTCCTCGACCTTAGACCCAGTAGCTAGAGCATTGCCGAGTTGTTTGAGAGCAACTGCGGCAGCTGCGGTCTCCATCCGACAATCAGCAGGATTGGTCATGGATAATATGCTTACGGTGATGGTTCCGCATGCAGTCGATACTCTTTTGAATCGAACGAAAACTCAGCACTTGACGAGTGCGAGGTTATCTGGGTACGAATTGACGCTCTTGGCAAGCCACATTCAGATAAAACGTTGTAATGTCCTAAATCCGGCAACTTTGTTACCAATTAGTTCAGAGTCAGATGAAGTAGCAGAACATGACTGCTACTTGCGTACAGAAGAGGAAACAAAAGGTCGAGTGGACCTTAAAAACACCCCATTGGAAGACCCTGACGGCACCCTGTATGTGGATGGGTCATGTTTTAAGTTGCCGAATGGTGATGTGACTACTGCTTATGCTGTTGTGACGTTGAATACTGTTGTTGAGACTGCGAGATTGAATCAGAATTCTGCCCAAGCTGCAGAGCTGATTGCTCTTACTAGAGCATGTGTATTAGCAAAAGGTAAACGTGTGAATGTGTACACCGATAGCCAGTATGCTTTCGGTGTAGCGCATAGCTTTGGACGGTTGTGGCGAGAGCGTGGTTTCTTCACGTCGCATGGCACGAAAATACAGCATGGCCAGCTCGTGAACGATCTTTTGGATGCATTGACTTTGCCTGCTCAAGTTGCAATTGTTAAGTGTAGTGCGCATCGCAAGGTGACGGATGATGTTGGTCGTGGTAACGCGTTTGCAGATGAGATTGCTAAGGAGACTGCCCGGAACCTTAGCACTCGAATGTATGTGACGAGTTCGGTTAGGTGGCCTACAGAATCGAGTATGTGTGAGAATACTATAGAGAGCGTGAAAGCAATTCAGAATGAGGCCACCGACACTGAAAAGACGAAATGGAAAGAAAGTACGGGAAGGTTGGATGCGAATGGTTGCTGGATCGATTTGTCGGATCAGAAAAGATGGATGTTGCCGGATGCGTATGTACTAGCCGTTGTGACAATGGCACATGGGTTAGCACATATTAGCGCGAAAGGTATTTGCAAGTTGTTGGCTGACGTGTGGAAGAATGATGGTATTACGAAGTGTGCTGAACGTCTGGTGAAGAATTGTATGGTGTGTATAATGTACAACCCTGGCAAAGGAACCCCAACTCCCCCTGGCAGTTTTGCTCCTCCTTCGTATCCCTTTGAGGTGATTCAATTGGACTTCATCCATATGGAGCGATGCAATAACCTGAAATATGTTTTGGTTGTGGTTTGCGCATTCTCCCGATGGATCGAGGCCTATCCCCTCAAAGATAATACTGCTTTGTCTACTGCGAAAATCCTACTGAAGGAATACTTTCCTCGGTATGGAATGCCTAGAGTCGTGTGGTCAGATAACGGAAGTGAGTTTGTTGGAAGTGTGATGAAGAGTGTGTGTAAGGGCCTTGGAATTAATCAAAAATTCCATAGCGCCAATCATCCCCAGTCAGCTGGATTAGTTGAAGGTTACAATGGTACCCTTAAACTAAAATTAGCGAAGATTCAGGCTACGACTGGACTTTCGTGGCCTGATGCTTTGCCTCTAGCATTACTGTCAACTAGGGCGACTGTACACTCCCGAATAGGGCTTAGTCCCTATGAAATAGTGTTCGGCCGTCCTGCGAATGTGTGGGGGGTTCCTAGGCCAGGTATATTCGTTGATCTTGAGTATCCGATGTTGATTGACTACTTACATGACTTGACTGCTAAACTGAGGTTAATTCATCAACAGGTTTACGACGCCTTGCCGACGCAGACGGAGGGTCCAGGCCATCAGCTCCAGCCCGGTGATTGGGTTGTCACCCGTAATTTTTCGCGCAAGAAGAATCTGGACCCCCGCTTTGTTGGACCTCACCAGGTGCTCCTGGCCACGAGGACTGCCGTTCGTCTTGAGGGACGGAAGAATTGGGTACATGCTACCCATTGTAAGCGAGTCCCTATTCCTTTGCCGGCAGACCCGTGGGTGAGGAAAGGCATTGCGTCAACAGAAGCAGAGACATTGCCGGCGTTTGTACCCTTTAGCGACGCACAGCTTGTTGGTGAACACTCAGCGCAGCAGAAAACCACTGTTGGAACATTGTCAGCAAAAGACTCAAGACCAAATCAACAAACTGATCAGCAGGACGCTGTCTCTTCAACGGATCCTTTATTTGATGAGCAGACACGTCCCGGGAAACATCGATATTCTTTGCGTTCTCATACTAAGGACAAATAAAATTGTTTTCTTGCTTTGCTGAAACTGATAACTGCAATATCCTCGTTTCCCCTGATCAACTTTGAACATTTCGTATGATTGAAAATTGTTTGAACATATATTGAGATTTTTGTATCTTTTTCCTTCCACAGCTGATTTTTTTGTGCTAAATAAAATACATATTGTGTATTGAGGGCCGTAGGGCCGCGCGCGTACTTCCTTCTGGACAGTAGGTCTTGACGCTAGGTTAAAGGCCGTCGGTTCCTAGGAACTCCTGGGGATTGACTATTGCTGCACAGAACGAAGTGCGTCAAGAAACGTTGCGGACGGTCGTAGGGAAATGGCATTTTCGAAGCTGAACGATTTGGAAGGAGCTCAGGCGTATAGAGTTAAACTGCAGAAACTTAGTCGTACTAAATGTTTTGTATTCCAATTGTTTGTACTGTTTTTAACTGCTTCTGCATTCTTGGCGGGTGGGGTGTATTATGCTATGTCTTACTTTTTACTTCCTACCCCTACTCCTACTCCTTACTCTAACGTTACCTTTACTGCTACTACTGCTTCTCCCCATTCTTTTCATATTTTACCGGAACACGAACAGGCTAGACGTGTAGAATTCCGCAACAATTCCTTTATCCAGCTCCTCCATCAGCATCAGTTAGTGGTTAACACTACTAATTGTTGGGTGTGTGGGTTGATGCCACATACTACGGGTAAGGGAATTCCATATCTGGTGTTACCGTATAGTTCCCAAGGGTCAGCTCGAGCATACCAAACAATGCTTCGAAGCGCACTAGGTTTCCACCCCTCTCCAGAACGTTCCCCCAAACCGGGTCCTACCTCGTGGCAGTGGGTGGTATCGATGGCAATACAGGACTTGGAAGATGAGATCTATGATGCTTTTCTCATCCCTAAGGCAGAGGTACAAGCCTATAGGGCACCGAATAGAGGGGAATATAGTACGTTCACTGATGAAAAGCAGCTTAAAAGCTCGCCTCCGATCTGGGTCGTACCCCACACTGGTAATCTTTGTATCGTGGGTCGTGGTTCGCAAGCCTCACTTGGAGTAAGTGCTTGCACTGAAAGTTACGTTCTGCCAATGTCCCCGATCCCTGTGTTTCTGGCTGCCAAGGGTACGTACTTCATCTGTCATGATCGTGCATATACATGGTTGCCCTCAGACTTCATGGGCTCATGTTTTGTTGCAAATCTGTTGCCTCCGACGTTTACTGTAGATGCCGATTACCATAAGACTAGAGTTGTGCGAGGCGTAATTAGCGAAGAGGATACTGCCGGTCAAGAGGCAGGAGACTTTTTCAAGGGTTTCCTCCCGTTTTGGGGACCTATGGTTAATAGTAGGAACCTGAGACATTTGACTCGAGTGGTAGAATCGACAGCTAATGTTACTGCCAGTGCCCTTGGTAATATCACCACAGAACTTCAGGCGGAGAGACTTATGACGTTGCAAAACCGTATGGGTTTAGATGTCGTCTTGGCAGATCGTGGTGGGGTATGTAAAGTGATCCATTCGAGCTGTTGCATTTTTATACCTGATAATGCTCCTACTGTCTATCAAGCCATCTCGAAGTTGCATAAGATCTCCGAATCCATACACGTGGATGTAGGGGATTGGACGCTACTCGGTTGGTTTTGGGGCCTGATGTCGACTTGGGGTTGGAAGATTCTGATGATCATCGGGGTTGTGATAGTGTTCCTGTTCACGTGTTGCCTTTGTGTGCAGTGTGGTCCTGCCTTATGTGGCCTTTGTGCTACAACGTGTATGAGACAACCACCTGTTACCAAGGGGACTCGGTCGGACAGATCTATGCTACAACGACATCTTAATGGTCTGATGAATATCGAATATGATTCCGACTAGTGCTTGCCTACATGAGGGCAAAAGGAGCGTCTGAGGTTCCGTGACGATTGTAAGTGGTGTTTTCGACTCGCACGAATATGGTCGAGTCTAGTATCTATGAACCGCAAATGACGAGTTTAGTAAGTATGCGCAGTTTCGCTGTGCTAACTTAAACCGTTCGTTTGTTACGTGGGCTTTTCATCTGTACCCACGGGTTCCATCTTAGATACGGCATCCATTTTGTCTCTTGCCCTCAAGTAGTCAGCGAACGGACGCTGTCCGCTTCGCGACCCTGGGACTCCCAAGATATTTGCGGAAGACACATGTCCTTTGAAAGTGTCTTTATGACGAGGGGGTTGCTACTGTAAGGCAGGTGGCGCCGCTTGAGGCTCATCTTGCCGCACGGACTTATTGTCTCAGCCGTGCATCTCATTAGGCACGTCCCTTTGATGCCTGTATCTCGTGTTTCCCGGCACCTCCCCTTTTACACCCTTTTCGATCTCCCCACTGTCTCCGTCTTCCTCTGCACCTGTCTTCGTTCCTGTTTCGATCCACTTTACTGCTGATTGGAATTTGCTAATGGTGGGAAGATGGGTTTTTACAGTTGGGAACCGCCAAATGTTTCCGCACTTATGTTCCGGACCTTGTATGTTTCAAAGCGACCAAAGCGACCCCTCTGGGAGCTTGATGTGGGAACTGAGTTGTAAACCTTTGTGTTCAATGTTAGCCTATGGGTAAAAACTGTATAAAAGGAGCGATCCACAAAACCAATTTGAAGCAGTCTCCCCAAGTTGCACGTGGTGTGCTTGTCGTGACTTCTGTGTTCCCTGCAGTAAATAAACCTTGACTCTTTGACGCCGAAGGAAGTGTCCCGTGTCTCTGTGACTTGTACGCCGGAGCAGGTTACCCACGAAGGTTTCAGGTGTTGTGCCCTGGCACCGCTGGGTCCAAAAGAACCCAGTCCTTCAGGTCTCAGTGCTGTGTTTTGCTCGGAAGCCAGATTGTGAGGAGTCGAGGGATTTGTTGGCTTCGAGGAAGGCGGCGAGCTGGTTGTTGACAGCTTTCTCGATGACTTTGGCCGGGAATGGAAGAAGTGAGATGGGGCGGTAGTTTTTGAGTTCGGTGGGGTCTGCTGTTGGTTTTTTCAGAAGGGCGGTGAGTTCAGCGTGTTTCCAGTCTTCTGGGAAGGTAGCGGAGTTGAAGGAGCAGTTGATGACGTCTCGGAGGTGCGGAGCTATGACGGAGTCTGTTTTGTTGAAGATGTGGTGAGGGCATGGGTCTGTGGGGGATCCAGAGTGGATGGAATTCATCAGGCGGATGGTGTCCTCAGTGGTGATTGGGTTCCAGGCGTTGAGGGTGTTAACGGGGGGAAGATAGTCAGCTGATGGTAGGGTGGGTTGGCTTCCGGGTTGGTTGTCAAAGCTGTTGTGGATGTCAGCAATCTTGTTGTGGAAAAAAGAGGCTAGGGAGTCGCAGAGAGTTTGAGATGGGGTGATGTCGTTGGAGTTGGCCGAGGGGTTGGAAAATTCCTTGACGATGTTGAAAAGTTCCTTGCTGTTGTGGGCGTTGTTGTCGAGTCGATCCTTGAATGCTGTTTTTTTGGCTTTTCGGATCAGTTGGTGGTGAGTACGGATGGCGTTTTTGAGGGCGTCCTTGTTGCTGGTGGATGAGTCTTTTTTCCAGGCCTTTTCAAGGGAGCGGCATAGTTTCTTGGATTTCTTGAGGTCCTCGTTGAACCATGAGGCCTTCTTGATTTTGTGTAGGCGTTTTTTCAGTGGTGCTAAGGTGTCTGCGGTGTTGGATAACCAAAGGGTGAGGTTGGAGGCGGCTTCGTTGGCGTCAGAAGAGAGGGCTGGGGAGGTTTGAAGGAGCGATGAGGAGATCTGTTCCGTGGTGATTTTGTTCCAGTTTCTTTGTAGAGTTGGTTGGAGGTGGATGATGGGTTTCGGCTTGTTGTAGGTGAAGTGGACGCAGCTGTGGTCAGTCCAGAGGAGCTCCGTAGTGTGGTTGAAAGAGACATGGTTGCTAGAGGTGAAGATGGGGTCGAGTGTGTGACCTGCGATGTGGGTGGGGGAAGTGACCAGTTGTTTAAGTCCGAGGTTGGCGAGGTTGTCTAAGAGGGTGGCGGTGTTGCGGTCGTTGATCTTCTCAAGGTGGAAGTTGAGGTCTCCCAGGAGGATGTAGTCTTTGGAGGGGAGCGCGTGTGGGGTGATGAAGTCCGTGATGTCTTCACTGAATTTTGCGCGGGGTCCTGGTGGTCTGTAGAGGAGGGTGCCTCTGAGTGTGGTCTTGGGGTCGATGTGGATCTGGAAGTGGAGGTGTTCGGAGTTGGCGAGATTGGCGTCAGAGCTGGTTGAGATGCGGATTGATTTCTTGTGGACGATAGCGATTCCTCCTCCTGTTTGGTCGGTGCGGTCTTTGCGTGTAATCTTATAGTCGTCAGGGATAGCGATGGCGATGTCAGGGGCGGAGGAGGCGTTCATCCATGTTTCCGTTAGGAAGGCGACGTCTGGAGAGATGGTGTCTAGTAGGTTCCAAAGGTCAATGGCGTGCCTGTGGACCGAGCGGGTGTTGAGAAGGATGCATTCTAGGTGGTTGGGGTCGGGAATGTGTGGTGTGGTCGGAGCGGAGATGTTGACGGTGCCGCTGAATTTGCAGGAGGGGCAAGAGAACGGTCCATGGGTGCGTCCTGGAGCGGCTTGGATGCAGTAGGGGGTGCGACCGGGGTTAAGGGCTAGGAGGGTGGCGGCATCGTAGGTAACGCGGGGGGGCTGGGCAGTGCGAGGGGCAGGGGGTCTGGCGCTGGGCGCGGTCCAGGCGCGGACGGGCGTAGACGGGCTTACCTTTGGCGCACCTTCGGCGCGGGTTGGGCGCGGACGCTGCGCGTGAACGCTGCGCGCAAGAGCAACTGTCATAAGTGGGAGGGGGAAGGGGCGAGGGAGGAGCAGCTGGGAGGCGGGTGCGTGGTGGAGGGGGCGGGCTCTGGCCAACAACAACAACAACAGCAATGGCGGCTGGGGCGGAAGCGCCGACCGGGTCGGGTGAAACCGATCAAAGAACTACGCGGGCGGCCACACAATGCCAAAGCAGGGAGCAGCTAATGCAGGAGCACAAATACGAATAATGCAGCAAAGGGCAGCAAACACGGGCACACGATCTCGGCAGGACAATACAATGTTTAAAATAAGCACAGGACAGCAAACACGGGCACACGATCTCGGCAGGACAATACAATGTTTAAAATAAGCACAGGACAGCAAACACGGGCACACGATCTCGGCAGGACAATACAATGTTTAAAATAAACAATAAGTGCAGCAAAGGACGATAACTGTGATCAGCAGCAGGGCTGCGCAACGATACCCAGCTTGAGGCAGGAGAGAGCGGGGGCAGGAGGGAGCGACCGTAACTGACCAAGTATGGGATCCTGTGAAGTTTCAGATTCATGGGCCCACTGAAGTTATTAATGTACCTAATGTACTACGTGTTTCTATGGGGGATGTCATTAAGCAGAATATTAGATCTGATGATTGGGATGTTAAAGCAGTAGAGGCTTTATTTTCTGATTTAAAGTATTATGCTGCATTTGACGCTGAGGACTTATACTTCGAATCCGCAAATTATGGTAACCTATATTGTTATCAACACTTTGGCAACCACTTTTTACACAAAGCTAGCACCTTCAGACATAGTGTGAATTTTACGCAATGGGACCATTGCCCGGCCCCGATCGAGGGTAGCTCGAAGACCCTATTAGAGAAATTATTTTATTTCACTGACTTTAATGTTTCAAATATTGATGCTTTTTATTTTAAATTACCTGAACAGTCTGTTTCCAAGGTTAGACTGACACACACGAAATTGATTTATTCACAGTCCTTCATTGACAGCTTGGCAGCGGGGGGCTATGAAACGTGGAAAGACACTATTGATCTTAAATCTGTTTGGGGTACACGGCATTGGCAGGTACAGGGCGCTGAAGCTTTGCATCGTGCATGTCTTATCCCGGGCCATATGTTATTCCTGAACGATTCAATCTTTCAGACGACATGCTTTGGACTGGCTAGTCAGAAAAATTTAAATATACCATCAATACCTGATTTATGTGACATACCGGGTTGGAATAATTATACTTCCTTTTCCCTACAAGAACTGAAATTACAGGTGCGGAATTCTTCTTTTAATATTTCTGCACTTTTTCCCGATGCAATGGCTTTTATGGCAAAAGAGTGTTGATGTCTGCCAGCACAGATTTTTAATTTTGAGTCCCGACTACACGGAAGTTAGGCCGGATCCCAGATTTGTGGCGCATCACTCTGTGACATCTTACTCTGTAGGTAAATTATGCCAAGGCTGGCTCCGCCACTCATCCTTAGCCGCTGTTAAGTTACACTTGTCCAAGAATAATGGAAATTTAGACATGGGAGGTTGGATGCTTCCATCTGGCCACAGATTACAGCCTTGAGACCGGATTCAAATAGAATGGGAAGAATAAAAGCTCTTCTGTCTCAGAAAGAAGTTGCCCTCACATCTGCCCGTGAGACCTTCATACTACATGTAGCAAATACGAGAACAGAAGTTAATGCCCTTTTGAACACTGACATGCCCTTACATTTCGGGGCTTTGATTCACACTATCTTAAATGCCTCGGCCACTACAGGTTTAGCTAATTTTTAGGTCTCCTGGCGTTTAACAGCGCGTCAGCGCTGTGTCCGCCAGGAGATCTTTTGTCAGCGACTCTCAGTCCCAGGAGACAGTCCTGGCCACGCGCATCCTTCCAGGCGATTTGTAACTGGAACGCGCGCTCCTGGGAAGCGCAAGCACCCCACACGCATGCGCATACACACACACAAGCGCCCATGCACGCACGCACATACATACATACAGAGACACCCCCCCTGACACATACACACACGCGCGCACACACACACACACGTGCACCGAGGCCCCCCCTCCCTCCCTCCCTCCCCCGCCGTCACCGTCGCACGCATACATACACACACGAGCATACACGCACACACACACACACAAGTGCACCAAGCCCCCCCCAGCCTTTTTTTGAACTTACCTGGCCAATGTCGGGGACTCTGCTCAGCACGCGGCGCCCAACCTCCTGCTGGCGCGGCCCCGGGGCTCCACACCGCTCACAGGAGCCCCGGGCCGCGAGACGCAACGACTCCGCCTGCCTTCTCTTCTGCTCTGAACGTGGCTCCGCCCCCGTCACAGGCGACCGTGCCTGACTTCCGGGGCGGCCGCGGCGGCATTCCGGGGGCATACTAGCTAGCATTGTAACATTGTAAAGTCTATGGCAGTAGCCAAAGCCTGAAACCAAATAATTTCTCCTCTTCATAGAAAAGCAATTGGAAAAACCGAACGTGGGTCCGGAAATGGTTTGGCCATTTTGCTGATGCTGGGAAAATATAACGGAAGCCCCTTTTAGTAATTCCACCGCTATTTTCTAATTACAAAAGTTAATGCCATCATGGCATTTGGACACGGTTATTACAAGATGATTTTTGGGATAATCAAAGAGGCCACAGAAAGAAAAACAGTTTATTTCTGGTAATGAAGAGTAGTCACTCTACATGATGGCGAAATAATTAATATTAGCTGAAGTAGCCTGCACTTCAAGCACTAAGCAACCAGAGGCTACACGTCCATCAAACCACACAAGCATTGAGGCAGGTTATCCGAAGCCTGAATTTTGCATCATGTTTTAATAGTGATTATGACTTGCTACATTTCTGCATTCAGTTTTTGGGATAGTATAATGCCATACCTTTGAGTTCTATCCAACGACTAGTGTAGGCATAGCTCAATAACAATAGCTATAGGGTTGCTCTCATGCAGTGGTATTTCCAACTGATTCCACAATACAATGCAGGCTGCAAAATTAGCTAGATTAAAAATAAGGACTTTAAACCTCCCTGTAACATAACCTTCCCATCCTTGTAAAGTACAAACTGCATTGGTGATGACCACAAATTAGATGCTCAAGAGTAGTGAGTGCAGAGTAGTGAGTGCAGAGTGCAGTGTAGTGAGTGCAGAGTAGTGAGTGCAGAGTAGTGAGTGCAGAGTAGTGAGTGCAGAGTGCAGAGTAGTGAGTGCAGAGTAGTGAGTGCAGAGTAGTGAGTGCAGAGTAGTGAGTGCAGAGTAGTGAGTGCAGAGTAGTGAGTGCTGAGTGCAGAGTAGTGAGTGCAGAGTAGTGAGTGCAGAGTAGTGAGTGCAGAGTAGTGAGTGCAGAGCAGTGAGTGCAGAGCAGTGAGTGCAGAGTGCAGAGTAGTGAGTGCAGAGTAGTGAGTGCAGAGTAGTGAGTGCAGAGTGGTAATGCAGAGTGGTAATGCAGAGTGGTAATGCAGAGTAGTGAGTGCAGAGTGGTAATGCAGAGTAGTGAGTAGTGAGTGCAGAGTAGTGAGTGCAGAGTAGTGAGTGCAGAGTAGTGAGTGCAGAGTAGTGAGTGCAGAGTGGTAATGCAGAGTAGGAGTGCAGAGAAGTGAGTGCAGAGAAGTGAGTGCAGAGAAGTGAGTGCAGAGTAGTGAGTGCAGAGTAGTGAGTGCAGAGTAGTGAGTGCAGAGTAGTGAGTGCAGAGTAGTGAGTGCAGAGTAGTGAGTGCAGAGTGCAGTGTAGTGAGTGCAGAGTAGTGAGTGCAGAGTAGTGAGTGCAGTGTAGTGAGTGCAGAGTAGTGAGTGCAGAGTAGTGAGTGCAGAGTAGTGAGTGCAGAGTAGTGAGTGCAGAGTGAGTGCAGAGTAGTGAGTGCAGAGTGGTAATGCAGAGTAGTGAGTGCAGAGAAGTGAGTGCAGAGAAGTGAGTGCAGAGAAGTGAGTGCAGAGAAGTGAGTGCAGAGAAGTGAGTGCAGAGAAGTGAGTGCAGAGTAGTGAGTGCAGAGTAGTGAGTGCAGAGTAGTGAGTGCTGAGTGCAGAGTAGTGAGTGCAGAGTAGTGAGTGCAGAGTAGTGAGTGCAGAGTAGTGAGTGCAGAGTAGTGAGTGCAGAGTAGTGAGTGCAGAGTAGTGAGTGCAGAGTAGTGAGTGCAAAGTAGTGAGTAGTGAGTGCAGAGTAGTGAGTGCAGAGTAGTGAGTGCAGAGTAGTGAGTGCAGAGTAGTGAGTGCAGAGTAGTGAGTGCAGAGTAGTGAGTGCAGAGTAGTGAGTAGTGAGTGCAGAGTAGTGAGTAGTGAGTGTGCAGAGTAGTGAGTAGTGAGTGCAGAGTAGTGAGTAGTGAGTGTGCAGAGTAGTGAGTGCAGAGTAGTGAGTAGTGAGTGCAGAGTAGTGAGTGCAGAGTAGTGAGTGCAGAGTAGTGAGTGCAGAGTAGTGAGTGTGCAGAGTAGTGAGTGCAGAGTAGTGAGTGCAGAGTAGTGAGTGCCCAACCCACTCGCGGTAGCTTGCCTCGCTTTATGTCTCTCTCCACACGCCTAGCGGCCGCCACTTCTCACCTCCTTTGCAGAGTAGGCCTCAGCTAGCTTCGTGCTCCATCTACCAGTTCGGGCCAAATTTGCAATCGGCACCCTGGGCAGTTCTTTCAGGGCTTGCGGGTAGGTCTCTGTGCCCCACGGGGGGGTGGGGGGGAGAAACACCAACCTCAGCGAGCAGCTCCGACTTCACCCGATGGGCACACCAGGCCGCAGGTTGCCTCGTGGCACGGCCTACACCTCCTCGGGCTCGCGTGATGTTCCCAGGCGGAATGTCAATAACTCAAACTTTAATGCTCCGAGATCTATTGCACTGCAAATGCTTTTTTTTGTACTCGTGCGTGGTGAGGTGCCCTAGGGGGAGGAGGAGGCCGTTGTTTTGGGTTTGCGGACAGTCGCAGAATCGAAAGCAGACTTTCAGTGAGTGTTTTTTTCATTTATTTTTTAAATCGATTGTTATGACTATGCTTTTGTCCCTGCCTGTTCAGCTTCATTACAATAGCGATTGCGAAAGCTATCAATTTCAGTGCTACTTTTTCTTGCAGCATTTACCATCTTTATACAACAATTCAGAGTTTGATAACAAATTAATGTAACACATTGTAATATACAATGCCAATAGCTCAAACTTTAAAGCTGGGAGACCTATTGCATTGTAAATGCTTGTTTTTCAAGTATCTGTTCTGGCCTTGTCACGTCATTTGAGAGTATATTTGGTGCGATCCCCGCGTTCTTTCACTCAATGTTCTCTAGTGTCTTCGGAGGTTTACCTCTATTACTCGCAATTGGCGGTGGTCCTGGTGTTGGTCTGTCTACTACAGAATGGATGCTTTAATTGCCCCAGAAGAGCACCTTCCTTGGCTGCTCCAGCTGCGTGAGCATATGTTGCACTTCTTTGGTTCCCTGCCTTTAGCGACATTAAGTGTGGCTTACACTTTGTCATTTCGCTGTTGTTTCTTCACCTGTGTGCAGCCAGTGTTCCACTGCCACGGTTGTGACTTCAAATGGGCCCTGGACCTGTGTCTCTGCAATACGGTTTCTCCTGTGCTGGATTTTAATCTGCTGATGAGTCCGTTGCCATCTCATGAGGTTGATTGTTCTGGTGTCGGGATGATGGCCTGCGCGAGCGCACATGGAATCCTGGGCGACTGGAATTTTTGGATGGCGGCCGATGAATTTCTGGCCCAAAGCTCGATTGAATTGAGTCCGAGTAGTTCCCTGATGTTACTAGGCACACCGGTGATGGAGGAACACGTGTGCTCTTTCCCATTGATGAATTGGATGGCTGAGTCATTCACGGATGAGAACAATGACTTCTTATTGGAGGCCATTGCAGCGTTTGGTGCGTACACTCTTTTTGAAGAGTGACAATTTTTTGAATTTAAAATTTATTTTTCCTTTTTGCTTCCGGAAGACACCCAAATTATGACTTCTGTTCTCTGAACTTCGTCTATCTGATTCCACATAGTCTCGTCCTTTATATTGAGGATGTCTGAATTTTTTTTCTAAAAAACTCACTGTTCTGCAGAGATTTGTAGGATGTTCATGAAATTCTGGACTTTTATCAGTCTCATTCTAACTTGAACCCCGTGTTCTATAACGTTTGAATTGTGTACTAAGAGTTCTCACTTTCTTCAGGGGGTGTTGTGTGGGTTCGGGCCACCTTATAAATGTCTGTCATTTAGCATGGCCGTTCTGAGCAGGACGCCATCTTATTTTTCTTGCTTGCCATTCTGCGCACGGCAATGTGATAATATGTTTTTGCAAGGTTTGCTGAGTGTCTGGCTGTATGAACGAGCTTTTGTTGAAAGGTTCCTAATGCACACATGATATCTCTAGGCTGCACAGTCAGTGCGGAATGTCAAGGCCAGCATGACGTGGGCCTGTTTTCGTCGAGCAAGTGAAACTCTAATTAGACACAATAATGTCTCTCCAGCTGCAGAGCAAGGGTGAAAGTGAGAAACTGATACGTTTATATTAGCACACAGAGTGTCTTGCTTGCACTTGAACGAGAATCGAAGAGCGGATCACTACTGCTTTGATTTAACTCTGGGGTTCTCCCGGAAGCTCACGAGACCTTCATTCATAATAGTTATGTTGGTCTAAGGGGAGGTAGTGAAAACTAGGCAATATATTTTAACCTGTTTTCGCAGAAATATCATAATATGGTTCCTCTTTTCTTATTGTATGGAATTGTAACCCTGCTTCTTACAATACTTCTAGTAATGTGTCTGCTAATCTTGTCTAAGATCATATACATGAGAACACGCTAGAATTAAATATTTTAAAACTACTGTGTGTCTTTATTTCATTTAGTGACAAGTCATTGTGAGTGTAACAAAAGGGTGTGTACACGTCCCACTGATCCCACGAGAGCTATGAGCCACATGTTCAGGATTACCGAACCATAGGTACTTTTAGTTCTAGTGTAAAAATCCTATGGGGTACTGATGCTAGTCGGTAGGGTTTTACTGGGTACAGAGGTGAGTATTTGGTTCACCATTATTCACTAATGACCTAGTGCTCTGTGCACCGTTCTGTATATGAGCAGAAATCCATGCAACAGCTCAGGATAGTAGCAAAGTTCTCTCGTTCTTGAGAGTGGGCCGCGACGAGGTCAGCATGGCTCCGGTGGTTCAGTTCCTTCTCTTTGAGAGTGAGCCGCGACAGCGTCAGCAGGGCTCCGGTGGTTCAGTTCCTTCTCTTCGAGAGTGAGCTGCGACAGCGTCAGCAGGGCTCGGTGGGTCAGAGTTCAGTTCTCCTCAAGGTCAGCCGCGATCTGATCAGCAGGGCTTTCTTGTCCAGGATACAACTGCCCGCTAGGTTCGAGGCGGGCTTTCTTATAGCTCAGTGGCCCTTTGATGTCCGGACCCTCGTAGGCAGGGGTCTCGTGGTCCGAGGGCGGGCCGGCAGAGTGTCTTGTTGGCAGACTCTTTGATGCTTTGGACCATGCGTCCAGGGATTCCCAGACGCCCATCAAGGTCTGGAGCCAGCTCGCTAGGAGGCCAAAGGTGTGATCAAAACCAGCCTCCAGGGGTCGGTCAGAGGTGTGAGCGAAACCAGTCTCTCTGGAGGAGGCCGGAGGTGCCATTGAAGTCTTTAGTTTCGGGTACTTGGTGGGTCCTCCATCCCCCGGCCGGGTCATGGCGCATCAGCCGCTCACCCTTCTGAGGCCAGGGGCGGCCAAGGGCTGCCGAAAGGGAAGATGGTGGCCGGGCGGCCTGTGTGGCAAACATGGAGTCTGGTGGGCACGTGCGCGGGTGCAGGCACGGATCCTGGGCATCGGATCAGATCCGGTGTGAAGGGTGGTGTACAGTTCGGGGCGGCCCGGGGACAGGCCGACCAGTAGTTCTTGGGTCGCTGGGGGTCGGGGAGTACCACGCCACGAGGCCGGATCCAACAAGGTCATCTATCTTTCTTTCCATTACCTCACAGGCCTTCTTTATCTCCAACTGATTTGAATCTGATATATTCAAAGCTGTTTTTGATTTCCGCTGATAATACTACTAAGGGTCCTCCAACAGATGGGTACTCCTTCTGTAGGTGGTGAGGGCCCTGTGCGAGGTCTTCAGAGATAGGGACTAGGCTACATGGATTTTTAGTGGAAAGCTGATTGCCTGTGTCAGTATCAGAGTCGGTATTTATCTGAGATTTTGCTACCTCGTCTTCATGGCCCACTTTACCGGGATAATCTAGGTGGTTTTCAGGAGTTACTAGGTTGGGACAGAACTGATTTAGACATTTTTGGCCCGTCAGAGCTGTTGAAAATTCCACACCAGTTCAAGATTTCCTTGAGTGACTTTGTTTCATCTAGTACCTTTTCTGATGATTGGGACTTCCAGACTGTTAATAATATGATGTCAGATGTAGAAATGTCCGCAAAATTCACAAATCATGAATATTTAGAAGGTTCATCTGTTAGAAATGGGATCTCTGGCTGACCAAGGCTTGTGCCAAGGACAGTCAGGAACCACCACTCTAAGTCAGGGCAAGGGAGTTACACACCAAAGATAACCCCTGCTCACCCTCTAGGTAACGTGGCGCGAGCAGCAAGGCTAAACTTTGAGGCAATGTAAGTTAAGTGTTTGCGTGCGCACCCAGCAACAACACCCAAGGCCCACCACAAAAGAAACTCCACACAAGGTTATGTATGAAAATAGCCTTTGTATTACCAAAACACATCAGATGAAAAACACACACTTTACAATGTGCCAACAGGCATGGGCAGAATTTACAAGGGGGGATTATTTACAGGACAGGGCCACCTGGACCACTGTCAGGGGTATGCACTTTCAGAACTAGAATACTGTTTAGAAATAGCACGTTTTGGATTATAGAATTATAATCACTGTAGCACAAAACACATGATGCATAACCTACACATTCAGAGGTGCAAGAACAGCGAAACACATGATGAATAAATTACCCATTCAGAGGTGTAAGGAAAGAAAACACATGATGCAGAACCTACATTCAGCGGTGTAAAGAACAATGCACATGACGCATTATCAACACATTCAGAGGTGCAGCGCAGGAGAACACATGATGCAGAACCTACATTCCTCGGTGTAAGGAAGGAAAACACATGATGCCTAAAAACATTCAGAGGTGTAAGAAAAAGCACACAATTGCGCAAAACTCACATTAGCCACCACCTGTGGCAGTCCCTAGGCCAACTGGCCTCTCTAGGGCTCAGGACGCCCTGTGCCCCAGTGTTAGGGGGGGGCCTAAACGTGACAGCTGCCCACGAAGTGCTGGGCAGCTGTGTGAAGATGCTGGGGCCAACGTTGGAGCCTTCCAGGCTCTGAATACTCTAATTGCCCCCTAGAGCCTCTCTGGACCCTAAACAACCAACTGTGCCCTGAGCCTCTCGTGGGCTCTATTACAATGGGGCCCGCGTTGGAGTCCACCGGCAATGTGCCCTGACGCCTTCCCCTTCTTAAAAAAACACTGCGTCACTCACCGGGCTCGGGCGGCTGGGGCTCTCCTCTGTGGCGGCCTCCTCCTCTTCACGGCAGCCGGCGGGGCTCTCCCTCGTCCTCGGGAGACCCTGGTCAGGACGCGGCCGACTGCTGAAAATGGAGGCCTCGCTCACGAAGGGGCCACCCGCGAGAGTCCTCGTTGCCGGCAACCCTCCAGCCAAGCTAGCTCTCGGTAGGCTGGCCAAGGCAGCGCGGCCCTGCAGACAAGCCCCCAGGCTCTGGGTCGCGCTGCTGAGGCCGAGGGGAACTTCTTTTTGATGTACTTCGGGGGAATTCACCAATAAAAGCGAGGTGGGCATTCGCTTGGGCAAAAACAGCGGCAATGTCCCTGGCAGGGTGAGCACCTGCCAGGAAGTTCCAAGATCGGCCAAAAAACGGCGTGGGCAGCCGCGAAAGGACAATTACAGCGCTCCCAGCGCTTAGCCGGTAAATAAAGCGCTTCTGAGCGCTAGGGTCGCAAATAAAGTGCTTCCAGCGCTTCAGGGGTAAAAGAAAGCACTCTCAAGCGCTAGGGGCCACAATGAAGCGCTTCCAAGCGCTAGAGGCAAAGTCCAGACCCCAAAGTCCCCAGAAAGAGATAGATGCAGCAAAGCAGGGGGGCAAGGCTGGGCCCAGAGCCAGCTCACTGGGCCTCCAGGCAGGGAGGCAGTCCAAGTGGCAGTCCTCTGGCCCAGCAACAGCAGCAGCCCCCTCAGGCAGGATCCTGGAAGAGAACAGAACCTGTGGGGACACAGCCCCATTTTTATACAGGTAATCCTTTGTTCTTTGGGCAGGGTGGGGGCAGAACCAGTCGCAGCTGGTCTGTGAGCACTGCTGATGTGCTCAACCACCCTCTCTATTCACTGACAGGGCTTGAGTCATCAGTCGCACCACAGGGGGCGGAGCCAGCATTGTGTGGGGAAAGCCCTGCCCCATTCAGGAACCAGGTGCACTCCTCCCCAACCATCAGCATGCTAATCTCACACTCACCACCGGGGCAGACCCATCCAGAATCCTGGAGCCAGGCTCACCAGCCTGCTCCAGCCAATCACAAGCCAGACACATTTTACACTAATATGCCAACTCCTAGAAGTGGCACTTCTACACATGACACAATCATGCAACATACATCATCATGCAGCATTTAAGCACACAAGTCTGCACATATCAAACTTGAGCCTGCACACCTCACGCATCAGGAACTACCAGGAACACACGCATTCCCCATGCATTCCTATGGGAGGGCAGGCCAACCTTACTCCACGCACTCAGAGTGCGCACGCACTTTCCACTGGGCCACCAATTTACCAGTACCAAGCAAAAAGTTTAGAGGTGAACCTGTTAGAAGGGCCAAGTCCAACATCATCGGATTATGAGCAAATGTATTGTTATAATCACTATGGTCATCATTTCTTGCATAAATCTGCAAATCCTAGAATGTATTAACTTATAACCAATAGGAACATTGTCCTACCCCCACCAAAGGATAGCTCAAAAACATGTTATTTATTTATTTATTTTATTTATTTTTTAAACTTATAGAGCGCAAACAAATACCACGAGTGGTGTCTCGGCGCTGGGCTAACAGAGAGGCAGACAAAAGGCGACTCCTTTACATTTATTGACTGAATAGCCAGGTCTTCACTTGCTTTCTAAAGATCATCAGTAACGGGCTGCATTTTATTTGATGGGGCAAGGTATTCCAGAGCCTCGAGGCAGCTACCAAGAAGTGTCTGTCTCCCCATGTAACTGTTCTGACCCGTTGAATACAAAGGGATGCAGATGAGGCAGATCTTAAAGCTCTCTTAGGGACATAAACCAGCATGGCACATTTCCATACTTTTCAGGTTTTAATGTTTCAAATCCAGAATTACTTTACTTTAAAAATGTTAATAAGACAGGAATGAAAAGTATATTGAAAAATACCAAGCAAATTTATTCTGCGGCCTTTTATGCTCAACTGTCTTCACTAGGTTTTGACTTTTGGAAAGACAACATTGAGACAAAAACTGTCTGGGGCACAAAAGACTGACAAGTGCAGGGATTGGAAGCCTTATTTAGAGCCTGCATCATCCCAGAGCAAATAATGTTTTTGAATGACACTGTCCAACAGACGTCTTGTCTTAGCCAAAATAAAAAACTTGAACAAACCGTCCACACCTACGCCTGATAGTAACAACACTACAGTGGGGACGTACATACTATTTTTACTTCACAACAGAACAGATACTAATTGGAAAAAATGGTTAATCTGGCCCACAGACACAAGCACCTGTCAAGATAGATTCCTGAAAAAGACACAAGGGTTCACATTCACTAGGCCAGAACCAAGATATGTTCAGAGACAGCATCCAGGAATAGTAACCTCATACAGTGTAGGGAAACTGTGCCTTGAGTGGCTACACAAATCTACACTAAAGGAAGTAAAACAACACTTCTCTTTACTTAAAGATGGTGCTGATCAGAGGGACTCCTTACAAGGACCTTCTAAACCGTGTCATAAACATTTTATATATGCCGGTATCTATGCATTGTATAATGAAGCATGGAAGATTACACAAGCAGAGACTGCAGAACAAATACGAGAAATTGATAGTATTAATTTAGAGAAATCCCTCTCTGTAGTTGACAATGGGTTAACGACTCTGCCGTCCAGGATATATTCTTTGGACAGCATAGTATCCTCTGCCATAGACATAATAGAACAGGACTTGGTCATGTTGCAACATGGTCAGTCGCAACTACGTTCTATAATGCTATTAGGCTGGACGTTACAAAACCTAAGTTCAGGCTAGGTGCCTTGGTGCCTAATCAACACCACGTCACTGTTTTCAGAATTTAATCTCACTGATAGATCAAACTGGCACAGAGGGGAGCAGACTATGTGGTGCTGCACACTGAAAAACTGGAAAGATAGCCATTAACTGTCGCTGAAAGACTAGCCACAGAATGAATAATACACGGAACAATCACTCTGCCTGTTACAATTTTCCATTTTCAGTATTGCTTAAAATGTATACCAGAAGGTACATATGAAAGGTTGGGTAAAGAATACATCAAGACATCCTGGGAGTTATCATATACACACAGATGTTGGAGTGGGGCGAAATAAGTGTTTCTTAGTGGTAAAAATTGTGAAAACGCACTAAGCGGTTCTCTCCTTTGCCAGGGTATTAATTTACACGGGGCCTGTGATGGTTCCTCTAACAACTTATCCTGCCACCTGCAAGGTTCACTAGCTGCAGTGATTGATCCAATTTTTGGACAACTTTCTAATGGAAGTTACCTCATGTTGAATGATCACAGCTGCTGTGGCATGTTGCCAGGTTTACCCTATCTCGTAACTGTGTCAGCCAGGGTCACTTGCTGTAAGCAAGTATTGTTTCCAAAAACCAAGACAGACCGGGAATCGCAACTTTGGCCTTCACTGAACATCTCTTCTATACAAATTAATACTTTAAGCAGAATGAAAGCCATTCTTTTGCAAAAAAACTGTGTCATTGACCTCGGCCAAAGAAACGTATGATCTACAAGTCGCAAGGACTTCTGCAGAGATACATGACCTTTTAACAACAAATTGCCCTATACATTTCTCAGAAATGTTAAGTCATATCTTAAACATGTCTGATACGAGCTGTATTGTACATGTATTTAAGACAGTTTTTTCGGGACTGTTAGCACCTTTTGAAGAAGTCCTAGGCATATTTCCAAACTTCGAGCACTCTGTGTTTGACGAACTGCCTCTCGTTCTGGGACTCGCAGCAGGGATACTATTGTTGCTCCTAATGCTCCGATATGGCAAGCCAAATCACCAGTGATACCCAGTTCACCATGGAGAACACTCTACTGGTGATGAAGTATTGTGAGCGCATAGTCCAAATTTTGGGATTAACTTGTTTAAGAGAATTGAATACTACATGGTTTATGTCATTTAGACCAATCTGGCAAGATTGCATCTTACTTGTTCTATGATACTGCTATGCGGAGAAGAATGCGTGTTACAAATCTGTCTCACACTCCCATTAGTCCTGCCAACGGATGTTGATACTTTGCTTGGACCAGTAACAGCTCATGCGCTGTGTTGTCCCCAACGGCTACCAATCCTGATGACAGCATTCATTGAGATCTCACAGACACACCATGCTACTGCTGAGGTACGAGAGGAAAGCGGCACACAGGTTCCTTCAAATTGAACATTGCTAATGCTACAAACGCTGACGGCGATGCTTCACATCTATGTGCGATTGATCTTCTTAACGAGGTAATCCAACTTTCCCCTACCATGGTAGACAAATTCTTTACAGACTTAGAAGGCTTGATGTTTTCCCCAAACAATTACACTGACTTTTGATGTGGCACACAATGCCTGAGAGACTCTGAATTCGACCTTCATTTTTTAATTTTTTCAAAACAAAGTTTCTAACTTCAGTACTCTTTTTTCTATGATTAATTTTTGTATTCCAAATTTGTACTTTTTAATTTTTTGGTAACAAGTAATCTGTTTAAAGTAGAACTATTCATAGAGAACCAGAATTCTTTGAAAAATCTTCCATGTAACACAATATTTGACCTTGTCCACATTCAACAAGTTTATATATTCTGCCATGAATTGGTCTCGACTTTTTCTTCTTATTTTTAAGAGCCATTTCATAAATGTATTTTCGTGATTCATTCGGATAGCATTTTCAAGTATCAAATGATCTGCTTTGAATGAAACATTGCTTCAAATGTGTACAGCACAAATGCTTCTTTTTGTGTACAACCAATTCCAATGCATTTTTTATGTATTTTGGGTGGGTTTTTAACATATGTTTAGGTACGTTTTAATGTGTTTAGAACTTAGTAATGTCGTACTTGGGAAAGTGGAGTGGGTGTTGTGTGGTGTTTTAGGCCCTGAGTGAATTTTCCTGATTCATGCCCTTATATAGGTACAATTCACATTGCCCTTATATAGGCATAGAAATCAAAGCCCATGCTACCCAAATACAGGCATGGCTACTCTCACCCGAACCAAACGTTATAATGATTTCTTGGAAAACCGGCTTAAGCAGTTAGGGAACTTCCCCTTGCTTGAATATTGATTTCTCCAAGAACTCAGTTACTTACAATGAACAACTATTCCCCAGAGGTTAATTATGACGTTCATATGCCCGACTTTATGTCAAACTATGGCATTCCTAAACACCTTCAAGGTATAAATATACCTTCACTTGCTGTGGCAAACTACGGTGGTTCGGAGCAGTTCGACTATCTACTTGTCTGACGCAGCTCGCTACAGCAAGTGCCGAAGGACGCCGACTCTCCAGCTGACGCACTGATTAGGAAGCTGCCCTGCCCCTGCCGAGAATACAGCTCCAGTGTTCCGGCTCCCCTTGCGGGGTGTTGGGAAATCTAGTCCCGAGACTGAGATACCAGACCTCCTTCATTCTAACCAAGGTATAGAACCTAGAGAAACCTTTGGTAGATTTTTGGCAAAGAAAACTAAAACCTATGCTACACAATACCTACTTCTTCCAGCGTACTAGACTTAGGTTAGGTACATTGGGGTAGGCGTATTTTAGAAGCACCAGGGAGTATTTTAGCCTGTGTATTTATGTATGTATTTTTATATGGCTTAGAAGCCATATAATGCTCTTACAGTATTATTTCATATTACTGTTTACGCTGTACGCATTATACTTTGAAGTCTGCGTAAAAATTGTAGCAGTTCACTTCTCTTGCATGAGAAAGAAGGTTGTTCAATAAACTTTTTATTGAAAACGCCTGTCTCTCTATTTCTCTGCAACTCTGTAGAAACTAAGCATGCACGATTGACTGAGTGAAATACTTATCTATTGTTTCCGCGACTCTGAGAGATATATTCTTATTCTTGGGAAACAAAGTTGTCATGTTTATGCGGTTATCAGAAACTAATCCCTTCTTGTGTATACGAGAACGTTTCTAGTGACCTCTGAGTTAGCTGGCACACACACAATTAAGTTTAGTATATTTGATAGAGACCTATTTGACCTCAGTCCTACGTCAAATCTATAGGATATAATATTCCAATGCGCAGAGCCTATTGGAAATGTAGGAACTACACTACAGAACAGCATGGATTCGTCTCAGTTAAACCTTTTAGTATTGAAGCTAACCGAAGAAATGCAGGAAGTAAGGTAGGAAAACCAGGCCCTTAGACAAGAGCTGGATAGAACACAAACAGAATTTACTAATTGGAGAGACCCACAACCAGGAGAAAATGAACCTATCATTGCTCCCGGTAAATTTGGTCCCTCGTCTTTTTTTTCCCCTAGTACATAAGGCCCTTACACTGATCAGAACCTGCAAGTCACCGTGGTAACTCGAACCCCAGTTCCCTTGGCAAACCCGGAATGATTTACTGGTGGTAGTAGTCATTTTCCACCGACACTTCCAAGATCGCTTTCATCATCTCTTATTTAGGAGGCGTAGCGGCCACCTGGGCTAGCCTTTGGTTGACACAAATGATACTTTATTGCACAATATAGCTGCCTTTAAAACAGCTATGTCCAGGTTATTTGCGAAACATGTTTTTATTCAAACATCTGATAACTGTCGGGTGTCCCCACAAGGAGCTTATTCTTGTGGTGAGTCCTCGCAGAGACGACACAAACTAATGTCCCCACAGACACCCTGTCCCGATGTGATTATAGAGCAAACCAGAATAAGGGTGTGAGTGAAGATGATAGCCAAAAAGGGGCCTGGGACTGGAGGGCGATGAGTAGGGTAGTGGAGCGTTCCTCTGGTGGGTGGATCCGGGATAACAGCTGGACAGGGAGACAAGGGAACACAAGTCAGAGGTATTCTCTGACGTGACAATCACACCCGTCATACACACATATGGAACCCAGCTTACCGCCTCCTTATCTTGGCCTTGCTGCCATCATGGAAATAATATAAAGGATAATACACTGTAAATGTCCCAAAGCGCAATGGCGCTGCTATGCCGAAAGTCTGGTGCATCTGGGTGAACCAAAGGAAAGTAAAGCGCTCCTACGCAAACCAAGGAAATGTAATGCGCTTCTGCGCTGCCACTGTAAACGTCTCAAAAGCGCAACTGTGCTGCTGTGCCAAAAGTCAAGTGCTCCTGTGCATCAAAAGGAAAACCAAAGCGCTCCTGCGCGGTCAAGGAAAGGTCGTTAACAGTTGTTAACGTGTGGTAGTTCATGAGGTTTCACCGAACCTCTTTATGTCTGGAACGGTGCTCCGATACTGAAGCACGCTGAGAAAGTACACAAAGCGCTTTCTCTGAGGGAATCGCCGATGATAAGCGTCCATCCCCGGAAGCGCTGGTGACGTGTACGGACTTCCGGTCGTTGACTGAACCGCTAACTCATTGCGGCCGGAAGTGTATTTTCTGGAACCCATGCAAACATCCGTTTCATTCACACGGACAATACGTGGGGAGACGTCCGCATCATTCACATGGACAACAGGTGAGCGGGGACCATAGGGAAGACTAGGAACGATGACACGGACAATACGCGGGGAGACGTCCGCATCATTCACTCGGACAACAGGTGAGCGGGGACCATAGGGAAGACTAGGAACCATGCCAATAACGAGCTTTTAAATCTACGCCAGGAGTCCAAGGATCTTTTAACATATGTAACCAATTTCAACAGATTGTTATCAGAAACACACTGGCCGGAGGAGAAAAGAATATCTTTATTCCATCGGGCCTTAGAGATAAATTAAAAGATTCTTTGGCACACATTGTTAATTTGCCTAAGGACTACGCAGATTTTTAGATCTAGTGGTTACGTTAGATCACAGATTGGGAGAGCGAAAGAGTGAAAGACCCAGAACTGATTTAAGAACTTGGCATTTTAGAGTTGGGAAAAAAGAGACAGAAGAAAAGAACACACATGTGGAACCAATGCAAATTAGTGGTCTGAAAAGACCACTTTCTGCAGAAGAAAAAGAACACAGGCGAAAGGGCAATTTGTGTCTTCATTGTGGCAAGGCAGGTCACTTTGCTCAGGATTATCCAGTTTAAATCTAACAAAAAGAAAGCTATTGCAATAACAGACAAACCATTGAGCGAGTCGGAAAACTGGATTTCTCAGAGAAAAAAGAGATTGTTTCTTTGAGAACAACTTCAGTACAGATCTCATAGTATTCCACTAATATTGTTAATCGTACTCCGAAGCACTTTACAATTAGGGTAACCTTTATTATAAAAATTCAAGAAAGACACAGCTTGGCTTTTCTGATTGATTCTGGGGCTACCAGCAATTTTTAAACATTTGGAATTAGCCAGTAAATTAGGAATAGCTCGAGCTGCAAAATCTGAACCAGGACCAGTCAGAGCTTTAGACGGCTCAGCTTTAGCCTCTGGATTAATTAAGTTTCATATCAAACCTTTGACCATAGTTGGAGAAAATGGGCACACTGAAGAAACTGTTTTTGATCTAATTGATACACCCACTTTTGGTGTCATACTGGGAGTTCCTTGGTTAGAACTACATAATCCGAAAATAGATTGGATTAAAAGAACTGTCACTTTAGACTCCTCCTATTGCAGAAATCTTTGTTATTCTGAAAACTCAAGATCCCATAATTCCATTATTTTGTTCTGCCTTACAGCAAGATTCTCCACAGTTACCCAGTGAATATCAAGACTATGCTTATGTATTTGATCCTGTCCGAGCAACTAAATTACCACCACACAGAGTGTACGACTGCAGGATAGACTTGAACCCTGGTACAGTCTTACCCTGTAGTAGGATATACGCCTTAACTGAGCCTGAAAACCAATATTTGAGAACATACTTAAACAAACTGTTAGAGATTGGTTTTATAAGACACTCTACGTCACCAGTCAATTCTCCACTTTTCTTTGGAGCTAAAAAATCTGGCGATCTGAGGGCGTGCATAGATTACCGCGCAGTTAACAAGGCAACGATTAAAAATCGTTATCCATTACCTCTTAGCTCAGTCTTGCTAAATCAAATCAAAGGATCAAGTATTTATACTAAATTGGGTTTACGTAGTGCGTATCACCATGTTCGTATTTTATCGCTCTTTCAGTCTTTTTGCTCCACTGGTTCAGCCCAAGGCTCTTTTCAGGACGCTACCATATGCCTTATCCCTAAAGATGGTAGAGACCCTAAATTTTGTAAAATTATCGTCCCATATCTCTAGTTAATGTAGATTATAAAATTTTTGCGAAACTATTAGCTCTTCGCCTTGACCCACTCCTCCCACATCTCATAGGCAAAGAACAATGCGGCTTTGTTAAGGGCCGATTGACCTCGGATAATTCTAGACTCTTCCTTAATGTTTTAAGTAAAGCCCCTTCACTATCGATTCCCCTTGCAGCCATTTCCGTGGATGCTGAGAAAGCCTTTGACCGGGTTGACTGGTCCTTTCTTCTGGCCTCCTTAAAATGGCATGGCTTTAACTCTAAATTTATATCTTACATTTCTTTGATTTATTCTATGCCCAAAGCTTCTGTTCTCGTTAATGGTCAACTTACTTCCCCATTCACACTCCAACGTGGTGTTCGTCAAGGCTGTCCCCTATCACCTCTTTTATTTATTTTGGCGCTGGAACCTTTCCTTACCTCCATACGCAATAATCCAGCCATTTCTGGCTTCCCGTACGGTAAACGTCATCTTAAATTGTCTGCATATGCTGACGATATTCTTTTGTTTATTTCTGATCCGCCCACATCAGTCCCTGCCTTATTAGACGAATTTCAAAAATTCTCCGTGGTCTCTGGTTACAAAATAAATTCGGACAAAACAGAGATCCTTCCTTTAACAAAATTTTGTCTCCCCCACTATTTCACGGCCACTGGCTTTGCTTGGAATTCTACGAAAATTAAATATCTCGGTGTCCTGTTTTCTAGCTCTATTTCTTCCTCTATTCAACTCAACATGAATGCAGTTATAACTAGAATAGACTCATTACTCACTTCTTGGAATCCACTATTTCTTTCCTGGTGGGGCCGCCTTGACTCCATCAGAATGATGATTGCCCCTATTCTGATTTACTTGCTATCCATGCTCCCACTTCGTATTCCAGCCTCCTATTTCCGTCGCATTGATTCTACGTTGTCCAAATTTCTTTGGAAGCAGAAAAAAGCTCGCATTTCGCTTCTCAACCTACGTAAATCTAAGCTTAATGGAGGTACCAACTTTCCAGACTTTCGCCTCTACCATAAATCCTTTTCCCTTCGACAGGCTTCCCGCTGGTTATCCCAGGAACCCTCCCCTTTCTCTCCCCTCTGGCTTTCTGTTGAACAGGAATTACTGCTTCCGTACTCTTTCCAGGAAGTAATTCGTTTTACCTCTAAAGCCCCATGCCTTACTCCTCTTTTATTCAAGCATACTTCTTTTCTTTTACGACCTTTAGTTTCCCCTACCTCAGTGACACAGGAATCATTCCTACTATTGCCTATATGGTACAACTCACTTATATTAATTAACAATCGACCTATCGCATGGCCCTCATGGAGAGCGAAAGGTGTTATTTGGATACGTCATCTTTTTGATGGCTCATCCCCTTGTTCATTTCCTGCATTTCGTTCTCAGTTCCAATGCCCTCCTTCTTTTGCAAAGAAATTCCCTATCCTTATGGAAACCATTCTAGATCGTTATTACTTTCTCCCCTCTGAAGACCTACCCACCTCATCTTCTTCTTTACTCACTGTCCTTTCCACAACTCCTAAAGCCTCCATCATATACCGCTACTTTTCAGCCCCCAATCCAGATCGTCTTAAATCTAAATTGGAATTGTCTTGGGAGACAGACTTACATTCTTCATGGCCGACTTCTCTCTGGGACAAAATATGGGCTCGATCCTTGAAGATTTCCCGTACTGCCTCACTCACTCAATCCCTATTTTTCTTTTATCACAGACTCTACCTCTCTCCTCTCTCTATCTCTCGCTTTCAACCTGATGCAACATCTGAGTGTTGGACTTGTAACGCCCCTTCTGCTGATCTTTTTCACCTCTTCTTTCTCTGTCCTTCAACTCGTATTTTCTGGTCTCAGATCTTCTCTCGCCTTTCTCGCATTTTCAATCTCTCTATTCAATTTTCTACTTCTTTAGTATTTCTTGGCAGCCTTTCAGAAGACATAGACCTCCCCCCACACTCTCGTGGTCTTTTTGACCTTATGCTAGCTCTGGCCTTACAGCATATTGTCTCTAATTGGAAATCCCTGAACAAAGTATCTCTCAATTGTTGGTGGAATCTTGTATGTCATTCACACAGACTTGATGTGGCCTTTGCCTCCTCCTGTAAACCTTCCCGAAATGTTGAACTTTATTGGTTACCTCTTACTCTCTACCTCGATCAATCCGCCAACAAAAGTTACTCTCCACTATCTTCGGATAATTTCAAGCCCCCCTGAACACAAGTACTCTTGCCTGAAATTTTGCTGCACGTTATTTCTCAATCTCAATATTGTAATAATTTAGCTCATATTGACCTCATTTCTACTTCTTTTTCATTCATGCAATTACTCATACAATGATTATTTACTGTACTTTTGATTGCCATTTACTGTATTTCTTATTGTTGCTTACCCATCTTCTACGATGAATACCATGTTTTTACTTTTCCTTTCTCCTCCCTTCCCCTCCCTCCTTTCCTCCCCATAACTTAAAATGCTTTGTTTTTTCATCGTGATATTGGCTGCTTCTATTTACCTTGCCCCAGTTTATAACTTTTTTCTCATATTTGCTGATGTCACCTTATTGTATTACCTCTTTTATCTCTAATAAAGCTTTCAAACTTAAAAAAAAAATCGTTATCCATTACCTCTTAGCTCAGTCTTGCTAGATCGGTCGAGGGCGCTCGACCTCGGACCTGGGAAACTGGGTTCGAGTCTCGGAAATGTCGCTAAAACATCCTGTGATTCTGGGCAAATCACTTAATCTCCCCGTGCCTAACAAAAATGAATGTGTGTCCTCATGTAACGTAACTTTATTTATTTATTCATTTATTTATTTAATTTCTTGTATAGCGCAAGAATCAACCCCGTACGGGGTATCTCCGCGCTTTGCTCGCAAGATGTAGAGGGAGGGGATATTGCAGATGAGCTGTAGAGTAGTAGGCTGATAGTTCAGTTATTCTTCTAGGAACAGGTTGGTTTTTAATTTTTTTCTGAAGGCGGAGTGGTTGGAGATTTGCCTGATGCTGAAGGGTAAGTTGTTCCATAGGGTCGGCCCCACCAAGGAGAAGGCTCGGCCACCCTGTCTGTTTTTTTTACAAGAGGGGTTTTTATCAGCAGTTGGTTGCTTGATCGTAGGGATATGTCTGGTTTGTAGAGGTGTAGTTTTTGGGTCAGATAGTTGGGGGCATTCCCGAATAGGCATTTGTGGACAGTGCAACAGATTTTAAATTTGACGCGTTGTCGTATCGGTAGCCAGTGAAGTTCTCTCAGCAGAGGCTTGGAGGGGGTTCTTGGAGGGGCATTCAGAATTAGTCTTGCCGCTGTGTTCTGGACTACCTGTAGGCGGTTTATGGCATCCTCGTTGGCTTGTATCAGGAGACCGTTGCAGTAGTCTAGTCTACTTATCACCATGGTCTGCACAAGGGTCTTCCTATAATTGTCTGGTAGATAAGGGAAGACTCGTCTTAACAGACCAATGGTGTGGAAGCATGCCCCAGCGATTGCATTCACATGTTCCTTTAGGGTCAAATTTTGATCTAACTTCACCCCCAGATTCTTTACTGTCAATTTTGGGGAGGGTACTGGTCCTAGGTCCAGGGGCCACCAGTCAGGGGACCATAGTATAGATGCTTTTCCAAAGAGCATTACTTCCGTCTTCCCAACGTTGCATTGGAGACGGTTGGAAGCCATCCAATTAGAGATAGCCCTCATGCCTTCAGCAAAATTTTCCCTAACATTAGAGTTGAGGGAGTGGAAAGGGTAGAGTAGTTGGGTGTCGTCAGCGTAGGACACCGGAGTGAATCCGTATTTTCTCACAATCTCAGCAAGGGGGGCCACGTACACATTGAACAATGTGGGGCTTAGGCATGAGCCCTGTGGCACCCCCTTCGTGAGCACCCTTGAGGAGGAACGATAGGGTCCCAAGCTGACGGATTGTGAGCGCCCAGACAGAAAACTCTCCAACCAAGAAAGGGCCTGTCCTCCAATGCCCACTCCCTTTAGACGGCTCACGAGAATCTTGTGGGACACAGTATCAAAGGCGGCCAACAGGTCTAACAGCACCAGAATCATTGAGCCTCCTCTATCCTGTGACATCTTGATGTTATCGGTCACGGAGAGGAGTACAGATTTGTTGCTGTAATTGGGCCTGAACCCAGATTGTGAGTGGTCCAGGCCCCCTGTCGCCTCTATGAAACTGGACAAGTGGGTGTAAACATATTTCTCGGCCAGTTTACTCAGGAGGGGCAGCAGAGAGGTAGGGCGGAGATTGGAGAGCTCTGTCCAAGGGGAGGTGGAGTTTTTCCGTATAGAATTCACTACTGCCTCTTTCCATTGCTGAGGGAGTTTACCTTCTTTGTAAGAGAGGTTCAAAACTTTTTGGATAACGGGGCAGAGAGCTGTGCTCAGAATGTTCATCACTCTAGGGGGGAGAAGGTCTAGGGGAGACCCTGTTTTTATATTGTTTAATAATGATCTTATGTCATCCTCGGTGGTTTCAGGGATGTCAGTGAAGGTCTCAATGTTAGCCTGTGTGCAAGAGGCATTAGAAGTTTCTATGGTATTGGAGTGTTTGGCCAGAATTTTATTATAGATGGTATCGATTTTATCTTCAAAGAATTGCGAGATATTATTACACAACTCCTGAGAAAAAGTGTTAGGGCTTTCGCAAGCTGAGGGGTTGGTAAAGTTTCTCAGGATTTTATATAGTTCTCTAGTTGAGTTGTCAGCTTCATCTATTTGAGATTGAAGGCTGGTTTTCCTCGCCTTTTTTATGTTTTTATAGTAGGAGGAAACAGCTTGTTGGTAAAGCTCCTTACTTTCACTAGAGTGATTCTTCCTCCATAGTTTTTCTAGCTTTCTGCATTTTTGTTTTTCTAGTTTTAGCGTTTCAGTGTACCAAGTTTCCTTTTTATTAGTCGATGGTTGTTTGACTAATGCTATGTAAAGCGCTCTGATAACCTATTCGGTTCAAGTTCGCGCTATATAAAACTCTAAAAAATAAAATAAAAAAAAGGATCAAGTATTTATACTAAATTGGGTTTACGTAGTGCGTATCACCATGATCGTATTAAGAGGGAGACGAATGGAAGACCACCTTTCGCACGAAATATGGTCTATTCAAATATACAGTAATGCCATTAGGTCTCTGTAACGCCCCGGCAGCTTTTCAGTATTTCATCAATGAAGTCCTACATGATTTACTTGATATCTGTGTCATTGTATATATTGATGACATACTGGCCTTCTCCAAGACTGAGGAAGAGCATACTACACATGTTCACTCAGTTCTACAAAGATTAAGAGACAATTCTTTGTATGTAGAACTTGAAAAGTGTGTATTTAACACAAATAAGGTCACATTTTTAGGTTATTGGCTTTCTCCCGAAGGAATAATCATGGACCCAAAAAAGGTTGTGAAGTAATTTTAAATTGGCCCACTCCCTCTTCTGTAAAAGACACGCAGCGAGTACTAGGTTTTGCCAATTCTGATAGTAACTTCATATCTAAATTTTCTGAGATAGTGACACCTATCACTCTATTACTTCGAAAGGGTGAGAAAGTTCAATGGAACCCTGACGCTGAAAAAGCTTTTTTTAAATTGAAGCAAGCTTTTACATCAGTACCTTTTTTTATTCATCCAGACGCTGATAAATCATTCTTTGTCGAGGCTGAGCTTCCCAAACTGCATTGGGAGGCGTGTTAATGCAAAACGATGCTGCAACTGTACATTTACAGCCAATTGCCTTCAACTCGCGCAAACTGTTACCAGCTGAACAGAAATATACCATTGCAGAACGCAAGTTGTTGCCAATTAAAGCAGTCTTTCTTCAATGGAGACACCATTTATTGGGTGCAAAGCATACAATTACCATATTTTCAGACCATAGAAATCTCCAGTTTTTCACCACAGTTAAGGCACTCACTCCCAGACAGATGCGTTGGTTACTTTTTTTTGTGAATTCGATTTTATCATAACATACTGCCCTGGACAAAAACAACTCCTGTCTGACGCTTTGTCTAGATTAGTTTGTGAAAAGGATGTTAGCGAAACAAAGAATTCATAAAGTATAATTCCTTCTGAAAAAATAGTTGCAGTCACACAAGCGGATACCTTTTAGGCCAAGTTAAATTGAGTGTTCAGATGTTAAATGAACAGCAATGGCTAGCTCAGAAACAAAACAGCATATTTGAGGATTACTTCTTCCAAAAGGATAAACTGTTTATCCCTCAAGAAAACTTGTGACAACAGATATTACACTGGAATCATGATATTAGTACAGCAGGACATCCAGGGGTCAATAAAACTTTAGTTATGTCAGCGGCATTTCTGGTGGAAAAACATCAGACAGGACGTCCAACAATATATAAAAGCCTGCTAGTGTGCGCACAACAAAAGTCCTCCCATTTATCCCCTACAGGTCTTCTACAACCATTGCCCATACCTCTGCTTCCCTGGCATACTATCAGTTTGGACTTCATCACAGATTTGCCTAAATCCAATCACTTCACTGCAATTTTAGTAGCTGTGGATCTTTTGTCTAAAATGGGGCACTTTATTCCCTTACAAAAACTACCAACAGCTACAGAATTTAGTGAAGTGTTCTTAAACCATAAACTACATGGCCTTCCCAGTGAAATAATTTCCGACAGGGGCCCTCAATTTGTTTCAAAATTCTGGAGTCAGTTGTGCAAACATTTAGGAATTGAAATAGCATTATCCTCTGCTTTTTACCCACAGACTGACAGCCAGACAGAAAAAGTTAATCAATACCTTGAACAAAGTCTACATTGACTAACCTCCATCATATCGGCTCATTGGGATGAGGTCCTACCATTGGCAGAGTTTTCATACAATAGCTATCATGCAGCTTTTGGCTGTTCCCCTTTCTTTTTTATAACTGGCTTACATCCACAATCTATTTCTGCCATCCTTCCAGATTTATGCCTGCTGTGACCGAAAGATTAACAGAATTGCGAGAATTTCAAGAACAAGCCAAGCGTAGTTTAGCCAAAAATAAACAAAAAGGTCAAATTATCAGTTGATAAAGACAAAACACCAGCACCACCCTATAAAGTAGGGGATCTCGTCTGGTTATCAACCAGAAATATCCAGATTGAAGGCCCCAAGAAACTAAAACCAAGGTTCATTGGCCCCTTTCCCATAAAGAACATTTTGAATCCAGTTTCAATGAGATTAACTTTGCCCTCTGAATATGCCATCCACCCAGTTTTTCATGTATCTTGGCTCAAACCACATGATCCGTTGTAGTGACTGAGGTATTGGTGTTTTTTTGGCTCAGTTATGACCGTTGCCCACCACCATCTCATTATATGCTGCTGTCATTCGAACATGTATGTTGTTTTGTCCATCTCTTGTAGGTATCAAGGACCCCCTGATATGGATAGGACTCCTGGGTTCGGGAAAACTATTTTTATCTAAGGGTATATACCCAGGCAGACTTTTAGTACAAAAGCTGGCTATTTAGAAAAACATATTTATATAAGCATAAATGATAAAATTAGTGCAATGGACTGGAATGATATCAAAAAAGATAATTTTAAATTTCAATATAAAAAATGAATAGATACATATAATTCGATATACACAGATTACACAATAAAAATTCTTAATACTTTATGTGGCTTTTCTTCAATATATATTAGGAAGACATAACGATATATAAAAAAGGCTTTTTCCTTAAATTTAGTTCTCTGGTTATGGAGAATAGGGCTGTGTGTCAACGCGTTTCGACAAAGACTTTTGTCTTCATCAGGACAAATGGGTATTCAGCCACTTTTTCGAAAACAGATTATGAACAGATAGGTTCGAATTTGATGAAGGGAGTAAGGCACCTTTCCTCTAATATCTGGAGTTGGTATGTGATAACTGTTTAGACAGTGTTCACTGCTTCCATCTTACTTCTACCTGCAACTACTTTTCATCGTCTTTTAAAAGAGAGGGAAACCTCAAGCGTTCTCCGTCATTTTCATCAATATATAACGTAATAATTGATAAAGCTGGTTATCCGTTTAGCTTTCACACTCGTTGATTATTCAGAAAACGCGGTAATGGGCAGAAACCGTTGCGTTTCTTCACTCCGCTTTCATTACCAAAGGGCTGCAATTCAAATTGGATGTCCGTTGACCAGATCACGCCCACGTTGTAATATGCGCGGAGCTCGAGACGTCTCTACCTCCCTCAGTAGTTCGTGTAGAAAAGGGTGACACGAACTACTGAGGGAGGTAGAGACGTCTCGAGCTCCGCGCATATTACAACGTGGGCGTGATCCGGTCAACGGACATCCAATTTGAATTGCAGCCCTTTGTTAATGAAAGCGGAGTGAAGAAACGCAACGGTTTCTGCCCATTACCGCGTTTTCTGAATAATCAACGAGTGTGAAAGCTAAACGGATAACCAGCTTTATCAATTATTACGTTATATATTGATGAAAATGACGGAGAACGCTTGAGGTTTCCCTCTCTTTTAAAAGACGATGAAAAGTAGTTGCAGGTAGAAGTAAGATGGAAGCAGTGAACACTGTCTAAACAGTTATCACATACCGACTCCAGATATTAGAGGAAAGGTGCCTTACTCCCTTCATCAACTTCGAACCTATCTGTTCATAATCTGCTTTAGAAAAAGTGGCTGAATACCCATTTGTCCTGATGAAGACAAAAGACTTAGTCGAAACGCGTTGACACACAGCCCTATTCTCCATAACCAGAGAACTAAATTTAAGGAAAAAGACTTTTTTATATATCGTTATGTCTTCCTAATATATATTGAAGAAAAGCCACATAAAGTATTAAGAATTTTTATTGTGTAATCTGTGTATATCGAATTATATGTATCTATTCATTTTTTATATTGAAATAAAAAATTATCTTTTTTGATATCATTCCAGTCCATTGCACTAATTTCATCATTTATGCTTATATAAATATGTTTTTCTAAATAGCCAGCTTTTGTACTAAAAGTCTGCCTGGGTATATACCCTTACATAAAAATGGTGTTTTGTCCATTCCCGACCTTTATTTCACCTAGTTGGTAGGGCTTGCCTATAGACTTTGACAGCTTTATGTCCCCTTATATGCTGCTTTTCGCTCTTTTTCGGGCCTAAAGACCTATGCTCGAGCAATGCCATGTTCTTTTCTGACACCATCCTGCTAAGCCTCTTTAGGTGAAAGGCAATGTTTTAGTTTCAATGTGTTGTTCGCTAGTAGTGAACCAGCAAGCACCGGTTCTTGTCGGAGAAATGTACTCTCTTCGCGCTGGAGCCATAACAAACGCTTGGCCAGCTGCTGTTGTGTGCCAGGTACGGAAAGGTACAGGAATCTCATGAGAACGGTAAGCGGGATCGTCTAGAAGCTTCGAGAGAGAGACACATTCTATATTAGTGAAAGTGGCTCCAAGTGAGGGTGAGATGATTGCCTGGTGGTTTTGGCGGTCTGGTGAAGCATCACAGTGCAGACGTGCAGTCGTGTTTGTGAAACAGAGTCCTGACCCAACCGATGAGGGAAAGAGAGACGGACATGTCTTCAGATTGCAGATGTCTAATAATATGGTGAGGTGTTCCATGTATGACTAATTTTATCTAATTATTCCTTTATTTTCAGGTCCTATATGTGTGTATGTATATTAATAAGTCATTTCTTTCTATGTCCTTTCATCATTGTGTAATAAAAGACCCCAATTTGCATTAATTCCATTTGTTTGTTGTCACTAAGAGGGAGTGTGGGTTCTTCTTAATCAGGTGCTGTCGTATAGAAGGATGGGTGATTCCCTTCTTACAGGTAACTGATGATGGGAAGGTGCGCTGCTCATGATTAGGGATGACTACCTGGGAGAATATATAATTTGTCCTTATTCTCTGTGGAGGAAGGGTGGGTCCCTTTTTTACCAAGTGCTTACAGAGGGATGTGCTAGTTCCCCTCTAATGAGAAATTGTAGATACGGAAGTGAAATCGGCTCCTAAGCAGGAATACCTAAATTGCTGGTAGACCAACCCAACATAGCGTAAGAGGTATGTACTGATTTTCACCGGAAGGTGTTGCTGATTCGCACCAGGGTGCGTTGCTCGCATAAGTGCGCGTTGAACGTCGGAAGACGTTGCTGACTTGATTTGATATTTGATTCGTCGGAAGACGTTGCTGATTTGATATTGATTCGTCGGAAGACGTTGCTGATTTGATATTGATTTGTCGGAAGATGTTGCTGATTTGATATTGATTCACATCAGGGTGCGTTGCTCGCGTAAGTGCGCGTTGATTGTCGGAAGACGTTGCTGACCTGATTTGATATTTGATTCTGATTCGTCGGAGGACGTTGCTATACATACCCTCTGAGCTATGATCTATAGTATCTTTAGTTATTTATGTTATTCCTTTCTCAGATAGGTAGTCTGAATGGTGTTTTATTGTTAGGCATTCTGGGAAGGGACTGTGATGAGTAATTACTTTATAGCTAACTAGCTGAAATACCAGAAAAGTAGGAAAATATCAGTCCACACGAAAAGACAACCCTCCTCCACCTGTTGTAGTTGGAGACAATATTGCATATGAAGAAAATCGCATTATAGATGCAAAACGTATACATGGTCGATTACAGTATTTAATTAACTGGAAGGGTTATGATGCGTCAGAAAGATCCTGGAAACAGAAACACATGTACATACTACAAGATTGGTCAGATCTTTCCATGCCTTGCATCCGGAAAAACCCTGTCACATACGAAGACATTTGGGGGGGGCAGGAGGCATTTCTTGCATGTGTAAACGTTCTTGGTATGTACACGTGAATTACTTGGGAAAGATCTAAGTCCCAAATCACCTTCACATGCACACGTGAGAAAACCTGAGACCCAAAGCAATTTAAACCCCACCCACTTGGTTCCCGATGCTTCGCTTCGTGCCTAAACACTCACCTGACTCCGGACCTTGGTGGCAGATCATCCGAAGCTCTTTAGCGCTCCGCCCTGCTTCCTTCCCTGTCTTCAGCTGTGTTCTTGCTCCCCGAAGCACATTTCAGACATTCCTTCCTGTTTCTGAATTTCCGGCTCCATATCCTCTCCCGGCACTGTTTCCGATTTCCTGCAAAAGAGAAAAGAAAAGAGAATCAACAAAGGGATGCCAAGCAACACCTCGCTCTGAATGGTAAAGCGTTAGCATGCTTGAACACATACCAGTAAGAATTTAAACTTTATGAAAAGTGTGGCAGACCTCTTGACCTTTTATAAATCAAGAGAACGTTTTGAAACTCTTCCTGAAACAATCCAAGGACTTTAACACCTTGGCTGCTAGAGGTTTTCCCCTCCTGTGCTGGAAATCCCTGGTGCCCATTGTTCATGACGAGCTCAGCTCGTCATAAGCACACGACCAGTGTACTGCATGACGAGCTGAGCTCGTCATGAGCAGCGAAGGGGTTAAGAACATTGAGTAAGTGAAGAATGTTAAAGTAAAACGAGGAAACAGAGAGCTCGATTGTTGTTATTATTTATATATATTTAATGTGAAATTACGGAGCAAATATTGTAAAGGAAATCAGTAACTCTTAAGATAATTTGAGCAATCACAAATTATTAGTGCACCTGTAGTGTTTTTTTGTTTATTCTTTCTTTTAGTTTCAAGAATCCTTTTGAGAAAAGGTCAAGGGTAATTCAGGTATACCTAATTAAGAGTTCCAAAGCAGATGTTTGACCTAAAGAAGTGATTTAGGGTGTTCAGATTAATCGGGTACATTTATCAGATTATACACGAGCTGAAAACTGAAGCCCAGTAACACTTTGCCTTTCTCGAGAGACATTCTACACGACTGAATTGTCAAGTCGGTCTACAAGAATCCAGTGTGTCTTCTCTTTTCTCTCGTCCCTATTCCCCCCTCCCCCGGGGTTCGATCAGGGCGGCAAGTGAATCCTATCCTTGCCTCTCTGGTGGAGTTCAGAGGGAGTTGGGTAATAGCAGCATCAAGGAAGGAACAAACCGGAGTACAGGCGGGTGAATTCGTGACACCATGGGCCCCAGGGACCACCACCTCCAAGGGGCTTTGTACTCTTTGGGAGGGGGGGGCCGCGTAGCCCCCATTCTAGAGCCCTTGATGGCCCGGGGAATATCACTCCCTAGGGCCAGCTGCAATGTCTCCTGCCATGCCATAGCAAACTCTGCTTTGCTTCTTGGAAGCGAGAGCAGGAAACCTGCTCTCGCTTCCAAGAAGCAAAGCAGAATTGCTTTTGGGCAAGGGGAGCTGCATGTTAGCAGCTTCCCTTGCCCAAAAGCAATTATGGCTCCCGCAGGAGGCGAGGAGCCGGCAGGGACCGTGGGGGCATTGGAGTTCCCCCCCAAATTGAGGGTCAGCCCCCGGGGATGGGGTCCCTGGGGCCACAAATGGCACGGGAGGGGGGCCACAAAGCCCCCTCCCCTTTAGTTTATTGCTTTTTTTATGGAAGGGCAGCCCTGGGGGATGTGGTCCCCGGGGGCTAGAGGTGGCCCAGGGGAGTGAGGCCACGCTGCCCCTCTACCGGCAACATTTTTTACCACAAGGCCAGGTCCTGGGGGATTGGGTCCGGGGGGTCAGAAATGACCCAGGGGCATGGGGACCCCCTCCAGGCAAAAAAATAAATAAAACAAAACAAGGCCCCGGGGGATGGGTTCGCCGGGGCCAATAGTGGCTCAGGGATTGTGGATTTCCTCTCCAAGGTACATAAACTCTTTAATAATTTTATTTGGCAGGATAAGAAACCGAGAATTTCCCTGAAAAACTTTAACTGCCAAAAGACAAAGGGGGTGTAGGTCTACCTAACTTTAGATGCTACCAAACGGCATTCTTGTGCAAACAAGGAGCAAATTGGTTCCTTAACCAACAAGAATACACTCCTGTGTGGGTTCATGTTGAAAAATCCATCATTCACAACCTGCCACTCTCCGCTATAATGACTATGGACTCTTCAGCCTTTACTCAATCAAAATATATATTTCTCAACACTAGGCGCGCTCTACTTAGCCTTGAGAGACACTGTAAAGCTAAAATAAAATTCTCCAAATCAAACCTAGCAGCGTTCTGGTTTAACCCGGCTATAAAGGATGAGTGCGGAACCCTCTTTTGGGAGGACTGGGCTAACAAGGGTCTGAATTTGATGCGGGACATTTACGACGGAACTTCCCCGCTACCTTTTGCCACCTTACAATCGCAATTTGATCTCCAACCGCTCACCTTTTACAGGTTTCTACGCCTTAAAGCACTTGTCTCTGCCAGAGCCATTGTCCCGCAGCAACCCACTCTATGCACCAAGCTAGCTCATCTTATGTCACAAGGCCACATGGAATCAAATATATATAAACTCATATCACCGTCACCACAGAAAATACATAGAAAGTGTGAGAGGGATTAGGAAAACAAAACAAACTCCTCTAACCTGGTTTTTGATTGGGACAAGATTCATCTCACCCCTTTCTACAATAAAATATCCCCGATATTATCCCAGACTAAACTTATGTTGATAAATAGATCCTACTGGACACCTGAGAAACTCTTCAAGCTCAAACTTCTGGATAGTCCCCTTTGCTGGCACTGTAAAGCACACGTGGGTAACATGGCACATATGTTCTTTTATTGTGCGTTGCTCCAAACATTCTGGGATAAGATCTATGCCTACATCCATCGCACCTTCCACTTCTGTCCACCTAGGGACTTCTCATATATTCTCCGAAGAGCGATTGATCTGAACATTAATAGGGAACATGACAGATCCCTCCTAGACCTTATGCTAACGCTGGCTAGAAAAATTATCCTGAGCAAGTGGAAGAACGCTTCTGACGTCTCCTTTGTGCACTGGCAAGAATGGCTAGCTTCATTGAGGGGTGCGGATAACGACGTTTTACATTCCTCCCCCTGGCAAAAGCCTCACGCCAAACTCTGGAGTTTGCTTGACTCCTTGGAACTCTGTCATGACCCACCTTAGATGCACTGACAAAGGGCTTGCTATGTCTCTATATGACCGCTGCTGCTACGTTGGGCATTACTCCCGACAGGTATGACGGATGTCCGGACACGCAATTTCTACAAACCTTGTTGCTGTCATTCCTTTCTCCTTGTCTAACCTCTCTCCCTCTTCTTCCCTCTTTGTTTTCTTTGTCTTCTTAGTTCCTTCCGTTCCAAGAGACAGAGAGGTATGTTTGGATATCTGAAACAATGCTTTCTCTGCTTGACAATTATATGACTCGATGGTGTATTTCCCACGGATGTGTTATGTTACTTGCATCTTCTTATTTCCTGCTGACCACATTGAATGTCTTTATCCAGGCATTGTTCATTGTATCTATCTTGCGAGCTAATTATTGCATGACGTCCTTCCTTTTCTTTGTACTGTTATGTTTTTGTACTTTAATAAAAAAGATTTGAAATTAAAAAAAAATGTTAAGAGAAGGCAGGCCACACAGCCCCCTCCTAAAAAATGAAAAAGAAAACCGAAGCTGGATCTCGCTGTAGGCCCGCCCCCTCCCTGTACCACTTGAAAACACGCCTTCTGGCGCGTTTTGGGTTGGGGCATGAAGTCCCCTCGCATCTCATAGGTCCTTAGGGGCCAACTAGCCCACTAGGTACCTCCAGCAAGCACTACACAGTGGGATTGCTGAGAGGTGGTCCAAGGCCACTCCCTTTTTTAAACCACTTTGCAAACGCGCCTTGTGGCGCATTGCTGATGGGGCAATGAGGTCCTGTTGTGCCCTGAGGCCCTCAGGACTAAAGTGAACTTCATCCCCTGAGCAGCAGTGCGCCAGGAGTCGCGTTTGCAGAATGGTGTAAAAAGGTGGCGTGGCCTTTGAACACTCTCAGCAGTCCAGCTGTATGGGGCTTACTGGAGGTACAGGGAGGCTAGTTGGCCCTGAGGGACAGGGCACTGTCACAATTAAAACTCACATGTGATCAATGGCAGTGGTCTGCATTTTCTGAGACTCTGGCTTTACTGCCTCGCTGATGAGTGATCCTATCCACTTTCGGGTACTCACTGACACCCAATGTGCTCCTCAGCCCTTACCTCTGAGAAGTGTGGCTCAATGATTGGAGCGGCAGACCCTGATGCAGATGTCTAGCCCGGGAGCAGGGTTCAATTCCCTGCCTCGGCGGGTCTTGGGCTCAAAATTCCACGGACCTGAAAATTCTTGCCTCGGTGCCTATTCCAATTATGGAGTCCCACTCTGCAACTCTGGGCAATAGCTTTCTTAATCTCCACAACGGCCCCCACAACGCTAAGGATGCCTGTCCTCCACCTTGGGTGCCCAGGAGTGGCCGCCTCACAGGGAAAGCTAGGATGGGTTCCACAACAGTATTCGTACAAGCGCCTTGAGACTCTTGCGGGTGAGTAGCACGCTATACAAGTATCATTTCCATCTTTATTTCGATCAATTTTAGATCATAAAAGATATGCAAAACACATACAGTTAAAACAGCAAGACGGTCAAGCCGAGATTACGCAACATTTAAAAGAATATTAGAGTTACATAAAATCAGAACATTTCATTTATGCGAGCTCTTGCTCAAATTTTAAAAGTCGATTACAGATATGCCACATCGCAGTTAAGAATTTAGCCACCCCGAATACAATAATAGGTGAGAGGTCCATTTTTAAAATCCTGTAAGCTGGGAGGTATCTAGTGAAGCCCAATTTTTTGAGGAGAGGGACAAGCCAGTATTTCCTAGGTCTTCGATAGGCCTTGCAGAAGAATATAATGTGCAGATCATCTTCCCGATGGTGCGAACAAGACGGGCAATGCTCACTCAATGAAGTCTGGGCCCAATGTTTTGTAAATGCCCTTGTAGGAAGTGTCTACAAAAACAACTGGGGAGTGATAGAACAAACCACACTTACAAGGAAAATTTTTGACGTGATGAAAAAACAGACAGAAAGTGAAGGAGAACCAAAGAAAGGTTAAGTAAGAACCCTCACTCACCACTTAGTGGTGACATGCTTCATCACTGCGTTCCCACTGGAAAGACCTAGCGTCTTTCCAGTGTGCTACAACGCTTGTTTTGCAGCGGAGCTGGTTGTTGTGAGTGTTGAGGGTGCCAACAGGAAGAAACCAAAAAGTGCTAAGTGAGTGCAAATTTTTAATTTTCTTTTACATTTTGGAAGACCTTTATTGAAAGAAAATCGCACATACAGTCCAGCAAGGAGCCCGAGGGCTCATAGATACAGTACATTGCAACAGAGAAAGGCGCAAAGCATATGGTACAGAGAGACTGAGGTCTAATTTTTAAAGGTTTTTTCTGAAGGATAGACAGAAGCAGGATATCGCAGAACAACGAGTTAGTTCCGGCCTCGTAGGAACAGGATAGACAAGTACAAAATGTAATAAAATGCCAGAATCGCTGCTTACCACACATGTAGAAACGTCTAAACCCAGAAAAGAAAGAAAAAGAAAAAGAATAGAAGGCCCATAAAACCAAAAAGAAAAAAACCCCGTCCACCCCCCGCCCTGCACCCCTGCAGCTGGCTAAGGCCTAACCCCCCCCCCCCCCTAGCAGTGTGCCTGCCGCCCAGTAAAAGGAGTCCCGAAATATAGAGAGTAAGAAAAGAATCCTAATCTATAACTCTCAGTAAATAAAGAAAGGCGGGGAGGAGCCCACCACCCGTCCCCCGGCTACACCATCCCACAAGTTCAATAACAACACAATGTAAAAAACCCGGCGATATTAATCAGTACAATCAGAGTAAATTGGAGGTACAGAATCGACACACAGCGCAGCCAAAGGCAGCAACACACCACCCACATGCCCAGGCCAGCAACAGGAAACCACCAAACCGTAAGAGTGAATGTTCACCCCTGGCCCGTTCTCTCTCTACTACCACTGCGAACCATGGAAACCCAGATAGCCCAAGGAGACGTGCAAGATAGTCCAAACGGGAAACATTGACTTGAGCACTCAACCATGTCGTGTATACACGGGACCAATGTTATCATGCTGGACCAAAAGTACACCACACTTGTGGCACAGAGCGAGACCGATCCAGGGAAAAAAGTCTCAATGTCCGGCCCCTTCTGGAGCGATCTTCGGGTAGAGGGAGACACGGTGCAGAGAGAGAACTCCCGTCGTGATTGCAGTCTGTGGCGTTCACTTCGGCCCGGGCAGTAACCATCAGCAGCACGAGTTACCCCGGGACCTGGGGTCACTGAGCCATCACCGCTACGCAAAGCCGCCATCTTGTCGCAGTCAAACGTGGAACAAAGAACATCGCTACAGTCCGGCGAGGCAGCCATTTTCAAGCAACCAGGAGCACTTAGTATTGCGTCCACCTTGCCGATAAGGGTTCGTGCAGAGTGCAACACATCGTGATGAAGGGAGTCAATAGCCGCCAATAGGTCTCCATAGCCCCGAACAGTTCCACGCTCCCTTCCGATCGAGTCCCCTTGCACCACACGTCCACGAGCACTCCATGACACAGGCTCCCCAAGGCTGCCCTCCATTATGCGCTTCGCGATCACCAATGGAAACACCTCGAGTAACGCAGGGCTGCTGACAATGGGCCTCAGGTTTGCACCTCAAGGAAGGGCGTCAAACAGGTCCGAAGAGTGGCCGTAGGCATTGTCCCTTAGACAAGCCGCCCCGCTCGATATTGAAGGGGTAGAAAATTCGGGAGCCTCCCGCCGCTGGCGGGGCTGTGTTCAAGCATTCCTCCGCAATCGCAGTGTGGGTTTCTGCACTCGTGCAATCCCCCCGGATAACTCGCCAGGCACATCCAACTCAGTACCTGCAGTCCAGTGGGGCGCGCGTTCCAGATTCGGCCGCGTCTAATGGGAGTGGTCCGACCGGTTCCAAACAGCTGCTGACGCCCGGTGTTGTTCACCCGGCATCCGGCCCCAGCGTCCACTCGAGGCCCCGGTCTCGGGTCCGCTGCGGGCCGCAAACTTCAGTCGGACATTACACACGCTTGCAAGGGATCGCAAGCCTCAGGATTTCTCCACAGGCCGCCTGAGCATATCGGCTTCCGCAATGGGCCTTCTAAAAACAGGATCGCCGGCAGGATAGACACGAAGAAGGAGATGGTCTCCGGAGCCGAGGGACTACACGTCCGATCCGGTCGCCATCTTGGCTCCTCCCCCAAGTGAGTGCAAATTAATTAAAAAGTGCGCAGTTGTAACAGTAAACAATTTTATTCAAGGTCCAACCAGCACTAGTTAAAAACAGTTTTAAGTGGAAACTTAGGGTGGGTCTCAATAATTAAAGACACCTAGTCCACTGAGTGAAAAAAATGGTCGACATGTTTCTGCTATGGGTGAGCCCAAGTCGCTCAGCTTTCGTCAGGACCAAAGGACAGTGATCCTCCGGTGGTATGCACACACTAAGGTGCACCCAACCGTGAGGAATGTTGTGTGAAAAATGTTTAAAATATTAGGAAAATTGTTCCAAAAATATTAACGGCTTAGAGCCGATTGTGACCCGGGCAGCCAGTTTCTGGGGTCTGTACTTTCAGAGGATGACAGTCTCTCCTCATGGGCAAAACGCGGTGGAGGGAAAGCTTCACGTCGCGTAGGTTTACGCTGACGAGTACCCACTCGGGACCTAAGTTCGTCAACACCGCGGCCCGGGGAAATGTCATCTAGCACACGCTCAAATAAGTACACTTCCTTAAACTTGAGAAACAAGTCTGTCAAGGACCCCTCCCGTGGTTTTCCCAATGTAACAGTGAGCCTCATCTCGCGAAAATCTCTCACTATGAGTTTGCGTGAGGTCCTAGTGCTAGTGTTAGCTGGATCTAGCCATAACTCTGGTCTGCCTATTTTCTCACATGTTTGTTTGATGTAATTCAACCATGGAAGTTGTCTTGATTTAGGTAGACAGAGGATCTCTTGGAGCTCACTTCTGTAGCTCACAAGTTCTGGTGTGCTCCAGATGCGGCGCCAGAAGATGATTGGTCTTAATCCCAATTCCTCCACAATGGGTCTCAGACCTAAGTCGAGTCTCAGCGGGAGGAGAGGGGTACTTGCAGGTAGGGCCGCCATCTGCCTAATGAAATTATTTTCAGTTGTTTGTAGTTTTTGGCTAGAAGAGTAACCTCACAATTCGCCTCCATATAAAACTGCCCCTCTGGCCTGCATTTTGTAAATTTCAAGGGCAGCACTAAAGGGTTTGTAGGTCGATCTGCTTATCATCCTAGAAATACCTCCGGATAATTGAACCAATTTCATGTGGGCCTTTGCCCGATGCTTGTCCCACGTCATGTCCTGGTTGATAGCTACGCCCAGGTATTCGAAGGTAAAAACCCTCTCTAGTCTTGTTGAGCCAATAGTAGGGTTGGGGCGTATTAGTGGGGGGGGTTGAGAATCATGAATTTGGTTTTTAACGCATTGATCTCAAGCCCTCGCTCCGCACAGAACGCTGAGAACCCGTCCAGGACTCTTAGTATACCCATTGGTGATTTGGACAGCAGCAGGGTGTCGTCCGCAAACATAATTGCGGGCACCCTGCTGCCGTTCAACTTAGGGGGATCAATGTCTTTGATCCTGGTCAGGTGGTCAATTACCCAGTTGACAAAGAGGCAGAACAGGGTCGGTGCAAGCACACAGCCCTGTCTCAATTTACATTTTAATTTACATTTACCTCTACGCTCAAAGATATCAATTTATAATAGGATCTTCCAGTTAAGCCATAGGCTAGTTGGTAAATTCTCTCTCTCTCAATCTATGCAGCCTCCATTTGTAACTGCTTTGACTGCCTACTCTTTGGAGTGTAGCAGGTTGGCAATCAAAGTCTTGTATAGATCATGATTACTGGACTATTTATACTTCACAGATGTGCCTGCGATTACTCTGTGGCATACTTTTTCCCTAAAACAGCAGTCTACAGATAGTATTTCTTTGTGAGAACTAGTTGGCACTGAAAGTCGATGCACCATTCTATTGTGAGTTAACTTCAAAACTGTTTATCCTGAATTTTTTTAATGGATCAATATTGCTGATTTTTCTTTATTTCCACCACCTACAAGTGGTGTAATTGTTTTGATTTTCATTAGTAAATCCCTGTACAAAAGACATTGCTACTTGCGCCTTGTTATAGAATTTATGAAAAGTACGTCAATTTATGAGAAAAAAACCTTTAACATCACAAATTTCTTCAATGCAGCCTTTCTTCTCAGTACACTTTACTTTCTCTCCTAACATGTCTCTCACGAATGTGGTCCCTCTTCTATCCTTTTCAGCCTCTCATTCCCTCACTCAAGTGGACCTTCATGGTCTTAATTTATCTCTTACTTTCTCTTTCTAGCTTCTCACTTTCTTTTTCCCGTATTATCTCACTTTTTTCTTTTAACTCTCTTCCTCTTTTTCAACAGCCTTATTTTTCTTTCAATCTTGTTTTTTTCTCACTTTTTTCTTGCTTTTACTTTTTATGTCTCACTGTCTGTTGTATTTTCGCTCTCTTGATCTTTTTCTCTTCTGCTAGCTATGCTGTTCTTTTTCTCCCTCTGTTCTTCTCTCATCCTCATCTTTGTCTCCTTTTATCTCTCTCTTTATTTTTGCATTATTTGCTCTTCTCAACCATTGTCTGCATCACCCTCTTTCTGTCCTCTTTTTCACTCTGTTCTGATACCTTTGGGTTTCCTCTTGCTCTCCATTCTCATCTTTCTCACTCTCCACCCTACTTACAGAGTGTGCACCTTTAAGCACTCTGAATAAGGGGGACATCATATCTGACAATCTCTGGCTGATATCCATCATCTCACAAATTCTAAATGCTAACCTTTGACTTTTTCACTCTATTCTATAATTCCCTTGATTTTGCAGTCACTTTCATGTTAATTTGTTTCTCTTTTGCTCTGGTTCTTACCCTATTTCATTCTCTCATGCTATTTCTCACTTAGTTTTCAGATTCTCTTAGTCTATCTTTCTATCTCTTTTGCTATTTTGGTCACACATAAGACTACCAGATTTTGAAAACAACAAAAAAACTGTATATTTTAAAAAATCTAAAAGAAGGACGACAATATTACATCAACTGAGGGGTATGGGATGGCAGTGCTTATCAACATCGAAATGCCAAGGAAATAAATAAAATGTCATTCTAAACACCGTTTCATACCTGCTAATTAAATTGCTTTCTGATAACAGAAACTAGCCAGTCCTCCAATGGAATACATAAAAATGTGCCTCTTTCAGTTAGCCCCCTATGAAAACAGGGACACAAGACAAATTTCTTGAAATTTGAAAAACCGGGGTTGTCCTGGTAAATCCGGGGCACCTGGTCACCCTAATCACACACGCACTTCATAACCTTTGTTTCTCCTTTGCTGTTTCTCATTCTGTTTTTCTACAACATTCACTCTTTTTTATATCCCCATTTTCTCTCTTTCTTTGTTTTCTTATATATATTCTCTGCAAGTCAGGTTTCAGAGAGGTCCTTCTGGATCGCAGAGTTGAAAGGGTCTTATCTAACGTATAGCTCATATGAGGGCAGATGGAGTCACATGAGGGCACATAAATGTAAACAGCCAGTGCAACCAACTCTCAAGGCACCGGAGGTTAGGGGTCAAAGTGCAAAATGCTCCTAGGACAGAGAACATAGGCACATCTATTATTAGTGCAGCAGGCACAGTGGCACCAGGGCTGAAGAAGAGATAAGAGGCGGGGCGTGGCCAAGCCAGAGACCAAGATGGTCGCTCGGCTTTGAAGCACTGCCAGCAGTCGTTGCAACAACGTGATGTCCCGCTATCCAGCGAGGCTACCGGGCAGGGAAAAGACGCCATAATGCAGCGGAAGGGATCCTTATTAAAAGTCTCCCTGCGGTGCTACAAGAAAACCACCGGAACGGCAGAAATCGGCGACTCCAGGCGGACGGACGAATTTCAAGATGGCGGCATCGATGATATGAGGAGACTCCGTGTGCGGCAGCGGAGGGACTGAGCCAGCAGCTGGGGTGCTGCGAGTCACCGGGCCACGGGCCGGATCGTTGAGCGGCCACAATCTAGGCAAAGTGGCGCTCGGTACTGGCGGGAGGTCCATTTGACCTCCGGCGGTCTGAGCGCGGCACTCTTATGTCTGCGCTGATTGCAGGGGCACACAGGGACGGTGCCTGTGATCGCTCCCCCGTCGACACCTGGTACAGCATTTCCAAAGCGCCCTTGGGGATCTCCTCCCTGCATATGCATTCGCTCGCTGTTCTCCCTCTCTTCTCCCGCAGGGCTCCATTGTTGTAACGCTTCCTGGCGTGTCTGCGCTGCTCCCGGAGCGAAAAACTGAATCCAAACCTCAGCAGTGTCTCCGCCCCAGCCACCAATTTATGCAGCAGCAAACTTGAAACATTAACTGCCCACTGCACATTGCCTTGTCTTCAAACAACCTGCTTCGTGGAAGTACTGTGCCTCGACCACTGCTGCGCCACAAGCTCCATTATGGGAGACAATAGTGAAATACCCAAAACCTTCTCTGTTCCCAGGAAAATACAAACACGGGTTGGATGCCCATTCCTTGCTGATCAGTTCTGCTTGCCTAATCTCTTTCACCAGCTACTTGCACCTGCTCTGCGGCCATAACCAGAAGACTCTGGCATTGGGCTTAATTAATACTTGCCGGTTGGAACTGCGGTATGGGCCGCAAAAGACCCCAAACAGTGCCTTCTTCCCTTCGAAAAGGTCACCGAAGTAGCCCAAGAAGCCCCTGACAACATGGCGGAAGGTGGCCAGAAAGACACAACACCAGAGGGTGATACCAACCAATTAGGTTCCCTGCTCCAAGAGATGAGAGTGGAGTTCAGAGCCCTAGATGTGCGCTTTGATGCCCTAGATAAGCACATGGCGGAACTGGGATCGAAGATCCAAGTTCACAACAGAAAACTCGACGTGGTGGAATCGCATACATCAGATCTAGGAGATGGAACAGCGCAATCCTTGAAAAGGCTCGGCTGAATGGAACGTTACCTCAAAGACGTTGCGATCAAGAAAGAGGAATTAGAGGTGCGCAGTCGCCAAAATAACGTGCACATTTTGGGTGTTCCGGAATCGACAGCCACTGGTCGCATGGACACCTTGGTAGAAACAATCCTGATAGACTTGTTTTGTAGAGAAGTCTTCACTATGGGCGTTGTGATAGGACGCGCTCATAGATCACTATGTCCAAGGCCCAATCCTGGATGCCCGCCCAGACCCCTCACTGCCCGTGTCATGAACTTTAGGGATCGAGACACGGCCCTGCGCCTGGCACGAGAACGGGGTGAAACGGTATGGCAGGGCTCCAAGCTGTCCCTATACCCAGACTTTACAATCATGGTACAGGAGGCCAGGCAGAAATACACTGGAGTTAAGGCAACACTCAGAAATCTAGGACTGCTCTTTCCAGCTCGGTTACGTGTTGAGATCAATGGGAGAGCCCGTGTCTTTGACAATCCTACGGAGGTGCAGGAGTTCTGTCACACTTACAAACTTAACACCAAACGCCCAGCTGAGGACAAAAGACTTCCTCCTCCGCAGAGTGGTTCAGACGCCAGCATGGAACTATTCTCGGGATCTGGGCACGGCTAAACTGTTAATATGGCCTTCCTTTACATGGAGACTTTATTAAGTTGGGATTTCATTCAATCACTTTATAGTATCATTTTTTATTGCCACGTAGCTGTAGGGCCGCTGCCACCACCACTAATGGTGTTCACCTTATAATTGTTGTGTGAATTTAGTAAGTACTATTTATGGTTGTTTTTTAGCGATGCAGAGGAACCGTTGGTACTGCACTGTTTTTGGATAGTAATGTTTTTGCCTCTCTGGTAGGGTGGGGAGGCTGGGTGGGGGGTGAGGCTGGGACATTGTTTAGCTACACTGAGATGTTCTTAGGTACACACTTGGATGTAACTGGTAAGTACCCACGGTTGATTTCATTAAGCACTCATTTTTACCACCACCATGGCTCAGGTAGGGCGTAATTCTGTACCCTCAGAGGTGGTTTTGGTGACATGGAACGTCCGCGGCCTGAACAACACTCACAAGAAAAGGCAGATAACACAGTATTTACTACGTCACAGGGTAGATGTAGCTTTCTTACAGGAAACTCATCTGCCTCCTAGTGATCAGGCCCACTTTGCCGCAAATTGGGGAACACATCGATATTTTGCCAACTTCAGCAACTTCGCAAGGGGAACTGCCATTCTTATACATAAATGACTCCCCTTCCATTTGCATTCTGTAATACGTGACAGTGAAGGCAGGTATATCATTGTCCTGGGCACGTTAATGGGTCACAGGGTGGCATTGGTCTGTGTGTATGGCCCCCAATAGCGACTCCCTGGACTTTATTATACCCTACTCTCTAAACTGGCGCAGCTAGGCCCAGTTCCCCTTTTACTGGGGGGTGATTTTAATATAGTCCAGGACCAGTCACTTGAGACCACTTCGAGAGCACTAGATCCCAAACCGTGAGCACGAAAGGCATTGAGCTTGCTTTGCGATCAATTCTCCTTAATTGACATAGGTTGTACGCAAAACCCGCATAGCACTGACTATACTCACTACACTGGTAGTCATACCACATGGACGAGGCTCGACTATTGGCTGGCATCCACAGAACTTATCAGCTGGTGTCATGTGATCCGGACGCTTCCTCGCACATATTCGGATCACTCCCCGGTATTATTAATATTGAAGGTCCCGCGTTTCCCCATCCGCGCATTAGATGATGAGGTTTTTGGACAGGAATAACGAGAAGCGATAGAGGACTACTTCGTCATTAACACTGGTTCAGTAGACAGTGTGGCAATGTTATGGGAGGGTTTTAAAGCATACATGACGGGTGTGTGTATATCCAAAAATGCCGGTGTAGTGTGGGATTTGTGCAGTAAGTTAGCCCGCCTGGAAAAGGACCTAGGGCTGTTAGACTCTGAACAACGCCATGCTACAGGTCCCAAAATAGACAAGTGAAGTTTGTCACTGCTCACAGAATTCAAAGATACCGGTGAGAGGGAGATCCTTTTTATGGGGAAATACTACAATGCCAGGAAATACGGCGAAGGCGAGCGGCCGGGACGAGTCCTAGGACAGATGATTAGACATCCATATTGTAAGGCATACATCCCCGAGTTGAGAACTTCGTCGGGACAGCAGATCACTGACCCACTGGATATCCAGGGGAAATTTATGTCCTATTTTAAAACATTTATACACCACTAGATAGGGCGCAGCAGAAGAGTTATTTGGCCGAGGTCGCTTTGGTTTATCTCGAGAAGTTTATGCAGGACTTTCTCTGTGAGCCTATCTCTGAGGGGAGCATTGATGAGGCATCTCTGCGCTGAAGAGTTCCTCGGTCCCGGGGCTTGACGGTTTCACAGCGGATTTTTATAAGGCCTATAAAGATTTATTGATTCCCCATCTCCTTAAAGTATATGCAGAAGCCCTGGAGAGGTAGATATTACCTCCCACCCTGCTTGAGGCAGTCATCATTCTTCTTCCCAAACCTGGCAAGGACCCCCTGCTATGTGGTTCCTATCGACCGTTATCACTCTTAAACTTAGAATACAAGATAATGGCAAAGGCTCTGGCATGTCGCCTGTCTCTCTTAATTGAATCTATCATTTCCCCGGCCCAGTCTGGTTTCATAACCAATCGCTCGACAGCCTTCAATCTACGCACATTATTTAACACTCTGCATAGAATTAACCCGAAAATCCCTGATGCTGCAATCCTATTTGATACAGAAAAGGCATTTGACTCCCCTGAATGGCCTTTTATTTTATCCATCATGGATCGCATGGGGATGCCGTTTGGTTTCATTGTCACGACTGCCCTGCTATACAGTCAACTGCTGGCCCGACTCCAACTAAATGGTACATTGACGGCTCCCTTCTCACTTTCACGTGGCACGAGACACGGCTGGCCGTTGTCGCCTCTGTTGTTCATTTTAGCAACAGACCCACCAATACGGCACTTCCAAGAAAAACACCTTCATAGGTGTTTACAGTTCACCACAGGCCCATTGTTAGTATCATTGTATGCAGATGACACGATTTTATATGTACGCAACCCCCAGACTAATTTGGATCCCCTTATCCGGGAAATTCTGCGCTTTGGCAGACATTCCGGAATGGGAATCAATTGGAACAAATCTGTAATTTTTCCACTCACTGCCAGCACAGACAAGTGGGACTTGGAATTCCCCCTGAAATGGAATACTGACTTGGTTAAATACCTGGCCATACATATACACTTAGAAACAGAGCAGATCATCCGCCGTAATTACGGACAGCTATTTCCAAATTAGAGACTCAAACAGAGAAATGGCTAAAGCCCCCACTATCCATGGCTGGACGAGTTTCCCTCATTAAGATGGTTGTGCTTCCTAAATTTTTATATCTATTTCAAAACATCCCGATCCCTCTCATGAATAAATTATTTTCGACCCTTCGATCACACTTAATAAGATTAGTATGGGGTGGCGGATACGTCAGGGTAAACTGGCGGGTTTTGACACTCCCCTGCGATAGAGGTGGGTTTGGGGTCCCTGATTTACAACTGCACTATTTAGCTGCACAGTGCAGTTTTGCACAGACATGGTACCGCCCTGATGCCAGAATTCCATACCTCCGACCAAAGTCTGACTTAGTCCTCCTGGACATTTTAGCAGCGATATTCCCCAAAGATATCCAACGAGCATCGACCACTAGTTGGGCATGTGAGAAATTGCGTTGCATAACACACACACCATTGCTTTATTCTTCTGATCTCTTACTCCCGAACCCTAAATGGATACCTATAACTAGCAAAAAGCTCATACAGAAGACATGCGCTAAATGTGACATTGCTAAGATAGGCGATCTATTTCCAGATGGACATATTTTTGATCCTGATGATGAGTCCTTGTTCCCTGGTGCTACATTCATGGACAGATAAGTCCTTCTATGAATCTGTTCTGCCCTGCGAGCTATTTTACCGGACTACCCTCTGGAACCTCCTTCCTTCCCCCCACTCACGACAGTGATTAGCAGCGAGAGAGGGGTACATCTAATATCCCAGCTCTATAAGGCATGCGCTGCAATCGTAGACAGAGTACGCACTGCCTGGGAGACCGACTTGGGTAATCCGATCACAGACGAACAGTGAGCTGCCTGCTGTGCAGTTACGAAAAATGTCTCCCTTAATAGCCGACACAAACGAATACACTTTAAGTTTCTTTGTAGGATATAAATTACGCCCTCCAGACTCCACAGGATAGACCCTTCCAGACCGCACCATTGTGCAAGATGCAACGCTCCAAATGCAGACTTCGCCCACCTCGCCTGGACCTGTCCACGCAAACACTCATACTGGGTAGGAATACATAAGATAGTGAGTGGCTTGTTTAAGGTACCGATGACCCCCTTGCCCGAGATTGCCCGGTTGGGATATGTAAAGCATTTCCCACCGGCAATTTGCAGGTTTGTTGCCATCAGCTTACTACTGGCCGAAAGGGAGGTATCCATTCATTGTGGTGCCAGAACAGCACCCTCAGTGAAGGGATGGCTGAAGAGCATGGCGTCCTGTTCCACACACAGTGACCTATACGCAATAACGGTCCCCTCCCACCTCCAGGCCCAGAGATATCTGGGGAAATTTCACAACATACCTAGAGGCACAGCGACAAGACCTCCCCTACCCAGAAAGAACAGGGCATAGTCCCAACAGGGGTGGGTTAGACTGTGCCGAGATACATGTCAATAATCAACTACACCGGATGCTAAACTCCTTTTTTGATGTCGGTACAGAGGATGTATTCCCATGCCATGATTATAAACAGCGTTTATGTGAATCAGAGTCAAGAACGATTGTAACAGAAAATATGTTAGCAGCCGAGGGACTTGCTTTAAGTAACATGTGATCACTCTGCGGCATTGATTGAGCCCTTGACAGTGTGTACTATGTCTACCTGTACTTGTAAAGGATTTTACTTGTCCTAGTGTACTTTTTTACTCATACATAAATGCAAAATAAAGATTTTTAAAAAATAATGGGTAAGAGCTCACTGAAGCCTACCCTACGCCCACACAGGAGCAGCAATCATTAGTGAAGCAGGTGCAAGGAAGCTCACCAAGGTGCAATTTCTGTAATCAGATGTAGGATAGATATATAGCCAGTCACCGTTGCATGCAAGACCGTCTGTCTATCAGATCGGATAGATGGCTTTGCATACCCAACGAGACTACATGCTAGGACTTATCAAAGGCAATAATCCTATCATGATTTTATCTGAATGGATGCGATGGTGATTACCAGCTTATTGATATTGCATCTCTTAATAAGAATAAGCAACTTGGTGTTTTTCAATAAAACTATTTCAATATGGATCGAAGGAATTAAATCAATCATGATTGATACGGTGATTGCCTATATATCTATACTACATCTGATTACAGAAATAGCACCTTGGTGAGCTTCTAGAAAAGACTATTCCAACCCTGATGAAGTCCATGTTGGACGAAACGCGTTGGCTGGGCTGATGCATTTGAGTACAAATAAAGAATACATTGAAAAAAAGAAATCTCAAGACTCTGCGCTGTATTTTATGATTTGGTGGATCTTATAATATTTTGTATAGTTTGCAAAGGAAATGAGGTTTAATTACATGCTTGAGCATAATTGGCCTTAAATGGCGACCGTGCGACGCAGGTGAGTGTGACCCACTTGTGGGACACCCCCGCACCGCACGGCCACCAGCTGCTGCGTGTGCCCCTTGCCTGCCCTCTGCCTCGCTGCTGCCTCGTTTGCCGGTTGCCGGCTGCCTCCGCTGCGGGGATTGTTTTTACCTTGTTTTTACCTTGTTTTGTCGCTAATTTGTGCCTGTTCTGTGTAATCTCATCTTGCCCTTGTTTTTCCGATAATTTGTGCCTGTTTTCTTTAAATCTCCATTTTGCCCGTGTTTAGGTTTTTCCTTCCTTGTTGTCCGCCTACCTCGCCGCCCTCCGCCCTCCCTTCCCGCCACCGCCGCTTTTCCCCGCCCCTTTTTCTATTCTGTACCCTCCCCGCTCCCGCCTCCCAGCTGCTCCGCCCACCCGCGCACTTGGCCTTAAATGGCGACCGTGCGACGCAGGTGAGTGTGACCCACTTGTGGGACACTCCCGCGCCTCACGGCCACCAGCTGCTGCGTGTGCCCCTTGCCTGCCCTCTGCCTCGCTGCTGCCTCGTTTGCCGGTTGCCGGCTGCCTCCGCTGGGGGGATTGTTTTTACCTTGTTTTTACCTTGTTTTGTCGCTAATTTGTGCCTGTTCTGTGTAATCTCATCTTGCCCTTGTTTTTCCGATAATTTGTGCCTGTTTTCTTTAAATCTCCATTTTGCCCGTGTTTAGGTTTTTCCTTCCTTGTTGTCCGCCTACCTCGCCGCCCTCCGCCCTCCCTTCCCGCCACTGCCGCTTTTCCCCGCCCCTTTTTCTATTCTGTACCCTCCCCGCTCCCGCCTCCCAGCTGCTCTGCCCACCCGCGCACTTCGCCTTAAATGGCGACCGTGCGAACGCGCAGCGGTCACGCGCAGCGGTCACGCGCAGCGGGCGAGCCGATTGTGCGCCGAAGGCGCGCCAAAGGTAAGCCCGTCTGCGCCCGTCCGCGACCAGCCCCAGGACCCCTGGCCCACGAAGACCCCGACCGACCCGCCTGACGTACTCCGCCGCCACCCTCACCGCTCTCAACACCGGCCGACTCCCAGAATGCCATCAAGCCACTCCACGACGTACCCACGGACCTTTCAGCTGCCACGCCTGCAAGTTCACCTGCATCCGGACCAGCCTCGCACCAGCACCCGCCAAGCCGAACACCAGCAGCACCCACCTCAAGTGCATCCTGCTCAACACCCGCTCCGTCCACAGACACGCCATCGAACTCTGGAACCTCCTAGACGCCACAGCCCCTGACGTTGCCTTCCTCACGGAGACCTGGATGAACGCCTCTTCAGCTCCCGACATCGCCATCGCTATCCCAGAGGGCTACAAGATCGTCCGGAGGGACCGAAACGCCAACCAGATGGGAGGAGGCATCGCCATCGTCCACAGGAGCGCCATCCGTCTCACGACCAGCACCGACAACACCCTGACCAGCGCCGAACACCTGCATTTCCAGATCCACACCAACCCGAACACCACCCTCAGAGGCACCCTGATCTACCGACCCCCTGGACCACGCACGCAATTCAGCGAGGACATTGCCGACTTCGTCAGCCCGCATGCCCTCCCCTCCGCTGACTACATCCTCCTGGGAGACCTCAACTTCCATCTGGAGAACAACAACGACCGCAACACCAGCACCCTGCTCGACAACCTCGCCAACCTGGGACTCAAGCAACTGGTGTCCACCCCCACCCACCTCGCCGGACACACACTCGACGCAGTCTTCTCCTCCAGCACAGACATCGACTTCAGCCACACCACAGAGCTTCAATGGACGGACCACAGCTGCGTCCACTTCACCTTCAAGAGAACGACGACCCACCAACACCAGCAACAGGCCGCCCGCAGAAGCTGGAACAAGATCACAGCAGACCAGCTCGCCACCTCCCTGAGCCAGCACCCTCCTGCCAGCTCAGCGAACCCCAGCCAGGCCGCCGACAACCTCACGAAGTGGATCAGCAACTGCGCGGACGAACTCGCCCCACTGAGGACCCCGCCTAGCAGACCCGGCAGCAAGAAGGCCCCATGGTTCACCGACGAACTCAAGAGCTCCAAGAAGAACTGCCGAGCCCTCGAGAAAGTCTGGAGAAGGGACCCGACACCGGACAACAGGACCTCCTTCAAACTGGCCACCCGGAAACACCACCAGCTGATCCGCGCCGCCAAGAAAACAGCATTCAAGGACCGGTTGGACAACAACGCACACAACTGCAAGGAACTCTTCAACATCGTGAAAGAGCTTTCCAACCCCAGCGCAGGAAACAACGACGTCACCCCATCGCAAGACCTCTGCAACTCCCTCGCATCATACTTCCACAACAAGATCGCGGACATACACAACAGCTTCAACAACCAACCAACGCACACCATGACCGAGCAACCACCCCCCACCACCAACCTCCACGCCTGGACCCCGATCAGCACCGAAGACACCATCCGCACGATGAACTCCATCCACTCCGGATCACCGACCGACCCCTGCCCTCACCACGTCTTCAACAAGGCCGACGCTGTCATCGCACCCCACCTGCGAGACATCATCAACACATCCTTCGACACCACCATCTTCCCCGAGAGCTGGAAACACGCCGAACTCAGCGCTCTACTCAAGAAACCAACAGCGGACCCCACCGACCTCAAGAATTACCGCCCCATCTCGCTCCTCCCGTTTCCAGCCAAAGTCATCGAGAAGACCGTCAACAAGCAGATGGCCGCCTTCCTCGAGACGAACGGATCCCTCGACCCCTCACAGTCCGGCTTCCGAGCCAACCACAGCACCGAGACCGCCCTCATCGCCGCCACCGATGACATCCGAGCACTGATGGACAATGGAGAAACAGCGGCCCTCATCCTCCTAGACCTCTCCGCGGCATTCGACACGGTCTGCCACCGCACCCTAGTACGGCGCCTCAGCAACATCGGAATCCAGGACAAGGCGCTGGAATGGATCATCTCCTTCCTCGATGGAAGAACACAGAGTCCGCCTACCACCGTACAAGTCAGAGGCCTCCGAAGTCATCTGCGGCGTCCCCCAAGGATCATCTCTGAGCCCCACCCTCTTCAACGTCTACATGAGCCCCCTCGCGGCCATCGTACGCAAACACAACCTCAGCATAATCTCCTACGCCGACGACACCCAGCTGATCCTCTCCCTGACCAACGACCCGCCGCCGCCAGAGCCAACCTGCACGAAGGGATGAAAGAGGTAGCCGAGTGGATGACGACCAGCCGCCTGAAACTGAACTCGGACAAGACGGAGGTCCTCATCCTGGGCTCCTCACCCTCCGCCTGGGACGACTCCTGGTGGCCTCCCGCCCTGGGCACCGCACCCAAACCAACAGACCATGCACGCAACCTGGGCTTCATCCTGGACCCCTCCCTCTCCATGACCAGGCAAGTCAACAACGTCTCCTCGGCATGCTTCAACATCCTACGCATACTATGGAAGATCTTCTGGTGGATCCCCACAGAGACCAGGAAGACCATCACCCAGGCCCTCGTCACCAGCCGACTGGACTACGGCAACGCCCTCTACGCCGGTACCACCGCCAAGCTCCAGAAGAGACTCCAGCGGATCCAGAACGCCTCAGCCAGACTCATCCTCGACATCCCACGAACCAGCCACATCTCCGGACATCTGAGAGACCTTCACTGGCTCCCCGTCAACAAAAGAATCACCTTCCGCCTCCTCACCCACGCACACAAAGCCCTACACGACCAAGGCCCGAGCTACCTCAACAGCCGAGTCAACTTCTACGCTCCCAAACGCCACCTCCGATCAGCCAACCACGCCCTCGCCGCCGTCCCCCGCATCCGAAGAGCGACTACAGGAGGAAGGTCCTTCTCCTACCTGGCCGCCAAGACCTGGAACTCCCTCCCGACCGACCTGCGCCTGACCCAAGACCACCTCTCCTTCAGGAAGAAGCTGAAGACCTGGCTGTTCGAGCAGTAGCGGCACCCCCCCCCCCCCCCCCCCCCCCAGCGCCTTGAGACCCTACGGGTATGTAGCGCGCTCTATAAATGTCACTGATTGATTGATTGAATTGATGAAAGAATCTAGTTATAACTGTATGCTCCTTTTCAGAATTTGACAATCCTAGTCAGGATAAGGCACATGCAAACCCCAAATTAAACTGTGGTCAACCCCCTGGTAGCTTGGCACAGAGCAGTCAGGCTTAATTTAGAGGCAATGTGTGAATATTTGTGCAACACTTCAAACAGTAAAACAGCGTAAACAGCACACAAAATCAACACCAGGTTAGAACAATAGAGCTCAGTTTCATCAACAAATCGAAACCCAAAAGACAAAAATCCAATCAGTATAACCGGAGATATGAATTTTAAAATATAAACTTCTATATAGCACCTAAAAACATAAAGCGCCAACCGAGGCAATCTGGTCATGCTGGACCAGGTTAAAGTCAAAAGTTCACGCTGAACACGATGGAGCACGAATTAGATAGAGCTCCAGATTAGTTCAGCAGAAGGTTTACCTTCTCAAGTTTTGAGCCCTTCGCATTGGAGAGGGTCGCAGGGAGTAAGGAGAGAGTTGATGGCGGTGGTGGACATGGCACAAAGAGCAGGCCAGGTGTCGCAGAAGGTCGGGCTGGAGGTTTACGTTGTTGGTCTTCCAGATCGATTGATGCTTTCCGTGCAAGGAGATAGGCGGCAGGGGCTCGTGCTGAAGTTCCGTGCGAGCAGTGGGATTCGGGTGCGAATGGGCTTATTTGCACTCATGAAGAGTTCAAAAGCTTGATTTAGGAGCCCACTGAACCAAAGCAAGAGTCTAGGGCCTGAGAAGCACCATTTGGGAGCAAGGAATGCGCTGAAGACTGGTCCAGGCACTTCCACGAAATGAATGGGAGGTCAGGAACAGCACCAGCCCTCACTGCACAAGCTTCTGTTGATTGTAAATACAAGAGCATGGCTTTAACTACTGAGGTAGTGTTTGCGACGGCCGTTGGCCGACGCACGCACGCAAAGGGTTAAAAAAAAATATTTGCTGCAAACCCCAGATCAGTCAAATTAAAAGATGCTCATGTGGACACACTTGTGTCAAAAACATATTTTATAGATGCGGGCAGCAAGTGGGTAAAGTCTGTGGTTGCGGTGGCCCAGGAGAAAGGTAAAAATGTGCAACTTGAGATTCGGCGACTATGGCGGCATTCAGAATCATGCCTGAAGCCTCCAAAAGCAGCCCGCCGGAGCTTGAGGAATTGCCAGTTCTGAGTTGCAAGCTGCAATAGTCTTTAGTCTACAGACCTGAGGACGTGTGACTGGGAGCCCCAAGGCCACGACGAGCATCCAACAGCCTGGTCGCAGGGCATTGGATTTATTTAGGCATTTTTTTATAGCGCATACTTTACCCAGCGGTGTCAGAGCTCTTCACAATAGAGCGAAGTATATAGGATTGGATATTATGGTAACATATTTACAGAGTATAAATCTGCCAAAAATTACACGATAAAACTAAAGTTGGAGCGATTAGGGTTCCAAAAAACACATTCCACAGTTGAAGCGTAAGGACAAACTAGTCTCCAGTGAGGAACACGAAACAGTCAATGCCTCCAGGCTGTGTAGGTGTATTGTTTTGACCCCTACCCCACATCCACTGACCACTTCCACAGGCACTGCCCCCAACTCACAGACCCCGCCCCATTGCCACAGGCCCCACCCCCCACAGATACCACACTCTTGCAGGTCTCATACGTCAATGCGCTTCCACTGCTGCCTCGAGGCCTTATCTCCCCTTACCTCTCTTGTGGGTTTGAGGGGGGAGTGGCCGGGCAGAAGGGGGGACAGTGTCGACCTGGTTGGAGGGGACACACCTGAGGGCCCCGCGTGACAACAAACCGCGCGCGGGACAAGAGCCGCTCCGATGATCTGTAGCTGCGCATGCGCAGGATGTCTGCTCGTTATGGCCGCGCATGCGCTGAGAATAGCGAAGCACATAAAACTGTAAGAGTATGTCATTGAGCGGCCCTGCAGGGAAGCGCGGCCTACAGAGTCCAACCGAGAGGGGACACAACTGGGACCGTCCACACTGTCTTCCATTCGGAAAAACAGAACTGAACTAGGACTGAACTAAGAGCGCGGGTTAAAGAGGACTTGATGGGTTAACAGCTGCGCATGCGCTGGGGACAGACACTTCCTTCCGCTGTGAAGCGCGGGTTAAAGAGGGCCTTGTATTAACAGCTGCGCATGCGCTGAAGACAGGCACTGGTTCCAGCATCGGAGAGCGGGTTAAAGACGGACTTGCATTAACAGCTGTGCATGCGCTGAGGACAGACACCTTCAAGAGGGCCTTGTATTAACAGCTGCGCATGGGCTGAGGACAGACACTGCTCCGGGGCCTTGGATTACCATGAGCGCCTCACTGCCATGACAGGGACACTGCTGCAGCAGCTCCAAGCAGCAGGTAGAGGGAGCACAGAGGTGTGAGACTCTGAGACACACATGCAAACAATCAATCAATAAAATCTTTATTCAAGCTCTTAAATACAGATCATAAAAGCACAATTGAAATCAGTGATCAACAACAAGCCCCAGTTCATAACAAGTTAAAACCCTAGAGCAAGTAGAATTATTTAAAAAAAACATCAAATAGTTTTACAGGACATTTTATCCCATAAAGTGCATCATGTGCCTCATAGACCGAATCCAGTCAGTTTACATCAAATTACTCATTTCTGCATATAATTGTTAGTTAAAACCAACCTCGCGCCTTTCTCCTTTTCATACAGGCCCACAAACAGGTGGCTACCGAAAAACAGACAACGGGATCAGGCAGAGATTAAAAGAAGTAACGTGCCACCTGGCATTGTTTAAAATTGGGGCGCCTTAAAATCGGAAGGATAATGTCTTCTCTTCCTGTCCTATAAACCCCACAAAACAAGACTAGGTGCAGGTGGGATTGGGCGGAATGGTTGTCGCAGGGACACAGCATTAATCTGAGTGTTCGAATCTTCTCTCCGTATAACCTAACATCAAGGGGAGGAGAGTCAGACAAAATCTCAGTAGTTCCTATCCAGCACGTAGTGGTTCGTGCTAGATAGGAATATCCTCCCTCTGGCCTAGGGGAAATCAGATGATGTGCAAGGACGGTCTTTTTTCTGTAATTCCTTTCCCTGCGAAGATAATGAGCCCTCTGCATTAAAATCTCAATTAATTTCTGTTTTGAAATCTTCCTGCATGCCGTTTAATCCTTAAATATTTCTCCCAACCAAATTGCCATGAATTCTGATTCCACATAACTCAGCCATCTGATCTTATTGTAATGGTCCAATTTTAAAAAATCTTTAAATATGTTTTGTATTAAATTGGTGCTAGTCTAATGGTATGTAACATGTAAGGTAACCCCAATTCTATATGTAAGATATCATTTGAATAAGTGGATGGTAGGGACACTAGGGACTTACAAATGATCTTCAAGTTTTTGCAGTCAGCCGGTAGGTGCCATACCCCAGACTCCTGCCCCTTATGTGGCTATTGCCTTAATTTTGGCCTGAGAAATGTTTTTAATTGGGTCAAGGGAGCTAGCGTCTAACTTTTGGAGAAGACCTTAATAGCTTTCAGACTTCTTTCCATTCCTAGTGCTCTTGCCGATACCAGGTTCTCTCAAGTTTGATTTTTATCAAATAAGACTCCCAGGTATGGGAAGGACTCTGCCACTTCTGTTTTCTGGCAATCCGTATGGAAGTGTGGGGATTTATCAGCTTTGCCAGACCCTGCTATAATGACAGAAGATTTTGTTTCATTTACTTTAAGGTCCAGCGAAGCCATGAAAGATGCATATGTTGTTATGAGCCATTGGAGAGCTTCCCCCATTCTTGCAATGAACACTGCCTCATCGCCGTAAGCTAACATTGGTAGTGGGTTGGTGTCAAACACTGGCACGTCCGGGAATGAGTCCGAGAGGGCTGCCTCAACCCTGTTTGTATATCTGGAAAAAAAAGAAACGGGGCGAGGACACATCCCAGCTTAACTCCTCTAGCAATCTTAAAGGGGCGGGTTCATTTCCCATTTTTGCCATACGGGATACATGCAGTGGCATTTAATATAGTTGGCGGATAAAGTTAATTATAAGTGGATCAATCCCCATCTCCTCCAATAAATATCAAAGTTTCTGATGGCTCACGCAGTCAAATGCAGCTGATACGTCTGTAAAAGCCATGTAGATTTTCCCGTCTTTCGATCTGGTATATTTGTCTATACATAGTGACAGGTTTAGTCATTGGTCTGTAGTGGCTTTTTCCCTCTGGAAGGCATACTGCACCTGCATTAAGATGTTTCTTGGGTCCACTCTTCCAGCCTGAATAAAAGGAACCAACCCATAAGTTTGGCAGTTGTGTCCAATAAGGAGATAGGCCTATAGTTCTTTGGGCTTCCCCAGTCCCCTTTTTTGTATATCAGAATAATTACACTATGCTTCCAGGAAGGTGGAGGCCCATCTATAACTATGCTGTTAAAAACATTTGTTAGCAGCAGAGCCCTCAAATCTTGGTTTCCCTGAAAAAGATCTATCGGCACCCCATCAGGTCCTGGGGTTTTCCCAGCAACCACAGGCCGCCAACCCTCTTCTGAATTCTGAGAGTGAAAAAAAAACCCTGCAATTTAGTATCTGTGTCACTAGAGGGCACCACAGGAGCAGTGTTTGAGGTGAATATAAATTCACAGTGTGCCACCCATGCTTCTTCACCTACAGTGTCGGATCCTTAGTATTTTTGAAATAGGGAGTGTTTATTACTTTCTAAAAATCTCTGCTATTGCATGTCCTAGCCGCCTGATCAAGGCCTTCCCAGGTCTCCTCCCTCATATCCCTCTCTCTGTTCCTTCGAACCGACTTATAGTCACTGCATAGTGATCTCTCTCAAGATTGGTATGTTTGCCAAACCCAAAACCAGTGGAGAGGTCTCTGGGAACTGTTCTCTGGTAATTGCAGAGACAGACTTCTGGCCCTTTCTGGGCCAGAAGTAGGGTCCTATGACCTCATGAAGAAAACTCTGATTGAGGGCTTTGGACTCACTGCTGAGGAGTATAGAATTAGGTTCGGGGGGGGCTCACAAAACCCAGACCCAATCCTGGATAGATTTCGTAGACTACTCAGTAAAGACCCTGGATGGTTGGTTAACTAGACACAATGTGCATGATTTTACTGGACTTTATAATTTGTTTATGAAGGAACACATTTTGAGTAATTGCACAAATGAAAAGTTGCATCAGCATTTGGTAGACCTAGGTCTAATTTCTCCCCAAGAATTGTGTGGTGGGAATTCCTAAGAACTGGAGGAGAGTGATCACTGGGTTTCCCAACTGGGAAGTCGTGTGAGATTGCAGTGCGCACAGACCAGTGCTGAGGTCTAAGAAAATGTGCGAATTCTGCAGCTTAAATGGTTAAAATGAAATTGAGAAGTAATTCCAAACCCGCCGCTGAAGTTATACCGAACTTTTGAGTATACACTAATGCAATACCCCATAACAGAGCAATGGAGATTCTGGAGAACGTGGTCATAGACGACACAAAAGTGCTGATCAGGAGTCAAGTTTCAACGCTAGGATCCCTAATTGGTCTCGTAGTGATCCGATACCTGTGCAGCGGCAGCCACAAGTCTCAGAGAACCGCTGGTCAGACGTACCTTGTCGGAGCTCCGGAGCGGAGGGGTGCCGTGGCTGTCAGTGAAAGCGTCATGGCACCAAAGAATGCGGTGGCAGCTGCTAAAGCAAGGGCGGCAAGACTGGCAGTCCGGGACGGTGCGGAGCCTGTGAGGCAAGCGGGCGGTGTTCCAGAGCCTGCCCCAGGAGCTACCGAAAACATTCCAGCTAAGACACCGAAGCAGGGTGTAACTTCTACGCGGACGGGAAGTCTGACTGCCCCCTCTGTCGTTGACCTCCTCCGCAAGACGCCTGCGAAAATCCTTCTGGGTCAAGGTGGGAGGAGTCAGCCGGGAACTCAACAGACACCAGCAGCCGCGAAGGGGGCGAAGGGGGTGGATGAGCAGAGTAACCAGCAAAGCAGCGACGAGGACGTCCCTGGGATAACTGTGATAACGGGGACAACTGACGCTAACACAGTAAGCCCTACACATAATGATACAGCAGCTGGGGTTGAAGCAAGCATGAATGGGATAGGGGGTGTGGAGGTACAAGGGGGTGGAACTCCTGCGGACTTGGCTGAACAAATTACTACTCCCCTCCACATAGCCATCAATGACATTGTCCCTATAGATACTCAGGTGCATACAGATGATCGCAAAATGCCTGACAGCACAATTCAAATAGAAGTGCCCCAGACGGAGCCAATGAGTTCTATGGCAGCTAAAATTAACAATAGATGTATCGATTTCGACCAGGACAGAGATAAAGATCCGAGCGATTTTTTCTCATTCTCGGACGAACTTGGGTGGTCTGATGAAACAGGATCTCCTCTGAGTGATTTAAGTGATGACAAAATGAGTGCAAAAGAGAATAGAGCAGGCCAAAAAACTGTCCTAAAACGCAGAAAGAGCCATCAGGATACAGCAGAGCTAGCTTGGGACTACACGCCATCAAATCACCTCACAGCATCATTAACACCGCCAAGCTTTGTAAATATAACACAACATTCGGACTCCCCAACATACCAAAGCTCAACCTCACGTACAATTGAAACTGTACTTCAAGCTATAGCGGCGCACAGAGAGGAGACATCTCATGATGGGCGCAAGGCCCAAGCTGCTCTCCGTAAGGCTCAAGGGGTGGTGCGCAAACTCTCAAGAAAAGTTGGGACATTTAGTGATCGAATGACAGATTTAGAGTCTAGAATTGTCTCTAATGAGTCTGAGACGGCTGAAAATCACGAACAGATTGAAGCACATGAGGCTAAATTATCAGATGTGAGGTGGAAGCTGGAGGACATGGAAAATCGATTACGTAGGAATACTCTACACGTGCTAGGTATCCCTGAGGAAATTGAAGGGGGAGACGCCCGCTCCTTCGTAATACAACTTTTTCGTGACTCTCTCCCTGAATTGTCTAGCTAGAACTGGGACTTTCAACGAGCCCACCATGTCCCTCTTACTCTAAGACACTTAGTCAAAGCTGGGGGGTATCCAAGGGCTATTTTAGTCTATTTCGGCAACTTCCTCTTAAGACAGGCAATTGCTGAGAAGGCCAGGCCAGAAGCAAAAAAGTCCAGGGGGTCAAAAAACATACTTCGTATGCCCGGACTTCTGCCACGCAACTGTGGAGAGGAGGTGGCGGTTTCGCCGACTCATTAAACCCTTCCAAGGAAGGCGATAATCTAACGCTAGAAATAGGGTTACTCGCTCATGCTTTTTCACTCAACCCCTTATATTATCCATAATACTCCATAGACGTCTGGAGTGGGAAAGAGGGCAATATCCGCCAGAGTCGAGTAGGACGAAAAAACTCATGCAGGAACGCTCTTAGTTTATTCAGCGTTGAAGGATACAGTGTTCCAAAATATTGTGCACCTAATCTCTGTTCCCTTGAATCCTACTCTGAATAAAAAATGCAGTCGGACGAAGAAAACACCAACGCGAGAGATCTTGCTAGACGGTTAATAGAAGCTGATGATAGCATTTTACAAACTAATGCGGAAGCAAAACTTATTCCAATAAATATAAGGAAAATTTTGACTTACAAATTAATAAACAACGGTGTAACACCGAAAGGTGGGACAGTCGTATTTGTAGTGGAGGCACACGAATATCGGCAGACAGAGGTATTCTATTCCTGGATAAGATTCCCAGAAGTAAATCAAATAACAAAAGAGTTTCACTACTATGAACCAGGTGATACTCCAACGGAACACGTTCCCCATGAGGAAATTGAGATTCCACTAACTTACCAACAGCACGAGCTTTGGTTTAAAGGCGCCCTACAACACTGTGAACACATAACAAGGCCCGGTCCACTAGGGAGACCGCGAGCAACTTGGCCAGTTTTAGCCGGCTACACACCTCATCCGGACGTAAGGAAAATGTCTAAAGAAGAGGTGATTACCCAGCTAGAAGAACTAGTTAAAATTCACAGACAATTAGTCCAATATGTCATGAGGACTTTGACGGTCCACCCGACAATAGGACTCCCATAACAGACCCCTCATCAGGGGACTACAAATAAAATTACACCACAAACAATTCAGTCAGTAATTGGAAAGTTACCTACTAAACGGGAACAAATACCATTTTGGCTAGCACAAACAATCACTCAAATAGAGGCAGTTTTTCCTGATAGTACACCTCATTAAAAACACAGAATTCTGACCATTTGTCTACCAATGGGAATTGTAACACATATGGAAGACTGCTACACTTGGGGTACAGTCTTTGCTTCAATCTATACAAAAACACATGGTGTTCCTTCTATGGCGGTAATACCAGACATTCTGAAACAGATTCAGAATGAATATGGCCCTGAAGCAGCCTTAAATTTAGGTATGAAGTTACTGAAAATTTTTAAACAGGTATCAGCTATATTATTAGCTAATGTAAGGGGTGAAGCAGCATCTGTAGCAATCCGCCATAGGTTAAGAGAAATAGATGAGGAAGACCAGCCCTCTGAACTAGCCAGAATAATGGAAAAATGCTATGAAGAACTGGGTAGAGATAGTTTGGGTGGGAAACCACTAAAACCCCAACTACCAGATAGCACAGAGAAGTTGTTTGTAAAAAACACTTCAAATACTCCTAAAAATAGATGGGAAAGTAATAAAAAAAACTACACCCAGGGAGAAACAATTTAAACAAAGAGGGAGATCACCCAAGAGAAGGAACAAAACTCTGACTACATGGCCCCTAGAGAATACAAACCAGCTCTGGGACATGACGAACATACGGTAGCCTCAGGGGAAACTCCTAATCCTCCAGTATTGATTTGTCCCGAAGCCCTGGAGAGCATTACGCACTTCATGTTTAATTTGTCCCGAACCCCTGGACAGCATTGCGCACTTCAAGCACCTAGTGACGTACATATGTCCAACCTTGTGCGTCAAACCAGTCACCTAGCTAGTATAAAAGCAGCCAGGTTGGTCCAGTCAAACACGCGGTGGTTTTCTGGAGCTGATCGACTGACCTCGTCCCAAGCCCAGCAGATGCGAGACCTGAACCCAGCCGAACCTCCTACTTGACGCACTGAGAGAGAAGCTGCCTTTTTCTCCAGCCGAGAAAATCCAGCTCCGGTGTTCCCTGCTTGCCACAGCCGGCTGCCGGGATATCGAGTTCAGAGATTCCAGTCTCTCACATTCTGAAACAAGGTATGGAGCTGATTAGCCACAGAGAATGATTCTTGGTTTTTAGAATAATCTGGCAGAGAAATTATTTAACTTAACTGAGGTTCTCACTTATCTTTTCCCGTTCACAACTTAGGTTAGGAACACGGGGTAGGCATAAGGTAGATTAAATCAGTTGAGTTAGCTTAGCTATTTTTAGTTAGCTTTCTATTGTATAGATTTAAGGATATGTTTTAGATGCGTGTTATGGCTAAGAAACGATAACATGCTTTTACAGTATTACTTTATAATACTCTTTTTACTGTATGCACTATATTTTATTATAAGTATTGCTATCATGGCAATTCACTTCTCCTGTGTGAGAAAACAGACTGTTCAATAAATAACACCTTTTATTGAAAACGCCCGTCTCTCTTTCTCTACACTTTCGAGTGAAACTAAGAATGCATATTTAAGTGAGTAAAACCGATTCTATAGTTTTTCACGACTCTGGAGATTTACTCCTAACTCATGGAGATACAAAGTGGTCATGTTTTATGGTTGTCAGAAGGTAAATCTCTTCTTGTCTAAGTAGGCACTATAATACCTCATCCTACATTCGAGAAAGTTTCTAGTGACCTCTGAGCTAGCAGGCAAAACCCCTTAAGTCTAATGTTGTCAGCAGGGGACCCTTGGTAACCTCAGTTACTGGTCTTTTGTTGTTGATGTTATTCCAATGCGCAGATGCCTATGGAGATAATAGGAACTACACTACAGTACCACCTCCTCTGCACTCCTGGACAGGCCTCACCTGCACTTAATTAGTGAAAGAAGAGGGTTCCCCAATGGGTTTTAAGGATGTGGGCAGGCTGTAGGGGGGAAGAATCTGAGAATAGAACAAAAGAGAGCAACCCTGCCTTATGATATAGTGGTCCCAAAAATGGGATCCAAACAATATAATCGGGGTGATTTATATAAGAGCCAGCATTGCACATAACAAGAAACGGGTCAATCCAAATATACTCAAAGAAGATTTTTTAGAATATATATATATTTTTTATTTTTTTATCTTCTTTTGAATTAATGTAGCAAAAGGTACAAAAATTGATTGCATTGTTTAAATCCACATTATATTTGGAACATCAAAGACCTATATATGGCAACCACAAATGTGGGACATGCCATATTTGCCCACAGGTCATTGTGGGAGAAACTGTCAGTACCAATACTCGTACGGTATCAGTACGACGTAATGCCACTATGACCAACTGCCGTACCAGCAATATCATATATTTGATATTGTGTCCATGCGATCTCCCCTATGTCGGGGAAACAGGCAGAGAATGTCGAGTGCGAATAGGGGAACATAAGTCAAACATCAGGAACAAAAAAATCGCAGCCCCTATTGTAGCACATTGGCTAGAAAAAGAACACAAAGAACTGGAACTTCGCTGGTTCATCCTGGAAAAAATAAAGGCCTGCCCAGGAACTGATCCTGTGGGCCTACGAAAAAAACGAGAAGTGTTTTGGATTTTTTTCTTGAATGCTGTAACTAAGGGACTGAACGAAGAATGTCCTTGGCACCAGGCATTCTTGTAAAACAACCTCAGGTTACAGGATTTAAGAAATCCAAAGCAAATAGGGAGAAAAAATCTTATTATCTGGCAGAATTCTTATATTGGACTTATTTCCAATATTATATGGGTGATTATGAAGTGGACTAACACAATGGACTGGCTCCCCGATGTTTAAATGAGGCCCGCACAAGTGAAAACAAAACTATGGCATACCTTGGTGCCGTGTTTTTCCTAATATACGTCATGCAAATATCAAGACCATTTAAATTAAAACTTGATTTATATAGATAGTGAACCGAAACAACCCACTTTTGTTAAAAAAATTAAAAAATAAGAGTTTACTCTCTCAAGAGGGCCGCCGCCCGCCAACTGAAAGAATTAGGTTGAGCCAGTTGTTGCATGACGTTTTTCCTAATATACGTCATGCAAATATCAAGACCATTTAAATTAAAACTTGATTTATATAGATAGTGAACCGAAACAACCCAATTTTGTTTAAAAGAAAAGAGTTTACTCACTCAAGATGGCCGCCGCCCGCCAACTGAAAGAATTTGGTCTGTCATTTATGTTCACTGCCCTAGCACAGCTGATCCTTTTCACCAGAGGCGCGGAGAACTGCTTATTTAAATGAGAACAGGCACCAAACAGGTGAGAGCCCTGTCTCCCGTTGCGGTTGGTCGACCGGTGGAGTCGACGGAATCCCACTGAAGGACGATCCACTACCACTCTAAGGTATGTGTATACTCCGATATCCCGCTGCTTACGCGAAACTCCTGTAGATTGCGAGTCAAATTATATATATATAATTGGTCTTCTATCTTCCGTTAGGAATTCCCATCTACAGCCACTCGCTCGCCGCTCACATAGCAGTAACTACGGCGCAACGCCCCACCCACAACCACTCGCCCGCCGTTTACGGAATTGTGCCTACTACACAGCGCTCCGTGAGAACGATCTTAACTGCTCTCCGGTAAACGGTTTTACCATTTAGGTAACGTAACCTTTGGTTTTTAGCCTTTTAGGTTTCAGGATAGACAGCGTTCCTAGTATGATCATGGCCATAACCAGCCCTGCTCTTTTTTGTCAGGAATCCTTACCGAAAGCCACATACCTGTCCCTTGGAATCTTATCAGTTATACACTCTCATCGGAGAGCAGACTCCAGAACCCCTCAGGTAAATCGTTAATTGCACTGTTATCTCTTCCTGCAACACAGGATCATAGGACCTCAGGCCGTTTTCGAACGTATTCAAAACTAAACATTGGAGTCCATATCTAAATACTGTGTCTGAAAGTAAAAATGGAGGGTTGAATTACAACTTATTTTTTTTAAAAGAAAGAAAATTTAAAAAAACCCATGTCGTCTTGTGATTTCCTTACTTGAAACAGTGCCCTGACCAACATCAAATCCATCAGGCTCTAATTGAATTAAACTTTATCTTGACTACAGGACTACAGTACCCAGTACCCAGTATGAATGGAACCAGAGAGCGTTATCCTCCTTGTCCTTAGGTCTTCTGGCCACGAGTATCTGTTCCCCTAATATTAGGATTCCTATATAGGTAATATATCACTCAATCTTTTTTGTCTTACCAGTTACATTTCTTAAGATTGAGGAATATTATGTTATGCTTAAATACATCGTGTTCTCTTTTTCCTTGTTAAGTTTGAAAATCTCTCCCCTCCAAACGAATTATGCCAGTAATCCCCTTGCTCTGACACACATTATGTAAGTATAATACTAGATTGTGAATGATATTTTCTAAATAGAGGTTGGGTCTCCTAAAATAAACTCCTGACCGCTATAACTGATCGCTAAAACAACAGTTAAATCCAATTCTATGGATCATAGTTCCAATTGCGGAAACTCAGTCAATGCGCGCCAGAATGAATGTGTATATGTATGAGGGAAGCTTAAATAGTTTGAATATGAGAGGTGTCATGAAATGTACTCAATGGTTCACTTAGACAAGGTTATCAAGTTGCCTCTAAAAGATCTCACCCGACGGGGAGTCTGTCTTTGGGAGTGTCACTAGGTAGTTTGGCATTGCACAGCCACAAGAAGTCAACCACACAGTTATCATACTAATAACCAATGTTTGACTAAAAATGTAAAATGTATTAAACAAATAGAAAATGCATGTTTGTATAATCTAAACTTGTATTGTGTACATTGAACAAAAATCTAAGATACTGTTTTTATTTCCAGATTTTATACCTGTTCCCCTCCCAGTAAACAACCCCTAGCCCTGACGAAGGTGTGGCCCCACTGGCCAGTCACCAAAACGCGTGTCGGCTTGCGTTTCCAGGAATTCGGCATATTGAACTATATTCATCAGGACTCCTCTATATGTCATCTGCCTCCTGGAATAACATTCTGATTTATGCAACAAATTTACCATCTTTGTGTTGCAAACACCAGGACTATATGAATGAATGAAAGAACACTAGGTTGAGTGATAAGTAAGCTTGAGAGTATGAATGCAGTGTGGTATGTTACTGGGTAGGCTATGCCATAGGATGAATTTTCCTCTTTTTTATCTCTCCCCTTATCATGTGTGTCTTTGATGTTCCAAATATAATGTGGATTTAAACAATGCAATCAATTTTTGTACCTTTTGCTATATTAATTCAAAGAAGATAAAAAAATAAAAAATATATATATATTCTAAAAAATCTTCTTTGAGTATATTTGGATTGACCCGTTTCTTGTTATGTGCAATGCTGGCTCTTAGATAAATCACCCCGATTATATTGTTTGGATCCCATTTTTGGGACCACTATATCATAAGGCAGGGTTGCTCTCTTTTGTTCTATTCTCACCTGCACTTAACCCCATGGACAGGACATGCTTCACTTCCTCAGCACCCTGGACAGGCCTCGCCTCCTCTGCTCCCCCTGGACAGGCATCTCCCCTGCACCGCTCAGGACGGGCCTCACCTCCTCTGCACCCCTGGACAGGCTTCACTTCCCCTGCACGCCTGGACAGACCTCTCCTCCTCTGTACCCCTGGACAGGCCTCTCCTCCTCTGCACCACTGGACGGGCCTCACCTCCTCTGCACCCCTGGACAGGTCTCTCCTCCTCTGCACCTCTGCACAGGCCTCACCTCCTCTGCACCCCTGGACAGGCCTCTCCTCCTCTGCACCCCTGGACAGGCCTCACCTCCTCTGCACCTCTGGACAGGCCTCTCCCCTCTGCACCACTGGACAGACCTCTCCTCCTCTTCACCCCTGGTCAGGCCTCATCTCCTCTATCTCTGCTCCCGTGGACAGGCCTCTCCTCCTCTGCACCCCTGGACAGGCCTCACCTCCTCTGCACCCTTGGCCAGACCTCTCCTCCTCTGCACCCCTGGACAGGCCTCTGCACCCCTGGACAGGCCTCACCTCCTCTGCACCCCTGGACAGGCCTCTCCTCCTCTGCACCCCTGGAGAGGCCTTTCCTCCTCTGCACCCCTGGACAGGCCTCACCTCTTCTGCCTCTCCCTTGGACAGGCCTCACCTCCTCTGCAACCCTGGACAGGCCTCTCCTCTTCTGCACCCCTGGACAGGCCTCACCTCTTCTGCCTCTCCCTTGGACAGGCCTCACCTCCTCGGACCCCTGGACAGGCCTCTCCTCCTCTGCACCCCAGGACAGGCCTCACCTCTTCTGCCTCTCCCTTGGACAGGCCTCTCCTCCTCTGCACCCCTGTGAACTCTTCGAATCCCGTCGCCAGTGAAATGAAGATAAATCCAAGGAAGATTAAGGTAGATGCTTATTTAATCGAAGAGCACAGTACAAGTAATCCAGCATAGATCAGTATCAATGAATAACTGACTCTTACAAAGGATGCACATCAACATGACATATGTAACATTCCACATTCAGTAATGACATAAGAAAGAATGTGTATGATTAAAGGAGCAGTACAAAAGTAAGCAACACAACACCCTGGACAGGCCTCTCCTCCCCTGCACCCCTGGACAGGCCTCACCAACTCTGCACCCCTGGACAGGCCTCTCCTCCTCTGCACCCTTGGACAGGCCTCAACTCCTCTGCACCCCTGGACAGGCCTCATCTCCTCTGCACCCCTGGACAGGCCTCTCTTCATCTGAACCCCTGTTCAGGCCTCTCCTCCTCTGCACCCCTGGACAGGCCTCTCCTCCTCTGCACCCCTGGACAGGCCTCTCCTCCTCTGAACCCCTGGACAGGCCTCTCCTCCTCTGCACTCCTGGACAGGACTCGCCTCCTCTCCACCCCTGGACAGGCCTCTCCTCCTCTGCACCCCTGGACAGGCCTCTCCTCCCCTCCTCCCCACTCAGGCTCAGCAGCAAGTGAGTTGGCAGCTCTCCTACCTGAGCAGAAAACTGTCCAGGCTCTCTCCTCCTCCTGGGGTCTGTGAGGGTCTGAAGATGGAGGTAACTGCCCACCAGACAGGGCTCCTTCCTTCTCTGCAGCAGGCTGAACACACCAGGAGAGGGAGGAAGTGATGTCACCGCTGCTGCTGGTGCTGTCTCTGCCGCCACTGACCCGGAAGAGGAAACCCTCCTCCCTTTCATACAGAGGGCAAATCAGTGAGTTTTGTCAGCAGGCGAGGAGCGCCCTCTGGTGGCCGTTGACGGAACCGCCGCCTCCAGGCTCCAGCAGTGAATACATTTCACGCAAACAAGCATTTATACCTGTAAACAGCTGGGATTTCAGATGTCACAGACGTGAATGTTTTTAAGGGTCAGACAGTTCAAGTACAGGGCCTCACACTTGGCTGCTGTAAAAAAGTATTTCTAGCTTCACTTCAGATGAGCATCTTCAAAACACTGACGTAAAGGACTTAAGAGTATTTACAGAAAGGTGACAAATTGAAGTGACAGTCTGTATTTTAATGAATATATCGGTATTTTAATGAATATATATCTGTATTTTAATGAATATATATCTGTATTTCAATGAATATATTGGTATTTTAAAGAATATATGAGTATTTCGGTCAGTTTTGCAATTAAACTAGGCAGCTTATTTATTCTTTTAAATAATTTATTTGCAGTTTTTCAAATCCACAACGAGCTAGATAGCAAAGAAAACAGAGGTAAATACCATGGAGTTTTAAACACCAGATCAGTGACAATGAGGCATAGATCATGTGTCAAAGCGACAATTGAAGGAACAGCTTATTTCTAATTTTCCTATGTCTGTGGCTTATTCCTTATATTTGATACTGTTTTATATCCTCAAACAAGACTGAATTGTAGGTTCTAATTAGGTTTTGAGTTTCTGGTTTAAGAGCACAACTGTTGTAGGAGAGTAGGGTCTGCAATCCTATGATCACCCCAGATTTTTGCTTTTTGCTTCACTGGTTTACGACTTCTCTGGCTGTGGGCCTGCTAACCAGACCCACAGCCTTGCTGTTCTCTCACTAAATTGACACATGTACCTTAGGTGCATTTACCAATTGGTACTGGGCCACCTTATCAGACCCTGTAACTCAGGGCATAGGTGTACCATGGGCCTACCAGGGGCTGCAGCATGTATTATGCCACCCCTGGCTGGCCATCTAAATCTGACACAACTGGCTGCACGACAGCTGGGGCAAGGTGGTGTAATCACCCTTTGCTTTAGGTATAGTATACCTATATCTAACCCTAAAAATGGACATATAGATTCCTATCAGTCACTCCTATGGCAGGCCTTAACAATCCTGAAGGCAGAGTGCTTGGAATCATGTGAGATGGTGCTCTGGCATGAGCTGAGCCCGTTTGCAGCTTGCGGAACCAAGTCCTAATAGCTGTTCCATGATAACGCATACCATATACTCTTAAGTGCATTATAATCCTCGCGGTTATATGCCAACTCTGGTATCGCTTTATCAAAACATGTCGAGTAAGGTGTCATACGAATTGGAATACTAACCCCTCGCCAATTCTGGTGACGGGGTTAGCATTCCACCCTTCTAGAGGGACACAACATGTATGTAACTGTGAACCCCGGTTAAAGTTAACTCGAGCCTCAGCATCACAAAATGGATGCTGCCACCACAGACACAAGTCTGATCTCCTGCTGCTGGGAGTCCTTCCAGCGAGGGAGGCTTGGACAAAGGGTTTCCTGTCAGGGGCGGTGCTAGCACCATCCCAGACAGGGTTTTGTGTATCCTGGGTAGGCAGGGCTTTAGAGGAAGGTGACTGCAAGTGGCACCCCGGTGCTCACTATGCATCTGCCGGCTAGAACCAGTTCCAGGGGCACACCAGCCCCTGAGCTGGGGAAAGTCCGGCATGGGAGAGGGGTGTAACCACCCCCCTTCCTGGTCCCACCCGTGGGCAGGACCTAGTCGCGTGCCAGCCCCTTTTCCTAGTATAAAGATAGGAGCGGGCCCCCTTCCAAATTAAATCATCTTTGAATCCTGAAACTACTTTCTACGAAAGGAACTCTGGACTTCTTCTCAAGATTTCTCCCTTGTGACTAAGGAGTAGTCACCCTGCACCCGCAGGCACCATCCAAGAACACTGCGGTTTGCTGCACGTCCTTCCTCCAGAATCCAACTGACCAGCACGACGAGACCCGGCTTCCCTGGCACCTCTGACCTCTACCCACATCGTCAGCTCAGCTGAGATCCGTGGGTGCGACGAGACCTCGAGGGACCGGCCATCTTCAAGACTGCACGACGCTTGCCTAGCACGACCGCCGAGGGATCCTCGAGTGAGTGCTTTGGGGTCTGAGAAGCCCCAACCCTGAGCAGCTCCAGCACCGAAGTTCAGCCTCCCAGCTTCCACGAGATCTGCGTGGGGCCCTTCTGCTCTTTGCTGCTCACCGCGTTGTCTGGCTACTAGCCCGCTGGCTTGCGGCCTTCCCGACGACGAACGACGACATCAACACTGCTGGTCTGGTTGCTCCAGGCTGGCCCTTGCTCCCCTCCAAAAGAGGAGCGCCCCGGACCCTCCTGGTCCACTCCAGACGCCATTTTGAGTCCACCACGTGGGCTTGCATTTGCCAAGACTTGTTGCCCCAATCCTGGGTCCAGCGACGTCGACAGCAGATACCATCGTGGGACAGCTCGCACCTCCATCCTGGTTGCCAACAACGCCTCCTGGTCCGTGAGACTGCAGAGCCCAGCGTCGCCCACTCACCTGGTCAAGGTGACTCCATCTGGTGCCATCCTGGTGCCCATCTAATCACTGGCTAGTGATTCAGAACTTGGTCCCCTCTGCTTACAGGTGTCTTCCATCTTCGATCCAGGCTTGGATCCATCGGAATCTCTTCACTGGTCGCCTGCCAGCAACTTCTTCTTTCAGGCTCCATAGACTGCAACGAGGATTCCCGACGTCTTTCCAGACCTATGCAGCCGCAGCCCCTGGGCTAGGTAAACTCAGCATTTCGGTGCCCCAGCATAGCTTTGCTATCCAAGGGTCCAGGTCCTTTTTCGTTTCAGCCCGACCTAGTCGGATTCGTCCGATAACACTAACTTTGTAATTCCTAGCAACCATACACTTTGTTCCGCATCCCGGGTGAGAGTGCACACTCTGCACCCGATCTCCCTAGGCCTCCTGCTAGTAATCTGAAGGTTCAGTAGTCAAGTCCTAGCGATCCCAAAGCCTATTAGCGTAGTACTTACCTGCTAGTAATTTTGCATTCCACTTTTAGAGTATATGGTTTTTCGTGCCCCTAGGGCATTTGTGTAACTTGTGCAACTTTGCGTATTTTCCTAAGAGCTTTGTATTGTGCTTAGCACCCTGTCCTCATAAAGAGTCCAGGGTTGTTGTGTTCTAAATAAATATACTTTTATTTTCATAACAACTTGTGTGGTGTCCTTTCACTTGGTGTTCAAGGGGTATATGTGATGGTATAACAGCTGGCTTAACACGCCCTCTAGAGTCTAGCCTAAAGACTGCTCTTGTCCACGCTACTAGGATAGCTGGTCTATCGGTTGACTTACAACCAATCATCAATAAGGGTTGTTTGGACTGATACAAAGTGATCACTAGAATAGTGAGCACTGCATATCAGGCCAACTTCTCACAACTGTCTCCTAAAGTATTAAGATAGCGGCCTCTTCCAGGCTTTGTCGTTTTGTTTACAGTCTTTCAACAAAGATTCACTGACAAAAAAAAACAATTTATCTTTGAAACAACTAATTCCTAAGATAGAGATATCAAGTATGAACCAGAAATGTCTCACACAGTTTGCATTGTATCATAAAAATGAGTGGGTGTTACTGGTCTGAGGAACAGGGGAGGGGCATTTCATTACTCGAAAATATTCTACTCCTTTACATAGGCCCCTATATCACAGTACGCTCGTCATCAATACACCGTTGATTAGTGAGTGCGTCAACTCTTTGTAGCATTGTCATGCAAGCAGCCTTGAATGCCTCGTAATGCAACATTAGTTTGATCGTGCATACATCGTAGCCCTCAAACCTCACTCATCACGAGTGACACACACATTTGGAGGTCGGTCTGAAGTGTCCCTCAAACCTGGCTCATTCTTCAAAAATATGGGGATTCATTAGAACTTCACAAGTGACTATTCTGCACAGAGCAAACTCTCTGTCCCACATTTTAGTGGCAAAACTTTTCTTATATTTCACCATGAGTATTGCGCACAGTTCAGTGGATTGTTAAATTGAATGTCAATTTTAGTGAGACTTGGTTGTTAATTTTATCACTTTACATTTGTTCTGATCATGTCTATAAATTCAGTAATGTCTCTTCCTTTGGAATTGTCAAAGTCAAATGTTAAGTGACACCACTCCCTGTAACATTTTTAAATATCACATTTATTTGGGACTTTTCATACACAATGAGCATATAACAGGGATTGAAGTTTATCAATTCAGCAGAATCCAAGATACTGTGTTATCTAGAACTGGTGAGACGGCATTGATAACTGGAAAAACGATCAATAAAATACCATCTCCAGATAGAGGTGATGTGTCCTAGAAGATCCCGCAGAAGATCATGGAGGGAGGACGAGGGGGAACAGGAGGGGAAGGGACATGGAAACAGGAGAGAAAAGTCAGGGTGCCAGGCCCCGTGGTCGCCCCCCAAAAAACCAACTCCCACTACGAAGGCTGTAGCCAGCTTACTGTTACCATGGGGTGTTAAATCCTGGAATATTGACATTTTGTGAAGCAAAGTGTGACGGGCCATGAATTGCGGTGCCACCCCTTGGTTGGTCATTAAGTTACCCAAACGGAGCCCAGTAGCACAAAGTACTGTACAGTCCACAGGAAATGCAAAATGTCACAGGCGAGTGCGCTACACCATCAGCACCTCCAGCACTTGGAATCGTCTGCCATATGTGCTTTATAGATCCACTCCGGCGTCAGTGCCAGTGGGGTAGGAACTTGAAGTAACTGATTTCGACCTGACCTCCTGAGGTATACTGCCATGATCTTTCCAAAGGTCATGGGAGTCCTGCTCAGAGAGTGAGAGGCCCAACCTCTGCTCCAGCAAACAGCATAGATTGTAGGCAGCAGTGCTTTAAAAAAGGCTGCCCACAGCTGTAACATACATTCCCACCTTAGGGCCTGATTCTGATGTGGTTAGGAAGGCCTCCTAAAGGCGTTTGCTTTGTCCAAATCGGATCGGGAACGTGTCTTACCAATGAGGGCCCTATTACGATGCGATTAGGAAAGCATTCCGACCTCGGGCCCGATTAAGATGAGGTTAGGAACATAGGCTCCCATGGACGTCAATGGGAGTCCAACTAAATCATATCTGGAAGCATCCCGACTCATCATACTCGGTTGGTTGGACTCTCTCGATCCGATTTGGTTTGAAACCATTCCCAAACCCATTTGGTCTGGAAGCTTTCCACACCGCATCAGAATCGGGCCCATAGTGTCCTTGAATCCTTTCCACATCAGAGTATAACTCAACAGTGGGGCAGTCTCTAGATCTTAAGGGGGAGCACCCAGCATGTGTCGCAGGCTATGCATAGTCTGTCGGTACTGTCAGTGATGCGATTGTGGCAGCCCATAATCACGTATGAGAGTAGCAAAGGGGGCCAACTCACCGTCCCTTACTATATCGTCAACAGAGCGTATCCCTCTGGCCCTCCGCTGTGTAATGGGAGTTCAGATCATACTTGGCCCCAAGCAGCTCCTTGAGAAGAGCAGGTGTCAGCAGTGCGTTACACGTCTGAGCCAGGTAAAACTCAAGGACAGTCAACCAACACTGTTATGCCTCACAGTGGCACTTATAGGCAGCCAAATCGTTCATCGGCCTTCCTGCCCTCCCACAGCACCTGTGCAGAGGAGATGGACCCAGCGTTCTCCTCCAAGTACTGGCTCAGGTATTGGAACCGTCTGTGTTTTTTTCAGGGGCTTTATACCATGCTGTATACATACACCAACGGGCCTGAGGGGTTTTCAACAATCAAAGTTTATGGTCGAGTAGCAGAAGATCATGATCAGAGGTACTGTTTGGGAGGATCAAGGCGTAAACATTTACAATGGACGCAGGAGGTGAAAGTATAGTCCGCGTCCTTCAGGTGCGTCCATCACCATGGATCCATCAGGTCATGATCATCAATAATGTCAGAGAGGATGAAACGGTCTCGGGCGGCTGGTCATTTGGTTTCTGGACTTGTCAAGGTGCCATATTCCAGCACCCCCCTCATGAATACCCTGGCTGTCCAAAGGAGAGCAGGAGTTTGGTCAGCCGCCGGGGCATAGAAAAAGCCCAAACACAAAGACTCATTGAGAATCTGAACCTTGGCAAAAATATATATCTGCCCAGGGGGTCCTGCCATGTCTGCAGTGTGCAAACCCCCAGGGATTTGTGGAATAAGATGTCCAACCCACTCTCCCTCTGTTCCAAAGGAGTAGATGGGCATTTAAGGGTGGTCTGGATCCCGCTGGCATGTAGTACCGCACTCATCCAATCCCTTCTGAGTTTATCATGTTCAATGGGTGACAGGTGTGTGTCCTGGAGCAATGCTACATCAAGGCGGTGCATCTACTGAAATGAGAGGATTTTCTGTCTCTTGATAAAATAGGTCAGGCTGTTGTCATTAATGGGCATATTTACAAGGAAGTGGTGGTCTGTATCACCATATTGAAATGCAAAGACACACATTTTTAGGGCTTCCTGAGCTGTCAAGTGCTGAAGCGCTGCTATAATAATTAGAAGTCAAACTGAGCAAAGCTGGCAGTGCACATTTAGGGGTTCTGGTTTAGCTACATTCAGGCATGGTAAGTATGTTGCTATGTTAAGTTAATTTCTATAGCATGACTCACCCGGGGGCATCTCAGCACTCGCCTCGAAATTTGGCCCGAGGACTTAAAGTCAGAACAGAGTTAGAACAGGAATGCTTTTAGTTGTTTCCTAAAGGTGCTGTATATGGAATTTGTTTAGGGACAGCAGTAATTTATTCCAGTATATTGGAGCCAGATACGAAAAAGCTTTTCCACCAGTCTGACTCAAACGTATACGAGGAACCTGTAGAAGGCCTAGAGTACTGGATCTGAGATCTCTGTTCGGTGTATGAAAGGTGTGTTTCTTTTGTAGATAGTAAGGGCCTCTGCCATTCAGCGCATTGTAAGTGAGACAACAGATTTTGAAAAAGGAACCAATGCAGCTTTCTCAGTAAGGGAGCAGAAGGGAGCCAGAAGAGAGCAGAAGGGGCGCCAGCAGGGCGGGTCAGTAACCAATGCAGCTCTCTCAGCAAGGGAGCAGAAGGGGAGCCAGCAGGGCGGCTCAGTAACCAATGCAGCTCTCTCAGCAAGGGAGCATAAGGGGAGCCAGCAGGGCGGGTCAGTAACCAATGCAGCTCTCTCAGCAAGGGAGCAGAAGGGGAGCCAGCAGGGCGGGTCAGTAACCAATGCAGCTCTCTCAGCAAGGGAGCAGAAGGGGAGCCAGCAGGGCGGCTCAGTAACCAATGCAGCTCTCTCAGCAAGGGAGCAGAAGGGGCGCCAGCAGGGCGGCTCAGTAACCAATGCAGCTCTCTCAGCAAGGGAGCACAAGGGGAGCCAGCAGGGCGGCTCAGTAACCAATGCAGCTCTCTCAGCAAGGGAGCAGAAGGGGAGCCAGCAGGGCGGCTCAGTAACCAATGCAGCTCTCTCAGCAAGGGAGCAGAAGGGGAGCCAGCAGGGCGGCTCAGTAACCAATGCAGCTCTCTCAGTAAGGGAGCAGAAGGGGCGCCAGCAGGGCGGCTCAGTAACCAATGCAGCTCTCTCAGCAAGGGAGCAGAAGGGGAGCCAGCAGGGCGGTTCAGTAACCAATGCAGCGCTCTCAGCAAGGGAGCAGAAGGGGCGCCAGCAGGGCGGCTCAGTAACCAATGCAGCTCTCTCAGCAAGGGAGCAGAAGGGGAGCCAGCAGGGCGGCTTAGTAACCAATGCAGCTCTCTCAGCAAGGGAGCAGAAAGGGAGCCAGCAGGGCGGCTCAGTAACCAATGCAGCTCTCTCAGCAAGGGAGCAGAAGGGGCGCCAGCAGGGCGGGTCAGTAACCAATGCCGCTCTCTCAACAAGGGAGCAGAAGGGGAGCCAGCAGGGTGGCTCAGTAACCATTGCAGCTCTCTCAGCAAGGGAGCAGAAGGGGAGCCAGCAGGGCGGGTCAGTAACCAATGCAGCTCTCTCAGCAAGGGAGCAGAAGGGGAGCCAGCAGGGCGGTTCAGTAACCATTGCAGCTCTCTCAGCAAGGGAGCAGAAGGGGAGCCAGCAGGGCGGGTCAGTAACCAATGCAGCTCTCTCAGCAAGGGAGCAGAAGGGGAGCCAGCAGGGCGGGTCAGTAACCAATGCAACTCTCTCAGCAAGGGAGCAGAAGGAGAGCCAGCACGGCGGGTCAGTAACCAATGCAGCTCTCTCAGCAAGGGAGCAGAAGGGGCGCCAGCAGGGCGGCTCAGTAACCAATGCAGCTCTCTCAGCAAGGGAGCAGAAGGGGAGCCAGCAGGGCGGGTCAGTAACCAATGCAGCTCTCTCAGCAAGGGAGCAGAAGGGGAGCCAGCAGGGCGGCTCAGTAACCAATGCAGCTCTCTCAGCAAGGGAGCAGAAGGGGAGCCAGCAGGGCGGCTCAGTAACCATTGCAGCTCTCTCAGCAAGGGAGCAGAAGGGGAGCCAGCAGGGCGGGTCAGTAACCAATGCAGCTCTCTCAGCAAGGGAGCAGAAGGGGAGCCAGCAGGGCGGTTCAGTAACCATTGCAGCTCTCTCAGCAAGGGAGCAGAAGGGGAGCCAGCAGGGCGGGTCAGTAACCAATGCAGCTCTCTCAGCAAGGGAGCAGAAGGGGCGCCAGCAGGGCGGTTCAGTAACCATTGCAGCTCTCTCAGCAAGGGAGCAGAAGGGGCGCCAGCAGGGCGGGTCAGTAACCAATGCAGCTCTCTCAGCAAGGGAGCAGAAGGGGCGCCAGCAGGGCGGGTCAGTTACCAATGCAGCTCTCTCAGCAAGGGAGCAGAAGGGGAGCCAGCAGGGCGGGTCAGTAACCAATGCAGCTCTCTCAGCAAGGGAGCAGAAGGGGAGCCAGCAGGGCGGTTCAGTAACCAATGCAGCTCTCTCAGCAAGGGAGCAGAAGGGGCGCCAGCAGGGCGGTTCAGTAACCAATGCAGCTCTCTCAGCAAGGGAGCAGAAGGGGCGCCAGCAGGGCGGTTCAGTAACCAATGCAGCTCTCTCAGCAAGGGAGCAGAAGGGGCGCCAGCAGGGCTGTTCAGTAACCAATGCAGCTCTCTCAGCAAGGGAGCAGAAGGGGAGCCAGCAGGGCGGTTCAGTAACCAATGCAGCTCTCTCAGCAAGGGAGCAGAAGGGGAGCCAGCAGGGCTGTTCAGTAACCAATGCAGCTCTCTCAGCAAGGGAGCAGAAGGGGCGCCAGCAGGGCGGTTCAGTAACCAATGCAGCTCTCTCAGCAAGGGAGCAGAAGGGGAGCCAGCAGGGCGGTTCAGTAACCAATGCAGCTCTCTCAGCAAGGGAGCAGAAGGGGCGCCAGCAGGGCGGTTCAGTAACCAATGCAGCTCTCTCAGCAAGGGAGCAGAAGGGGAGCCAGCAGGGCGGGTCAGTAACCAATGCAGCTCTCTCAGCAAGGGAGCAGAAGGGGAGCCAGCAGGGTGGTTCAGTAACCAATGCAGCTCTCTCAGCAAGGGAGCAGAAGGGGCGCCAGCAGGGCGGTTCAGTAACCAATGCAGCTCTCTCAGCAAGGGAGCAGAAGGGGAGCCAGCAGGGCGGTTCAGGAACCAATGCAGCTCTCTCAGCAAGGGAGCAGAAGGGGAGCCAGCAGGGCGGCTCAGTAACCAATGCAGCTCTCCCAGCAAGGGAGCAGAAGGGGCGCCAGCAGGGCGGCTCAGTAACCAATGCAGCTCTCCCAGCAAGGGAGCAGAAGGGGCGCCAGCAGGGCGGGTCAGTAACCAATGCAGCTCTCTCAGCAAGGGAGCAGAAGGGGCGCCAGCAGGGCAGCTCAGTAACCAATGCAGCTCTCTCAGCAAGGGAGCAGAAGGGGAGCCAGCAGGGCGGCTCAGTAACCAATGCAGCTCTCTCAGCAAGGGAGCAGAAGGGGAGCCAGCAGGGCGGGTCAGTAACCAATGCAGCTCTCTCAGCAAGGGAGCAGAAGGGGAGCCAGCAGGGCGGCTCAGTAACATTCTGGCCACCGTGTTCTGAATCACTTGTAATTTAGTAGGCAGGGTCTCTCCCACTTCCGCCAACAGAGCATTACCATTGTCTAATTGGCTGATGACCATGGCTTGAACTGAGGTTCTGCGGTGATTAGTGGGCATGTAGGGAAGAATTTTGCGGAGTAAACACATACTATAGTAGCAGGAGCTAGTAGTGGCAGCAATGTGGTCTTTCATGGCTAATGACTGATCTAATTTTAGGCCTAGATTTTTAACACATTTTTTAGGAACAGGAGCTGGTCCCAATTATGAGGGCCACCATTCATCAGACCAGCGAGCTGAGGCTTTCCCCGTTAGCATGACCTCGGTTTTTCCAGGATTCAACTGGAGGCAGTTCTGTGTCATCCAGCTAGAGATTACAAGCATTCTGCTGGAGAACCGCAATTTCTCTGCTTCTATCTGTGGGCCAATAGTAAATATAAGCTGAGTATCATCAGCATATGAAATTATCTCAAAACCTAGCTGTTCTACAATTTTTGCCGAAGGTGCCATATATATGTTAACCACATGGCTGCTGGGCATTTTCCCCTCCTGTGCTAAAATTCCTTGAATTCTATGATATCATGACGAGCTCAGCTCGTCATCAGCAAAGCTCAACTGTGCCTCATGACGAGCTGAGCTCGTCATGAGCATCGAAAGGGTTAAATAATGTTGGGCTTAGGCAGGAGCCCTGGGTTATGGCCCTGCCTAGATGATTGTTTTTCTGACAGATATGGCCTTAACATGATAGTTTGCATTCTGTCTGACACAAAGTTCTGCAACCACTTCAAGGCTGTCCCTTGAATGCCACAGGAAGCTAGTCTCTCCGCGAGCACTAAATGTGAGATGGTATCAAAAGCCACGGAGTGATCTAGAAGGATCAGATCTTCCAATGTCTATTTTCTGTCTGAGCAAGTCAGTTACAGCTAGCGTGGCAGTCTCGGTACTGAAGACCGGTTGAAACCCGGATTGTGATGGATCCAGAATTTCGTTGGACTCCAGGTATAGACTTAGTTGTTTGTTAATTATACTTTCCAGCAGCTTGCCCAATAAGGGTACCAAAGAAATAGGGTGGTAGTTTCTGAGTTCTCGGGGATCCGCAGTCGGTTTCTTCAATATTGGACGTACGAACGCTTCCTTCCATGTTATTGGAATGGTACCTGATTGTATTGAATAAATATTGATATTTAGAATTGCTGACACGCAACGAGTGGCTAATAGGGCCATTGTCTTTGGAGGACAAAGATCTTGGGGTGAGCCAGATTTTGAGAAGGAGAGAGCATTGGAAACTTCCTCAAGCGTGGTTAACTCGAAACAATCTAAGGTGCTAGCTGCCATTTTTTCTAAGTCCTCGGTTCGAGTAGAGGCTTCAAGGTCTTCAGAGGTGATCGATGAAAAGTTAGCATAAATATCAATGATCATTTCTTGAAAATAGATTGCTAACGAATTACATAAATCTTGTGTTTCCATAGGCAATTGTCTACAGACATGAAGAGATACGAAGTCTTTTACTATATTGAAAAGGGCCTTTGGGACATTACTGGCACGTTCAATTTTGTTAATAATAAATAGACGTCTGGCTGATTTTAAATTCAAATTACAGCTAGACAAGAATTGTTTAAACCGTAGTTTGTTTTGTGGGTCTTTACTAACTCGCCAAAGTCTCTCCAATCTCTTGCATTTGTATTTTTCAATCTTTAGCTCCGAAGTGCACCAGGGGGCTGATGGTGGACAATAGGGAGAATGAAAAACTGTCACAAAGGCGGTATTAAATTCTTCCAACGTCGTAGGAGCGTCCTTATCCTTCTTTGGTGATTCCAGGTGAACATCCTCATTAAAGGCTTCTACAGAAAGATTTTGCCAAGGTCTTGCGCCACTTGTTTTTTCCCTGCACTTAAGTCTGAGCTCCTAGGGCATGGCTGTTGGATAGAGAACTTAATCATTGAATGATCGGTCCAAGTGAGAGAGTCTGGGAGGTTACAGGTTAGATGATCAATATTAGAAAAGATTAGGTCTAGCGAGTGGCCAGCTGGATGAGTTGGGCCTGTAACTCTTTGGGTGAGTTCAATCATGTCAAGAGTAGAGAGTTTATTAACCTCAGGTTTCGTATGATTTTCACCATGAAAATTAAAATACCCCAACAAAAGAAATGTATTTGAAGAGAGCACATGTATAGCAATTAGATCTATCAGTTGGTCCGTGAAATTGGTCTTAGGAGAGCTCTTCCGGGGAACCCTCCCTGCTCCCGGGACCGACGTTACAGAGCCTAACAGCAACCTAGGTCTGCTGCCGATGCAAGACACAATTCTGCCCTCCTGCTGCTGGGCCATGGCCGAGCAGGAGAAGGTAGTACAATAGGTTTCCTGTCTCAGGGAGGTCGCTCCCCACACTGCAACAGTACCACCTGTCTGCCCGTGTCTCCCAGCTCGCTGCTGTTGCCTAGGACACGAGTTCAAGGCCCTCCTCCACCCGCAGGCTACCACCCGTGCCTCATCCCTGGTGGCCAGTGGTAGGTTGCTTTCTGTAATTGTATTGCTTGTTGTATTGTTTATTTTGTTTGCTTCATTCCCCCTGTTACCTCTTCCGCTACTTCTGTGCCCTGTGCCCTTCTGCCTTCTCGCCGTTCCTCCTGTGGTTTCCCCGCCGCTGCGTCCCCTGCGGCCCTGCCCCCCGCTCGCAACACTTCGCCTTAGTGTATTTTGTTGGATTGTTGGTTGTTTTCCTTTCCGTTCCTCCTTTTCCTCTTGTGCCATTTCTGTGCCCTTTCTGCCTTCTGTACCCTCGCCGTTCCTCCCCAATTTTCCTGCCGCTGCGCCCCGCTGCCCCGCTCGCGCATTTGTCTGCCCCCACCATCCAGCTGCTCCTCCCTTCTACCTCCCCTTCTTATGGCGTCTGCGCTTGGACAGCGCCCAGAGCCAGAACACCTGGCCCTCGCGAACGCCACGACGCCCGTCTCCGCTACTACTTTAGCTCCCTCCACGCACTCAACCCTGGACGATCATGCACCTGCTGCCTTGCTGCCCCGAAACGCACCCAAGGACCCTTCTCCTGCCGGAACTGCAGCTTCACCAGCATCCGGCCCGCCAGTCCTCCTACCAGGAAAGAACCCAACTACCTTAGATGAATTCATCTCAACACTCGCAACACTAGAAAGCATGTTAAGACTCACTTACCAGCCGGGATGAGATTAAAACTGTGGATCAATGTTTTGTCCACGGGGCAAAGTAACATCATTAGGAAAATTAGTTAAATTAGGATTGCTATATAAGATATAGTGCCAATATTCATAATGCCATCTTTGATGTAATCTTTCCTAGTTTTTCAGTGCAGGGCAGTAGAAAAACGAATTTGCAGGAAGTCGCTCTGAGGTTGGCACTTCTTTACGATCCCATAGGGATTCTATAAGGACAGTATCCACTTGTCCTAGCTCAAATTTACATTTTGTTACAATCAGTCAGGGAACTTAGAGTCAAAGAACTTAACCAGCCACCACCGCTGACCACGCCCCTTTTTCTTCTGTACCCTCCCCGCTCCCGCCTCCCAGCTGCTCCGCCCTCCCTCGCACTTGGCCATATATGGCGACCGTGCAAACGCGCAGCGGTAACGCGCAGCGGTAACGCGCAGCGGGCGCGCTGATTGAGCGCCGAAGGCGCGCCAAAGGTAAGCCCGTCTGCGCCCGTCCGCGCCTGGACCGCGCCCAGTGCCAGGAACCTGGCCCCCGCCAAAGCAAGACGACCCGCCGGACCTACGACGCCGCAACACTCATCGCACTCAACACCGGCAGGATCCCTGAATGCTACCGAGCCACTCCGAAGCACACCCACGGACCCTTCAGCTGCCACGCCTGCAAGTTCACCTGCATCCGGAGCTGCCTTGCACCAGCACCCGCCAAGCCGAACACCAGCAGCAACCACCTCAAGTGCATCCTGCTCAACACCCGCTCCATGCACAGGCACGCCGTCGAACTCTGGAACCTCCTCGACACCACATCTCCTGACGTCGCCTTCCTCACGGAAACCTGGATGAACGACTCCTCAGCGCCCGACATCACCATCGCCATCCCAGAGGGCTACAAGATCACCCGGAGGGGCCGCACCACCAACAAGATGGGAGGAGGCATCGCCATCATCCACAGGGACACCATCCACATCACGACCAACACCGACGACACCCTGAAAACCGCCGAACACCTACACTTCCAGATCCGCACCGACCCGAAGACCACCCTCAGAGGCACCCTGATCTACCGACCCCCGGGACCACGCACACAATTCAGCGAGAACATCGCCGACTTCGTCAGCCCGCATGCCCTCCCCTCCGCTGACTACATCCTCCTGGGGGACCTCAACTTCCACCTGGAGAACAACAACGACCGCAACACCATCACCCTGCTCGACAACCTCGCCAACCTCGGACTCAAGCAGCTGGTGTCCACCCCCACCCACCTCGCAGGACACACACTCGACGCCGTCTTCTCGTCCAGCAAACACATCGCCTTCGGCCACGCCACTGGACTCCACTGGACGGACCACAGCTGCGTCCACTTCACCTTCAGGAAAACGACAATCCACCACCACCAGCAACAGGTTGCTCGAAGAAGCTGGAACAAGATCACAGCCGACCAGCTCGCCGCTTCCCTGAGCCAGCACCCTCGCGCCAGCTCAGCGAACCCCAGCCAGGCCGCCGACAACCTCACGAAGTGGATCAGCAGCTGCGCGGACGAACTCGCCCCACTAAGGACACCGCCCAGCAGACCCGGCAGCAAGAAGGCCCCTTGGTTCACCGACGAACTCAAGAGCTCCAAGAAGAACTGCCGAGCCCTCGAGAAAGCCTGGAGAAGGGAACCAACACCGGACAACATGACCACCCTCAAGATTGCCACCCGGAAGCACCACCAACTGATCCGCGCCACCAAGAAAACTGCATTCAAGGACCGGCTGGACAACAACGCACACAACTGCAAGGAACTCTTCAACATCGTGAAAGAGCTCTCCAACCCCAACGCCGGAAACAACGACATCACCCCATCGCAAGACCTCTGCAACTCCCTCGCCTCCTACTTCCACAACAAGATCGCGGACATACACAACAGCTTCAGCATGCAACCGACGCTAGCCACATCCGAACCACCGCCCCCCACCACCACCATCCGTGCCTGGACCCCGATCAGCACCGAAGACACCGTCCGCATGAGGAAATCCATCCACTCCGGATCTCCAACCGACCCCTGCCCTCACCACGTCTTCAACAAGGCCGACGCTATCATCGCACCCCACCTGCGGGACATCATCAACACCTCCTTCGACACCGCTACCTTCCCGGAGAGCTGGAAGCACGCAGAACTCAGCGCCCTGCTAAAGAAACCTACAGCTGACCCCACTGAACTCAAGAATTACCGCCCCATCTCGCTCCTCCCGTTCCCAGCCAAAGTCATCGAGAAGACCGTCAACAAACAGCTTGCCGCCTTCCTCGAGACGAATGGATCCCTCGACCCCTCACAGTCTGGCTTCCGAGCCAACCACAGCACCGAGACCGCCCTCATCGCTGCCACCGATGACATCCGAGCCCTGATGGACAACGGAGAAACAGCAGCCCTCATCCTCCTAGACCTCTCCGCGGCATTCGACACTGTCTGCCACCGCACCCTAGTACAGCGCCTCAGCAACATCGGAATCCAGGAGAAGGCTCTGGAATGGATCATCTCCTCCCTCGCTGGAAGAACACAGAGAGTCCGCCTACCACCGTACAAGTCAGAGGCCACGGAAGTCATCTGCGGCGTCCCTCAAGGATCATCGCTGAGCCCCACCCTCTTCAACGTCTACATGAGCCCCCTCGCGGCCATCGCACGCCAACACAACCTCAACATCATCTCCTACGCTGACGACACCCAGCTGATCCTCTCCCTGACCAACGACCCGCCGCCGCCAGAGCCAACCTTCACGAAGGGATGAAAGACGTAGCCGAGTGGATGACGACCAGCCGCCTGAAACTGAACTCAGACAAGACGGAAGTCCTCATCCTGGGTTCCTCGCCCTCCGCCTGGGACGACTCCTGGTGGCCCTCCTCCCTGGGCACCGCACCCAAACCAACAGACCACGCACGCAACCTGGGCTTCATCCTGGCCGGTAGCCTTGCCCATTTACAACCCACAAGCATCCCTTATCCCGCTTTCCTATCTTCCACACCTGGCTCCGTTCCTTTCTTTCTGAATCTTTATTAGGGGGAGGTAACGAAATTTACGACGAGGCGGTCCGGCTCTTGAATGCAATATTGACAAGGGATTGTGATGAACTAGTGGGAACCCCTCTTCGTAGATGTTTCGTATCAGATTTTATCAACGGTTCCTGTGTACGCCAAATATTTATTGTTTATGACACAAAGGTTTTGGGAATGTACCAACATGTGAAGAATTCGCCTGAAGGCCAACATTTAGTATATAAGGAGCAACCCACTTTGTACAATTTGAACAGGCTCCTAGATTCTGCCCGTGTGTAGTATCTGTGACTTCTGTGTCCCTGCAGTAATAAACCTTTGGTCTTTGACGCCACCATCGAGAAGCCTGTGTTTCTGTTCATTTGTGCACCAAGGCAGGTGGAACTCCGGGGTCTTTGGGTGTTGTTCCCTGACACCTCTGGACGGAACCAAAAAGTCCAGAACTCCAATTGGCGCCCAACGTGGGGCGACGTCATTCGGTACCGGTCCAAAAGCCTGAAGAGTTCGAGAAGCTTCGTGTGAAGATTCCTGAGGGAGGCGCCCCACTTCATCGATCCCGGCATATCGCAAAAGTGGCCCGAAGTTCTCTTCCACGAGGGTTCCCGTTCAGGACGGCTGCAGTGGGCCGTTGCCTTGACCGTCGCCCTGTCTTGGACCCGAGGTGCAGTCCTTAGTACGGCGAAACGTGACGGGTTTCTCCTTGGTGACGTCTTCAGTGACTCAGTTAAGTATTTGGTGATAGCTAGCTAGTTACTTTGTGAGGATTGTTAAAATCCTTGATTGGTTCTTGGTTTGGTTTGGTTCTTGGTAGGGTTATCACCGGTTGTTCTGGTTACGATAATCTATTTGGTTTAGTTTGGGTATCGATACAACAGTTCGTTTTGGTAGGCCTAAATTCTTGGTTTAAGTGCACATATCTGTTTCGTGTTTTGTTTGTTTGTGTTCCGGACTGAAAAATGGTAAGTCGGAAAATGTTGTCTTGCTTTGGTTGCAACCGTGACTCACGATTGGAGGACTCCTGTCTGGTTCCTCCGATTGGGACTCCCCTGTATGATTTATATTGTAAAAATGGTGTGGGTCCTATATCTTATAACGAGGTATGGGTCCGTTACACTGCGAAGGATGGTGTCCTTAGTTGGCCACTACATGGTAGTTTTGAACCCGAGATTCTCGACAATTTAGAAGCGAAATTGTTTAGGAAGAAAGCCCGGCCGGCAATGTTTGATTCTTTCCGTTACTGGCGAAAAGAATCCAAACAGAGAGAAATGAAAAGGTTGAAGAAAGAACAGAAAGAACAAGAAGAGTTAACTCTAGAGCAAGCGGCTAAGCAGTTGCAGGCTAACGAGTGTGAGAAGGCCATAGATGTGTCCATTAGAGAGCATAATTTAGCAATTGACAAGTGCTATCCCGCCTTGCCATCGAAAATGGCTAAGATACTGGAGGATTCCGAAAACGATCCTCTGCTGTCTTATCTGTTACGGTCACCTCCACCGTATCCACAAGGTGCTACGGCTCCACTTATCCCGAATGTTCAATTGCCGGTTGCTGGACAACCTGGTGTTCCTGCTCCTGTCCCTCCGAATCAAGTTCCCGTACCTCCTGTGATGAATGTGAATGTTCCTACGGCTCCTCCTCTTCCTGGGTTGCCGACTTCTATACCTGTATCTGTATCACTTGCACCTACTGTCCCGCAAACTATTTTTCTCGATACTCCTACTGTTCCATTATCTATTCCTACCTCTACTGCGTTCTCTACGTCTGCGAGTGTGTTAACTCCTCTTTCTGTTCGTCGAAGAATCACTGATTCTGTTTCTAGCATTCTGTCTCCTTTATATAAAACTTTAATTAAGACTCCTACTCCTGACTCTGTTCAGAGACGTAGTCAGCTTCCCAGTACTGAGGAACGGGGAATTTTAGATTCCACGGCTCTCAGATGGATTTCGAAGAGTAGAAGATATAGTACGAGAGATGTGCTAGATACATTTATGCAGTGGAGGGAACCAACGCAACGGTATGTCTTTGATGAGATGTGCTCATTGTTACGTGAAGAAATAGAAGAAGATGATGTTGAATCAGATTTGGAAGATTTAATTAAAGTGCAGAAAGAGTTTGCTGCAGGAATGATAGTGGGTGATAATATAAAAGAAGCGATGGAACTTATTTTAAGTTTTAGGAATGATCCATCTCTTCGTTCGCCGAGAGATTTAGAAAAAGGTAAAACGAAGCTAAGTCGCCAATACCCTATGAGGGAGGTTCCTCCAATTTGGCGCGAAGCAGTTGCAGCTGATAATAATGCTGGTATTGCAGCTGTTCCAGCACAGTTCCAAAGAGTGTGGATACACATTCCATGGAAGCGAGCTGAAGTGCTAGCGGTGAAGCAGGCCTTGCCAGATCCACGTAAGAATCCTGCTGGATATTACAAGGAATTAACACAGACAGTTGAGGCTTGTATAATGAACTTAGCGGACATCGATATGTTATTTGGCAATGTAGTTCCACAACCAATTTGGGCTAAAATTCGTAGAGAGGATCATCAAGCTGCCTTAGGTGGTGATTGGGCAGCTATCACTGCAGCAGATGGTCAGCAAATAGGTGGTGCAAAACCCGAACCCCTAATTGCTAATCTTCCAGGTAGAATAATTGATCTAATGAAGACTCTGATGCCAGCATTGCGTGTTAATTGGGACAAGTTGTCCGCATGCAGGCAGAAGAAAGACGAAAGTGTCTCCGACTTCTTCACGAGGTTTGAAGAGACTTTTGTAGATCATAGTGGTCAGGACATGAGCACAGAAGGAGGACAAAGACTGTTTGTCGATAAATTTGTGCATAATTTGTTACCTGAATTATGCAATAAATTAAAAGACTCAGAAAGTGCGTGGGCTGTATCCACAACTGCGCAAATACTTGCGACTGCACAGTACTACGAAAATAGGGATAAAGAGGAAAAGGAAAAATCAGAGAAGAAAACGAAAGATTTAAAAACTAAAGTTCTTTTGCAGCAGGCGTATCCGCCTCGCACGAATCAATCTAATACGCAGCAAGGTTCGTACCAAAAGACAGATTATAGTTCATCAAGACCTCAATATCAGTGGAATCAGTGTGCGTACTGTAAGAAAGAGGGTCACTATAAAAATGAATGTCCGATCTTAGCGCAAAATAATGCAGCAGCAGCTCAGAGAGGTCGTGGTGGTTTTGTGCAGAATTCTAGAGGTCGAGGACGAGGTGCTATGCCTCCACAAACGAATGATCGTCCCTCCAATCACTTTGATCAACGAAATGGACAATCTACTCAGCAAAATAGATCTCAACAATATCTTGTTGAGGACTATTGTGAAATAGATGAGGGTTTTCAGCAAAATGGGTACTAGGACAGCCATGGACAGAGAGAGGGAGTAGTATCAGTTCCAGTGGATCAGAGTGGGCCTTATGTCGCAGTAGCAACATCAGGTGTAGTCGAACCGTTTCTGTTGGATACTGGTGCCGCAAAAAGTTCTATCATTCATGCGAAACTCCCTGGCGCACCTTTGTCCGGCTCAACAAATGTTTCCGTAGGTTTTTCAGGCGCCCCTGTTTACAACCCGATATCTGGTCCTTTGTCTATTTCTGTTGGACCGTGCCAATTGAAAGCACCCCTGATTTTAACGACAGGTTGTAATGAAAATCTGCTTGGTTTAGATTTGTTAAAAAGACTATATGCGACATTGTACTGTTCTCCGGAAGGAGTACAACTCACGTTGGGTAAAAATATCACCTCTCCGATGTACTTGTCAATGGATGCACTCCCGCCAGAGCTACGCTCACTCCCTGATTCTCTTTGGGCGACTGGTCCTAATGATGTAGGTCTCCTAGAAATTCCACCGTATGTGGTAACTTTGAAAGCAAATGTAAAATTTCCAAGAATTCCCCAATATAAAATATCTAGTGAAGGAGAGCGTGCACTTTTATTGATTGTGCAAGATTTGATTAAGAAAGATGTGATTGAAGAAACTAGAGGAAATGTCTGTAACAGTCCTGTACTACCGATTTTGTAACGAACTGATCCTACTAAACCTCCAGTATACAGGTTTGTCATAGACCTCAGAGAAGTTAATAAGATTGTGGTTCCGCAATTTCCTGTGGTTCCGGACATTACTGCCTTGCTAACATTGATTCCTGCTACAGCAACATGGTTCTCAGTTATCGACTTAAAGAATGCCTTTTTCAGCATTCCGATAGCCGGAGAAAGTAGAGATATTTTCGGCTTCTGTTTAGGAGGTCGAAGTTTCAGATTTAAACGAGCTCCACAAGGCTATTGTGAAAGTCCATCTATTTATAGTCAAGCATTAAAAAGCCAATTAGATTCCTTTGTCCTTCCTCCAGGTTCTGCCCTAGTACAGTACGTAGATGATCTTCTAGTGGCTGCCGAAGACAAGGAAACTTGCAAAGCAGCTACAATCTCCTTATTGCATCATTTGTCTAATCTGAATCACAAGGTGTCGCCTTCCAAAATGCAATATTGCTGCCAAGAAGTAACCTACCTAGGTCATCTCTTGTCAAAGGAGGGAAGGAAGTTGACCCCAGAAAGAATAAAAGCAATTACACAGATGAGTGTTCCACGCACACAGAGAGAAGTACGTGCCTTTCTAGGTATTACCTCTTACTGTAGGCAGTGGATCCCAAATTTTTCTCTTTTAGCGAAACCATTGGTAGCCTTGACTGGGAAAAATGTTCCGAGTCCGGTGCCATGGTCTGATGAATGTCAAGAGAGTTTTACTGAATTACGAAAAGCATTGTGTTCAGCTCCTGAATTGGGTACACCTGATTACAGTAAGCCATTCACGCTCTACGTTCACGAGAGAGACGGTTGCGCGTTGAGTGTTCTGACACAGAAGTTTGGTGATAAACAACGCCCTTGTGCGTATTTCTCATCAACATTAGATCCGGTAGCCAGAGCGTTGCCTAGTTGTTTGAGAGCTACAGCGGCAGCTGCGGCTTCCATTCGACAATCTGCTGGTTTGGTGATGAACAACATGCTAGTGGTCATGGTTCCTCATGCAGTGGATACACTCATGAACCGAACGAAGACACAACACCTTACCAGTGCGAGACTATCTGGTTATGAGCTGACATTACTAGCGAGTCATATTCAGATCAAAAGATGTAATGTATTGAATCCAGCAACACTGTTGCCGACTGATCAAGAGTCGAGTGATTCCGAGCCACATGATTGCTGTTTTAAAACGGAGGAAGAGACAAAAGGACGTATTGACTTGAAGGACACTCCGTTATCCGATCCAGATGGTACGCTGTATGTGGACGGGTCATGTTTTAAATTGGAGAATGGTGATGTGACTGCTGCTTACGCAGTAACTACTTTGAAGACGATTGTGGAGACTGCAAGAGTGAGTCAGAAGTCTGCCCAAGCTGCAGAATTAATAGCTCTAACAAGAGCATGTGTTTTAGCTGAGGGAAAGAGAGTGAATGTGTTTACAGACAGTCAGTACGCATTTGGCGTGGCCCATAGTTTTGGCCGTTTGTGGAGAGAAAGAGGTTTCATTACGTCCCATGGGACTAAGATCCAACATGGTCAGCTAGTTAACGACTTGTTGGAATCTCTAACCTTGCCGACTGAAGTTGCGATTGTAAAGTGCAGTGCTCATAAAGCAATCACGGATGATGTTGGTCGTGGGAATGCTTTTGCCGATGAAATTGCTAAACAGACAGCTAGAGATACGATGAGCAGAATGTATGTTGCTACGTCTGCAAGATGGATTGCTGAGTCTGGAATGTGTGAGGATACTATGGAAAGTGTGAAAGAGATTCAGAAAGAAGCAACTGAGGAAGAGAAACGTGTATGGAGAGAAAGTACGGGCAAGTTGGACTCGAATGGATGTTGGATTGATTTGACAGAACAGCAGCGTTGGATGTTGCCTGATGGGTATGTGCTTGCAGTAGTGACGATGGCGCATGGAGTAGCGCATATAAGTTCTAAAGGAATCTGTAAGATGTTGGCTCCAGTCTGGAAGAACGATGGAATCAGTAAGTGTGCAGGGAGAGTGGTGAAAAATTGCATGGTGTGCTTGATGCATAATCCTGGCAAGGGAACTCCAACTCCAGCTGGTCATTTCGCTCCTCCTTCCTGCCCTTTTGAAGTGATTCAATTAGACTTTATTCACATGGACCGCTGTAATAATTTAAAATATGTCCTAGTGGTGGTTTGTGCTTTTTCCAGGTGGATAGAAGCATACCCACTAAAGGACAACACTGCCCTATCAACTGCCAACATTCTTCTCAAGGAATATTTCCCTAGATACGGAATGCCATGGATTGTATGGTCAGATAACGGAAGTGAGTTTATAGGGAAAGTTATGCAGAGTGTGTGTGCCGGCCTAGGGCTGAAACAGAAATTTCACAGTGCGAACCATCCCCAGTCTGCTGGTTTAGTGGAGGGTTACAATGGCACCCTCAAGCTGAAAATAGCTAAAATACAAGCATCCACAGGTTTAGCCTGGCCAGACGCACTTCCTTTGGCCTTGTTATCAACGAGAGCAACTGTACATTCTAGAGTGGGGCTTAGCCCTTATGAAATTGTTTTTGGCCGTCCGGCAAATATTTGGGGTGTGCCGAGGCCTAAAAAGTTTTGTTCTCTAGAATATCCTATGCTGATAGACTACCTTTACGACTTGACTGCTAAATTGAGTCTTATTCATCAACAGGTTTTCGATGCTTTACCAAAGCCTCCGGAGAGTCCAGGGCATCAGCTGAAACCGGGAGATCTCGTCGTCATCAAAAACTTTGCGAGGACAAAGAACCTTCAGCCGAGATTTGTGGGGCCCTTCCAAATCCTACTCGCAACGAGAACAGCAGTTCGTGTGGCCGGACGCAAGCACTGGGTGCACGCATCACATGTAAAGCGTGTACCCTTGCCACTTCCTTATGACGACTGGGTGAAGAAGGGAATTGGTTCCTCCGAATTCGAAAATACACCGAAGTTCATCCCTTTCAGCGATGCCGAATTGATCTCTGACTCTCCTTCTAAAAAACCTCCTTTGAACACTGAACATTTGTCACCTGCATCAGAAAAGACTCTGTCATCTGCGAACCTGAACACTGCAACAACTACTAGTGAAACGCTTTTTGCCGATCAGACAGTACCTGCGAAACAGAGATATAACTTAAGAAGCCGTAAAATGGACAAATAAAGCAGGCAACTGCATACTGTGATGTTTTGAAATATTGAACTTTTGCCCTCAGCCAGGAAGTTTGCTATTGTTTTATTGTTTTAAAAAATTGCCTTGCCGTCTGGGTAGCCGTAGGGTCGTGGCTGTGTGCCTAGTTGAATCTGCGGGGGTCTGACACAAGGTCGATCTTTCTGTTGGTTCTGGGAACTCCCAGGGCTGATAGAGGCATTTTCATCTACGTACACATCATCAGTGGTCGCGAGCGGATTGTAGAAGATGGAGCTTCCTGCGCTGCAACGAGAAAATGTGATTTATGTTCGCAGAAACAGACTTCATAGAATTCTTCATAGCAAATGCTTTTTGATGCAATGTGCCATTACATTCCTGATTATTTTAGCAACATTGGTGGGTGGATTCGTTTTCAGCATAAATTTGATTTTTGTGCCAGTTACTACAGTACCTCCCCTTGATCCTGTTACTTCTACTGTTTCCTCTATACACTCTTTTCACTCGTTTCCCGAACATGAGCAAGCCCGACGCTCAGAATTCATTAACAACACTTTTGTACAGCTCTTGCACCAACACCAACTGGTAGTTAACACTACAGACTGCTGGGTGTGTGGCTTGATACCCCACACTATGGATAAAGGTATTCCCTATCTGGTTTTGCCTTTCAGCTACAATGGATCATTTCAGGCCCTTCAAACCATCTTTGCTTATGGCCTTGAAACCTATCCTCCACGTCCACCGCGTTCCACTAAATATAACTCTGCCAACAAAGCCTTAGTCCAGGGAATTATTGACATGGTCAAGGACGTCAATAATACTCCATCATACCCTAGAGACGAATTGCGAGTATATTTAAGTTGGAATACTTCAGAGTATCGCCTTAGTTTAGGAGAAAGCAAGCGTAAAAGCTCAACTCCAATCTGGGTCGTACCTCACCGAGGTCAGGTCTGTTTGCAAGGTAATGGGAGAAATCCGAGAGCTCAGCTAGGGAGGAGTGAGTGCGTAGAGACTTATGTGTTTCCGGCTAACTCTTCCCCTGCCTTTCTCACTGCTAGGGGTACCTACTTCATTTGTCGAGACAGAGCTTATACATGGTTGCCTGCCGACTTTTCAGGATCATGTTATATTGCTCGATTGTTGCCTCCGACATACACTGCTTCATCTGATTACCACAAAACCAGAGTAGCGAGAGGTGTTTTCAGCAAGGAAGATACCGCTGGTCAGGAAGCTGGAGACTTCTTCAAAGGCTTCCTTCCGTTCTGGGGGCCCATGGCCAATAGTAGAAATATACGTCAGCTAACACGGGTAGTTGAATCTACTATTACAGAAACTGCTGGTGCCCTTAGCAATCTGACAGCTGAGCTTCAGGCGGATAGACTCATGACGTTGCAGAATCGAATGGTTCTAGACGTTATACTTGCAGATCGAGGTGGGGTATGCAGAATGATCCAATCGAGCTGCTGTGTCTTTATTCCTAATAATGCTCCAACAGTCTATGAGGCGATCTCTAAGCTACACAAGATTTCTGACTCTATTCACGTAGATAAGGGAAACTGGTCCTTTATGGAGTGGGTTTGGACTCTGATTTCAGCATGGGGATGGAAGGTTCTAATGGTCATTGGTGTCATCTTAGTATTCCTATTCTCATGCTGCCTGATTATCCAGTGTGGTCCTGCTCTGTGTAGTCTTTGTGCTGCAACTTGTCTCAGAAAACCACCTGCGTTTGGAGAAAAGGCACGAGAAAGGATGATGATACAACAGCATGTCACTGACCTGATGAGCATAGAGTTAGACTCTGACATAGACTAAGTAATTGCCTATGTAAGGGCAAAAGGAGGGTCTGAGGTTCCGTGACGATTTGAACCCGTGTTTTCAATATTGTCGGAAATACATAATATTGGTATCAGCGAACCGCAAATGATCCATTTAGCATACCCTGGTGTTTTCGCTACGCTACAAGCAAGAGCACTCCTTTTATTAACACATTTCTGATCTACCCACGGCATCCATCTTAGATCATGGCAGCCATTCTGTGTTTCTTGCCCTCACATACGCAATAACCTCTGATCACTTCATTTCGATTAAGGACACGTAGCCTTAGCCGGAGATTCACCTCTTTCATGACACGTGCACCTTAAACCAGATCACGCTGTAGCTGCATGACTCGACAAAGGCTGCCTCCTCTGCCCGAGGCCAATTCTGCCAAACTGGTCTTCGTATCCATTGTCCTGATCATGATTAGGCGGCCGAAGCCGGTAGCCTTGCCCATTTACAACCCACAAGCATCCCTTATCCCGCTTTCCTATCTTCCACACCTGGCTCCGTTCCTTTCTTTCTGAATCTTTATTAGGGGGAGGTAACGAAATTTACGACGAGGCGGTCCGGCTCTTGAATGCAATATTGACAAGGGATTGTGATGAACTAGTGGGAACCCCTCTTCGTAGATGTTTCGTATCAGATTTTATCAACGGTTCCTGTGTACGCCAAATATTTATTGTTTATGACACAAAGGTTTTGGGAATGTACCAACATGTGAAGAATTCGCCTGAAGGCCAAAATTTAGTATATAAGGAGCAACCCACTTTGTACAATTTGAACAGGCTCCTAGATTCTGCCCGTGTGTAGTATCTGTGACTTCTGTGTCCCTGCAGTAATAAACCTTTGGTCTTTGACGCCACCATCGAGAAGCCCGTGTTTCTGTTCATTTGTGCACCAAGGCAGGTGGAACTCCGGGGTCTTTGGGTGTTGTTCCCTGACACCTCTGGACGGAACCAAAAAGTCCAGAACTCCAACGCCGTCTCCTCGTCATGCTTCAACATCCTGCGCATGCTACGGAAGATCTTCCGGTGAATCCCCACCGAGACCAGGAAGACGGTCACCCAGGCCCTCGTCACCAGCCGACTGGACTACGGCAACGCCCTCTACGCCGGAACCACCGTGAAGCTCCAGAAGAGACTCCAGCGGATCCAGAACGCCTCAGCCAGACTCATCCTCGACATCCCAAGACACAGCCACATCTCCGGACATCTGAGAGACCTGCATTGGCTCCCCGTCAACAAAAGAATCACCTTCCGTCTCCTCACCCACGCACACAAAGCCCTACACGATCAAGGCCCGAGCTACGTCAACAGTCGCGTCACCTTCTACACTCCCAAACGCCAGCTCCGATCAGCCAGTCACGCCCTCGCCGCCGTCCCCCGCATCGAAGAACGACAACAGGAGGAAGGTCCTTCTCCTACCTGGCCGCCAAGACCTGGAACTCCCTCCCGACCAACCTGCGCCTGACCCAAGACCACCTCTCCTTCAGGAAGAAACTCAAGACCTGGCTCTTCGAGCAGTAGCAGCGCAACCCCCCCCCCCAAGCGCCTTGAGTCCCTCCGGGTAAGTAGTGCGCTCTATAAATTTCTCTGATTGATTGATTGATTGAAAGTATAAGTAAAAGATTACTGCCTTGCTAACATTGATTCCTGCTACAGCAACATGGTTCTCAGTTATCGACTTAAAGAATGCCTTTTTCAGCATTCCGATAGCCGAAGAAAGTAGAGATATTTTCGGCTTCTGTTTAGGAGGTCGAAGTTTCAGATTTGAACGAGCTCCACAAGGCTATTGTGAAAGTCCATCTATTTATAGTCAAGCATTAAAAAGCCAATTAGATTCCTTTGTCCTTCCTCCAGGTTCTGCCTTAGTACAGTACGTAGATGATCTTCTAGTGGCTGCCGAAGACAAGGAAACTTGCAAAGCAGCTACAATCTCCTTATTGCATCATTTGTCTAATCTGAATCACAAGGTGTCGCCTTCCAAAATGCAATATTGCTGCCAAGAAGTAACCTACCTAGGTCATCTCTTGTCAAAGGAGGGAAGGAAGTTGACCCCAGAAAGAATAAAAGCAATTACACAGATGAGTGTTCCACGCACACAGAGAGAAGTACGTGCCTTTCTAGGTATTACCTCTTACTGTAGGCAGTGGATCCCAAATTTTTCTCTTTTAGCGAAACCATTGGTAGCCTTGACTGGGAAAAATGTTCCGAGTCCGGTGCCATGGTCTGATGAATGTCAAGAGAGTTTTACTGAATTACGAAAAGCATTGTGTTCAGCTCCTGTATTGGGTACACCTGATTACAGTAAGCCATTCACGCTCTACGTTCACGAGAGAGACGGTTGCGCGTTGAGTGTTCTGACACAGAAGTTTGGTGATAAACAACGCCCTTGTGCGTATTTCTCATCAACATTAGATCCGGTAGCCAGAGCGTTGCCTAGTTGTTTGAGAGCTACAGCGGCAGCTGCGGCTTCCATTCGACAATCTGCTGGTTTGGTGATGAACAACATGCTAGTGGTCATGGTTCCTCATGCAGTGGATACACTCATGAACCGAACGAAGACACAACACCTTACCAGTGCGAGACTATCTGGTTATGAGCTGACATTACTAGCGAGTCATATTCAGATCAAAACATGTAATGTATTGAATCCAGCAACACTGTTGCCGACTGATCAAGAGTCGAGTGATTCCGAGCCACATGATTGCTGTTTTAAAACGGAGGAAGAGACAAAAGGACGTATTGACTTGAAGGACACTCCGTTATCCGATCCAGATGGTACGCTGTATGTGGACGGGTCATGTTTTAAATTGGAGAATGGTGATGTGACTGCTGCTTACGCAGTAACTACTTTGAAGACGATTGTGGAGACTGCAAGAGTGAGTCAGAAGTCTGCCCAAGCTGCAGAATTAATAGCTCTAACAAGAGCATGTGTTTTAGCTGAGGGAAAGAGAGTGAATGTGTTTACAGACAGTCAGTACGCATTTGGCGTGGCCCATAGTTTTGGCCGTTTGTGGAGAGAAAGAGGTTTCATTACGTCCCATGGGACTAAGATCCAACATGGTCAGCTAGTTAACGACTTGTTGGAATCTCTAACCTTGCCGACTGAAGTTGCGATTGTAAAGTGCAGTGCTCATAAAGCAATCACGGATGATGTTGGTCGTGGGAATGCTTTTGCCGATGAAATTGCTAAACAGACAGCTAGAGATACGATGAGCAGAATGTATGTTGCTACGTCTGCAAGATGGATTGCTGAGTCTGGAATGTGTGAGGATACTATGGAAAGTGTGAAAGAGATTCAGAAAGAAGCAACTGAGGAAGAGAAACGTGTATGGAGAGAAAGTACGGGCAAGTTGGACTCGAATGGATGTTGGATTGATTTGACAGAACAGCAGCGTTGGATGTTGCCTGATGCGTATGTGCTTGCAGTAGTGACGATGGCGCATGGAGTAGCGCATATAAGTTCTAAAGGAATCTGTAAGATGTTGGCTCCAGTCTGGAAGAACGATGGAATCAGTAAGTGTGCAGAGAGAGTGGTGAAAAATTGCATGGTGTGCTTGATGCATAATCCTGGCAAGGGAACTCCAACTCCAGCTGGTCATTTCGCTCCTCCTTCCTGCCCTTTTGAAGTGATTCAATTAGACTTTATTCACATGGACCGCTGTAATAATTTAAAATATGTCCTAGTGGTGGTTTGTGCTTTTTCCAGGTGGATAGAAGCATACCCACTAAAGGACAACACTGCCCTATCAACTGCCAACATTCTTCTCAAGGAATATTTCCCTAGATACGGAATGCCACGGATTGTATGGTCAGATAACGGAAGTGAGTTTATAGGGAAAGTTATGCAGAGTGTGTGTGCCGGCCTAGGGCTGAAACAGAAATTTCACAGTGCGAACCATCCCCAGTCTGCTGGTTTAGTGGAGGGTTACAATGGCACCCTCAAGCTGAAAATAGCTAAAATACAAGCATCCACAGGTTTAGCCTGGCCAGACGCACTTCCTTTGGCCTTGTTATCAACGAGAGCAACTGTACATTCTAGAGTGGGGCTTAGCCCTTATGAAATTGTTTTTGGCCGTCCGGCAAATATTTGGGGTGTGCCGAGGCCTAAAAAGTTTTGTTCTCTAGAATATCCTATGCTGATAGACTACCTTTACGACTTGACTGCTAAATTGAGTCTTATTCATCAACAGGTTTTCGATGCTTTACCAAAGCCTCCGGAGAGTCCAGGGCATCAGCTGAAACCGGGAGATCTCGTCGTCATCAAAAACTTTGCGAGGACAAAGAACCTTCAGCCGAGATTTGTGGGGCCCTTCCAAATCCTACTCGCAACGAGAACAGCAGTTCGTGTGGCCGGACGCAAGCACTGGGTGCACACATCACATGTAAAGCGTGTACCCTTGCCAATTCCTTATGACGACTGGGTGAAGAAGGGAATTGGTTCCTCCGAATTCGAAAATACACCGAAGTTCATCCCTTTCAGCGATGCCGAATTGATCTCTGACTCTCCTTCTAAAAAACCTCCTTTGAACACTGAACATTTGTCACCTGCATCAGAAAAGACTCTGTCATCTGCGAACCTGAACACTGCAACAACTACTAGTGAAACGCTTTTTGCCGATCAGACAGTACCTGCGAAACAGAGATATAACTTAAGAAGCCGTAAAATGGACAAATAAAGCAGGCAACTGCATACTGTGATGTTTTGAAATATTGAACTTTTGCCCTCAGCCAGGAAGTTTGCTATTGTTTTATTGTTTTAAAAAATTGCCTTGCCGTCTGGGTAGCCGTAGGGTCGTGGCTGTGTGCCTAGTTGAATCTGCGGGGGTCTGACATAAGGTCGATCTTTCTGTTGGTTCTGGGAACTCCCAGGGCTGATAGAGGCATTTTCATCTACGTACACATCATCAGTGGTCGCGAGCGGATTGTAGAAGATGGAGCTTCCTGCGCTGCAACGAGAAAATGTGATTTATGTTCGCAGAAACAGACTTCATAGAATTCTTCATAGCAAATGCTTTTTGATGCAATGTGCCATTACATTCCTGATTATTTTAGCAACATTGGTGGGTGGATTCGTTTTCAGCATAAATTTGATTTTTGTGCCAGTTACTACAGTACCTCCCCTTGATCCTGTTACTTCTACTGTTTCCTCTATACACTCTTTTCACTCGTTTCCCGAACATGAGCAAGCCCGACGCACAGAATTCATTAACAACACTTTTGTACAGCTCTTGCACCAACACCAACTGGTAGTTAACACTACAGACTGCTGGGTGTGTGGCTTGATACCCCACACTATGGATAAAGGTATTCCCTATCTGGTTTTGCCTTTCAGCTACAATGGATCATTTCAGGCCCTTCAAACCATCTTTGCTTATGCCCTTGAAACCTATCCTCCACGTCCACCGCGTTCCACTAAATATAACTCTGCCAACAAAGCCTTAGTCCAGGGAATTATTGACATGGTCAAGGACGTCAATAATACTCCATCATACCCTAGAGACGAATTGCGAGTATATTTAAGTTGGAATACTTCAGAGTATCGCCTTAGTTTAGGAGAAAGCAAGCGTAAAAGCTCAACTCCAATCTGGGTCGTACCTCACCGAGGTCAGGTCTGTTTGCAAGGTAATGGGAGAAATCCGAGAGCTCAGCTAGGGAGGAGTGAGTGCGTAGAGACTTATGTGTTTCCGGCTAACTCTTCCCCTGCCTTTCTCACTGCTAGGGGTACCTACTTCATTTGTCGAGACAGAGCTTATACATGGTTGCCTGCCGACTTTTCAGGATCATGTTATATTGCTCGATTGTTGCCTCCGACATACACTGCTTCATCTGATTACCACAAAACCAGAGTAGCGAGAGGTGTTTTCAGCAAGGAAGATACCGCTGGTCAGGAAGCTGGAGACTTCTTCAAAGGCTTCCTTCCGTTCTGGGGGCCCATGGCCAATAGTAGAAATATACGTCAGCTAACACGGGTAGTTGAATCTACTATTACAGAAACTGCTGGTGCCCTTAGCAATCTGACAGCTGAGCTTCAGGCGGATAGACTCATGACGTTGCAGAATCGAATGGTTCTAGACGTTATACTTGCAGATCGAGGTGGGGTATGCAGAATGATCCAATCGAGCTGCTGTGTCTTTATTCCTAATAATGCTCCAACAGTCTATGAGGCGATCTCTAAGCTACACAAGATTTCTGACTCTATTCACGTAGATAAGGGAAACTGGTCCTTTATGGAGTGGGTTTGGACTCTGATTTCAGCGTGGGGATGGAAGGTTCTAATGGTCATTGGTGTCATCTTTGTATTCCTATTCTCATGCTGCCTGATTATCCAGTGTGGTCCTGCTCTGTGTAGTCTTTGTGCTGCAACTTGTCTCAGAAAACCACCTGCGTTTGGAGAAAAGGCACGAGAAAGGATGATGATACAACAGCATGTCACTGACCTGATGAGCATAGAGTTAGACTCTGACATAGACTAAGTAATTGCCTATGTAAGGGCAAAAGGAGGGTCTGAGGTTCCGTGACGATTTGAACCCGTGTTTTCAATATTGTCGGAAATACATAATATTGGTATCAGCGAACCGCAAATGATCCATTTAGCATACCCTGGTGTTTTCGCTACGCTACAAGCAAGAGCACTCCTTTTATTAACACATTTCTGATCTACCCACGGCATCCATCTTAGATCATGGCAGCCATTCTGTGTTTCTTGCCCTCACATACGCAATAACCTCTGATCACTTCATTTCGATTAAGGACACGTAGCCTTAGCCGGAGATTCACCTCTTTCATGACACGTGCACCTTAAACCAGATCACGCTGTAGCTGCATGACTCGACAAAGGCTGCCTCCTCTGCCCGAGGCCAGTTCTGCCAAACTGGTCTTCGTATCCATTGTCCTGATCATGATTAGGCGGCCGAAGCCGGTAGCCTTGCCCATTTACAACCCACAAGCATCCCTTATCCCGCTTTCCTATCTTCCACACCTGGCTCCGTTCCTTTCTTTCTGAATCTTTATTAGGGGGAGGTAACGAAATTTACGACGAGGCGGTCCGGCTCTTGAATGCAATATTGACAAGGGATTGTGATGAACTAGTGGGAACCCCTCTTCGTAGATGTTTCGTATCAGATTTTATCAACGGTTCCTGTGTACGCCAAATATTTATTGTTTATGACACAAAGGTTTTGGGAATGTACCAACATGTGAAGAATTCGCCTGAAGGCCAAAATTTAGTATATAAGGAGCAACCCACTTTGTACAATTTGAACAGGCTCCTAGATTCTGCCCGTGTGTAGTATCTGTGACTTCTGTGTCCCTGCAGTAATAAACCTTTGGTCTTTGACGCCACCATCGAGAAGCCCGTGTTTCTGTTCATTTGTGCACCAAGGCAGGTGGAACTCCGGGGTCTTTGGGTGTTGTTCCCTGACACCTCTGGACGGAACCAAAAAGTCCAGAACTCCAACGCCGTCTCCTCGTCATGCTTCAACATCCTGCGCATGCTACGGAAGATCTTCCGCTGAATCCCCACCGAGACCAGGAAGACGGTCACCCAGGCCCTCGTCACCAGCCGACTGGACTACGGCAACGCCCTCTACGCCGGAACCACCGTGAAGCTCCAGAAGAGACTCCAGCGGATCCAGAACGCCTCAGCCAGACTCATCCTCGACATCCCAAGACACAGCCACATCTCCGGACATCTGAGAGACCTGCATTGGCTCCCCGTCAACAAAAGAATCACCTTCCGTCTCCTCACCCACGCACACAAAGCCCTACACGATCAAGGCCCGAGCTACCTCAACAGTCGCGTCACCTTCTACACTCCCAAACGCCAGCTCCGATCAGCCAGTCACGCCCTCGCCGCCGTCCCCCGCATCGAAGAACGACAACAGGAGGAAGGTCCTTCTCCTACCTGGCCGCCAAGACCTGGAACTCCCTCCCGACCGACCTGCGCCTGACCAAAGACCACCTCTCCTTCAGGAAGAAACTCAAGACCTGGCTCTTCGAGCAGTAGCAGCACAACCCCCCCCCCAAGCGCCTTGAGTCCCTCCGGGTAAGTAGTGCGCTCTATAAATTTCTCTGATTGATTGATTGATTGAAAGTATAAGTAAAAGATTCCTATATTCATTTAAAATTTCAATGCTCCACGTTCGATTTCTGAAGAAAGAATACATTATTGTGGCTTCTCTCCGCGCTTCTGGTTAACGAAACACGGCAGAGAAGACCTACAACATAAACGGGATGCAGCTGGCAGCCGCAGCATGTACATGCAGTGTTCAAAGGCCTCGTGTAAGATGATCAGTTGAGTGGCGGTTTAGCTGCCGCTTGCTGTGTGGTACAAGTGGGATTATACGAAGTATCCATGTAAGACTACCCAAGGTTACAGCCCTGTTTTTCTATTACAAACTTACTTCAAATGTTTTGTTTGATTTAAGTTATTCCTGTAACTGTTCAATTCTAAGAGATTGATCTTGAGAACACAATTTGTCACAAGGGTAGGCTGAGAATTAGGAAAAACAACAAATCTCCTGGTTTTATAGATGCCATCTTGTTTTTTAGTGGATGTCACTGTCTGTGATAGTGAGACCGGGACTGTTCTTATCATGGAAATGCCACTGAGTGCGAGCTGCCCAGACTTTTAATAGAGAGTTCTCAATCACAATATTTTGGCAAAGAGGTGAAGCCACAAATAAATGAGTGAGGTTTGTGCTGCCCAAATCAGTGAACACCTTGTTGGGGGGGGGGGGGGGGAGATTCACAAGGATTTTTTTAAAGCACTCGCTATTTTAACAGAGCCAGTTTCCAAGCACTCAAAGTGTTTACCGATAAGAGACTAAGGGCCAGATGTAGGAAGCTAAATACTGGTCGGTAATGACCAAAAATTGGTGAATTTTCGGTTACAGACCGGTATTTAGCCCTTTCCATTGTAGGAGGCTGTAAATAAGGATTCAGTAATTTCCCGATTTGTTATTTTAAGGAATCAGTAAAATACTGATTCCTTATTTTAAGGAATCAGTAAATTACCGAATCCTTAAAACCTATGTAGGTAGCACTTAAGTGAGTGCATTTTTGCTTTAAGGATTCTCTAATTACCACCAACTACAAGTTGGTGGTAAATACCGAATACCTTTAAAAAGCAATTATTTGCTTTTTTCAAAGTGCCATGTGGCAGACATACATGCCCTTAGGGCATGTATGTGCGCCACATGTGCACACAGTATCAAAACGTGGGAGAACCCAATAGACCCTTGTAGGCTTGGGCAATGAGTGGTTAGTTTAGATGTCTACAAGGGATTTGCTTTATACGCAATTTCTTAAATCAATATCTGTTATTAACAAGTTCATTCACAAAATTGAACTCAATGTATCCTTAGGATTACTTGAAGCATTAGTCAGCAATTATATCAGAACGATGATAACAATCAATGTAAGAGAATAGACACACAAAAAGTTGATCAAGACCTCTATGCATTCAGCATAGAGGTCTTGATCAACTTTTTGTAATTTTGATACATTCAAGATCTAATTAGCGTCTCATCAATAGGATGTGACCCACACAGCAGCATTTTTAGGTTAGATTTGTAGGTTTACTTGTAGAGAACTAGTTGATGCTTTTATTTTGTTTTGATTGATACATCAACTAATTGCATCTAATTGTCTTTGTATAGGGGGTTTTTATTTGATGAAAATTAGTCCTGATGATGGTCTTACAGATGAATACCCACAAGACCGAAACGTCGACATAAAACATCAACTCCTCAGCCTAGTTTTTGTTACATCAAAAGGATACCACACTTCATTTATTTGTTTGGGTTCCCTCATGAAGTTATGGAGCTGATGTAATGTGATGAATTGACGATTGAATTTATATGTATCGCTTTTCATGACTTTTTATCTATTGATTTGTTTCATTTGCCATCCCCATGTAATTTTATTCTGATTTGTGTCAATACAATTTATCTTCAAACATAACCTTTCCTGCTGTGTGTCTATTCTCTTTTACATTGATTGTTATCATTGTTCTGATATAACTGCTGACTAATGCTTCAAGTAATCCTAAGGATACATTGAGTTCAATTTTGTGAATGAACTTGTTGATAACAGATATTGATTTAAGAAATTGCGTATAAAACAAATCCCTTGTAGACATCTACACTAACCACATGTGCACACATGCACGATTCAGGGGTGTAACAGGGTGTCAATGTGACACCCTGCCACCCTTGAATATGCTCCCACTATTACCAATTCGGTATTTACTGAATCGGTAATAGTGAAAGGCTTCCTATTCATTCCAGGGCCATAGGAATAAATGGGAAGGTATTCCTCATTACCAAATCGGTATTACTGATTCAGTAATAAGGAATATTACCGAATCAGCAAATTTTACCTATTTTTTACCTACATCATATTTACCGATTCTTAAATACCGAATCGGTTAAATTCGGTATTTAAGAATCAGTAAATTGAGATTACCTACATCAGGCCGTAAAGGTATAATAAGGAGATAGCGATGCCTAAGATCTTATTTCATACCAATCAAGTTACTTCCTGTGTAGACTTGGCTCACCAAATGCAGCAATAGCTGGCAGAAAAGGCTTACTTTAAGGTCCAGTACAGTCTAATCTATGTTTCTTCTAAACACTAGGGGATTCAACAAACTTTATTCGGTTTTATAAATGGAAAAATCCATAAAAGTCATAGATAGGATGCTTTTATGCAGCATGCTGCTGGGGTTCTGGACAAGGAGATTGAACTGGCTATTAGACAATTATCTTGCTCACCTTTCCACCCTTTCCTAGGGGTTTCTTCTGTTGCTCCATATGCTGGTTCCCATACTTAGTCCCCTCAAGTAGGCTTGGTAGACATACCTCAAGATATGCCTCAAGACCAGGCTGGGTGTATCATCCCCCTTACACCAGTTGTTGTCACACAGGTCGGTGCCCAGTCTCCAATTTTTAGGTCAGCCCCTGACATGACCCCTGGCAAAGGGTTGGGCTCAGGAGGCGCTAAGAAGAAGGGCCCTTTGGTTGGGGGCCCTGGTAAACGCAAAAAGAACATTGGATCACAGTCATCTTCAGCAGTCCACCCAGAAGTGCCTAACCTGGATGCTATTTCGTTAGACATGCTCAAAGCAGCCTTGCTGTCAGCACTTGGAACTAAATTGGACCCCATCCTACTACAACTTTCTGCACTGGAAAGCAACCTATCTGCACTGATCGCTACTTGCAAAGGAACCGTGTCCTTCTCTCCACAAGTATCCCTCCTACAAGGCCTACGATCTCGACCACCATTTCCAGTCCCAGTGGTAGTGGCACGGGGGCAGAGACAGAGCAGTGTCTATCACAAAGCTGCCTAGTCACATGGTAGGAGATACAATGGCACCTATTATGCCTAGGACTGACCCTCAGCACCTTCCAGCCAACCGGAGGGGGGCGCGGGGCACTCAGAACACAGTATATTTTCAGTCTCTGCAATCTCATGGTTTCAAAGTGGGGGATTGTACAGTTCCGATGATAGGTGGGAAGGGCTGGAAGCCATGCCCCCGGGGACTAGAATAACTATTATCCTAGCTTGGGCTCTATTCATCTCCTACCAGAGTCCACAACGCTTGTTGTGGTGTTAGCAAGAGTACCATGCCTCAACCCCGGGACCAAGGAAGACTTTTACCAGCTGAACAATAAGGTGGTGCACTGGCTCAATTAAAACATTGCCCCTGGGCTTAGGGTGGAAAACCAAATTCTCATGGTGCGCCAGACACAGTGGGTTGGTAGCGCCAAGAAATCCTGGCTGGGGGACTGCATTATCATCAATTTTAACAATCCAGTCATGGTAAACCAAATATTAAGCATGGTTGCCCAGTCTAACTACAGGTGTCGGAACTCAACAATCTTGACACTCCCGCTGGGATACTTCTAAAGACCCAACTATTACCAACTACGGTCCCAGCGCGAGCGGCTCCAAGAGGTGAGTCACAGGGGTCGTGCAGAGAGGATTATAGTGGTAAGCACAGCAAATAGGTTTACTCCTCTGAGCTCATAGGAAGATTGCGATTGATGTGTGTGTCCCTCGGACCCTGTGGCACCCGTATCCCAGGGAAATGTATCACCCCCGGAACAAGTATCGAGTGTGAATGGAGGGTGTAAATTTCTTGGAATATCGCGGGGCTAGAGAGTAAGATTGAGAACACTGAATGGTTGGCCCTTGTTAAGAGTTTTGATGTGATATGCCTCCAGGAAACTTGGGCTGGAGACAATAATTAGCACCTGGATGGCTATAAAACACTCTTTGTTCCAGCTACCCCATCCACGTCAGGGAGAGCCAAGAGGGGGCTTATCACATTTGTTTTTCTAGCTGTCCTTGGCTTCTCTGCTCCCTGTAGGAAGGAAAATGCTACTTACCAGTGTGCATCTGTTCGTGGCATGTAGAGCTGCAGAGATTCACACTCTGTGCATAGATCGCCATCTGGTGTGGGGCTCGGATGCTTGCACCTTGTTGTTGTCTTGGAAGAAGTCTTTTTAGTCACAAGATAGGTGACTTCTCCTTTGGAGGATAGTGCGCATAGGCATCAACTCCATCCTCAGATTGTTTTTCGGCATGAAGGGAAATGATGGAGTTTGTAAGAAACAGAGATGTCCATGAGAATGTATCTAAGATAACACTGGAACAGATACAGGTTCCGTGGAGGTTGGGGGGGGGGGGGCGTGTGAATCTCTGCAGCTATACATGCCAAGAACAGATGCATACTGGTAAGTAGCATTTTCCGTTCGAGGCATATGAGTTGCAGAATTCACACTCTGTGCGTAGACTGTACAGCCGTGTCTCCCCTAGCGGTGGTTGCCTGTATCTGTTGAGTGGTTTGAAAAAGTGTTTGCCTGCACATCTACACAATAGTTTTTGGTGAAGGTGTATGTAGTAGAACATGTTACAAATGTCTTCTAGGGGAATGTTCCCTAAGAATGCCATGGAAGCCCCTAGATGGCGTGTTGAGTGCGCTCTAGGAGGAATTGTTAACATGCATTTTGCTTTCTGATAGCATATTTGAATGCATTTTACTATCCACCTGGCAATTCCAGCATTGAAAATTGGGTTGCCTTTATGAGGTGGTGAGAAAGCCACAAACAGTTGTTTTGTTTTCCTAAAGGCTTTAGTCCTGTCTATGTAATCAAGTAAAGCTCTTTTGACATCAAGCGTGTGAAGACCTTTTTCTGCTACAGAATCAGGGTTTTGGAAAAATACTGGTAACTCTACTGATTGATTAGGATGGAATGGAGAAATCACCTTTGGAAGAACTGTTGGGTTTGTTCTAAGAACCACTTTGTTGCAATGTATTTGTAAAAATGGTTCTTGTATGGTTAAAGCCGCAATCTCACTTATTCTCCTGAGAGAGGTGATTGCGACAAGGAAAGCTACTTTCCATGTAAGGAATTGTAATTTGTATTTGTGTAAAGGCTCAAACGGGGGACCCATGAGCCTAGTAAAAACATTGTTTAGGTTCCACACTGGAGATGGTGGCAGTCTGGTTGGAATTATTCTTTTAAGGCCTTCCATGAAGGCTTTGATAGCAGGTACCCTAAACAATGACAAATGTTGCCTGTTTTGTAAGTAGGCTGCAAGAACAGCTAGATGTAATCTGATTGATGAGTATGCAAGATTTCATCTTTGTAGATGTAGTAAATAGCAAATAATGTTCTGAATTGAAGCATCGAATGGGTCAATTTTGTTGTTATTGTAGTAAATGACAAATCTTTTCCATTTAGCTGCATAGCAAGCTCTAGTGGGGCGTTTGGTTTCTTTAATAATATTCATACAGGCCGTCGGAGGTTCAGGTAACCGAACTCCAAGATTTCAGGAGCCAGATTGCTAGATTCAGTTGTGCTGGATCTGGGTGCCTTATCTCTCCGGTTCTGCGTCAGCAGTTTTGGGGACAGATGTAGTTTTTGGTGTGGAACTATTGAGAGTTCAAGGAGTGTTGTGAACCATGGTTGCCGTGCCTATGTGGAAGCAACCAGGATCATCTTGAGAGCCTGTTTGAGCTTGCGTACTACTAGTGGGATAAGTGGGAGTGGCAGAAAAGCGTACGCAAATCTCCCTGACCAGTTCATCCATATTGCATTGCCCTTGGACAATGGGTTTGGGAACCTGGCAGCGAAGGTGTGGCATTTTGCGTTTGAGTGTGTGGCGAACAGATCTATGTCTGGTTGGCCCCACATTTGGAAGAAAGGTTGAAGGACATGTGGATGAAGTTCTCATTCGTGTATTTGTTAAGTCTGACGACTTAACAGATCCACTATCTGATTGTTTACTCCTGGAAGATGTTCTGCTAGGAGATATGTTTTGTGTAATGGCCCACCTTCATATACTTTGCGCTAGGTGAGACAGCTGCAAATAATGTGTTCCTGCTTGCTTTTGTATGTAGCACGTTGCTGTCATATTGTCCATCCGGACTAAGGTTGAGAAAATGTACTTGGAACTAGAAATATTGCCACTGGTTCTAGGTGATTGATGTGGAGCGATTTTTGTTGAGTGGTCCACTTGCCCTGAATTGTGTGATTTAGGAGATGGGCTCCCCAGCTGGTGAGTGATGCTTCTGCGGTTAGCACTATTTGTGAAACTGGCTCTAGGAACGGCCGTCCTTTGGAAAGGTTTTGCTACATTATTGTGTGCCATGCCCACAAACCACTGCCCTGGCATACATCAGTCACCCCTCTTGCTGGGTGCCCTATGCCAGTTCTGAGTGCACAGGTGCATGAGCCCTATATCCCTACAGTGCCCAAGTCTATTCCTGGGCACTGTAAGTGCAGTGCTGGGTGGCAGTATCCTGGACTCCAGAAACATGTAGCCACTCAGGAGTCGGTGCCCTAGTCAACCAGGATAACCTGAAACGTGAAGAACAAAATGACCGTGGGTCTGAGAGCATGAACTATCGTAGGCTCATAAGTGGATCACCATCAAAATGAACTTCCTAATCAGTCCTATCATCTGGCTCTCCAATCACACGTGGATAGTCCCTTGATCATCGAGACCAAAAGCCCACGGAGTTGTGCATCGAGCAAAGATGAGTCCGTAGGCACTTATGGACGGTCATTCTGCGGCTGATCATTGATGGTTATTGAATAAGTGAATACGCAGTGCAAACAAACAAGTGGTGAGTGTAAAATAGAATGGTATGTCCTGACTGTTTCTCCTGTGAACAACGGACGTGTTTAAACTGCAGCTTCTGGTGCCAGCCAGAAACCGACAATCCAGCCCACTCCACACCCGCCGAACCCGACCCGAACTAGAGTGGAAAAACAACCCAAGGAGGTCCCCCCGGCGATCCTGACCCGAGATACGGTGACCCACGACTTTCCTCAAGCCTCCAGAAGACGTCTGTATCCTCAATCCAGAGGACCCCGCCTACCGTGACCGGAGCGGGTAAGAAAATCTGACATCCAAAGGCACCCCTACATCTGACGCCCCACGGCCTTGTGTGCCCAACCCAGCTGTGCCTAACCAACCTACAAGATCCCAACTTACCACTCGAAGTGGTGGTCGCTCCGGAAGATCCTCGTCCACAAGCCTGCAGTGTTTCTTTGTCCCAGAGAGTCTCCATTGAAATCAACAGGGCACCCGACCTCAAAACAGCCGCTGCGCCCGGCCACCCTAATGCCGCTGAGGGTGCACCTTTGGTCCCCAACTTGCCCTGAGCTAAACCCTGGGAGCTTTGCTCCCACAATCCTGTGGCCTGCTTGCCAGCCGCCACCAAACGAAGCTCCCCTATCTTCCATAGGATAACATTGGGCCTCAACACTCTGCACCCGGCCGTCCTAGTGCCGCTGAGGGTGCAACAACAGTGCATCACTGACCCTAGGAGACCCCCTGAGTCTAACCCCAGAAACCTTAACTCCCAGTCAATTACTTACCTGAGAACCGTTAACCTGTTTTCTATATAGGATAACATGGACACTTTTTCTCCAAAATGTTTCGAAGTGTGGAGTTTTGAAATCTAAAAATATTTTTTTTAATTGCACAAATAACCAAAACGTGTTTACTTACTTGTTTCAAGGGAATGTCCCAGTGCTGAATCTAGGTATCCAAAGCGATACAAAAGGGGATGATGGACGGAGCGTTTGAGCAAATCAAACCCTCACCCCCAGTCAACTGATCTGGGTTTAATCCATCACCATTCTTTAGCTCACTCCGCTACCCCAGTTCAGACATGGCCATATGCAAATCAGTGTGACCCTGTGCCTCATGGGAACAGTCCAGCCCGAACTGCCAAGCCATGTCTTCCCTGGACTGGAAACAAGTATCCTTGGACCGGTTTCGGGTTCATAACCCTCATCAGCCAGGCTATCTTGAATCCAGTGGCAAAGTGAGCAAGGGAGTCACGTCTGAGCATACCCTGTCAACTTAGGGCGAACAAAGCGATACAAAAGGGGATGATGGACGGAATCTAGGTATCCAGCACTGAGTTAGAAAAGTAACACGAAAAGTAACTTACCTGCAATTTATTGTAGAAGCCCATTCATTTCAATGTACTGCTCCAAAAAGTTTACAAGTGTGGAGTTTTGAAAACTGAAAATATTCTTTAAAAATCATGCGAATAACCAAAACGTATTTACTTAGCTGTTTCTAGGAAATGTACCAGTGCTGAGTCTAGGTATCCAGCACTGAGTTAGAAAAGTAAAGCAAAAAGTAACTTACCTGCAATTTAGTGAAAAAGCCTATTCATATCAATGTACTGTATTTGCTAAGTGTTGCATACTACTTCTTCCCTGTAAATCAAACAAAGTACAATTTCTACTGCATAATTGAACTGTGTTCATACAAGTAAATGATTACCGCAAAGTATTTCTATGCTTACCTGTGCCAGGCTTGCTTGGTTCTAGAAATAAAACAGTATATTTTTTTATACAAAAACAATTGGCCTAGAGTTCAGTTCTTGAGTGTGTGAATTCATTTGCTGACTGAGTGTGTACATCCAATGCTTAACACTGTCCTCTGATACTGCCTCACTGCTCGACCAAGCTACCACTTTAGAGAGTAAGGCTCTATCTAACTTTAACCTCTGCCGACCTCTGGAGACCCTTGGACTCTATACACACTGTACCTCACTTTGGAGCAGTATACAGAGCCAGTTTCTTACAATTCCTCACTGTATGTCTCTCTCAATTTACATGTGATGTTGCCCAGTGGAAGGAGCAAGCTGCTCTGGTAACTTCTTCAATGCTGGAGTTACACACCCGGATGAGGGAAATATAACTGATGGGGTCTGTACTTCAGCATAGCATCTTGACAGGTCAGAGTTATCACAAATTTTTTTTAACAGAGGATTTTAACACTCATGTGTGGGGACATCAGGCAAGGAGGAGTGGAAGCTATGGGCTGTGCACGACAAGCAGGCTTGTACATGGAACATACTCTCAAGGGCGTTGAGCTTCTTAACTTCATCTTGCTTGAATTTGATCTAACATCTGTAATAAATAAGCTGCCTCTGGGGAAAACAGACATTACTCCCACCTTTATTGAGAGAGGGTGTGAGACCATTATTGATTTCACCTTTGTGTATACCCCCTTTTACTCTCCGGTTACCGATTTTCCAGTGCAGGCAAGTGAATGCAGTGACCACAACCCCATTTGTGTCTCAACTTGCTGGACCCTAACACTAGGACAAACCAAGATGGGCGCGGGGCTGGTGTCCCCCTTAAAGAGGTGGAAGCGGGAAGGAGCGTAAAGTGGGGGTGTATTGTCCCAGAGCTACTCAACGAGTCCCTTTTAACTCGGTGTTGCAGCGAGTTTGCCACCTGCCTCGACGATGAGGCAAGTGCTCCAGACATCATGGGTGCATTTGGATCCAGGTCTACTGTCATAAGGAACTTTTTACGGGGCCTGTTAGAAACCAGGTCCACGATGGTTTGACTTGGCGTGCTCCCAGGCTTCGAGAACCTGAGAAAGGCCTTGGGTGTTAAGCCCCGAGACTGGGTGGCGGTCAAAGGACTACGAAGAGCATATAAGGCAGCTCTAGCAACTCGCAAGCCTGCCCTGAAGGAGGAGGCCTGGATTGATTTAGTGGAGGCTAGTACACTGCGTAATAGCTCAAAGTTCTGGGGCATTATTAACAGCCCATTTCTATCTGGAAATAATGCTAATTACTAGAATACCTAGATGCCCATGTCACAGAGGATGATTGGGTACATAATTTCGAGGGTATCTTCCAGTCGGATACCCCTCCAATTGAGGGGCAGGAAAGAGTAGAAGGAAAGTCAGAACGCATTTTCACCACGCAAGAGGTGAGTGCCGGTATTCTGAGTCTATCTAAAAACAAGGCCCCCAAGCCAGATTGGATCCCAACAGATCTCTACATCGCCCACTTAAAAACCTGGGTGCCTGTCCTCACAGCTGTCATCAATACTGCAGTCCAGATTGGCCGCACAAATTCTTGGGCTTTATCGATTATAGTACCGGCATTTGAAAAGGGATAACAGGACAGTACCTATTGTTATAGGCCCATTTCCCTGCTGGACTCTGTGGTGAAGGTGGTGGGCTGCATGGTACTTGACACACTTGTATCATGGTTTGAGGAAAACAACTTTTTATCCGATATCCAAAACGGCATTCACCCAGGTTGTTCCATTGTGGAAGTGTTTAAACCTGTACATGGTTCTGAACAAATACACTGTGGCTCGTTCCAGCCCCATATACCTAGCCTTCATGGACCTGTCCTCAGCATTCAACTGTGTTAATAGGTCCAAGCTGTGGCAGTTGATGTCCTCCATTGGTATTGACAGTAAGATCATTTTATTCACCGTGATTAAACTGTGGTTGTCCGCTATTCAAAGGACCTGAACGTGTCCTGTCAGCTTGACATCAAGAGAGGGGTGCATCAGGGGTGCATTTTAGCACCCTTTCTTTTTAATCTTTATTAATTCCTTAGAGAAGGCCCTTTTGGCCACAAATGCGGATTGTCCCCAGGTAGGCAAGCATAGCCTGCCAGTCCTCCTATGTGCGGACGACGCAGTCCTCTTGGCGAGGACAGCTAGGGGCCTGCAACTTCTTCTGAATTCTTTTGCCCTTTTAATGGAGGACTTGGACCTGTTGTTTCATCATGCCAAGTCGTTCATTATGCAGGTGGGACCTCGTAAAGCTAAGCAGTTCACTTTTAAACTCAGACTTTCATCAATACCGAAGACCAATGTTTTCTCCTATTTGGGAGTTGTGTTTGACGATTCCTGGAGTTGGTGCCCTTTGCTTACTTGGAAGAAAGGGGATCTATTGAAAGCTTTTGCAGCTGTTTTTAACTTTGCCAGCAGAGGGGGAGGGAAGCCAATAGGGGCTCTTTTGAAGACATATGAAGACAAATATGTCTCAAAGGTTAGTTATGGGAGTGAGACTTTGGGCCACATTGAGGTAGGAGCAGTGCAAAGTACTGAAAACTCTTTCCGGCAAAGGGCCCTTTCTGTCCCACAAAGCACTTCGTTTTATGTCGTGCACAAAGAGTTGGGAATGCCTTTCCTCTCAAATGTACTGGCTTTCCGTCCCCTGGCTTTGTAGCTTAATATTTGGGCTAAGCAAGAAAATACACTTAGCAAAGACATCCTACGGGAATGTCTTTCACTTGAAAATGTTGTATCATTTTATGTATGACTTTTATGGTTTTCTTTTATAAAACCGAATAAAGTTTGTTGATAATAATGTAAATGTATGATGTAATGTATATGTAAATGTATGTAACACAGCAAAGTTATGTAGAGCACAATTCTTAATTTCGGGCAGTCTTTAAAGTTCAACAATAGAAACATTCATACAGAACAGGTTCAGGAAAGAAAGAAGGTGGGATACAGTGGTTTCATTAATGTAATGTTTCCTACATATAAAAAACAAATACTAATTATTTTCCTTAAGCAATAAAGTCCTCACATTAAAATACTTAGAGAAATATATTGAACAATGAACATTTCATGTGTAATTAGAATTCAATTTGAATATTTTAACCTCCACAGCATTATTTGACTCATGATTACAACCTGAATGCTTTCTGGAAAGGAACTGCCTCATGGGGTTCAAAATCACATCTTTTCCAACAATAGGATTAAAATGATAAACTTGAATTTCAATTTGATTTATTGATTTAGGCCTTCTTGGAGATCAACAATTTTAAATATATACAAAATCCATACACTTTTGTAAAATTGTCACCTAAACTTGAATTCAATCCACCTTTTGATTAAACACTTCCCATTCCAGCAAGCATCACAGGACCAATTGTTATTATCTTCCCAATTAGTGATAATGTGTCAGATGGCAACAACAATAAATATGTTTAGAATTTTACCTCCGAAAGCAAAACCATGCCATTTCTGAATATGGTGCACAATAAAATGTAGGAATAGAAGGGCATCTTTAGGTATAGCATTCATTAAGGTTTGACCAGGCTTGAAACTAGGATTCCTGAACTTTTGGACATTTAAATGTCATTTTAAAAGAATTCACACAGACCCAGCATGAGCTCCGTGAAAAATTGAAGATGATTGAATTGTACTTAGACAACATGTGCGGATTAGTAATCTATTGATGTAAAATACAGTGGTCAGGCAATGCTTGTGGATTTAATCTATTCAGATTTTAACACCATAGTTTGTTCAATAAATTGACTGAGCATAATACTTGAAGTCCATCTCTCAGATCATTTCTATTACAGTTTCATTTGCGATAACAATAAAAGAGATCAATGATAAATAGGTTTTAAAAGCCATGGGTGGAATTGATCCTTGGTCTAAATCTAGATCATTGTCTGCAATAGAAACCAGTACAAACAGATCAAATCTAAAAGCATTGAATATGTTTATTATAGTGGTTTAGAGTAAACACAGATGACGCACATTGTTCCTGAAACTCAGAAAATGTATCGAAAGATTATGATTACAACCTATTTTATGTCCAGAGACCGGTTTAGATGCTTTCCTTGTTTAAGTGACAACATTTGCAAATATATTTAACAAAACATTAAAGATGGATGTCAGAAATTCTGTCTTTAAGCATTGTGTAAGTTATGTGTGATGGTTTTTATTTGATCTGAAGCAACACTAAATAGGTACGTGCACCGGTTATCATTTAACTTACATTATAAAAGCAAACTTAATTTGGAGGGAATTGAGAAATATTGACTCATGTACCAAGAGTTTTATTGTTAAAAAATCCACTGGTTCGGTAATTCACAGAGTTTGCAAATGTCTTTTCGAAATGTACTAGGCCCATTTAACAATTAAGAATTTGGAAGGGGAATGTTAATAGTGTACCTTCTAAATACGTTATACCTCCTTAAGGTATGTATTAAGCTTTGAAACCATACGTGGGCTGAAAAACAGTAACAGGAGGTAGTAACCAAAGGGGACATTCGTGAATCTGAAAGTAAAATGGGGTGCATTAAAAATGCCATCACAGACACAGTAGTGTGCTGACTCCACAAGCAACCACTTTTACCAAATGGATTATTAACCCCTTCAACGCTGATGACGAGCTGGGCTCGTCATGGCGTAGCCTCCTCGCACGCTGATGACGAGCCCAGCTCGTCATGCAAAGTGCGATTTTGAAAAACCCAGCGTGCGAGCGGAATTCCGCTAGCGCGCATGCGGTTAATACATGAACCTCAGTATTTCCTATATATTGCTGAAATGTAGTCTCTAATATTTTTGTCGTGTGGTGTAAATATTTGTTTCTATTATTTTATTTCCCATTTCAATATTGTCATGAAATGTACCTATTCTTTTTGTCAAACATATTGAAATATCTTTGTCACAATTTTTGGGGCATTCTAAAATGTGTTTTCACTCTCTAACTTAAAGCTTTCTAAGAAAAATACTGATGTGCAGTCCTGGTTTCTCCTAGATCATTTAGCTTTCTAACTAAACCGAGCACAATATTGATTTGAGAGAGGTGGTTATTAAAGTCATACGCACTGGGGTTAGTTTAGAAAAGACAAATATAGAACTTCCTTTATCTTTAGAAATAATACTTGCAAAAGTTTGTCCAATAATTTCAGATCATTTACTGATAAAGATATCAGATAAAGATTCCCTAATTTTTTATACCTTGTGGTATCAAAAATCTGCTAGAATTAACAGACTTCTCTTCTAGATAAATCCAGGTATGAGAAGGTATTAAATGCAATTATCAACTTTCCGTCACAACATTTCAAGCAATGGTCTGTGCTTAAACGTACAATGAAGGGGTAAAAATGTATTTCTACCACAATCAAGAAATCCTTGGGTCTATGAGGATTACTGTTGCAAATGAAGACCTAGCTAAGATGAAATATCCCCTTAAAGGGAAGATTTCTCTCACCCACCATAGTTGGCATGCTTCCTCATTTGGAATCTCCTCCCACCGTTATACTTAGTTACAGTACAGGGTACAGCCCCCTCACTGAGAGGGAGGAGTTCAGGCATGTTTTTTTATAGAGAATGGTATACGAAATACCACAAAAATTAGCTCAGGGTAGTTGGGGCAGCAGAGTGAAAGTTAATAAGAGATCAACATGTTTCAGCCTATTAACCCTCCAAAAGAGGTGTTTGCGGCTTTCTTCAGGACCTAATCAAAAGTGTTGCAGCTCATTGTACTCAATCAATAACAAGCATTGGCATAGCCAATAGGTCTCGCCTTTGGGACCTAGCATTTAGCCATGCAGATCCAGTAACAATGTGAAATAATTTCTCTTAAAAAAGAAGACTATAAACTAACTAATTATTACTGGTTTATCAGATGTTTCTGGATGTTTAGTATATATAAAGAACTCCTTTTTTCTATGGCGTATCATATAAAATTGAAGCTCTAAATTTTGGTAAGAGTACACAATGTCAAAAAATTCAATACTGCTTTTATATCAATTTACTTTTGAAAGCTTGAAGTGAAAGAGAATTCTAAATGTCATTTGCTTATGAGTAGGCGCTAATGGAAAGGGGCGACCACTCGGTCCCCCCGAACGTATGGTTGGGTGCCCCGATCCCCCCGGGAAGCCATTTTGGGTGGGGGGCGTGGCTCGGCTGGTATGCCCGAAGCGGCGCAGCCGGGGCGCGCCTTTTCCTGCCCAAGAGGGGTTGTCCTAGACACCTACACCGAAGACCACGCCCAGTAGGCGTACCGGAGGAGGGTACACGCCCTCCCGTAGAAGAATAAATAGAACGGGAATCCGAAGAAGTGTCCTCTTGTTCCTGTGCTCTGAAGGCTGCACCCACTCGTTGCTCGTGAGCCCTCGACGGAACAAGCAGCAATTTTGAGAACTTGTAATCTTGTTGTTTCTCTTTCAGTTATTTGGAGTACGAAGGATCCAGGACCTCGTGATCGACCAAGAGCAGAATACTCGAAACCATGGCTGGCAAGAAAGCAGGAAAGGGCTCCGAGATGGAGAAGGTATTACGTCTGTTGTCGAACCGAATGGCTGGCATGGACCGAAAGCTCGGAAAAGTTGATTCGATCGGTCGAGGTTTGTCGGAGGTTAAGAAACAGTTGGCGGCCCTGAGCAATTCAGGTCGCCCCAAGAAGGTAATAGGCCCGGCCTTGCCGGGAATTGTTCCCGAGGGTAGGGGGAAGCGGGTCAAGAGGAGGGCGGTTTCTGGGGAGGTCCCGGTTCCTGAGGTACCCCCAGTCACCCCCGTCATGCCAGCAGACAACCCGGTACCAAACCCAGATGCGGGTTAGCCGATACCGGTTGTGATTACTCCCGCTAATGATGAGGAAATGCCTCCCGAATTGGCCCTCCAGTTTGCAGCATGGCTCAAGAAGAAGGCAGGGGACGCAGTGGCCCCTGGGAACCCGGCCGAAGAGGCCAGACTACTAATCAAGTAATTGCGGAAGTCGAGAGATGCTGCAAAGGCGAATGTCCCTCTTGTTTCCCCACAGGTGGCACCGGTAGGACCTGCAGTTGGTCACGAGAAGACGGCGGGAACAACGGCCGAACCGGGTAAGCTCGCTTTGCCAATGGCGGGGGAGGGTTCATTACCCTCGAGGCGGGAGAAGGTGGCACAGCACATCCCTATGGCCACGAAAGAGTTGATATGGGGAGACAAATACGTTAACATGTTTTCATTATTAACTGACCATCGCGAGATGGAATATGTAAAACCCAGAAGGATTTGTGGCACCCGAGCGTCTGGCGCGCCAAGATGGCGGAATTCAGGGTGGATGAGACAGTAACGAACTGGGTTAAGGCCTTTTCTATATTTACTGCAGTTATGGGGGAACGTAAACCCGAGGTGTTGACTGAATTGTCTTGCTATCAAAATCGTATTATGGATTTTTATGCAATGTATGAGGGGGAGGAATGGAAAGGTTATGACATGAAATTCCGGAAAGCGAAAGAATATGATGCTACTCTGACGTGGGATTGCCTGGACTCGGTGTCATGGCACAAGCAGCTCCAGCCAGGGGCGGAAGGTACATCCTCGCCAGGCGGGAGTGGGTCAGGGGTCGTCCGCCAAAAGCCCGCGGTGCCCTTTCGAGCGGGCGCCGGAGGGGATTACCAGCCTAAGACCGGCGGGAATGGCGGCAAGCGTGGGGTCTGTTGGGGCTTCAATCGAGGCAACTGTAACAGACCGCAGGGAACATGTAGGTTCAAGCATGTGTGTGCGGGCTGTGGGAATTCCTCACACCCGGAGAGTTCATGTAGATCTAAGAATAGCGGGACGGGAGGAAAAGGAGGGTCCAAGCAGGAGTGAAGTAGAACGTTGTGACCGATTGCCTACACCCGTTGATCTCATGGCTATGACTCCTTGGTTGAACAAATACCCTGATCATGTCCCCGCTGGGGTGTTGAGGAAGGGATTCTTACATGGCTTCCGCATCCCGGCGGGGGATTTTCGTGGGGACTCCTTTTGTAAAAACCAGTTATCGGTACAGCACAACCCAAGCGTGGCAGAGAGGAAAATTGCAAAAGAAGTCAGCTTAGGGGGAGTGGCAGGGCCTTTTCATCGCCCGCCGGTGGCGGAGTTCATCTGTTCCCAGTTAGGGGTTGTCCTGAAGAAGGACCCAGAGAGTTTAGACTTATTCATAACATGTCTGCTCCTAGGGGTTCCTCTGTGAATGAGGCCATTGACCCGGAAGTTTGTTCAGTGCGGTACGCATCGTTCGATGATGCCGTGGCCATGTTAACTCGCCTGGGCCCCGGGGCGCTGATGGCGAAATCAGATATCGAATCGGCGTTCCAGTTGCTCCCGGTACACCCACAGGATCAACGCTTGCTAAGTTTTGCATTTCAAGGAAGTTATTACATGGATAAATGCATGCCTATGGGTTGCTCCATTTCTTGGGCCTATTTTGAAATGTTCAGTTGTTTTTTAGAGTGGGCATTCACCGAGGCCACAGGGCATAGGCATGTTATGCACTATCTTGATGACTTCCTGTTCTTGGGAGCAGCCGGCGATACGAAATGTGCGCAGGCGCTGCACGACTTCTGCATCCTCATGAGGGAGTTTGGAGTCCCATTGGCACCAGGTAAGACGGTCGGACCATCTACTTCACTGGAGTTTCTGGGAATTGAGCTCGATTCTGTGGAGGGATGTTTCCGTTTACCGATGGAAAAGGTGGCCAAGTTTAGGGCTACCTTGACGCAATGCCTGGGCAAGGAGAAAGTGACCCTGCACCAGTTACAACAAACAGTGGGTCAGCTTAACTTTGCTTTGAGGGTGATACCAATGGCCTGCCCCTTCTCACGCTCTATTGCACAAGCTATGGTTGGTCTCAGAGAGGGGCACCACCGTACGAGACTGTCGGCAGAGGTTTGCCAGGATATGCGCATTTGGTTGGCATTTCTGGCGGACTTCAACAGTCGAGTCGTGTGGAACAAGCCGCCAGCGTCTTCAGATGAGCTAGGTCTGTGGACTGACTCAGCGGGGAGCGTGGGATTTGGCGCCATCTTAGGTAATCGATGGTCGGCGCAAACATGGCCGGCGTGGTGGCACTCCAGCGGTCTCACAGGTAACATTGGGTTCTTGGAGTTATTCCCCATTTGGGTTGCTCTGATGGCATGGCCTGACGACTTCAGGGACCGCTCAGTGGTGTTTTGGTCTGATAATATGACTGTTGTCGAATGCATTAACCAACAGGCAGCACGCTGCAAATGGATCTTGAGATTGTTGAAAGAAGTTGTGCTGCTTTGCATGAGACTGAATGTACAGTTCAGGGCGAAACATGTGCCAGGCGTACTGAATCATGCAGCTGATGCACTCTCTCGTTCACATATGCAGGCGTTCAGGGGTTATCTACCTACAGCGGACCTAGTGGCAGCACTATTCCCCGAAGCACTGTGGCTAATCGGTGCCCCGGATTACAAGACCTCGTGGCAGCAAGCTTAGCCCCCAGGACAAGGAAGGCATACGAAGGAGCGTTTCGTTCCTATTGCACATTTTTGGGTCCGACAGGGAGTCAGAGCTGGGGTCAGGAGGAATCCTTCCTGGGGTTCCTTGTAGCGCTGCACAGAGAAGGCCGATCAGCGGCAACGGCCAATAGGCATAGGGCGGCCATTTCATTCATGGCGCAGGTGCACGGCATAAAAGACCCGACTGATTCCTTTTTGGTTAAGAAGGCCCTTCGCGGCTAGCAGCGCCTCGAGAGTCGCAAGCAAGATGCGAGGCACCCGATTGGCTTAGACAGATTGTCTCTACTTGTAGTGAAACTAGAAGAGACGTGCTCCTCCCATTTCGAAGCAGTTCTGTTCAGGGCAGCTTTCGCATTAGCATTCCATGGGGCTATGCGGGTGAGCGAACTGGTCGCAAGGAATAAGAAAGACGTTGAGGGAGGCTTGCGCAGGGATCACGTCCAAATTAGGGGTGATTCGATGGTGGTCTCGATAGCCAGGTCCAAGACCGACCAGGGGGCTATGGGAAATAGTGTTGTCGTGCAGCGCGCGCGAGGGTCCCCCACGTGCCCGATAAAGTGTATAGAGGAATACTTGGCACTGAGGGCGACTACATGGGGGGGGGAGTTTGCTGAGACACAAGGATGGCACCCCACTGACGAGGTTTCAGTTCCAGAGGGTGCTAGCACTGACAATCGCTGCTGCGGGCATGGACCCATGCAATTTTGGGACCCACTCCTTTAGGATAGGGGCTGCTACTGAAGCTACAGCCAGGGGTCAGAGTGCGGAGGAAGTGAAACAGTTGGGACGATGGTCCTCGAATTGCTTCAAAAGGTATGTGCGTTTGCACATGTTGTAAAGATCAATTGACATGCACTCACGCTTCTTGTCTTTTGTTTGAATTACAGTTTTGCGAGCCTGTCACGCGGGGCGGACTTTGCAGTCGACCCAGCACCAGGAGACCAGCGGTCAAGGACCACCGTCTGGAGAGAGAGTGGTATGGGTCGTGGGCCACTCATATGTGAGGCGCGCCGGGGACGTATTCAAAGCAGGTGACGCGACTCACGCAGCTGGGAAATACGGGTACAGAGTGGCCTTCCATGGGAAGGGCGGGCTCTGTTTTGACCAATTCAAATCATTTTTTGAGGGTCTCTTAGGGCGGCAAAGGTCACCGCCATCTGTAGTCATAGTACACCTGGGGGGCAATGACTTGGTGACACTGGGTAGACGAGTGTTGTTTGAACAGATTTTGTCTGCTGTTAGCTGGATAGGCTAAAAGAGTCCCGGGGTGCACGATTGCCTGGTCCCACATAATTCCCAGGAAGGTATGGCGGGGGGGCCTTTCGGTGTCAGCACTGAACCATTCGGTGAAAAGGGTCAATAATAAAATTGGTAAATTGTTTCGCTCCGCGCAGTTGCATAGCATTCCTCACGGGTGTATTCGGGGTGATCTCATGTATCTGAACGATGGGGTACACTTGTCCGGGGAGGGGAATGGTTTACTCATAGGAGACTTCATAGCTTGGCTAAGGGGTTTGAGGAAGCATGACCTTTAGGAGGAGTTGGGGGGGCCGGATAGTCGGTCAACTATCCGGCCTGTGGCGGTAAGGTCATGATCGGTGAGCAGTAATTTCAAGGTCCCTAGAGGGGGGCGCCACCCAGAATGGATGGGAGCGCCCGGGGGGAGGCGGCCATTGGACCCTCCCACGGGGATGCGGCACCCACTAAGGATGGGTCGCCTAGGGGGAGACGGCCATAGGCCCCTCCCAGGGGGGGAGGCGGCTAGATGCCCCTCCTACTAATTTCCTGGGGGCCGGATATCCGCGACGGCGGATAGAGAGTGTGGGGATGGGGGGGGGAGTCCACGCTGTCCTTCCTACAGATACCTCACACAGGAACTCGGACGACCTTTAAGATGCCGTCGAGTGGAAAGGGGGCTCCCACCACGACAAGGGAATTACAGTTGGCAATGAGGGTAGAGTCCTTTGCGCATGCGCCACTCACACCGTGAGGGCGAGAGTTTTGGTAGTAGGGATCTGACACCGGTTAAGACCTTGCCGTTGGCCCTTAATGCTTGGATGTACAATTTTAATTTAGAATGTATGCATTTGCAGGATGTTAGACTCGGCTAGGAAACCTTTGTATTAGAGATCTGTTAAGGTTAGCCAAAGAATATGTCTTCATCGAAATGTGATAAATGTAAAATTGTACATAATTATGAAACTTTTATTTAATGTTTTAAATTTTGTTTCATATTTTAATAAATACGGCCGGGAGGGTGACTCCCTCCCGCCTTCCAAAAGTTCAAACCTGTGTCCGACTTCTCCCATCCTTGGGGATTGTGTTGAGAGGGGGTGGCGGGCATCCCGGCCATATGACTATTTCCGGATGACAATGTAGTTAACATTTTTTTTGTAAAAGATGCGTTAGAAGTATGGGTAGGGAAAATGGATATTTTGGCCAAAGGCTCCCCTTTCTTTATGCATGCTAGTTTTAATTTGTACACAAGTCAAGTCAAGATTTATATAGCGCGCTACATACCCATAGGGTCTCAAGGCGCTTGAGGAAGGGTGGGATCACAATTTTTTTATGTGGTACACAGGAATGTTAGATGAATCTGTTTTACCCTTTTGATAAGCAAGAGATGATGATGAACCATTTTTTCGTCCCCGATTTTAAATGGATTCAGGTTGGTACAGACAAGGTGTTGGTTGACTGCCTCAGAAAATAGTTGTTTCCCGCATGCTTCTTTCATGCGACTTAACCACATCGCTGCTATCAGTCTTCCCCTCTTGTGCTAGGCCATAATGTAAATGGGTGTGGTCATGACGAGCTCAGCTCGTCATCAGCACACGAGCACTGTGCTGCATGACTAGCTCAGCTCGTCATGAGCACAGAAGGGGTTAAATCCCTTCAGTTGAAGAGGCGGCTGAATGCCTGCAGATATGGACAGATCAGCACTTATAGACTGGTTCAGTTCACCAGTGGGGCTAGAATAGAAGCAGTTAAGGGCAGGGGCTTAGCTTCCAATTGGTGCAGCAGGTGCTGTGGCACCAGGTCCCAGACGCCTTAAAGGCCCACTGAACCCTGATAACTGCTGTTTGTCACAGTTCAAACAAAGCAAAAGGAGTTAGGTCCTTGTCGGGACAGAAGGGAAAGCTGGACCGTTTATGAATTCAAATACACACGAAAATGCTACCCTTCATAGACTATTTCAACTTTTCATTAGTAACTACCAAATAAACACTTGAATTAAATCTGGTCAGGTATATTTATTTTTACCTTTCACTTGTTATTTATATAAAAAGATCTTCTCCTCTGAAACCGAATTTCATGGACAGAGAGAGAAAACACACAACAATCACAAAGCACTTATAGTTCTATTACTTAAACACAGTGCATTACAATACATTTAGACTAGCATACAATATCACAAACAATTATAAAGTTACAAATTCTCAAAAGCAACAACCAACGAACATTTACAAAAAATAATGTGACAAATTTGAGATACAGTGGATTATTTTTTAGAATCACAGTCTTTAGAACACCAAAGTATCATTTATAAAGAGCATTAACATTTATGTCATATAATCAAAAAGAACACCAGATGTATTGTTTTGGCTCTTCAGAATCGTGGCAACAGGAACAGCAGAGGTAGACCGGGCAACCAGGGTCACCATCAGCAATGGATAATCAGAAGGTAGGGAGGAGGATAGAGGGTCCATTCATTACCCCAGTAACAGTAATCTAGTAATCAAAGAGAATGGACACTTGATACTGCTTAACCATTGGTTAAGATGGAACACTCTCATAAACGCGGTGTTGTTCGTGCGGTGTATGTCTTTCTTCCGCCCCTCACACGCGTTAAGGCATTTGTCATTGAGTGTTCCAAAGACGTGCTATATGCCAAGCCTCACCCAGAGGCAACCTCTGGTCTAAGTAGCAGTGTCCAGAGATAAAAAAGGGGGAGGGGGGGGGGAGGGCACCCAAAGAAACAAGAATTTTGTAAAAAACAAATACTGCACCAAAAAAATTTTAATGAAAAGGTGGAGTATAGTTATTAAAAGTGGGGGGTTGCGGTATCACTGGAGGTCGAGTTAATGAATCTCCTTATACCTTGGTATTTACAGCGTCAACATGTTTCTGCTCCATATCGCCCAGCCGGGTCTACGGAGCATTCGTCAGGACAATACAAATAACACACAACGAAAATATTACTTGCACAATTTGTGTAGTAATGTTGTTCCAAATGTAGTTTATTCGGAAATTTTCTATGGGAAAAACAGAGAACATTTTCTGTTTAGGGTGCATATATATAGCACTGACATAAGTTTATCTTTGCACTATAAGAATATACAAGCCAAAGTCATTGACTACCAACCTACTTTAAAGTTACCATATGCGAATTAGATAAACTTAGTCACCCCTGAGCTAGTTCGCAAACATAGACCTCCATTAGTGAAGCTTTTTTAACACGTTTGTCCAAATAGATGCAATCCGAGTCATGTTTTTTGCACTTATTCCTTTCACTAAAATCTCCACAAAATTGAGAACCTATGTCAGTGCTATATATATGCACCCTAAACAGAAAATGTTCTCTGTTTTTCCCATAGAAAATTTCCGAATAAACTACATTTGGAACAACATTACTACACAAATTGTGCAAGTAATATTTTCGTTGTGTGTTATTTGTATTGTCCTGACGAATGCTCCGTAGACCCGGCTGGGCGATATGGAGCAGAAACATGTTGACGCTGTAAATACCAAGGTATAAGGAGATTCATTAACTCGACCTCCAGTGATACCGCAACCCCCCCTTTTAATAACTATACTCCACCTTTTCATTAAAAAAAATTTTGGTGCAGTATTTGTTTTTTACAAAATTCTTGTTTCTTTGGGTGCCCTCCCCCCCTCCCCCTTTTTTATCTCTGGACACTGCTACTTAGACCAGAGGTTGCCTCTGGGTGAGGCTTGGCATATAGCACGTCTTTGGAACACTCAATGACAAATGCCTTAACGCGTGTGAGGGGCAGAAGAAAGACATACACCGCACGAACAACACCGCGTTTATGAGAGTGTTCCATCTTAACCAATGGTTAAGCAGTATCAAGTGTCCATTCTCTTTGATTACTAGATCACCATCAGCAATGGCATCCACCGCAAATGGGAATGGGCCCCCACTGCTACCCATACCAACAACCTCAATATCCCTTCATGGGTTGGAACCCAAGCTTTATGCCCCCTGTCAATTTCCACAACCAGTACAGACCGCCTTTTTTAGAGAGCGGCCGGAGGGGACGAGGCAAAAGGAGAGGCAGCAACAGGGTATCCTGGGAAGAGGACGACTCTGTAGCGAACCACACTCGCAGCAACAATCAACAACCAGGAACGAGCGGAGTGTGAGTCTAGTGACTAACCTGTCTGAAAGGTTGCTAACACCAATTGAAGTCCAGGTCTTAGAGAAAGGCCTAGGGTTTGTTCCAACAGCAAGACCTGACAAATTCAAACTGCACTGTGAACTTGCTGGTTTCTTCCGCAAACTACAGCTGAAAGCTTTCTTGGAAGGGAAAACAGACCCCAATGAATCCATTTGGAAAGGTGATACGGGGGTTAAGACCCAACTCCACTTTCACTCCTCCTCCACATTCTGTACCAGCGGCTATTACCGCCTTTGAGCAGGCAGTATTTAAAGACCTAGAATCTTGCCAGAAACCGAAAACGTTTGGTAATTTCACCACTGCTGAATACCAAGCACTACAACAATTGCAGAACGACACCACAATAACCATCAAGCCGGCAGATAAAGGTGGAGGGATTGTCATACAGAATACCATAGACTATGAGAAAACCTGTGAGGACCTGTTAGGGGACAACAGGAACTATACTCCACTGACGACAGATCCAACTGCTGATCTCACCAAGAAGATCTCTACCTTAGTTAGACAGGCGAAAGAAAGAGGACACCTGTCCAAAAATGAAGCACATTTTCTGAATAGCAACAGTAATGTCATACCATATTTCTATACACTGCCAAAGATGCATAAAAACCGGTTGCCACCTCCTGGACGTCCCATAGTGTCAGGGATAGGCTCCCTCTTGGAGCCTTTGTCGCGATTTTGCGACCAATTCTTGAAACCACTGGTATAGTCAACCCCCACCTATCTCAAAGACACCAAAAGCCTATTACAGCTCCTCTCAGACATCACCTTCGCAGAAAACTCAGTTACTCTGGTGACACTGGATGTGGAAAGTCTTTATACTAGCATCCCACAGGACGACACTATCAAAGTCCTGGGCGAGTCACTCAACTCAATTGAGTGGAGATACCAGACACCTAAGGCATTTATCATCGAGTGTGCTACCATAGCCCTCAAAGAGAATTTTTTCTCCTTCAAGAACAAGCTGTTGCTTCAATGCTCAGGTACATCTACGGGCAGCACCTTTGCCCCGAGTGTGGGCGGACTCTATGTGGCTGATTTTGAAGCCAAATACATCTTGCCGCCAACTGCAGAATTCTCGCAGTCCATGCTTTTATGGAAGCGCTACATTGACGATATTTTGCTCTTATGGACAGGCAGTGATAGTGACCTTGAGTCATTTCTGGTATTGATCAACACCCTTGACCATAACCTGAGGTTCACCAACACCACTAGCAAAACGGACATCGTCTTTCTCGATGTAGTAATTTCTGTTTCCGGAACTGGTCTAACAACAAAAACTCATCATAAGCCGACAGCTAAAAATAATCTACTTGAGTTCAGCAGCTTCCATCCCCGGCCTCTGAAGGAGAATCTTCCCTATGGGCAATATCCTAGGCTGAGAAGAAATTGCAGTAAACTAACAGACTTCAAAGAACAGTCCTCTGGTCTAACTGAAAAACTGAGAGATAGGGGGTACCCAGCGTCTACCCTTAGCAATGGCTTCAAGAGAGCAAGAAACCAGCCAAGAGAGGCGCTACTGGAAGAAAAAAACAATACCCGAGAAGCAACACCACTCACGTGTGTAACCACATATAACAGCCTTTCCAACCTCATGAAGAAAACAATAAATAAACATTGGAAGATCATAACATCTCCTACAGAGGATTGGGAAAAACCTCTCTTCTCCTTCAAAAAGGGTCGGAGTCTGAAGGATGCCTTAGTTCACACCCGTCCAAAAGAAAAGCCACCCCCCAAAGTCCCTACAGTCACTGCGGCATGGGGTTTGCCTCAAATCACCGGGCACTACCCCTGCTCTGATTGTAGCATGTGCCACCTAACGGAGGCTTCAAAAACACTTTCGTTGGAACAAGGTAAAACCTGGACACAGAATGCACACACTAACTGCAATTCAACTAATGTGGTTTATTTAATCACATGTCCTTGTTCTTTACGTTATGTTGGCATGACTACACGCAAAGTGAAACAACGTATCTGGTGAACACCGGAGTAATATCAGGTGCAAAAAAGTAACAACAAAGTTGAGTCGTCACTTTCTGGATTGCAATCATACAACCAATGATATGAGATGGACAATTATTGAGGCAATCACTGGCACAACTAACGTAACTAGCAGGCTCTTCGAAAAGGAGCAGCGCTGGGTGTACCGTTTAGGTACCAACACCGTTGGGCTGAATGATGACATCCCGTGGAATACGGTCCTGGCTTAACAATGTGGTCACCAATACCCGATAGTCTCTATATGTTCATGTACAAACTACATCTGCAAACCAGACTAAGTGCCTCTTTCAACATTCATGTGTGACTACCCCACCACTGTACTGTTACACTGTCTGTGTGATTATGCACTCTGTTATTGTGTGTGGGCAACTATGGCCATGTTCATGGTAATCTACACCAGCCTGGCACAGTACTTCACCCTAAGTGACTTTTGTCTGAATGTCCATTGACAACTAAAGTTTTCCTTTTTATAAAAAGCTCTCACTGAAAAACAGCTTCAGTGGCAGAAGACTGTAACTTTGGATGTAACCCATGTCATTACTCATGCTCTGGGCAATTGTGATACTCATGGGAACCCCTATTATTAGCCTCTATACCTCGAAGGCTTTATAACTATGCTTATTGCATTTTCTAAACAGTTCATACCTCGCAACCTCACCCAACTGGCTGACGATAAGCGGATTAGTGCTTGTTCACTTTGTGATCGGAGAATGTTAGTTTACATAAAGCTTCCGATCATCATAGAAGCCGCTTAGGCTCCCAATTGGCCATTAAATTCAAGCCTCTTTGTGAACAACAGCCGCGCCCCTCCTTCCAGGGCCGGCGCGTTCCAAGCCTCGCCTTGGCTATGGACACCCCCACCCGGAAGAGCGCGGCAGAACGAACAAACGCTTTTAAACTCATTTACCAGCCCCGCTCGCCATGGTCGGGGTCCGGTTTTGAGGTTATGCACAGGTGCAAAAGCGGGCTGAGAGCGTTGAGGGTGTAAGTGACACCACCATCACGATCGGCAAGCATCTACAAAATCGAGCTAAATGAAAACCCGATCCTGGATATTTTAAGCCTCTTCTTTCTAATTTCAGGATGTGCCAGGTACGCTCCAACCCCCCTCCCGAGACCCCTGGTGCCAGTAGCGCCACATTGTAAAGTGAGATATGATTTGTAATTAACCATTCAAGGGGGTCACAGACCTTTGGTCCATTGATCCCTTCAAAAGGAGTACATGTGTCGTGTTTTAACCCTTTCTAGCTACTATGTACGTTTTAGAACACCTTTTCCACTTCACTCTCCAGAGTTAGTGGTATCATCCCTATAGGGCTATATGGATGGTGTTAAATTTAGTGTTTATATGGAAACACTATCTATGCCACAACTATGGAGCACCCTGAACAAACGCAATGACCTATATTTACAATTAATTGTGTGTATGTCTTCTGTGTTTGTCTGTGTTATTTACTTTACAGGTGCAGAAACACTTCGCAATTTGGAGTATTTTTGGAATGAGCAATTTTCTCTTCCCCTTTTTTTATGCACTTTATCACCTTTTTTGACTTTTCACTTTCACGTCCCCAGGTTAGGGTGGACGATTAGAGAGTCCATACCGCCGGGGTATAATTCTGTCCTGATGAATGCCTAGGTAAATTTAAACCACCTCTAAGGCTGAAACATGTTGACTGACTTAATTATTTTCTGAATTAAACCAATCCACAACGTCTACGAGAGTCATAGCCGGCCGTACATATTCGAAGCAACGATCACAAGATCCATTCATTGCTTAAGATCCCTGACTCTCGGAAGTACGACCCATGAGCCCTCTAGAAAACCATCTATACATGCATTTAGGTGCCCCTGCGTCCTAGCTGCACAGACGACCCCGCCCTTTGTGATAACCTTTTTTCAATATCTAACCTAATGAATACGCCATAAAACAGGACTATCACAACATCTGCCAATGAGCTTGAAATTTTTTTAAAAGAAGAATAATCTCCAAGGATACTTTACAACTCAACTAATCATGTTATTCCGTGCGGACGGACCAATATCTCCATAAGACATTTATCTTATACTCAAGCCCAAAGAGGACGTGTAGTTTTTCTCTACAACCGAAATTAGTGCAATAAATGGTCACCTGAAGAAGGCTAGCCAGCCGAAACGCGCGTTGTGACCTACCTTGCCATATTGCATACATTACCTTTCTCGTGTTATGTCTGTCTTCTAAATGTTTTTAATGTTTATGCACTATTAGTAATTTAACGTAAAAGACAAATTTGTATACAATGAATTTTTTCAAAAAAATCAAAAAAATGAAAACAGATAAAATGAGGATAAAATAAACATATACAAAAAAATGTTTATTACTTGGTGAGTGGTGAGTTTATCTGTTAGTGTATGTTGATAATCATATTATTTGTGGTTTATTACATTTCCAAACTATTCCATCATTAGGAGGGATAGAACATCTGGGCGTGGGGGAGGTGTGGCTATCATAGTCAACAACCAGCTGCACTGTACTACTTTCCCGATTGATAATATTCAGGACACCGAGGCCCTCGGCTTCACACTTCATTTGTCACCCTCCCAGGCATGCACCGACATCCTTTTATATAGAACGCCCGGTCCCTTAGGCTCTTTCCTGGATGAATTACAGGTAGCACTTTCAGTCCCATGTCTTAAATCGGAACACTGCATACTCCTAGGCGATCTAAACATACATATGGATGAGGCCACTAACCCTGACACAATGAAACTCATGGATGTCACCACAGCATTAGGACTTACTCCATTCATTCATGATCCTACTCATAATAAGGGCCATATCCTGGACCAAGTTTTTTCTACCATCTCTATTAATGTACTTGCCCCACAGCCAGTATTATGGTCGGATCATTATCTAATCACCTTCTTCCTATCCAGTGCCCCTCCTCCTAGATCAAATCCCACTACCTCTTCCAAACGATTCTCCAGGCCTTTTCATCTGCTCTCAAATGAGACGCTACTGCAGGCCATGTCAAGTTCACCCTGCACCCTGTCAGGTAATGTGGAAACTGATCTAGCTTATTTTACCGAATGGCTTACGGCAAGACTGGCGGTTCTCGTGCCCGAGAAAGTCGCTAAATCTGGAAACAAACGGCCCTCAGCCCCTTGGTTTACCTCTCAGCTTAGAGAAGCTTGCCAAAACTGCAAGAGAGCAGAAAGAGCCTGGAGGAAAGACTATAATCCTCTTGAGAAAGTAAAATTCAAAAACTTGACTAGATCCTACCACAAGTTGATATGGAGTGGAAAAAAATCTTATCTTGAACGTCGTATCGATGAATCAGAAAACTCCTGTAAGGAAATCTTTAAAATTGTCAAGGACTTTACTTCTCCGTCCTTAGGCACCCCTACTCAGTCTCACTCAGAACCCTGGCTGATTGAACTGGCGCATTATTTTGTAGACAAGATTACATCTATCCAAGCTTCCCTTGCTGTTTACGCTAAACAACCTAAGGATGTTTCTCTTGGTGTCCCCGCCTCTTCACAACCCACTCTCTGGGAATTCCCTCAGCTGAGCCTTGCTTCCTCATTAGATCATCTGACAGGACTGAAGTCGGGCTCTCCTCTAGATCCCTGCCCTGTTTCTTGTCTATACAAAATAGCCCCTGTGCTAAACGGCCCCATCAATTCCATTCTTAATTCCTCACTGTCCTCTGGTGTAGTCCCCCAGGCTTGGAAGAGTGCTCTCATTCTTCCACTTATAAAAAAACCAGCCCTGGATCCCATCGTTCATGCCAACTACAGGCCAATCTCTCTCCTCCCCGCTCTGGCGAAGGTGGCAGAAAGACATGTGCACAGATCAATCTCTGACTTAATCGAGAATAACAATCTGCTGCACAACACCCAATCTGGGTTTCGTGCGAATTACAGCACAGAGACCGCGCTACTCGAAGTCACTACCGCCATCAGTGAGGTTTTGGATGCTGGTGGAAAGGCCATGTTGGTTATGTTGGACCTGTCAGCGGCGTTCGACACGGTTCCCCATGATACCCTCCTAATACGACTCAGGGATTGTGGTCTTCGGGGGACGGTGTGGAACTGGCTTAAATCATTTCTAGCCAGCCGTCGGCAAACGATCTGGGCGCCACCTCACTCCGCTGCTATGGCACCTCTGGAAGTAGGGGTCCCTCAGGGGTCTATTCTTAGCCCCCTGCTCTTCAACATCTTTCTGGCCCCCCTTGCAGAGGTTGCGGAGTCGTTTGGCGCTCAGATCGTGTCTTACGCTGACGACACCCAGCTCTTGTTTACATATGACAAGAACGAGGTGTTCGATGGGATTCGCATCAGAGGCTGCCTAGAAGCAGTATTTGATTGGTTCAGACGACACGGCTTAAAATGCAACTCCGACAAGTCGGAGCTGCTTTTTTTTGGATGCGCCTCTGAACCAAACTGGAAAAGCTGGTGGCCACAAGACTTGTTTCCACCTGCAAACGCAAGTATCAAGGCCAAAATCTGGGTATCATTGTCGACAATGAGTTAACCTTTGGGCCTCAAATATCCTGTCTTTCGGGGAAATGTCTCGGGATCCTGCGGATGCTCAGGAAATTTCTCCCCTTGATCTCTATTAATCATCGAAGGGTCATTGTTCAAGCACTTGTAGGGTCGTGTTTAGACTACGCTAATGCCCTCTATCTAGGACTCCCCAAATACCTCGTGAGGAGACTTCAAGTAGTCCAAAATTCAGCTGCCAGGGCTATTTAGTGCCTCTGACTTGTTAAAGGAACTGCACTGGCTTCCTATAGCCAAGAGGGTCCTTTTCAAAAGTCTGACGCTGACCTACAAGGCCCTCCATGATTCAGGCCCTAGTTACATCAGGAGACGTCTTGCTTTTTACAAACCGAACAGGGCCTTGCGATCTGCCTCCTTGTCTAAAATGGTCGTTCTGTCCATTAAGCGCACCAGACAAGGTGGGCGCTCTTTTCATTACCTGGCCCCCTGTGCCTGGAATGAGCTTCCCCTTTCTCTCAGACAGTCCCCCAGTCTGATGTCTTTCAGAAAGGCTTTAAAAACCTGGCTCTTTACCAGATAACTCTGCCGTTCCTTATGTTTTGCAGTTATGTCGCCTCTCCCTAAGGACTTCTTCGCCAAAGCGCCGGGACACTCCTTCTGGAGTAGCCGTTGCGCTATAGAAGAATCCGATAACATAACATAACATAAAATAACATAACATTTATGTTGTCACTTGACTATAGACCTTTACCAAACTGTTAAACCAATCCATAACCTTGGCAGTAAAATTCAGACACATAACTCTCTTATCCATGTCCTAGGGATCAATCATTAAACATTTTTTAGATACCCTTCAGTCACTTTTAATTTTAAACCTCACAGCACTCCCTTCTCACACAACCAGCTCCGCAGTCTTTCTGGCGTCGTAGCACACCAAAGAGGCACTCGGCCTCTTTGGTGGGGCCCTATGATGAAGCATTACACTGAGTAGGTCGGTGTGTGAGGGATTTCTTATCCACCCAAAGTGGGTGTGTGATTCCCAGTTGTTTCGCTCCATCTCTGTGGCTTTTTGAGACTGATTTGACCTCTCTTTTCTTGTTTATTCTCAAATGAATTAGTCCATAGGGAAGTGGGCTTAAACTACGTCAAGGATCTAATTGCCTTGCGCCCGCTTGCCCTGTGGCGATCGATCTGGTCAAAAGAGGAAACAAAATTTACACAGGACGTGATTAATGACTGTTTAAGACTTGACCATCGCTCCAATATACCGTGGCTCTGCCATATTCAATCGTGGTATAAAACACTTTATGAAATTGACATCTTCATGGAACCTGAAATGGGGGCGGGAATATCAAAAAAAGAGCTTAAAGTTTCATTCCTGAAACATAAAAGAAGTACTAGACTGATTGAATGTGCAAAACAAAGTATGTTTAACTTTTATCAGGAGCATAATGTTAGTGAAGGCTTCCAAATGTACCTTACTGTTGTTAGCAGAAGCTCTCATCGCTTTGTTTTAACTCGTTTACGTCTAGGAATTGCACATCATTTCGTTGCATTCCCATTGACTAAGCAGCATGGTACATGTTTATGTCCCTGTGATGGTATTTCTAAGCAGAGTAGCTCCCATTTTATGCTGTTTTGTAAATTTTATATCCCTTTTAGGAAATTTTATTTAAAGCCCATCTTTTTCAAATGTGATACTCGTAGCACTAAGATAGCGATGCAGCTGATGTTTAACCTAGGGAGCCCAGATATATGTTTTTATGTGGCTACATATATTTTAAAATGCATTTTTGCACGGAAATCGATAATTATATGAATTTATCGTATGGTTTAACATAAATGCACTTTATTATTATTGCCAATTGCACATGTATCAAAAGAGGAAAGTGTACATTGAATTTTTACTCAAATGCACTTTGTTACTGCCAAATTTGCACATGCACAGGAAGATTAAGATTGCACTTTGCGATTGCCAATTTTGCACATTGTTTATTAGTTACCGTTACCATGTATTTTAATAAGGATTATTGTTGCCCTATATTGAATCGTTATCATATGTTACTTTTAAGAATTAAGTTTGTATAATGTGTAATTTAGAACTAAGATGGAGTTAATCCCTGCTCGTACCTGTTACTTGTCAAATTAGGATGTGATGTAAATTAACGATGTACATGTAATTTTCTTTGTTGCTATATGGTTATATTTATATATACCGAATAAAGCACTTTTGAATCAAATCGACAATAGACACTAAGCTCAGGGGGAGCAGGAAGACTACGCCAGTGTCTGTGCAAACAGCCACGTTTTAAGTAGTTGCCTGAACTAGAGAAGGGATGTGGAAAAACGAATATCCAAGGTAAGGGTATTCCACAACTTGGTGGCAATTGTGGCAAACCTGCGTCCTCCCATATGTTGGAGCCTAAAGCGAGGAACGGTCAAGAGAACTTGGGAAGCAGACCGAAGATTGCGTGAGGGTATGTATTTGGGCAAAAGTTCCTGAATGACCCTGGGGCTACGTGCAAAAAGGGCTTTAAACGTCATGCAAGCAACCTTGAAAAGGGTACGTTGTGCAACAGGAAGCCAATGAAGTTGCCCGAGCAACGGTCTGGCAGATTGCCAGCGAGGAAGACGGTAGATAAGTCTAGCTGCTTGGTTTTGTGCCAGCTGCAGACATTTGCTCAGAACAGCCGGTAGGCCCAGGTAGATGGCGTTGGCATAGTCTAAATGCTACAGCACCAGGGCCATTACAACCTGGGCCAGAGCAGAGTGGGTGAGCAATCGGCTGATCTTCTTTATTTTCCGAAGTTGGAAAAAGCACGATGACACCACAGTATTGACTTGAGGCTTCAATGATAGCTCATCATCAATGAGTACCCCAGGCTCATCACCGATTTGGAGTGGTTAGGAGGTGAACCAAGTTTGGGAGGCCAGAAGAGCTTACTTTTACCGAAGAGAACCAACTCTGTCTTTCCGGGATTCAATTTGAGATGATTACTGTCCATCCAGTGACCTATGAAAAGCATGGTAGATTGGAATTGGTGGACAGATTCTGGGGAGTCGTCAATAGTGAAGGTGAGTTGCAGATCGTCTGCGTAATTAAAGGTGGTGACTTTAAATGATTTTAATGATTGTAGCAGGGGGAGCATGTAAATGTTAAACAAGATAGGAGATAAAGAGGAGCCCTGAGGGACCCCACAAGTAGTGAGTAATTTGGGCGCGGAGAAAGGGGGAAGACCTACTGCCTGGGAGCGATCACTTAAGAAGGACCTAACCCACTCATGGGCAGGGCCCCGTATTCCGGCTGATTTGACATGGTCGAGAAGGATGTCATGGTCGACCGTGTCAAATGCCGCCGACAAATGGAGCAGGACCAGGGCCTGAGGGACGCCCAGGTCCGCATGATGGCGTAGGGAGTCCAGGACAGCAGTAATGACTGCCTCAGTAGAATGAGCTGGACGAAATCCAGCTTGAGCAGGGTCCAAAAAATCCGACTGCTTAATAAAGTTGCAAAGGTGCGTGGTGACATGGGCCTCCAGGACCTTGGCCAGATAGGGCAGTAGCGAAATAGGTCTATAGTTCGACAGAATGGTAGAGTCCACTCCCGTTTTTTTTGCAGGGGTATTACCACAGCCTCCTTATATGAGCTTGGTATCCTGCCTGATGTCAAAGAGTTATTGAGAAAATTCAGTATGGGCAAAGGAAAGGCAGTGATTACCTTTTTAACACTATGGCTGCTAAGGCAATTCCCCTCCTGTGCTGGGAATTGCCATTTTGCTGGTGTCATGACGAGCTCAGCTCGTCATGAGCACAGCTCCAGGCTACCTCATGACGAGCTGAGCTCGTCATGAGCATGGAAGGGGTTAAAGATATGAGGAGGGCAGCAGTCACGAGGGGAGCCTGACTTAACCCTAACCATGAGAGCAAGCAAGTCTGAGGCATCCAGGGGGGGGGGGGGAAGAGGTCAAGGGAGGACTTAAGGGAAAGGGTGTTATCAAGAGGAATGGGAGAGGTAACAGGGATACTAGTCTTGATGAGCCTAATCTTGTCTTGAAAATAATTATTAAGGGTATTGCAGAAATCTTGAGTAGCTTTGGGTCTGGGCTGAGTTCTTGCAGGATTAGTAAGCCTATCCACAGTGGAAAATATATCCTTTGACTTATTAACAGAGTTTTCAATGGTGTTGGAGAAAAACTGCTTTGGCCAAAAGAATAGCCTTCATGTAGGCAGAACGAGCAGTCCGATATTGGGTCTTTCCGATGGGATCGTAGTTCCTTCTCCACTCGCGTTCCTTCTGGCGAACTGCAAGTTTCTTGGCCCGGAGGTCCGAAGAAACCCATTTATGAGCGTCAGATTGGCGCAGTGTTTTTGATGTTTTCAAAGGGGCATGTATATTGCTAGCTTTTACAAGCCATTCGGAAATATCCGCTGCAGATTGATCAAGATCGTCATTAAAGACGGGGATAGAATTCGGCAAGCTGTTAAGGAAGGCTGGGGTGTCCAGGGATCTCCACTTCCTAATCATGCCTTTCTTAGTATCAGTAGTCCTGATAGGCTTGGAGATGGAAATACAGAATTTAACCAGAAAATGATCGGACCATATGCACAGCGAGATCATGGGCACGGAGACGCTAAGGTTGGAGCTCCAAGTCTGGTCCAACGTGTGCCCTTTAATATGGGTGGCTGAGTCAATATGGTGATTAAAGTTAAGCCCTGTGAGAAGGTCCCCAAGTTCGCTTGCTGACGGGTCTCTGGTCCTGTTGTCCAGCCAGAAGTTGAAGTCACCGATCAGCAAGATCCTAGTTTAATCGGTGACCAGCGTGGCTAACTGTTCGCATAAGGAGAATGGGAAAGAAGTCATGGTCTGGGGGGGGTCTGTACATCAGAACACAAATAAATGTACCTGGACCGGAGTCAAACCTAATTACCATGTTTTCGGCTGCTGAGAGGTCGAGTGACGTCAGTTTAGTGAATGCTAATTGTTTGTTAATAATGGCAGCAACCCCACTACCTATTTTGCCTGGGGCACGGTCTACCTGTAAAATATAGTAGTTCTCAGGGAGCGCGCCGAGGACATCTGGTGAAGAGTCTGCATTGAGCCATGTTTCTGTGAGCAGAAGGATATCAGGCTTATGATCCGTTAATAGAAGGAAGATATCCAATTGGTGTTTTACCAACGATCTCGTATTGAGATAGAGGATGTGTAATTGTTGAGTGTCCATGGTGATTTGGCTAGGTGAGGGAGGTCTATGAGACGTAATAGAGAGATGGTTGGTAAATGCCAAGTCGCCTAAGGTGATTAGTAGTGGGGGGGCTGAGGAGTCCAGCAGTGCAGCAAATCTTCAGCAGGTCACTTGAGGGGTAATTCAGGAAAGACGTATAAACAAAAGAAGAGCGGTTAAATAGGTCTCAAAAAGCCACAGAGACGGAGCGATGCAACAGGGGAATCACACACCCACTTTGGGTGGATAAGAAAGCCCTCACACACCGACCTAGTCAGTGTCATGCTTCATCATAGGGCCCCACCAAAGAGGCCGAATGCCTCTTTGGTGTGCTACGACGCCAGAAGACTGCGGAGCTGGTTGCGTGAAAAGGGCGTGCAGTGAGGTATAAAAGTAAAAGTGCCTAAAGGGTATCTGCAAATAATATTTTAATGGTTGATCCCTAGGACACGATTAAAAGGGTTATGTGTCTGAATTTGCTGCCAAAGGTAATGGATTGGTTAATTCAGAATTTTAGTTAGTCAGTCAACATGTTTCAGCCTTTACAGTGGTTTAAATTTACCTAGGCATTCATCAGGACTAGTTTATACCCCGGCGGTATGGACTCTCTAATCGTCCACCCTGACCTGGGGGCGTGAAAGTGAAAAAATCAAAAATGTGATAAAGTGCATAAAAAAGGGGGGAAGAGCAGGTCGCTCATTCCAAAAATACTCCTAATTTAGGAGTGTTTATGCACCTGTAAAACAAATAACACAGACAAACAAAGAAGACATACACACAATTAGTTGTAGGTATAGGTCATTGCGTTTGTCCAGGGTGCTCCATAGTTGTGGCAAAGGTAGTGTTCCCAAATAAACACTAGAGTTAACACCATCCAAATAGCCCTATAGGGATGATACCACTAACTCTAGGAAGTGAAGTGGAAATAAGTGCTTAAAACACGCAAAGTAGCTAGAAGGGGTTAAAAACACAATAAAAAGCACTCCATAGGAGGGATCAATGGACCAAAGGTCTGTGACCCCACCGAATAGTTCATAAATTCAAATAGATATCTCACTTTAGATTATAGCGCTAACTGCACCATGGGTCTCGGGAGGGGGGTAGGAGCGTACCTGGCACATCCTGAAAGTAGAAAGCAAAGGCTTGAAATACATTGGATCGGGTTTTACTTAGCTCGATCGCGTCGATGAAGTCAAATCGTGGTGGTTCAGCAACTCACGCCCTCAACTCTCGCAACCCGCATTTGCACCTACCATAACCTCAGGACCGGACCCCAACGATGGGGAGGGTGCCGGTTTCTGAGTTTAAAAGCGTTTCCTCATTATTTCTTGCTCTTCCGGGTGGGCGTGTCCCGCATCAGAGCGAGGCTTGCAACGCGCCGGCCCGGGTTAGGTGGGCGTGCCACATCTCAAAGGGAGGCTTGCATTCAGTGGCCAATGGGAGCGGGCATGTTTCCATGGCAGCCCGGCGGTTTCAATGTTCGGAATGAAAACTTTAAGCGATCCATAAGCCGCCCAACTTACACCGCAAGCAGCGATGCAATGATGCAATAAGCCATAAGTCAATTGCGGGGCAGACTGCCCAGAGTGTAAAAGGATAGTAAGAGTTGCCAAGTCATCCAAGTACATAAGCTAAGGCACGGGGCATAAGTATGCAATCAGTGTGACATCAAAGCTACACAGGGGTGGGGGTGTCACTGAATTGAGAGTATTAGGTAGGTAGTATCTAGGGAGGAGAAACCTCTTAAGTGAAAAAACGGTGGTGGAGAAAACCACTGCATTTGGTATGCAAAAACAGTTGTACACAAGCCCAACAAAGACTACAGGGTAAATAATGGTGACAGCTGCTGTAACATGTGTCATGGACCACCTTGTTACCCCAGGACTGTATTCCACGGGATGTCATCGTTCAACCCAACAGTATTGGTACCCAAACGATAAACCCAGCGCTGTTCTTTTTCAAACAGCCTGCTCGTGATGTTAGTGGTACCAGTGATTGCTTATAAAATTGTCCATTTCATGTCATTGGTGGTGTGATTGCAATCCAGAAAGTGACGACTCAGCTTCGTCGTTGCTTTTTTGCACCCGATATTACTTCGGTGCTCACAGATACGCTGTTTCACTTTGCGTGTGGTCATGCCAACAACATGTCAACAACATGTCACTTTTGTAACTACCTTCAATAGCCTGTCTAACCTCATGAAAAAGACAATAAACAAGCATTGGAGTATCATAAAATCCTCCAAAGAGGGTTGGGAAAAGCCTCTCTTTTCTTTCAAGAAGGGTCGAAGTCTGAAGGATGCCTTAGTTCACACCCGTCCAAAAGAAAAGACACCCCCTAAAATCCCTACAGTCACGGCGGCATGGGGTTTACCTCAAATCACATGGCACTACCCCTGCTCGGATTGCAGCGTGTGCCACCTAACGGAGGCATCAAAAACACTCTTGTTGGAGCAAGGAAAAATCTGGACCCAGATAGCACATACGAACTGCAACTCAACCAATGTGGTGTATCTAATCACGTGTCCCTGTGCCTTACGCTATGTTGGCATGACCACACGCAAAGTGAAACAGCGTATCTGTGAGCACCGAAGTAATATCAGGTGCAAAAAAGCAACGACGAAGCTGAGTCGTCACTTTGTGGATTGCAATCACACCACCAATGACATGAAATGGACAATTATAGAAGCAATCACTGGTACCACTAACATCACGAGCAGGCTGTTTGAAAAAGAACAGCGCTGGGTTTATCGTTTGGGTACCAATACTGTTGGGTTGAACAATGACATCCCGTGGAATACAGTCCTGGGGTAACAAGGTGGTCCATGACACATGTTACAGCAGCAGTCACCATTATTTACCCTGTAGTCTTTGTTGGGCTTGTGTACAACTGTTTTTGCATACCAAATGCAGTGGTTTTCTCCACCACCGTTTTTTCACTTAAGAGGTTTCTCCTCCCTTGATACTACCTACCTAATACTCTCAATTCAGTGACACCCCCACCCCTGTGTAGCTTTGATGTCACACTGATTGCATACTTATGCCCTGTGCCTTAGCTTATGTACTTGGATGACTTGGCAACTCTTACTATCCTTTTACACTCTGGGCAGTCTGCCCCGCAATTAACTTATGGCTTATTGCATCATTGCATCGCTGCTTGCGGTGTAAGTTGGGCGGCTTATGGATCGCTTAAAGTTTTCATTCCGAAGATTGAAACTGCTGGGCTGCCATGGAAACATGCCCGCTCCCATTGGCCACTGAATCCAAGCCTCCATTTGAGACGTGCCACGCCCACCTAACCCGGGCCGGCGCGTTGCAAGCCTCGCTCTGATGCGGGACACGCCCACCCGGAAGAGCGAGAAACAACGAGGAAACGCTTTTAAACTCAGAAACCGGCCCGCTCCCCATCGTCGGGGTCCGGTCCTGAGGTTATGCTAGGTGCAAAAGCGGGTTGCGAGCGTTGAGGGCGTGAGTTGCTGAACCACCACGATTTGACTTCATCGACGCGATCGAGCTAAGTAAAACCCGATCCAATGTATTTCAAGCCTTTGCTTTCTACTTTCAGGATGTGCCAGGTACGCTCCTACCCCCCTCCCGAGACTCATGGTGCAGTTAGCGCCATAATCTAAAGTGAAATATCCATTTGAATTTATGAACTATTCGGTGGGGTCACAGACCTTTGGTCCATTGATCCCTCCTATGGAGTGCTTTTTATTGTGTTTTTATCCCCTTCTAGCTACTTTGCGTGTTTTAAGCACTTATTTCCACTTCACTTCCTAGAGTTAGTAGTATCATCCCTATAGGGCTATTTGGATGGTGTTAACTTTAGTGTTTATTTGGGAACACTACCTTTGCCACAACTATGGAGCACCCTGGACAAACGCAATGACCTATACCTACAACTAATTGTGTGTATGGCTTCTTTGTTTGTCTGTGTTATTTGTTTTACAGGTGCAGAAACACTCCTAAATTAGGAGTATTTTTGGAATGAGCGACCTGCTCTTCCCCCTTTTTTATGCACTTTATCACATTTTTGATTTTTTCACTTTCACGCCCCCAGGTCAGGGTGGACGATTAGAGAGTCTATACCGCCGGGGTATAAACTAGTCCTGATGAATGCCTAGGTAAATTTAAACCACTGTAAAGGCTGAAACATATTGACTGACTAACTAAAATTCTGAATTAACCAATCCATTACCTTTGGCAGCAAATTCAGACACATAACCCTTTTAATCGTGTCCTAGGGATCCACCATTAAAATATTATTTGCAGATACCCTTTAGGCACTTTTACTTTTATACCTCACTGCACGCCCTTTTCACGCAACCAGCTCCGCAGTCTTCTGGCGTCGTAGCACACCAAAGAGGCATTCGGCCTCTTTGGTGGGGCCCTATGATGAAGCATGACACTGACTAGGTCGGTGTGTGAGGGCTTTCTTATCCACCCAAAGTGGGTGTGTGATTCCCCTGTTGCATCGCTCCGTCTCTGTGGCTTTTTGAGACCTATTTAACCTCTCTTCTTTTGTTTATGCGTATTAACCGGGGACTAAGAGAGAGTTCCTTAATCTCCCTGCCTCTCCTATTGTTGTTTTGTAATTCAGGAAAGAGGCAGGGGGGGTGGCTCCTAGCCCCGGCCTGTCGTGGACAGGCGCAGACGGGCTTACCTTTGCGCGGCCGGGGGGGATGCACATTTATACTGTGCTAAGGGTCGTGCGCGAGAAAGCTGCAACGCCAACCCTGGGCTATCCCCAAGATGGCGGACCCCCTGTCAGTCCCGGTAACAGCACCTAGTAGGCTGCTCGGGAAAACAGGCAAGACAGTGCGGCGAAAAAGTGAGTGCTAAAGTACAAATGCAATAATTCACAGTCAGTAGTAAATTAAAAACACAATGATAATGTTAAAAGAACAAGCGTTGCTCCCGGCTTCTGCCTCAGGAGTTAGGTGGCAGACTGTGGGTAATGCGCGCAAAGAGAGAAGTGCAAATGCAGTAATTTAAAAGCAGTAATACAGGCAGTAAACAATAACAGTTTTAAAAGGTCAAGCGTTGCTCCCGGCTTCCGCCTCAGGAGTTAGGCAAAAGACTATCGGCTCTCTCAATGAAGGATTCACAGTACTAGATCTGCTTGAATCCTTGCATCGAAGGGCCGCCCTCTCTCCGCTTCTGTGCTTGCTGGTTTACTAGCACTGGTTTGGGTGGTTGATCTGGATAAGTTGTTCGCTTGCTGCAGCCTGCAGAGCTTCAGTGGTAACTAGTATGAATTCTACCCAAGTAATGCAACTGTTACCTTCCTATCCCTCTGACTGTAAAGCGCTCTGATATCCATCGGGATCATGTTCACGCTATGTAAAACTTTATAAATAAATAAATCATCTTGACAGCTCTCCACACATAAAAGACAACGACGATCACTACAGACTACATGGACGTAGAGGAGGTCCTCACTATTGTGAGACTCTCCAGTGTGCCATGACCTCAACAGAGAGCCGCAGCCTGCGTGCATCTGGAGCCGTGGCCTCTCATGGATTGCTCTGGCCATCTGAGGCCGGGGCCTGCCTGCATCTGGAGCCGTGGCCTCCCATGGATTGCTCGGGCATCAGAGAGCCGCAGCCTGCGTGCATCTGGAGCCGTGGCCTCTCATGGATTGCTCTGGCCATCAGAGAGCCACAGTCGGCGTGCATCTGGAGCCGTAGCCTCCCATGGATTGCTCTGGCCATCAGAGATCCGCAGCCTGCGTGCATCTGGAGCCGAGGCATCCCATGGATTGCTCTGGCCATCAGAGAGCCACGGCCTGCATGAATCTGGAGCTGTAGCCTCCCATGGATTGCTCTAGCCATCAGAGAGCCCCAGCCTGCATGCATCTGGAGCCGTAGCCTCCCATGGATTGCTCTAGCCATCAGAGAGTCGCAGCCTGTGTGCATCTGGAGCCGGGGCATCCCATGGATTGCTCTGGCCATCAGAGAGCCGCAGCCTGCGTGCATCTGGAGCCGAGGCATCCCATGGATTGCTCTGGCCATCAGAGAGCCACGGCCTGCATGAATCTGGAGCTGTAGCCTCCCATGGATTGCTCTAGCCATCAGAGAGCCCCAGCCTGCATGCATCTGGAGCCGTAGCCTCCCATGGATTGCTCTAGCCATCAGAGAGTCGCAGCCTGTGTGCATCTGGAGCCGTGGTCTCCCATGGATTGCTCTGGCCATCAGAGAGCCGCAGCCTGCGTGCATCTGGAGCCGAGGCATCCCATGGATTGCTCTAGCCATCAGAGAGTCGCAGCCTGTGTGCATCGGGAGACTTGGCCTCCCATGGGTTACTCTAGCCATCAGAGATCCACAGCCTGCATGCATCTGGAGCCGGGGCATCCCATGGATTGCTCTGGCCATCAGAGAGCCACAGCCTGCGTGCATCTGGAGCCGTGGCCTCCCATGGAGGGCTCTAGCCATCAGAGAGCCGCAGCCTGCATGCATCTGGAGCCGTGGCCTCTCATGAATTGCTCTGGCCATCAGAGAGCCACAGACTGCGTGCATCTGGAGCCTTGGCCTCCCATGGGTTACTCTAGCCATCAGAGAGCCGCAGCCTGCATGCATCTGGAGCCCTGGCCTCCCATGGATGGCTCTAGCCATCAAAGAGCCACAGCCTGCGTGCATCTGGAGCCGTGGCCTCCCATGGATTGCTCTAGCCATCAGAGAGCCCCGGCCTGCATGCATCTGGAGCTATGGTCTCCCATGGATTGCTCTGGCCATCAGAGAGCCGCGGCCTGCATGCATCTGGAGCCGTAGCCTCCCATGGATTGCTCTGGCCATCAGGGAGCCACAGCCTGTGTGCATCTGGAGCCTTGGCCTCCCATGGGTTACTCTAGCCATCAGAGATCCACAGCCTGCGTGCATCTGGAGCCGGGACATCCCATGGATTGCTCTAGCCATCGGAGAGCCACAGCCTGCATGCATCTGGAGCCGTGGCCTCCCATGGATGGCTCAAGCTATCAGAGAGCCACAGCCTGCGTGCATCTGGAGCCGTGGCCTCCCATGGATTGCTCTAGCCATCAGAGATCCGCAGCCTGCGTGCATCTGGAGCCGAGGCATCCCATGGATTGCTCTGGCCATCAGAGAGCCGCAGCCTGCGTGCATCTGGAGCCGTGGCCTCCCATGGATGGCTCTGGCCACCTGAGGCCAGGGCCGGTCGGCAGTGGTAGAGGGGGAGGGGGAGATATTGCAGACACGCCTGGAGGGCTGCTGGTCTAGATAACCCCGGTGGGGCACCCCCAGCAGGAGATGCCTGTCGTAAATTAATGACGATCGGGTTGAGCATTAGCTGAAGACATATGCCATATTAGCTATATTCGAATCAACCGAACTGACTCCATCTTTGTTCTGTAAATCGGCCATATTGGCCATGTGCTCACCACGAGGTTCAGTCCTACCCTTGTTTCAACTGCTCTTGGCATCTGCCAAGCAACAGGCTATTTATAGCATCTGCCCTCTGTGTACGTGTTCGGACATGCCCAGTAGAGTCCACATCTGTTTATGATTAATGTCCGAAGGAATATGCTTTGGGGGTCTCAGGAACCGTTAACTCCACCCATGTATTGAATGTGCTCCGAATATGCCTATATATGGTCATAAAACTGTGCTTCGTGCTTGTGCCGCCTTCTTTTGAGCCCCTCTATTCTGTATAAAAGGGGCCATGTGCTTTGGTTCGGTGTGCTACGATACAATACTGAAGATTGTTGTGTGAGTTGTAGTACCACCTTTAAAGGTTAATAAACTTGATCTTTTGTATTTCCAGTTTCCGTGCCAATTTCTTCCTGGGTTGAAGATTCTGTGCAGAGAAGGGCGAACCCCTTGCACTAGCGGGCCTTGCTGAGGCTTGCTTACATCATGCCCACTAAGAGACGGGCATGGGCAAGAGGCACTCTGCTTGATCTCAGGATCCAGGCCTGGGATACATGCCGAGCAGGTCGTCCCCATACACCACAACAGGGTGCACCACCCTCCCTTGGACCACGGGCCCTACTATGCAAAACAGAGGACTCTGATCATTGGAACAGGCACAGAAGGCTGGGCATGATGCTCCCCCATAACTCAAATTGTGGCTCCCTTTCTCAGTGCATATTAGCACCTGGGGATGTGCTGAGAACCACTTAAGCAAGCCTGATACCCTGAGCCGGTGGGACAGAGGAGGATATGGAGCATTCAGAGTGACGTGAAGGGTCAAACATGTGCTGACCTTCCCCCTTACTAGAATGCAGGGAAACAATCACCACCCCAGCACGTAGACAGTGCACTAGCTGGGCACATCAACATTGGACTACTTCATCGCACTGGTGAGGAACAAAGGGTGAAGAGCGGGCACCAGAGGGGAGATACCTTACACCTACCTGGAAGTAGTGACTGCTGGGGAAGCTGTGTCCTATTAATTAGAGGGGAGATGAGCGGGGTGCGAGAGGGGAGAATCCTTACACCTACCTGGCAGTAGTGATTGCTGGGGCGGACACGTCCTATTGATTAGAGGGCAGAAGAGCGGGGTGCGAGAGGGGAGATTCCTTACACCTACCTGGCAGCAGTGATTGCTGGGGCGGACACGTCCTATTGATTAGAGGATTGCGCACTAAGCCCTCGCATCACTTCAGATGCCGACCACTCTCGACTCACTCCGGCACAAAGATGGTCAAGAAACTGCAGCACAAGGGGGACAGGGACAGTGGGGGGAAGGAACCTCGCCATCCTCTCATCCATCAAGAGGCACTACAGACCACTGCCCCACAGAGTTCACATGCCCAGGGAGAGCACTTTGACAAACATTTGCGAGCAATCAAAGATGTGAAGGCCACACTCAGACCTAAACTGGACGCTCTGGCAATGGAGGTGGGGCTGCCTCGGGCTGACCAGATCAACCTTAGATTCAGGCTGGAGAAGTACGAGTGTGCCTTGGTGGGAATGCACCCCACACTGACGGAGATGCAGTCACACTTCAAGGCCCTGCTTGTGAAGGTTGCAAAGCTGTGAGACAGGGTGGAAGATGCAGAGAGTCACGGAGAAACAACATAAGATTGGTGGGACTCCCAGAGGGGGCCGAGCGCCCTAACATGGAGCTCTTCTTAGAACCATGGCTCCTTGACACACTACTTGGCAGTAAGAGATCGACCTTATAACAATAATAATAATAAAGTTTATAAAGCGCCTGGTTACACATAAATCAGTGTGTCCCCGCACTATTGATACAGACCATAAAAGAGCTTCAACAACTGTCCGGCTGGAAGCACAAGAAAGGGCCTACCGGAAATCGGACCCAACTACTTGGGAAATAGGTGAGTCTTCAATTCCTGACGAAACCTCACCTCAGATGGTTCCTTACGGAGCTCAATCGAAAGTGTGTTCCACTGATTACTGGCAAGGTATCTAAAAGAGCGACCGCCCATCCGTGCTCTGTAAATACGCGGGACCTGGAAAAGAATACTACCTAGGGATCTCAGTAGCCGCTTAGGACGATACATGGTCAGCATATTTTGTAGGTATATATGTCCCTTTCCCTGTGCAATTCCTTGTGCCATACACATAGTTTTGAACACAATACGATCCCGGATGGGAAGCCAATGCAAGGTGGCTAAGGCACGGCTCCCGGATGACTTCCGGGGGAGATTCAATGCCAACCTAGCAGCCGCATTCTGAACGCACTGAAATTGGTGCAGTCCTTTCTTACTCAGACCGATATACAGTGAGTTCCCATAGTCCAGATGGGAGGTGACAAGGGTATGTATTAGCGTGTTCCTACCAGTGACGGGGAGTAGGTCCAAGGTTTTACGAAGTCTTTTTAGAATGCTATAGCACTTGCCTGCAACTCCTCTGATATGATGTTCAAAGGAAAGATTGGCGTCCAGTCGTACACCCAGGTTTTTCACCTGCTCAGAGGGGTTGCGAGTGGGCCCTAATTCGGGTGGCCACCATGCTGAAGACCAGATTGACGGTGTTTCCCCATCACTAGAAGCTCGGTTTTGCTCCCATTGAGGCGGAGGTAGTTGTTATTCATCCAGCCTGCTAATTCCCCTAGACAGGCGCCGCCTCTTCCGGGAGTTGGATAGGGTCATCACCAGCTGAGTGATGACCATATCCCAGGACCCAAGCTGTACCCTCCCATGACAAGAGTGGCAAAATCCCTGTTTGAAGAGAGGGCTGCGTAGGTCTTCCTACTGCAAGCCTACAAATGGGCAAGCAGCATGCAAAACAAGCCAGGGTCATAGTGGAACTGGAATCTTGCAGCAGCCCCACCCCATCACCCACCCTTCGGGGGAGCCTTGCTGCACGGAGAGTTGGCCCTCGCCTTGAAGAAAATTCCAGTAGAACTGTGATTGGACCCTGCTCTTGCCCTGATGACAGAGGACAAGGTGATCTGACCCCAGAAACACCACTAGGACCCAGAGTTGGCTTGAACTTCAATAGAACTAACGCCCTACACTGCCAGTGTCAGTGTTGGTGTCAAGGCTGCCGTCCACAGGAGATGAGTGAAGCTTGTGTTGGGAAACTGTTGAGCTGCAGCGATTCCAATGGCGTCCTCTGCTGTTGGCTCAGCAGATCTGTGGGGTGTCTGCGAGGGAGAGGGAAGCTGATCAAAGCTGTCTGGTCGGTTGGTGGAAGGTCAGGCGTTTGTTGAGGTATGCTGGTCCTTCGTTGCGCAAGGTCTTGAGGCATGAGTCAGCATCTTCCACTGGCATCTCTTCTGAATTGGGAGCCAGTGTAATTTCTTGAGATGTGACGTGTGTCATTCTGGGAGGTTGAGTACAAGTCTTACCACTGAGTTCTGTATTGTCTGGAGAATCATCTGGAGGCGTGCAGCGATTCTTACGCAGAATGGGTTTCCAGTGTTCAGTCTGCCAGTGATGAGGGCTTGCATGATGGACCTTCTGCTATTTGCCGGGAGCCACCTGAAGCTCTTGTGGAGCATGCGAAGGGTGTGGCAGCAGGTGGATGAGACTGCATTGGCTTGTTTCTTCATGGATAGCTTGCTATCCAGAATAATGCAGAGGTTGTGGGCATGGTATGTTGATACGGGGGAGGGGTGCCGAGATCCATGGGCACCATGGGTCATTCCATGGTGAGGTGTTGTTCCCAAAAATGAGGACTTCCATCTTGTCTGTGTTGAGTTTGAGACAGGTGTACTTCATCCAAGCCCTTGATACAAGCCCTGGCAACGCTGAGTATATGGGGTGGGAACTTTAATTCTGCCCATGACACCTCCCTAGAGAGATCCTTCCACCCACCACAAACCGGGAATGCAATCAGAATGACCCATGTATTGTGGACGGGCTTATGCTTACTCAGATGTGCAACATCTGGTGACAGATGAATCCTTGTACACAAGAATACTAATTGTTCTCATCAGTACACTAACTGCCCACCAGAATCGGCTTGCTCCTTGTAATCCCTATGTGGCTTCCTTGGTCTTGTGACCTGAATGTCTAGGCCACACATTTTTGGACCACAACCACCTCAAAATGATGATTCAGTGGGGCAGATGACATGCACCAGTACCTTCTAGGAGGCTGTATGCCCCGGCCCTACAGGACAGAGTCTTCTGTGATACTGAAGGTACACATATCGCCATCTTTCAGGAGAATGAAGGGACTGCCTCTATGACAGTGATAGAGTGGGATACCTTTAAGGGTCTCACATAAGGCCTGTGCATCAAGATGTAGCACGGTGTAAAACATACCTTGCGAGACAGACCCTCTCCTTTGAACAAACAATATGAATAACGGAAATATATCTGGGGTAGCTGCATGAAACTAGACCAGAATCAACCCTCTCCAAAAGGAGTAAAGTGAGGCGGTGGTCAGACTAGGAACACTACACTATCAAGCACTAGCATGGCTTCTAAGCTTGACCCCAAAGACCTCCAGAATAGCCAGTAGATCCCCGGTGGGAGAGATATTGAATGTACAAACAGATATAAACCAGGCTTTCCTGTAGTACCAGACGTCTGTATACCAGGCTGTGTTGGGAGTGCAATCTCAATTAGATGAGTATTTGAATACACTGACAATCCCCAGACTTAACCCCCTTCAGGGACATACACCAGTTGAAACTCTGACCACTGAGGAAATTGGCTTAATTATTGACTAGATCACATGCAACAAAACTCCTGGGATGGACAGGTTCCCGTTGGACTTTTACTTCACCTACAGAGCAACTCTCGCTCTAAAACTACTTCAAATGTACCAACCAGCCCAGCAGGAGGGCACACTGCTGGGATCCCTATGGGAGGCTATGATATTGGTCCTGCCTAAGCCCAACAGGGACCCCCTGGAGCTACGCTCCTACTGGCCACTGTACACCGACCACAAAATTCGCAGGAAGGTCCTTGCAAACAGGTTGCTCCCCTGTCTCTCTACATTGGCTCCAAGGCCAGAATGGTTTCGTACCTGGGAGAACAACGTGTCTAAACCTATGGCGTCTCTCCGGATGATGGGAAAGAATCTTCATGAATTTGTCTCCATAAACAGCACTCGCACTAGATATAAAGAAGGCCTTCAACACCCTGAGGTAGTTTTACTTAACGAAAGTGCTGATGTGCATGATACTAGGTGCAGAAATACTGCACTGAATAAATCTCCTCTACACCAACCCACTGGCCCACATCCGGACAGGCAGAGATCTCAGTTTCTTTTGAAGGATGTGGCAAAGATGCCCGCTGCCAATTACTTTCGCCCTAGTCATGGACCTTTGTCAGTAAGAAAACTTTATTTGGTTAATTACAACCTTAAAAGTATACCCTATACATAAAATTACTGTTAAAACTTGAACAAGATCCTATTAAAAACATGGCATTTGTACTTCCCATAAAATAGTACATTCCTTCGTACTAAATACAAAAATACCCATAGGGGTAATTAAGTCAGGTAATTTCCATCAGCATCAAATCAATTCCAAAGGTTCCAAATCATAACGTTAACCTTTACATGTACAGGCTCATCCTCCCCCCATGAGCGCCCCCTAAGATATTTACTCTGAACACTTTAGAAACAACTTGACTTTACACAAAAATTTCCCCATAGCACAAGCAATATCTAGATACCTCATTTCAGCTATAAAGCTAGCAGCTTGCATCCTATTTCTGATCCTGTATTTTTTAAAAATCGGGCATAAAATTTCTTTTCGTAAATCTAAAAACATCATACAATCTAATTAAATGTGTACAATATCGCAGTGGGTACCCAACCCACAAGTACAGGTTCCATTATTATTCAACATAAAAATGTTGGCGTCCTTGTAGTCATGGACCTGTTCACTGGCCTGTTTCGTTCGCAGGACTCAGCAATCTGTATACAGAGTGGGCCAAATTGGGAGGTCATTTCACTGTATGCTGATGATAAATTTGTGTGCCTTAGGGACGTGCATTCGTATCTACCGCAGGTGATGGAGGTTCTAGACGATTTTGGTAGAGCTCCTAGACTAAGGCTAAATTGGACCAAATCCAGCTTATATCCCATGCGCCAACTCACAATTTAGAACAGGAAGTGCTGCCCCAATTAGCACTGGGGTGGCACCCTGACATCTTGAGGTATTTAGGGGTGAACTTACTACACCGAACAATAACTTATACAGGGCAACTTAGGTGATGTCCAATGTTAGCAGATCCCTGTAGTTTTGGGGCTCCCTGCCACTATCAACCCATGGGTAGAGTGGCAGTTGCAAAAATGCTGTTAATACATTTATACTGCTTCTCGACCCCTCTAGTTTACCTGCCTCAGCACTTCTTCAGGAAATTGGACTCAGTTTCTGTTCTTATGGACTTAATCTGGGGAGCGGGCCACAAGAGAGTCGCACTTCGCAAACTATACTCTACCTTGGAACGGGATAGGGGGATGTACATTTAAAAGACTAGTAAAGAACTACAAACTACTGTGTGACTTGGAAGATGATTATTTCACAATACAGCCCTTGTTTGTGATCTCGTTACCGTTCTCACATTATCACAGCACTAGAAGAAATGGGAGCCTGGGGTGTCTGATCACAGAAACTCATTTACATACAAAGGGGGTGAAAGCCTGTTCACAACGCACAGCACAACTTGTTTATGTAGCAGGTAAAGGGATTCAGGTAACAGTGGGTGTGTTGTATGGCAGGAGCAAGCAGTCTTAGTTGCTGAGACATGAATCTCTGGCGGGTGCATTATTAGCTCTTTCAACTGTTTGAGAGAGGGCGGCAGTCTCAAATTCTGGGGGCACAGATACCAACAGCTTCCCTCATAATCTTTGCTTTTTGCATCTACAGGTGGTGCAGATGCCACCTAACAAAGTAACCTTAGTGTGCTTTCTGGAGTCAGCCTGCTTTGCTTTTCCCAAACTTTGGTCAGCAAAGGTAAATGTCTCTTCTACTAAAGTGTTCTTAGCTCGCTTTTGGTACCGTGGCTTGAGCAGTATGGCCTAAGGCACGCTCGAAGGTAAAGCAAAACAGTGGAAGTCAAAACCAAACAAAAAGGAAAATGAATAAAAAAAAAAGAGCAGATCCACTGAATCAGTCAGGAAGTCACCTACAAAATTGTAGCTGACTTTGGTAGCTATGCTCGAGGGGACAAAGGTAAGTTTAGTCTCTGGTGATGATTAACACTGGAATTTGATGCAAGGTTTTTGGCTGAATCAGTATCAGAAGGTGACGAGCTGCACAGAAGTGGCTTGAAGTGCAAAATTCCCACTGAGTAGAGTTGGGTTATCAAGTTGAACCTGAATCCACGGCCATCAAAATGTGGGAAACTTCAAGCTGTGAAGTCTTCGGAGCTTCCAAGTTATAGAGATGGTTCAAGGTTGATGATAGGAGCCAAAGCATGGAACCTGGCAGGCCTGAGGCATGGTTAAAGGGATAGCAGGTTCTATTTGAAACAAAAAGAAGATTGAAAGAGGCCACTCGTGTGGATCTTTGTAATACGAGTATGTGTGAGTAAAATACCCAGGCAAATTTTTGGAACCAGCTAACACATAAAAGGTGGCTTAGACCACGTAGAGAAATGATATTCCACTACTGTTTGTACACATTAGGATACAAATTTAATACTTATTACACTAACATGATATTTGATAAAATTGATACATAATTATACACAAAAGATAAAAAAAAATTTTGTAGCATTACATCATATGCATAACTTCAATCATTCTTTTGAAGGATGTGGCAAAGATGCCCGCTGCCAATTACTTTCGCCCTAGTCATGGACCTTTGTCAGTAAGAAAACTTTATTTGGTTAATTACAACCTTAAAAGTATACCCTATACATAAAATTACTGTTAAAACTTGAACAAGATCCTATTAAAAACATGGCATTTGTACTTCCCATAAAATAGTACATTCCTTCGTACTAAATACAAAAATACCCATAGGGGTAATTAAGTCAGGTAATGTCCATCAGCATCAAATCAATTCCAAAGGTTCCAAATCATAACGTTAACCTTTACATGTACAGGCTCATCCTCCCCCCATGAGCGCCCCCTAAGATATTTACTCTGAACACTTTAGAAACAACTTGACTTTACACAAAAATTTCCCCATAGCACAAGCAATATCTAGATACCTCATTTCAGCTATAAAGCTAGCAGCTTGCATCCTATTTCTGATCCTGTATTTTTTAAAAATCGGGCAAAAAATTTATTTTCGTAAATCTAAAAACATCATACAATCTAATAAAATGTGTACAATATCGCAGTGGGTACCCAACCCACAAGTACAGGTTCCATTATTATTCAACATAAAAATTTTGGCGTCCTTGTAGTCATGGACCTGTTCACTGGCCTGTTTCGTTCGCAGGACTCAGCAATCTGTATACAGAGTGGGCCAAATTGGGAGGTCATTTCACTGTATGCTGATGATAAATTTGTGTGCCTTAGGGACGTGCATTCGTATCTACCGCAGGTGATGGAGGTTCTAGACGATTTTGGTAGAGCTCCTAGACTAAGGCTAAATTGGACCAAATCCAGCTTATATCCCATGCGCCAACTCACAATTTAGAACAGGAAGTGCTGCCCCAATTAGCACTGGGGTGGCACCCTGACATCTTGAGGTATTTAGGGGTGAACTTACTACACCGAACAACAACTTATACAGGGCAACTTAGGTGATGTCCAATGTTAGCAGATCCCTGTAGTTTTGGGGCTCCCTGCCACTATCAACCCATGGGTAGAGTGGCAGTTGCAAAAATGCTGTTAATACATTTATACTGCTTCTCGACCCCTCTAGTTTACCTGCCTCAGCACTTCTTCAGGAAATTGGACTCAGTTTCTGTTCTTATGGACTTAATCTGGGGAGCGGGCCACAAGAGAGTCGCACTTCGCAAACTATACTCTACCTTGGAACGGGATAGGGGGATGTACATTTAAAAGACTAGTAAAGAACTACAAACTACTGTGTGACTTGGAAGATGATTATTTCACAATACAGCCCTTGTTTGTGATCTCGTTACCGTTCTCACATTATCACAGCACTAGAAGAAATGGGAGCCTGGGGTGTCTGATCACAGAAACTCATTTACATACAAAGGGGGTGAAAGCCTGTTCACAACGCACAGCACAACTTGTTTATGTAGCAGGTAAAGGGATTCAGGTAACAGTGGGTGTGTTGTATGGCAGGAGCAAGCAGTCTTAGTTGCTGAGACATGAATCTCTGGCGGGTGCATTATTAGCTCTTTCAACTGTTTGAGAGAGGGCGGCAGTCTCAAATTCTGGGGGCACAGATACCAACAGCTTCCCTCATAATCTTTGCTTTTTGCATCTACAGGTGGTGCAGATGCCACCTAACAAAGTAACCTTAGTGTGCTTTCTGGAGTCAGCCTGCTTTGCTTTTCCCAAACTTTGGTCAGCAAAGGTAAATGTCTCTTCTACTAAAGTGTTCTTAGCTCGCTTTTGGTACCGTGGCTTGAGCAGTATGGCCTAAGGCACGCTCGAAGGTAAAGCAAAACAGTGGAAGTCAAAACCAAACAAAAAGGAAAATGAATAAAAAAAAAAAAGAGCAGATCCACTGAATCAATCAGGAAGTCACCTACAAAATTGTAGCTGACTTTGGTAGCTATGCTCGAGGGGACAAAGGTAAGTTTAGTCTCTGGTGATGATTAACACTGGAATTTGATGCAAGGTTTTTGGCTGAATCAGTATCAGAAGGTGACGAGCTGCACAGAAGTGGCTTGAAGTGCAAAATTCCCACTGAGTAGAGTTGGGTTATCAAGTTGAACCTGAATCCACGGCCATCAAAATGTGGGAAACTTCAAGCTGTGAAGTCTTCGGAGCTTCCAAGTTATGGAGATGGTTCAAGGTTGATGATAGGAGCCAAAGCATGGAACCTGGCAGGCCTGAGGCATGGTTAAAGGGATAGCAGGTTCTATTTGAAACAAAAAGAAGATTGAAAGAGGCCACTCGTGTGGATCTTTGTAATACGAGTATGTGTGAGTAAAATACCCAGGCAAATTTTTGGAACCAGCTAACACATAAAAGGTGGCTTAGACCACGTAGAGAAATGATATTCCACTACTGTTTGTACACATTAGGATACAAATTTAATACTTATTACACTAACATGATATTTGATAAAATTGATACATAATTATACACAAAAGATAAAAAAGTTTTTTGTAGCATTACATCATATGCATAACTTCAATTATTCAAATAATTCATAAATATAAAAACTGTTGAATGGTTTCCTGTCTCCTGTCTACGCGTTTCAACACTATTTAAGTGCCTTCCTCAGGACTGTACCATCGTGCTGTAAAAGATATTTATAAAAAATATATTTTTACAATATTATATTTCTGTGTACAAAACAGCTAGTGTTCTGGCTTTTATAACATGTGCTAGATACTGGTTATCAACACGATTTGATAATAACGCTTCCAAACATAATAGTGTCTATCCTATACATAGTTGCCATGGACTACACAATTCACGAAATGTAACCATATCTTTCTTTTACACATAGACAACAGTTCTTCAGTTGCAACTTATTTCATTTGGATAATAGCATACTGTTCATCTCATTTACTGGTTGTGATATATATATAGACAACCTAACTCTGACAGAATAAAACAGAGGATAAAGGGGAAAAAAGAATTACATAACCAGGGTAAACAGCCAGGTTAATTAGAAAGACAACAGAAAAAGATATAAGTGTAGTAAGGTTGGGTATTTGGCTCGCAAAATGGCTGTTCACTAGAAATCATTAGCTATTATTGCTTTCCTTGATTACTATGTTAAGATATTAGCCTAATATCAGTTGCACTACATGCAATATAAATTGTTGTACCTAAGTTCATTTTTAGCATACTGTCGGGGTGTAAAGAGTCTCTTTCACATTTATTAAGATTTTAGTATGGACCTTTTATACTAATCATTCATGTCTAAAGGCATCAGATAAGCTTACCTATTTTAAGGACAGTCAGGACAGAATAAATGCCAAGATACCGTGGAGATTAATATGAGTATCGATGAAGGCCAAATCTGCAATGTGAGAACATTATTCACTGATTATATGCTGAGACTAAATAGTTGTAATCATTTGTCAAATTAATTGAATATGCTTACCCGACTTTTAAGGAAGCTCAGATTGCCTTGGATTTCAAACTCTGTATGTAGATATAGTGGTCACCTAGACTCGCTAAACATCCAGTAGGCTACTTCATTCGCGGCACGGGATTGTTATAGTCAGGCCAAAATATTTAGATCACTGTAAGTGAATCAGGTGAACCTCATTATTCAACAGGCAGTATTTTTATAAGTTTATTTTATTAAGGCAGGTATTACTTATTTATAATTTCTAACATAAACTTTGACTTACTACCTTTGATTACCCTATTCATATTTGTCCACTCATATATGGTTGGTTTTACATTTCCTATCATTACTAGAGGCACAGAAACGAATACCTGCCACTACAAAAGTAACTGATCATCTGAAAACTCTATTTAATACAGTACATGCTCTGTAAAAATACCACTGTTTTAGCTTTTATATTACAGTTTTAGTCTATAGAGCCGCTGGTAGTATTGCAGTAGGTAAAGTTTGGTTTTATACTGCATGCGTTTTATTTATCTGAAGCATAAGTTATAATAAAGCACATTGATTACTTGTTTACTGTTTGCATATACATGTCCTTAATCAAACCACATCCTTTCCTTACCGCGTTTACCAGAAAATCATTAGTTTTCGCTGGTTTTAGGTGCCATACTCTGTATGTATCCGATACGAATTAAAAATACATGTGGTCATACATCTATAAAGAAAAAAGATTTTGTTCACCGGTCATATTAAATCTTCGAGGTATGTTACGGTTTTACTATTCAAAGGTGACTCTATTGTTTACCTAAATCGTCTCTCGGGGTGGACGACCTGCTGCGATAAATGCCAGTCAAGTCAAGTCAAGTCAAGTCATAACATTTATATAGCGCACTACATACCCAGAGGGTTTCAAGGCGCTTAGGAAGGGGAAGAGGATTATTTGTCAAATATCCACGTTTTAAGCTGCTTTCTGAACGCTAGGTGATTCTGGGTGAGGCGAAGGTAAGCGGGGAGTGAGTTCCATGTTTTGGCAGCCAGGTATGAGAAGGATCTGCCTCCCATGGTGGTCTTGTTGATGCGAGGTACAGTGGCGAAGGCTTGGCTGGAAGAGCGAAGTTGGCGGGCGGGGGTGTAGAAGGACAGACGAGAGTTGAGGCAATCTGGTCCGATGTCGTAGAGTGATTTGTGTGCGTGGGTAAGCAGTCGGAAAGTAATCCTCTTATTGATGGGTAGCCAGTGGAGGTCTCTAAGGTGACCAGAGATGTGTTCGCTGCGTGGGATGTCTAATATGAGCCTGGCTGAGGCGTTTTGGATTCGCTGTAGTTTCCTCTGGAGCTTAGCGGTGGTTCCTGCGTAGAGGGTGTTTCCGTAGTCCAGTCGGCTCGTGACCAGAGCGTGGGTGACTGTTTTCCTTGTTTCGGAGGGGATCCAGCGAAATGTTTTTCTGAGCATGCGAAGAATGTTAAAGCAGGAAGAGGATACGGCGCTGACTTGTCTGTTCATTGAGAGTGAAGAATCCAGGATGACGCCAAGGTTCCGTGCGTGGTCTGTCGGGATGGGTGCATTTCCGAGGGCTTCCGGCCACCAGGAGTCGTCCCATGCAGAGGGGGATTTACCTAAGATGAGAACATCTGTTTTGTCTGAGTTCAGTTTCAGACGGCTTTGTTTCATCCATTCGGCGACTTCTTTCATTCCTTCGTGTAGGTTAGTTTTGGCGGTGCTGGGGTCCTTGGTGAGAGATAGGATCAGTTGAGTGTTGAGAGATGATGTTGAGGTTGTGTTGGCGGGCTATGGCCGCGAGGGGGCTCATGTATACGTTGAAGAGGGTGGGACTGAGTGAGGATCCTTGTGGTACGCCGCAGATGATTTCAGAGGCCTCGGACTTGAATGGAGGAAGGCGGACTCTCTGGGTTCTTCCGGAGAGGAACGAGGTGATCCATTCCAGTGCCTTTCCTTGGATTCCGATGTTTCTGAGGCGTTGTAAAAGGGTGCTGTGGCAGACTGTGTCGAAGGCTGCAGAGAGGTCGAGGAGGATGAGGGCGACTGTGTCTCCATTGTCCAGTAGAGTTCGAATGTCGTCTGTTGCTGCGATGAGGGCGGTCTCAGTGCTGTGTTTGGCTCGGAAGCCAGATTGTGAAGGGTCGAGTGATTTGTTGGCTTCGAGGAAGGCGGCGAGTTGGTTGTTGACAGCTTTCTCGATGACTTTGGCCGGGAATGGAAGAAGCGAGATGGGGCGGTAGTTTTTGAGTTCGGTGGGGTCTGCTGTTGGTTTTTTCAGAAGGGCGGTGAGTTCAGCGTGTTTCCAGTCTTCTGGGAAGGTAGCGGAGTTGAAGGAGCAGTTGATGACGTCTCGGAGGTGCGGAGCTATGACGGAGTCTGCTTTGTTGAAGATGTGGTGAGGGCATGGGTCTGTGGGGGATCCAGAGTGGATGGAATTCATCAGGCGGATGGTGTCCTCGGTGGAGATTGGGTTCCAGGCGTTAAGGGTGTTAACGGGGGGAAGATGGTCAGCTGATGGTAGGGTGGGTTGGCTTACGGGTTGGTTGTCAAAGCTGTTGTGGATGTCAGCAATCTTGTTGTGGAAAAAAGAGGCTAAGGAATCGCAGAGGGTTTGAGAGGGGGTGATGTCGTTGGAGTTGGCCGAGGGGTTGGAAAATTCCTTGACGATGTTGAAAAGTTCCTTGCTGTTGTGGGCGTTGTTGTCAAGTCGATCTTTGAATGCTGTTTTCTTGGCTTTTCGGATCAGTTTGTGGTGAGTACGGATGGCGCTTTTGAAGGCGTCCTTGTTGCTGGTGGATGGGTCTTTTTTCCAGGCCTTTTCAAGGGAGCGGCACAGTTTTTTGGACTTCTTGAGGTCGTCGTTGAACCATGAGGCCTTCTTGATGCCAAGTTTGTGTTGACGTTTTTTCAGTGGTGCTAAGGTGTCGGCGGTGTTGGATAACCAAAGGGTGAGGTTGGAGGCGGCTTCGTTGGCGTTAGAAGAGAGGGCTGGGGAGGTTAGAAGGAGCGATGTGGAGATCTGATCTGTGGTGATTTTGTTCCAGTTTCTTTGTAGAGTTGGTTGGAGGTGGATGATGGGTTTCGGCTTGTTGTAGGTGAAGTGAACGCAGCTGTGGTCAGTCCAGAGGAGATCCGTAGTGTGGCTGAAGGAGACATGGTTGCTGGAGGTGAAGATGGGGTCGAGAGTGTGACCTGCGATGTGGGTGGGGGAAGTGACCAGTTGTTTAAGTCCGAGGTTGGCGAGGTTGTCCAAGAGGGTGGCGGTGTTGCGGTCGTTGATCTTTTCAAGGTGGAAGTTGAGGTCTCCCAGAAGGATGTAATCTTTGGAGGGGAGCGCGTGAGGGGTGATGAAGTCCGTGATGTCTTCACTGAATTTTGCGCGTGGTCCTGGTGGTCTGTAGAGGAGGGTGCCTCTGAGTGTGGAATTGGGGTCGATGTGGATCTGGAAGTGAAGGTGTTCGGAGTTGGCGAGATTGACGTCAGAGCTGGTTGAGATGTGGATGGATTTTTTATGGACGATAGCGATTCCTCCTCCTGTGTGGCCGGAACGGTCCTTGCGTATGATCTTATAATCTTCTGGGATGGCAATGGTGATGTCTGGGGCGGAGGAGGCGTTCATCCATGTTTCTGTCAGGAAGGCGACGTCCGGAGAGATGGTGTCTAGTAGGTTCCATAGGTCAATGGCGTGCCTGTGGACCGATCGGGTGTTGAGCAAGATGCATTGTAGGTGGTTGGGGTCGGGAATCTGAGGTGTGAACGTTGCGGAGTTGGTGACGGTGCCGATGAATTTGCAGGAGTAGCATGAGAAAGGTCCATGGGTGTGTCCAGGAGCGGCTTGGAAGCAGTTGGGGGAGCGGCCGGGGTTAAGGGCTAGGAGGGTGGTGGCATCGTAAGTGATGCAAGTGGGCTGGGCATTACGGGGGCCAGGGGGTCTGGCACTGGGCGCGGTCCAGGCGCGGACGGGCGTAGACGGGCTTACCTTTGGCGCACCTTCGGCGAGACCGCTGCGCGAGACCGCTGCGCTAGAGTTCATCTATCATATGCGGATAGTGGAGGGGAGGGGCGAGGGAGGGTCAGCAGGGAGGCGGGGTGGAGATCAGGGGAAGGAGGCAGGGCAACAATAAACAAAATGGCAGCAGCAAAACAGGCAAACTTACAACAACACTGGGGCACAATGGAGGCGAGCGCGATGTCAGAGGCGGCGGCGCTAATACACAGTGCAATAGCAGGCAATCTTATCTATTCAGGCAGCACGGTGCAGGAGCTGCTGTCACACAAGCGCACTTTGGGGGCTTCAATATGTTAATGGCCTCGGCGGAATTCTAAACAAATGCTGGAAGGTCGCGGCAGTCTAGCGCTATACACAAGCTAGGCGCTTCTAAAACTTCAAAAGCTGTGCAGGCTTAATCAACTCTGCTAGCGCTACACACAAGCTTCAATATGTTAATGTCCTCGGCGGAATTCTAAACAAATGCTGGAAGGTCGCGGCAGTCTAGCGCTACACACAAGCTAGGCGCGTCTAACACTTCAAGAACTGTGCAGGCTTAATCAGGTGAGAACTCTGCAATAACGATACCAAATCCGGAGGCTGGGAGCGTGGAGCGGCCGCTTCTGCTGAAAGCAGGACGGTCACAGCGCGATCGTGGAGGGGCAGCGAGGTCAGTATCAGTGGGAGGGAGGGTCAGCAGGGAGGCGGGGTGGAGATCAGGGGAAGGAGGCAGGGCAACAATAAACAAAATGGCAGCAGCAAAACAGGAAAACTTACAACAACACTGGGGCACAATGGAGGCGAGCGCGATGTCAGAGGCGGCGGCGCTAATACACAGTGCAATAGCAGGCAATCTTATCTATTCAGGCAGCACGGTGCAGGAGCTGCTGTCACACAAGCGCACTTTGGGGGCTTCAATATGTTAATGGCCTCGGCGGAATTCTAAACAAATGCTGGAAGGTCGCGGCAGTCTAGCGCTACACACAAGCTAGGCGCTTCTAAAACTTCAAAAGCTGTGCAGACTTAATCAACTCTGCTAGCGCTACACACAAGCTTCAATATGTTAATGGCCTCGGCGGAATTCTAAACAAATGCTGGAAGGTCGCGGCAGTCTAGCGCATTTATACGGCATATGTGGTCTGAAATGGCAAAGCGAATGCAGCAAACGTTATATCATGGCCAGCATATTTACAACTAAGAAAAGCTTAACGCGTTTGGTGCAGAGCTGCAGAAGTTTTACCTGTGTTTGTATTATCTGAAACAGACCGGCTAAGGCGGCGTCCTGGTGGTATCTGATGTTCGCGCAAAGAGTTTGTTTAGCCCTTTCTTATTGGTCTAATATCAAGGCAGCTGAAACGATAAAAACGAACGTAGCTAACGTTATATCGTGGCCAGCCTGTTTAAACTAAGGAAAGCTTTACGCGTTTGGTGCAAGGCTGCAAAAGTTTTACCTGTGTTCCTGTTATATGAGACGGACCGGCTTGAGCGGTGTCCCGGCGGTTCCGATATTCGGGCAAAGGATTTGTTTGGCGCTTTCTTATTGGTCTATTTATCAAGGCAGCTAATTGGTTCACCTGGTTTTCTCGTGCATCTTAAAGCGACAAGACTTCATATCGCTAAATGCCCGGTATTGACCAGTCATGAGTATTTAGCTTTTCTAATGTTTATTTTTGATTTGTTTACTGTTTATTTATCAAAGAAAAAATGAAAAATGAATAAGTGAGTACCGTAAATAAGATGGGTATGCCTACTGCTGGTGTCATATATGGAAAGGTCTTATTATACGGGGGACTATATATTATTTGACTAATCCTATCATTTGCCCAAATTAAAGAGATATAAAGACAGAGGCATCAATCTTTCTTGTTATAAGATAGCATTTATCCACGGTAGGTCATTATTTAAGCCATGGGTAAATGTATTAAGAGTAAAGATCCAATAAAGCTCTCTTTTTTTCCTAATTTTATCTCCGCCGTTGTTGTTGGCTATATGAATCTTTTCTAGGATGCGCCAACGGATCTGAGACGGAGAATGATGGAACTCAGAAAAATGGGATGCCAGTGGTGCTGTCAATTTTTTTGTTTTAATCGCAGATCTATGCTCCGTTACGCGGAGTTTCATAGTTCTTGCGGTTTCTCCAACGTAACCTAAATTACATGGACACAATATCAAATAAACAATATTGGTTGTATTGCATGTCCATAGTTCCTTAGCCTGTATTTGTACTTTGTTGAATGTGAATGTCTCACCTGATATTATGCCATCGCAAGATTGGCATGTGCCACATCTGGAGGTGCCCTTAATGGCATTTTCTCCATTTAGTGATTTCTGTACAAAGGGGACAATATTGGTAGTTCCACTGAAACGTGATCTAACCACTAGATCTTTCAGATTTTTGTTGCTTCGATGCGCAAACATGGGTTTTGGTAGTTTTGGTTGTGTCGGTTCTATATTTAATAGATGCCAGTTTGAGTTGATGATCTGTCTGACTGTGGCATTTAGAGGAGAGTGCTTTGTTATGCAGACCAACTTTTGTTCTTCCTGTTGTTTATTTGAATTCAGAAGAGCATCGCGATCAAAGTATCTTTCTCGCTTATATGCCTCACGTATTAAACGATTCGGATATCCGCGAGCAAGAAATTTCTCTTTCATTTTTACAGCCTGAATATCATAATCTTTAATGTTTGTGCAGTTTCGCCGCACTCTCAAAAACTGCGAAAATGGTATCCCATCCTTCTGATTTCTCGGATGGTAGCTACTAAAATGGAGTAGCGTGTTCCTTGCTGTTGACTTAGTATATAAGTCAACCGTCAGATTCTTGGATTCATTTTTGATATATATGTCAAGGAATTCCACTTTTGTAGCATCAACTTGTGCAGTGAAACGGAGATTACTATCTGCTAAATTAATCCATTCTAGAAATTCTTGTAGAGTCTGTTCCCCATTGGTCCATATAAAAAATATATCGTCAATAAACCGGTACCAATGGGAAACAGACTCATAGAATGGTGCCATCTCGTTGTGTATGTGATGAAATTCAAACCTAGCCATATAAATATTGGTTATCGATGGGGCCATTGCTGCCCCCATGCTTACGCCTTTTGTTTGTTGGTACATATGTTCTCCAAATTGGAACACATTTTCTTCAAGTGCCCTGACCCAGGAAGTTGAACTGTATCAGGGGGTCCTTGCTGTCTCGCATATCTTTGTAATACGAGGCCATGTCCCATTGGAACAGAAGTCATTAGGATTATTTAGGGTGGAGCCAAGAATGGTTTGCATATGGCTGGCCTTGTCTGTAGTTACACAAAGACTAGAGAATGATGTGACGGGATGTTGCCGAGATGAACTACCAGTTCATCCATCACCTTTAGTTTTTCTCAATGATCAGCCCTACGTGGCACAGAACAGATGTTGGTCCCATATAGACCTACGACAAACGGACTCCTGCTGCAGTCCCCTGGTGAGGCTTATTAAGGCTGGAAACAGTTTGAGGTTACAAACATTCCTGAATCTAGCAGCGTGGCCTCAAAGTTCAGGATCAATGGCCTTTGTGGGTCAGAGCCATGGCTTATAAACACTCAGGGAGCAAAACACGCTGAATGGAATGAGGCCACGAATAGTTACAAAAGGATGAGGTTAATTCAAGCATTTCCATCCCTCGCTGTGTGCTTTTCTCAGTAGACGGTTTGTTGGACAATCAATGGAGTGGACTCTTTGTGGCTGCTTCATGTAAATGTTTTGCGATGCTGAAAGCTCCTCCTCAGGGTTGACAGTGAGCACCTTTTATTCTCCCACATTGTCTCTTATGTAGAAAGGTTACATTTACAACTGAAGTTTTTGTCACATTGAGAGCACGGGTAATTTCCTTTCTCGTTGTGCTTTCTCTCTTGTTGACTGAAATTGAATCTCCAGCAGACGCTTCCCAGGCATTTAGAACAATGACAAGGTTTTTTACAGGTAAGTTCTCCCAAATTGAGTGAGACCAGATTTCCGACTGAAACTTTTCCAGCATTCAGAGAGCTAATAAGGTCTTTCCCCAGTGTGAGTTCTTTCATGTCTAGTGAGAGTCTTTTTCAGTTGGAAGCTTTTCCAGGAGTCAGAGCACTGATACGGTTTGAGCCCAGTATGGATTCTCTCATGTTGAGTTAAACTGGATTTGTCACAGAAACTTTTCTGGCATTCAGGGCACTGATGAGTTTTTGTCCAGTGTGGGTTCTTTCATGAGCAATTAAACTGGATCTATACTTGAAGTTGTTTTGGCACTCAGAGCACTGATACGGTTTGAGCCCAGTGTGGGTCCTTTCATGTACAGTAAGGTTGGATTTCTGATTGAAGCTTTTCCGGCATTCAGAGCACTGATAAGGTTTTTGTCCAGTGTGAGTTCTCTCATGTGTAGAGAGATTTATTTTCTTACTGAAGCTTTTCCAGCATTCAGAGCACTGATACGGTTTGAGCCCAGTGTGGATTCTCTCATGATGAGTTAAACTGGATTTCCGACTGAAACTTTTCTGGCATTCAGGGCACTGATAAGTTTTATGTCCAGTGTGGGTTCTTTCATGAACAATTAAACCGGATCTATCCCTGAAGTTGTTTTGGCACTCAGAGCACTGATACGGTTTGAGCCCAGTGTGGGTCCTTTCATGTACCGTACGGTCAGATTTCCGAGTGAAGCTTTTCCAGCATTCAGAGCACTGATACGGTTTGAGCCCAGTGTGGATTCTCTCATGTTGAGTTAAACTGGATTTCTGACTGAAACTTTTCTGGCATTCAGAGCACTGATAAGGTTTCTGTCCAGTGTGAGTTATTTCATGTCTAGTGAGAGTCATTTTCAGTTGGAAGCTTTTCTGGCATTCAGAACACTGATACGGTTTATACCCAGTGTGGGTTCTTTCATGTCGAGTAAGGCTGAATCTTTGACTGAAGCTTTTCCAGCATTCAGAGCACTGATACGGTTTCTGCCCAATGTGAGTTCTCTCATGTTGAGTGAGAGTTATTTTACGACTGAAGCTTTTCTGGCATTCAGAGCACTGATACTGTTTGAGCCGGGTATGTATTCTCTGATGTAGAGTTAAACCGGATTTCTGATAGAAACCTTTTTGGCATTCAGAACACTGATACAGTTTATGCCCAGTGTGGGTCCTTTCATGTACAGTAAGGCTGGATTTCTGACTGAAGCTTTTCCAGTACTCAGAGCACTGGTAAGGCTTTTGTCCAGTGTGAGTCACCTGATGTTGAATCAGACTGCCAATAAAACTGAAGCTTTTTTGGCACGTGGAGCACTGATATGGTTTTTGTCCAGTGTGGGTTCTTTCATGTGCAGTAAGGCTGGATTTCTGACTGAAGCTTTTGCAGCATTCAGAGCACTGATATGGTTTTTGTCCAGTGTGGGTTCTTTCATGTACAGTAAGGCTGGATTTCTGACTGAAGCTTTTACAGCATTCAGAGCACTGATACGGTTTATACCCAGTGTGGGTCTTTTCATGTACTGTAAGGTTGTATTTCTGACTGAAGCGTTTCAAGCATTCAGAGCACTGGTAAGGTTTTTGTCCAGTGTGAGTTACCTGATGTTGAATCAGACTGCCCCGAAAACGGAAGCTTTTTTGGCACGTGGAGCACTGATATGGTTTTTGTCCAGTGTGGGTTCTTTCATGTACAGTAAGGCTGGATTTCTGACTGAAGCTTTTCGAGCATTCAGAGCACTGATAAGGTTTTTGTCCAGTGTGAGTTCTTTCATGTATAGTGAAATTGAATTTGCTACAGAAGCTTTTACAGCATTCAGGGCACTGATATGGTTTGTGTCCAGTGTGGGTTCTTTCATGTACCGTAAGTCTGGATTTCTGACTGAAGCTTTTCGAGCATTCAGAGCACTGATAAGGTTTTTGTCCAGTGTGAGTTCTTTCATGTACAGTAAGGTTGGATTTGAGACTGAAGCCTTTCTGGCATTCAGGACACTGATAGGGTTTTCGTCCAGAGCTAGTTTTCTCATGTTTAGTGAGGTGGGATTGATAACTAAAGCTGTTCTCACAGTTATTGCTCTTATTCGAGTTGTTTGTTTCTCCAAGTTGGGTTTGTTCCTGAATACACGTCATTTTAAGACTGAATCTGATTTCTGATTGTGTACATGTTTAAGATACAACTCAGCATTAACTTCTAAAATACATTTCAGATGCTCTTCTTAACATATGTATTTAACTAATGATAGTTTTTACCTGGAGATCATTTTCCTACCTTTAAAGGCACTGATCTAACTTGTCCTATTAACTTTCACTGAGGAGCCCCTTGAATTGATTAAGAGGCCTCTCATGGATTCATTTTCTCCAAGTTATGCCCGGGTGAATTTTCTCTTGTTTAATTAGTCTCATTTATTGATTCTGTTTTATCACATTTGATTTAGGAGTTTTAAAAGTACTGATAAGGTCTTTAGGCTTTAGTGTTTGCCTGGTAGCTATGTTTGTTCATACAAGTAATGACAGATGATTAGGGCATGCCAGGGTGGTTTAAGAATTATCAATAGCGTAACACTTGCCCCTTTTATACTTTCAGTGCCAGTATATGCTTTTTTGCTCAGTGGCTAAGACAGGTACATGATCCACTTTGGAGTTACAGGATCCTTTGAAACCACTCGGATCAAACTCAAGAGACAGAGTTGGTGGGGGAAAATCTTCCTATATTGGAAATGATAATCCAGCATCTTTGGTGAATCAACATCTGAGAAAGAGCATTTACAATGACTTTCTTTTAAACAATCTTTTCTTTCCTCTGAATCACAGGAGATAGAGACAAAAGCTTGCGCTTGTAAACCGAGGATATTAGTCTTCTTGACGGTTCTTTCACATCACGTCTACGGATACTGATCTGTTGGGGAGGGTTTGCGTCTCCAAAGCATTTCTCATAAACCATCAAACAGAATTTACATCACTGAATTTTCTCTCAAGTGCACTGTGTGGGGATCAGTTGTGGCCAATGTTCTCCTCAATCTCAGTTACTGGCACTTGGTAAACATTTATGGTAATTTTCCTTTAGGGATTTGACAACTTTCACATTAACCAGTTTCTTCAGCTCCAACATCCTCACCATTCCTGGCACATAGAATGTGTTTCTTCTCTAGAGCGCGAGAATGTTTTAACTTTCCTTGAAATAATCCTTTTCGTTATGTTTCACTAAATTTAAACCTTCTTTTTTCTGTTCATGCTTCAGTCACCTGTAGAAACGGAGTCAGAGATTGTAAATGAACACAAAGAAAAAATATTTGTGACCTTATACTTTGCACAAAGAATGTATTGACAAAAACAAGCTAGAAAATCAGTTGAGTATCATTTCTGATAGTGGTGAAACAGCTCGGAACACTGTAGATCGGGAGCTTTGGATCACTGGAACTCAAGGATGTGAGAGCAAACGTAATTAATATTTAAGAAAGAAACTCAAGTTGCACATATATTGTGACACCGATTCTCAGAAGCAGCCAACACTATCAATTTACAATTTCTGTGGCAAAGGCTGGCATCAAATGAGATATTTGTAATACTTTTAATGAATTATCAGATGTTATTTACTAACCCTGCCCACCTAGACTCTTCATCTATTCCTTTTTCCAGTGATCTAGGAACAAAGGAATTGGCCTTGTTGCACTCAGTGCTTTAAATGCCACCATAGACAGACGCTGTGTCCAGTTAGCTCAGTGGAATTCACCCTTTCAAATTGTGCGGATGATAAGGACTTACTTGGTGGCCCAGAGCTCATCATGCTCCTTCGACAGGACCAGGGCACTGCAAAACCTGAAAAAGAGAAAAAAACAGCACAACAGTAAAGGAAATGAAAAAGGGTCTAGATAAGGAAAACACAAAACAGAAGAAAGAGAAAAAGGCTATCTTCCACTCTCACCACATGTTCCAGCACAGGAAACCATAAGTTACATCTAAACACAGTGCCCCCAAGGTCAGCACCAGGTGCAGTTCCACCGGCCACACCACCCTAAAGCAAGCCCTGTGTGCATGTGTGTCCACACACATGTACTGTGTCTTTTGCTTGTAGTAGATAAGACAGAAAAGGGTAGGATGGTAGGATGTAAAGAGATGGAAGTCAGATCCAAAGAGAAACAACGCTGAAAGACAAACAGAGGGATTATAGTATCACGTGCTGTAGAGGAGGAGACAAATGTGCCAATAGTTAAGGAACTGGGGGTCAAAACTGACCTAAAAAGGGTGGCGTTGGTCTGACTTCCGTGCTCACATGGCGTAGTCACAGAGCATCTGTTTCTGTTTACACAACACACACAGCCTCTGTCTTCCGTCACAAGGTGCAGTCACAGAGCGCCTGCTGCTGCTGGCGCAATACACACAGCCTTTGTTTTCAGGACACAGATGGTGGTCACAAGTCACAGTGGCTGGTCATGAGAGGCTGAATTACCAACAGCTGACAGGAAGTGGCTGAACCTCTGATGCAACCGGAGGACAAGGTGCACGAGCAGCTTTTCAGGAGGCTCAACCACGAGGAGCAGGGGGTTAAGCTAGGTTCAACAGAGTCACAGAAAGCAATTCCTTATCAGGTTTGCCGAGAGCATGGCAACACAGAATGGAGTCTTGATGGTCATTTTTAAACACAGTTCAACAAAGGGAATAGAGAAAGAAGAAACAGGGGAAAAGGAAACTTACAGTTATAGGAATCCTTACCTGAAAGTTATATTATATGTTGTTCCTCCAAGGGTGGCAGCCACGCTGCACTACTTGGTGATCCCAGAATACCTTGAAAGGAAGTAAAGAAATAGTTTTGCTTCAGACGATCATACTTCATCCCGTCTTCCAAATAACCGTCCTGAACTTCCAAAACAAAAGAATCTCTTGTTCTCTGGAGGCCATTGTCAAGCAACTCTGGTTATGAATAAATACTTTTTTTGGTTCAACAACCACAATACTCTGCTGGAAAAGGTCTCTGTGAATATAGAGTACACCCACAGTCTCAGAGAACAAACCCCAACAACCCAGTCCACGTCTTCATAACCCCCATCTTTCCATTTAGATCCCATGAAACTTGCAAATCAAAACAATCTGGTTCACAAAAGGCATGTTAAATTCTGTCCACCGTTCATAGATAATTCAACGAGACTCTTAGATTGTTCCAAACCATGTTCTCTGAGCAACTACAATTCAAGCTCAAGCTGATACAGAGTTCAAATGCTGAGCATTGGAAGCAACAAGGCATCAATGTGTTGGCGCTTTCAATTTATAAATTATTTAAAGGTTGTGATACGGAGGGTCAGTGTCTTGTGAGCCCTATAGGACGGCAACCCAAGAACTAGACCTCTGCCTCTCCGAAATATATGGATTGGGCAGGAGAAGGCAGAAGATAGAGCCTGCAGGGCACACAAGTTCCTCCTCCCGTAGCTCGCAGTGTCACTGGCGTCTCAGAAGGAGGGGCCAGAATCAGAAATAACTATCTGTAAAGTCAATTGACAGACCACCACAACAAATGTGTGCTAAGAAATAAGAAAACGTTTTTCTATAATATCAAATAGCAAACAGACATAGAAACGGCCTAGTTAAAAATCAAGGAAACGTTCTTAAGTACAAAATCAGTAAGAGGATTGACATGTAGTCTGACTTTAGGAAAAGTGTCAAATAAAACAATTCCAGCAAATATCCCAAAACAGTACAGTTTATAAGTTTTTAGACAGAGAGAACACATTATTGACATGGTTCATGAGGAGGTAAAAATGACAGCAACCAATGAATATTCATGAAAACATGGCACAACAAAATGTAATTTAATAAACCACACCTACAAAATGAATAATGAATTGTGACTCTTCCCCTAAAAGCCACAAGTTATTTTACAAGGTTATTCCCTAACATAATAACTGGCTCTTAATCACAGTTTATGTTTGTGCCATTCATCATTGACCCAATTTGTACGGGAACATTTTCTGACAGCCTATTAGTTATTTATTAGAAATGCCTACAACTTGGACTCCTTTCCCCAGAGGGGTGGGTTGGGCGCTCCCGTCAGTCTGACTGTGGAACGGGAGGCACATTTATTGATTAAAAGTGATGCGGGATTCCCATTTACTTCTTCTACAAAAGGGCCACTCTGGGTGACCTCTAGGACTGCCCCAAGCATGCAATCCTTCTCCCATCTCAGACACCGTCATTGTGTCTGATTCACTCCAGTAGAAACTCCTAGTGTATATGAAAGTTGTGGAAAATCATTATTAATCAAAAAAGGATTTTATTGAAGTCTTAAATTTGTTGAGAACTTGGCGTTCTATTCTGCACTGGGCTGTGGGACCATCGGGACTGAAGGCATGTTCCAATATATCTGCCTTTGATTCTGCATGCTCGGCACAGAGGCCAGTTGGGCTGGGACCATTGACTGTGACGGATGTATGACATTACAACGCATGCTTTTACCACGCATGCCTTTATATCGCAGGTTTTACAACGCATGCTGTTACAACGCATAGCGTTGAGGGGTGCTGGATAGTGAATAGTTTAATTTACTATTCCAACTCCAGTCCCCGTGGATAGTAGGGAAGTTGTTGGATAGTAAATTAAATCGAATCCCTATCCTAGAGCGCCCCCCAGCGCAATGCATTGTAATGACATGCATTGTAATAGTTGCGATGTAAAGGCACTGCGTGGTAAAAGTTGCGTTGTAAAGGATGTTTCCCACTGTGACATCCCATTCTGTGCCATCTGATTCATGTTCCAGTTTCCCAGGTTCCTGCAAACATTGCAAGGAGCATCTCATATTCTGCACATTAGTGTTTGAGGTATTTAAATTGCCACGGTCAGTAAAACCTATACCCTAAGCAGGGCCGGACCGGCCGCAACGGGCTTCAGGGTTTACCCGGGGGGCTGGAAGAGTGGGGGACGATTGTTCAGTTCTGGGAAACATATTGGTCACTGGGGGCTGGTTTTGCTGTGGTGCTGCTATTTCACCCCCTGCAACAAAAGAGGTAGGGATCTGGGCCGTCAAAATTGTCAGGCCTGGTTTGGGTTCCCAGTCTGGCCCGGCCCCAGAGGGACAACATTTCCTCCTTCCACATACTGAACATCATTACTCTGCACACCAACACCGTGCACATCCAAATTCACACCTCAAACAAACCCAGAATCAAAACGAGAATGCAATCCGTGAGAACCAATTTCGTCACCCGTTTGGAAAAATGTTGTCTGAGCCATCATTATTTTTATTTTGATTTTCTTCTGCTTAGTAATAAAATTGTCACTACAGAACTTTGGTTACAACAAAATCTCATCCAGAATGTTAGTCTGCAGCTCTCACATTTTGCTGGATATATGCAGTACCTCGGAATGCAACCCTAAAAGATGCACCCTCTTTTACCCGGTCTTTGCTTTTGCAATATTGTCACCCTTCTGGAACATTTTTGTCTGAGCGCTCATTTTTTCTTTGATATATTTTTCTACTTAGTAACAAAATTGTCACTACAGTTCTTTGCGTAAAACAAAATCTCATGCAGAATGTTATTCTGCAGCCCCTCACATTTTGCTGGATATGTGAACTAACCTCTGGATGCAACACTAAAAGATGCACCCTCTTTTACCCGGTCTTTGCCTTTGCAATATTGTCTGTAAATCTGCATTAATCTCTTGTGTATATATAATAAAATATTTTGAGGCACTTCACTCCGTGGCTCTTCAATTGGCCAGTTTACAAGCAACTTACACTCATTACACAAATCTCTTGGAGCAACAATAAACAAACTTAAACTCAGCTCTCGACAACCCCGCCTGGACGAACAGGCCTCCTCTCCACTGCATCCCTCCTGAAGAGGCGCGACCTTCTTTGAACCACCCAAGAACAGGACAGGCCTCACCTCCTCTACACCCTCCTGGACAGGCCTCACTCACCTCCTCTGAGCCCCCTGGAAAGGCCTTGCTTCCTCTGCATCCCCCCCCCGACAGATCTCGCCTCCTCTGTACCGCCCTCCAAACAGGCCTCACCCCTTCCACATCACATGGACAGTCCTCTCCTCCTCTGCACCCCTGGACAGGCCTCATCTCACCAGCACCCCTGGACAGCCCTCACTCACCTCCTCTGAGCCCCCTGGACAGGTCTCTCCTCCTCTGCACCCCAGGACAGGCCTCTCCTCCTCTGCACCCCTGGACAGGCCCCACCTCCTCTGCACCCCTGGACAGGCCTCACCTCCTCTGCACCCTTGGACAAGCGTTGCCTCCTCTGCACCCCTAGACAGGCCTCACCTCCTCTGCACTCCTGGACAGGCCTCACCTCCTCTGCACTCCTGGACAGGCCTCACCTCCTCTGCACTCCTGGACAGGCCTCACCTCCTCTGTACTCCTGGACAGGCCTCACCTCCTCTGCACCCCTGGACAGGCCTCACCTCCTCGGCACCCCTGGACAGGCCTCACACTCCTCTGCACCCCTGGACAGGCCTCACCTCCTCTGCACCCTGGACAGGCCTTGCTCCTCCTCTGCACCCCTGGACAGGCCTCACCTTCTCTGCACCCCCTGGACAGGTCTTCCCTGCTCTGCACCACCTTGGACAGGCATCACCTCTGCTGCACCTCCCAACCCCTTGCCCGACATGCCTCATCTCCTTTGCACCCATGTGGATACATCTCACCTACTCTGCCCCCCCCCCCCTCTGGAAATTGCCTCCTCGTCTCTGCATCCCACTGGCCAGGCCTCACCTCTTTAGCACACCCCGCCCTCTTCATACAGGCCTCACATCCTCTGCACCCCCTCTGGACAGGCCCCACATCGTCTGCACCACCCAGTAAAGGAAAAGTCTCACCTCCTCTGCACCCAATGGACAGGCCTCACCTCTACTGCACCCCCTGCACAGGCCTCACCTAGAATGCAGGTCCCTGGACAGTCCTCACCTCCTCTGCACCCACTGCACTGGCAGCACCTCCTCTGTACCACGCTGGACAGGCCTCCCCTTCTCTATACCTCCTTGGACAGGTCTCACCTCCTCTGCACCCCTTGGACATTCCTAACCTCCTCTGCACCCCACTAGACAGGTCTCACCTATTCTGCACCACCCAGCTCTGGACAGGCCTCACCTCCTCTGCACTGCATTGGACAGGCATCGCCTGCAGCCCCCCTTCCGTGACAAGCTGTTATATAGAAGGAAGAGGAAAATAATTTTATCTTTCAGATTGAGGAAGGAAACTTGGAGGAAAAAACACAGTATCCCACATGTGAGATTAGTCTTGATGAGGAAAAATTCAAGGTATATGCAGACTCATGTTCCCTTTTACTCTGGTGGAAAAGTAAATATTTTACCGAGAAGTTTACTAAGAATAACATCAAGTTGGAAAATGCTGATATAAGTCCATCTGGGTACAATAGAGAACCTATACCCTTAGAAAAGATGGTGATAATGAGAATTTCATTTAAAAATAGACACACAGTGGGAAAGATTTATATAACCAAGCAGGGATCAAGTCTTCTGGTGTGGAAACATCAGAAAGAATTAGGAATTACCCTGGACCCCAATAATCATGACCAAGTTTTACTTATTGATCCCCCAGAAGTCGGAACCAATCTCACTATAGAATTTCCAGATGTAATGAAAATTTGGCATTGTTAAAAACTTACATGCATAAAATTGTTCTAAAAGAAGGTGCTGTCCCAGTAGTTCAAAAAACACGTTCTATTTCTTTACTTATGAGAGAACCTTTAAGATTGGAAATTGAAAAATTGGTCAACCAAGGTGTAATTCAAGAAATACAGAGCTCTGCTTGGTTGGCACACAAATCACAACCAAGGATAGTGGTCAGAGTATTAGACTATGTGTGGACTTAGGGACCACATTTTATCAATCAACCAATCAGAGTACTTGTAAAGCGCGCTACTTCCCCGTGAGGGTCTCAAGGCGCTGAGGGGAGAGGGAATGCGGTTACTGTTCGAAGAGCCAGGTTTTGAGGAGTCTTCTGAAGGAGAGTAGGTCTTGGGTATGCCATTTGTGGGTAGGGAGGGTGTTCCAGGTCTTGGCGGCGAGGTAGGAGAAGGATCTACCGCTGGATGTCGTACGTTGGATGCGGGGGCGAGGCAGGCGGAGCGGAGCTGGCGGGTGGGAGTGTGAAAGCTGAGTCTGCTGTTCAGGTAGGCTGGTCCGGCGTTGTGGAGTGCTTTATGTGCGTGGATGAGGAGCTTGAAGATGATCCTCTTGTCGACGGGGAGCCAGTATAGGTTTCTCAGGTGGGGGGTTATGTGGCTGCGTCGGGGGGCGTTGACGATCAGTCGGGCGGAAGCGTTTTGGATGCGTTGTAGTCGTCGTAGGTGTTTGGCTGGGATTCCTGCGTAGAGTGCGTTGCCGTAGACCAATCTGCTGCTAACGAGGGCCTGTGTTACCGTTCTTCTTGTTTCGGTCGGGATCCACTTGAAGATCCTGCAGAGCATGAGGAGGGTGTTGTAGCAGGAGGAGGATATGGCTTTGACCTTCCTGGACATGGAGAGGGAGGAGTTGAGGATGAATCCTAGGTTGCGTGCATGGTCGGTGGGTGTTGGTGCTGTTCCCATCGTGGTCGGTCACCAGGAGTCATCCCAGGCTGAGGGGGTGGGTCCGAGGATGAGGACCTCCGTCTTGACAAAGTTCAGTTTCAGACGGCTGCTCCTCATCCAGTCTGCGACGGCCTTCATTCCCTTGTGGAGGTTGGTTTTGGCGGTGTGTGGGTCCTTGGTGAGGGAGAGGATGAGCTGGGTGTCGTTGGCGTAGGAGATGTTGAGGTCGTGATGGCGGGCTACTTGTGCGAGGGGTCCATGTAGACGTTAAACAGTGTCGGGCTGAGGGATGCGCCCTGGGGGATGCCGCAGATGATGTTGGTGGCTTCGGATTGGAAGGGTGGGAGGTGGGCTCTCTGGGTTCTGCCTGAGAGGAAGGACGTGGTCCAGTTCAGGGCCTTCTCTTGGATTACGGCTTCTAAGAGGCGTGTCTCGAGTGTGCATTGGCATACCGTGTTGAAGGAGGCCGACAGGTCCAGGAGGATGAGGGCTGATGTTTCACCGTTGTCTAGTTGGTGCCTGATGTCATCTGTGGCGGCGATGAGGGCTGTCTCAGTGCTGTGGTTGCGCCTGAAACCGAACTGGGATGGGTCCAAGATGTTGTCTTCCAGGTGACGGGCCAATTGAATGTTGGCGATTTTCTCAATGACCTTTGCCGGGAACGGGAGCAGGGAGATGGGCCGGAAGTTCTTGAGGTCCTTGGGGTCCGCTTTGGGGTCTTAAGGAGGGCATTGATTTTGGCGTGCTTCTAGCTTTCCGGGAATGTTGCTGTTTCGAAGGAGATGTTGATGACTTTCCGTAGTTGGGGTGCGATGGCTGCGTCTCCTTTGTTTTCTACGTGGTGTGGGCACGGGTCTGACGGAGATCCTGAGTGGATGGAGTTCATGATCTTGCGTGTCTCGTTGTCATTGATGATGGACCAGGAGGTCAGGCGGTTGGTGCTGGTGGTGTTCGCAGGGGAGGTGGTGTCTGTAGTCAAGCGGCCATGGTGTTGAAGCTGTCGTGGATGTCAGCGATCTTGCAGTGGAAGAAGATGGCTACTGAGTCGCACAGTTCTTGTGAGAACGGGATGTCGTTGGTGGTGGCGCTGGTGTTGCAGAGTTCCTTTACGATGCTGAAGAGCTCTTTGCTATTGTGTGCGTTGTTGTCCAGCCGGTTTTTAAAGGAGGATCTCTTGGCTAGTCTGATGAGGTGGTGATGTCTTCACGGTGGCGTCCTTGTGGGCTGCGTGGTTGTCCGGTGTGCATTCGTGGAGCCATGTCTTCTCCAGTTTCCGGCATGCGCGTTTGGAGGTCTGGAGCTAGTCTGTGAATCAGATGGCTCTATTGCTGGCATGGCTGTTGGAGGGTTTCTTGAGCGGGGCGAGGGTGTTGGCGCAGTCGTCGATCCACTGTCTGAGGTTGCGGGCTGCGGCGTCTGGGTTGGTGGGGTTGCTGGGTGGGTTTCTGGGCGAGGGTGAACCAACGGTCGTCGGTGGCTTTGCTCCAGCAGCGGCGAGGTAGTTGTTGGGTGCGGTGGTGTGTGGTTGGTTTCTTGAAGGTGAAATGGATGCAGCGGTGGCCGGTCCAGTGGAGTTCGGTTGTGTGGTGGAAGGTAACATGGGAGATTGTGCAGAAGACGGGGTCCAGCGTGTGCCCGGCGGCGCGGGTGGGTGCGGTGACGAGTTGTCTGAGGCCGAGGTTGGCCATCAGGGTGAGGAGTTGGCGTTGTTGTTGTTCTCAAGGTGGAAGTTCAGGTCCCCGAGGAGGATGTAGTCCGTGGAGGCGAGTGCGTGGGTGCTGGCGAGGTCGGCGATGGAGTCGCTGAACTGAGCCTGGGGTCCGGGGGGTCTGTAGATGAGTGTTCCTCTGAGGGTGGTGTTGGGGTCGGTGTGGATCCGGAAGTGCAGGTGTTCGGCGGTGTTGAGGGTGTCATCTGTGTGCCCGCGATTCTGAGGGTGGACTTGTGGATGATGGCTATTCCTCCTCCGACTCAGTTAGCGCAATCGCTGGGGGTGATCTTGTAGCCGTCCGGGATGGCTATGGCGATGTCAGGCGCTGAGGAGTCGTTCCATCAGGTCTCGGTCAGGAAGGCCACATCTGGGGCGGAGGTGTCGAACTGATCCCAGAGCTCGACAGCGTGTTTACGTGCGGAGCGGGTGTTGAGGAGTATGCAACGGAGGTGGTTGGGTCCAGTCCGTGAAGATTTGGTGGTTCTATCGCAGGTCAAGCTGCAGGTGCGGCAGGAGAAGGGTCCGCGGGTCCGTTTCGGGGTGGCCTGGAAGCAGGTGTGTTTTCAGCCGGCATTGAGTGAGTGGAGGGTGCTGGCATCATAGTGTATTCTGGTGTTGTGGTGTTCGCGGGGGCCAAGGATTCTGGCACTGGGCACGGTCCAGGCATGCAGGGGCGCAGACAGGCTTGCCTCTGGCAAGCCAGAGGCATGGCCATGCAGCGTCCCCCATTTAAGGCGGGGAGGGAGGGATGAGCAGCTGGGAGGTGGGAGTGGGGTGGAGAATGGGAATCGAGTGGGGCGGGGCCGCAGGGGAGCAGCGGCAGGGTATGGGCAGAGGGGGTAAACAGAAGAGGGGGGGGAAACGGGCCGAGGCGGGGGCAACGGAACCCTACAGAGGTGCAACAAAAGAAAGTACAGGCACAAAAATACAGGAAGCAAAGTATTACAAATGCAAGGCAGAGAGCGGGATGAACTCACGGCGGAGCGGCAGTGGAAGCAAAGGTGGAGCTGTGACCTAGCCTGCAAGCAGGGTCAGGGGTCACTCCTGCTGTCGCGCAGCGGCTGCCATTTAAGGCGGGGTGGGAGGAGCAGCTGGGAGGTGGGAGCGGGGTGGAGAATGGGAATCGAGGGGGGCGGGCCGCAGGGGAGCAAAGGCGGGGAACGGGCAGAGGGGGTAAACAGAAGAGGGGAGGGGGGAGCGGGCCGAAGCGGGGGCAACGGAACCCTACAGAGGCGCAACAATAGAAAGTACAGGCACAAAAATACAGGAAGCAAAGTATTACAAATGCAAGGCAGACAGCAGGAATGAACTCACAGCGGAGCGGCAGCAAAGGAGGCGCAGACACTCAGGTGGAGCTGTGCGGCAGCGGGGAAGTGACCTGGCCTGCAAGCAGGGTCAGGGGTCACTCCTGCTGTCGCGCAGCGGTCGCCATTTAAGGCGGGGAGGGAGGAGCAGCTGGGAGGTGGGAGCGGGGTGGCGAATTGGAATCGAGGCGGGCGGAGCCGCAGGGGAGCAGCGGCAGGGAACAGGCAGAGGGGGTGAACAGAAGAGGGGAGGGGACAACGGGCCGAGGCGGGGGCAACGGAACCCTACAGGGGCACAACAATAAAATGTACAGGCACAAAAATACAGGAAGCAAAGTATTACAAATGCAAGGCAGACATCGGGGATGAACTCCCGGCGGAGCGTCAGCGTCAGCAAAGGAGGCGCAGACACTCAGGTGGAGCTGTGCGGCTTCGGGGAAGTGACCTGGCCTGCAAGCAGGCCAGGACACTCCCCCGACAGACATCCTTTACCGAGGATCAATAAAATGCTGAGTACTACACAGGACCAAAATGTTTTTGTGTTCTTGATCTTTCCTCGGCCTATTATCAAATCAAGTTACATCCTGAATCTCACCTTTGACAGCATTCACCCCTCCATTGGCAACTACGAATTCTTGAGGATGCCATTTGGGTTGGCGTCTGCAGCTTCAGCATTTCAAAATGCAATGCAACATGTACTTAAAGATTGCCCCAAGACTGTGTTTTCAGGACGATATTTTCATCTTTGGTTCAAGTGAAACAGAACACAATCCTAATGCTGGTATGGTCCTCAAAAGACAGAGAGGTAGGGTTCACTACAAAAGAAAGCAAATGTAAACCAGGTCTTACATCTGTGGACTATCTAGGACACACGATCTCTGTGGAGGGCATAAAACCTAAGATAGATCTCGTTGAAGCTGTGAGAAGAGCACCTACCCCAACGTGTAAATAGGAAATTCTGTCTTTCCTAGGTTTGGCTGAATATATGGCCAAGTATATCAGACATTTTGCAATACTATCTCAACCTCTCAGAGATCTCGTAAAAAAAGACACAGCGTTCATTTGTAGCAAAGAACAAAAAGAAGCATTAGAGAGCATAAAGGAATCCGTCATTTCTGCCCTGTTCATTGGGAACTTCAATGTGGATAAAGACACCATTATTTCCACAGATGCAAGTGGTAAAGGCATTGGAGCAACACTATCACAGAGGATTGACAAGTAGGTGAATGTAGTGGCTTTCGCCTCTATAACATTGACAGGGGATGAATCAAATTATTCTACAGTAGAAAAAGAGGCGTTGGATATGGAGAACATGACCCCCGCATTGCAAAATGGGCATTAGGGCTACAAGGATTCAATTTCAAAATGGTGTATGTTCCTGGCCAAAAGAATAAAGTAGCAGATTTTCTATCAAGGGCACCAGTGGGAAAGGAAAATGTTGAATCCACATGTAACGAAGGGGTGCTGCAGGTAAGGCTTCCAGCTGTAACAAAAGACCAGTGGGACTTTCACATGGAGCATGATGAGATCATCAGCAAATTGAAATCATATGTAATCATTGGTTGGCCTAAAAAATGTAAAGAACTTCCAGGGAAAATTCAACCATTTTGGAACGTAAGAGAAGACTAATCGATTGAAGGGAGGTTTCTTCTCAAGTCAGGGAAAATAGTTCCTCTGGATGGACTGAGATTCCAAATAATAGATCTTACACATGAAGGGCATTTGGGGGAGGAGTCTCTGCAAGGCAAGATTAAGGTCTGAATATTGGTTCCCTGGAATGGATCTGTTAATGGAAGAAAAAGTCAAAGACTGTTATGCATGTGGAATGAGTGATGAATCCAGAACAACCAGGCGCACCCCTCTCATTCCAGTTGAGATCCCTAAGTCTCCTTGGGACAAACTATGTTTTGTATCACGAAATGAACAGATACGCACTGCTAGGTTGAAAGAACTAAAAAAATGTATGGGAAAGAGGTTGAAGGCTTGCTCCTAAGGTATCGCTCTCTGGGCCAGTGGAGTGTAGCTGAAGAATCAAGTATGAAGCAGACCCTTCTTAGGACCGGGCCCTTAGGTCACAGCTATAATGCCAACAGGAGTCTTCGTCTTTTAAATCCAAATAAACGAAGTAATCAATAAGGTTATCCAACCTGTTTATTTTTCTCAATTCAAAGAAGCGTTTGAATATGATCAATCATCCAATCATTAGTGAATTAATGTAATCATTCATCATAAGTCATGATGGGAGAGACCCCAATAAATCCCGATGCATTTCGGGCATTTGATATGCCCTTCATCAGGGGAACATCTGTAAGCCAAAAACAAAAGAAAATGCACTGTATCCAATTATGAAAATTGAACAATCACAATCAATGTCATGCCGACCTCGTGTGACAGAAAAATAAAACAGCGTGAGACGAGAGCAGATAGAAAATGGGCCAGATCATCCAAACGGTGCTCTATAGATATGTGTTGGTGTTTAAAAATGTGCATAAAGATATCCAAAAATAAGAGTGATCAGTGCAAAAAAATGGTGTAAGGGTTACCGGTGCGACCAATATGCATGCAAAAAAATGCGAAAAAACCCTTACATACCGTATTCAAACAAACGTCAAGAGCTGGTGGGACTTCCACTGGGGGTGGCTGTTTAGCTACCTCAATGCTGGAGGGGAGATAGACACGATGATTACTTATGTGAACGCTAAAAAATAATGAAGCTGTGTAGCGTCAAAAAATCTAAGCGCAAAACGTACAAGAGTGCAGAAGTCGAGTCACCAGTAGGTTACGGTGTCAGCGCGTGTAGCTCTACCGGTACGAAAAGTGAGCGAACCAGTGCAGTAAGCGAGTCAAAATGGTGAAAGCTACTCGATATAAACATACGGGGAGAGTTTGATCACGTGGAAGGAAAGTGAAAGAAAGAGATAAAGGACTGTTTGCCCAGCGTGAACCCATTTAAGATGGCGGCTGTGTACCGTGAATCAACAAATATGTATCAATAAAGATCTAAAAAAGTGATGCAGAAAATAAAAAATGAAACTTGACAAAATGAACAAATTTGGATATAACAAAGTGAAACCTAGAACAGATGTTAATGTAGGTGACAGTACGGTATTGAAAAAACGAGGTCAATAAAGGCAAAATACAAAATTTCAAGATACAAAATAACTTAACAATCAGTGTCAGGCCTCACCTCCTCTGCACCCCCAGAACAGGCGTCCCCTCCTCTGCACCACCTGGACAGACCTCACCTACTCTATATCCCCCTGGATAGACTTTACCTCTTCTGCACCTCACAGACAGGCCTCACCTCTTTTACACCCCACTGGACAGGCATCAACTCCTCTGAAACCCCAGCAGGCCTCCCCTCCCCCGCACCCCCAGCCCAGGAAAGGCCCCAACTCCTCTGCAATCTCCTGGACAGGTCTCACCTCCTCTGCAGCTCTCTGGACAGAACAGGCCTAACCTCCTCTGCACACCTCTGGATAGGCCTTATCTTCTCTGCATCCACCTTGACAGGCCTCACCTCCACTGCACCCCTGGACAGGCCTCTCCTCCTCTGCACCCCTGGGCAGGCCTCACCTCCTCTACACCCCTGGCCAGGCTTCACCTCTTCTACACATGCCTGGACAAGCCTCACCACCTCTACACCCCCTGGACAGGCCATAAGTCCTCTGCACCCCCTGGACTGGCCTCCTCTGTAACTCACTGGACATGAGACGCCTCACCTCCTCTGCACCCCTCCCACCAGAAAAGCATCACCTCCTCTGCACCCCCTCGGTAAAGGCACCCCCAGCAAAAGACAGGCTTCACCTCCTCTGCATCCCCGGGACAGGCCTCACCTCCTCTACACCCCCTCAGGACAGACCTCACCTTCTCTGCACCCCAACACCTGACAGGCCTCATCTCCTCTGCAATTAAAGTTTAAGGACACTTAAAAGTTGACACGGAACAAACCCTTTTGGACTTGGTTCTAGGGCCAACACCCACGGGAGCACTAGAGTACTCGTGTTACCTAACTCAGGAAAGCCGGGAGCATAGGTGCCAAATGATGTTGGGTCGTGTTGTCGTTTTCAATGGCGAGTTGCTGCAAAGTGCTGCTGCCGTGAAGACGAGAAGTGTCCGAAGAGATCCAATCCAGGCACCGACGCTGCAGCACTCGACATCCTTTGTGGGACAGCTCAAATCGAGCTCCTGTTTGTCGTCAACGCTTCCTGGTCCTCGTGACTGAAGAGTCAAGCTTCCCCTCATCTTACCTGAAGCACCCGACATCAGTGGGCATTCGACTATCGTGCCCCTGGTCACTGGCAAGTGACCCATACTCTGTCCCTTCTGCTTTCAGGTTCTTCTCATCTTCGATCCAGTTTTTGATCTCTTCAGACACTTCTACTCTTCCCGGCAGCAGCACTTTGCAGCAACTCGCCATTGAAAACAAGGACGCAACCCAACACCATTTGGCACCTGTGCTCCAGGCTTTCCTGGGTTAGGTAATTCGAGTACTCCAGTGCTCCTGTGGGTGTCGGCCCTAGAACCATCTAAGTCCAAAAGGGTTTGTTCCTAGTCAACTTCTAAGTGTCCTTAACCTTTAAATTTCCAACTGCGACTTTCCCCAAAGAAGCTAACAGCACTTGCGGCTGTGTTCCCACACTGCACGCGTTCCCCGTGTCACTACCTTGGGTGGTTCCAAAGGGGTCCAGCGATTCTACAGGCTCTAGGCCTTGTGTCCAGTCAAGTCGTGGTTCTTATACCACTATTTTAGTATATGGTTTGGTCCCCCCTAGGGCCTATCGTAAACTGTGCTATTTACTGTATTTGACTTGTATCTTGTGTACTTCGACTTCTAGCTTCATAAAGAGACTAAGGGGAGTGTTTTAGAATAACTATATATATTTTATATATATACCTGGTCAGGTTCTCATTTGGTCATTCAAGAGATTATAGACTGGTAAAACAAGCTGCTTCATATTCCTTCAAGACGTCATCCATAGCTACCACTAGGACAGCTTTCAATAAAGGTTGTCTTTAATCTATCATCAATAAGGGTTGTATGGACTGGTGCAAGGTGCCCACTATAACTAGTGAACAGCATATGCCAGGCCAACTTCTCACACTCACCTCCTCTGCCCCCTGGACAGGCCTCACCTCCTCTGCACCCCTCTCCTCCTCTGCCCCCTGGACAAGCCTCTCCTCCTCTACACCCCTGGACAGGCCTCACCTCCTCTGCGCCCCTCTCCTCCTCTGCCCCCTGGACAAGCCTCTCCTTCTCTGCACCCCTGGACAGGCCTCACCTCCTCTGCGCCCCTCTCCTCCTCAGCCCCCTGGACAAGCCTCTCCTTCTCTGCACCCCTGGACAGGCCTCTCCTCCTCTGCACCCCTGGACAGGTATCTCCCCCTCTGCACCCCTGGACAGGTCTCTCCCCCTCTGCCCCTGGACCGGCCTCACCTCCTCTGCACTCCTGGACAGGTCTTTCCTCCTTTTCCCCCTGGACAGGCCTCTCCTCGTCTGCACCCCTAGGCAGGTCCCTCCTCCTCTGCGCCCCTGGACAGGCCTCTCTGCGCTGTACCCCTGGACAATTTCGTTTGGGGGACACTACCGCATGGGCAGGCTGAGAGGTGCTTGATTTTAGCATGCGCTTTTCAGCCCACTTTACCTTGGGAGCCTCCCTGGTCTATAGGTTCCCTGGTCCTGCGGGTCCATTTCTCCAGACCTGTGGGGACGCTATCGTCTCTAGGGCCGTAAGGTTTTCCCACTATATGGTTCTGTGGGACTTTAACATCCATTTGGATCGACCTGATACCAGGGAGGTGATTGACCTGCTGGATATATTACAACTGGCTCAACTCAGTCAGCATGTCAGCCTTCCTACTCATCAGGCCGGCCATACATTGGACCCGATTTGTTCCAATTTCCCCATCTCCTTAAGGGATCCTTGCCCGGTATCCTTCTCCGATCATTTTATATCCTATTTCTCTTAGATGGTATCTAGAGCAGAGACACAGGTGCGCTCCTACCAGAAGGCAGCTTTTGGGAAAATTGATCCTCTGGAATTCAAACAAGTTCTGGATCTTTCTAGGCCCGTCTTGTCAGGTGAATTGGAGGAGTGTAAGTCGGGGTTTACTGGTTGGGTGGCAAGGGCGGCTGATTCTGTAGCCTCTCTTCAGCCCGTCAGACCTGCCAGAGATGCGCCCTCTAAACCCTGGTTCAACTTGACTCTTAAAGCTGCTAAGCATGATTGCAAGATTTTGGAGCGAGCTTGGCGCAGGAGTGGTTACTGTCCCATAGTCAAGAGGAAGTTTAGAGCAATGCAAAAAATGTACTATAATGCTATTGCCGTAGCTAAAGGGCAATTCTTTGCAGCTTGCATTGATTCTACCAGGAATACCGCTAAAGAAATCTTTGCCATAGTGGAGAGTTTTATGTCACTGTTGGCTCAAGCGAGTGTGACTCCATCTTCTCTCGCCTGGTGTAACACGCTCTCATGCTGTTTCAGAGATAAAATTCAGGCCATCCAGACTACATTTCCCTCTGGTAATGGTTGCCTTGAGGGGCCTTTGGCGGTGCAACCTGCTGCTTCCACTTGCTCTCTGTCAGCATTTAGAGCAGTCAACCCCCTGGAATCTCTTAAAATTCTCAGGGGGCTCAAGTCGGGTTCTCCTTCGGACTCCTGCCTTGCCAGGCTTTTGGCAGCAGTGTACATACAGAGGTGAACTTCATTGTCAATCTGTCTCTCTTAGACAGTGGCTGTTCCTCAGGGGTGGAAGCAGGCGAAGATCTTGCCGTTTCTTAAAAAACCTTATCTGGATGCCCTTAACCCAGGTAACTATCGGCCTATCTCCCTCCTTCCGGCTATTGCCAAGGTCTGTGAGAAGGTGGTCAATAAACAACTTACAGAATATGTGAAGAGAGAGGCACTTCTGCAACCTGCTCAATCAGGGTTTCGAGCCTCTCACAGCACTGAGGCTGTTTTAATAGAGGTGGCTGAAGCTATCCGGGAGTGCCTCGACACCAGCGGGAGGGCAGCACTAATCTTGCTGGACCTCTCGGCGGCGTTTGACACGGTCCCACATGCTCTTCTCTTGGCCCGACTAGCAGAGAATGGTGTGTCTGGAGCTGGTTGGGGTTGGCTTAGGTCTTTCCAGGAGGAGCAGGTTGAGCACATTTGGCTCCCTCCTTTCTCCTCCTCCACTCAGCTGGTTACTTCTGGAGTCCCGCAGGGCTCCTCCCTTAGCCCTCTCCTCTTAAACATTTATGTTACGCCATTGGTATATCTGGCAGAGGGGCTAGGGGCTAAGGTGATGGCCTTTGCGGACGATACTCAGTTGTTGTTTACCTGGGACAAAACATCAGATTCCGTCAACAGTGCCTAGTTTCCATCTTTAAATGGCTGGCGGATGCACAGCTCAAGTGCAATAAACAAAAATCTGAGATTCTGCTCTATGGGAGAATCACAACCCAGACAGGGACAACCATACACCAAACAGGGAGAAACACACATCAGACAGGGACATCCAAACCCCAGACAGGCACAACCACACACCAGACAGGGACATCTACATACCAGACAGGGACAACTACCCAATAGACAGGGACAACCACACACCAGAAAGGGAGAAACAAACACCAGACAGGGACAACGACACCCCAGACAGGGACAACCACACACCTGACAGGCCCATCTACATACTTGACAGGGACAACCACACACCAGACAGGGACAACCACACACCAGAAAGGGAGAAACAAACACCAGACAGGGACAACGACACCCCAGACAGGGACAACCACACACCTGACAGGCCCATCTACATACTTGACAGGGACAACCACACACCAGACAGGTACAACCACACACCAGACAGGGACCTCCACATACCAGACACGGACAACCACACCCCAGACAGGGACAACCACACACCAGACAGGGACAACCACACACCAGACAGGGACAACCACACACCAGACAGGGACAGCCACACACCAGACAGGGACAGCCACACACCAGACAGGGACAGCCACACACCAGACAGGGACAACCAAACCCCAGAGAGGGACAGCTACATACCAGACATTGACAACCACAGACAGGGACAACCACACACCAGACAGGGGCAACCACACACTAGACAGGGACAACCACACACCAGACAGGGACAACCACACACCAGACAGGGACAACCACACACCAGACAGGGACAGCCACACCCCAGACAGGGACAGCCACACCCCAGACAGGGACAACCACACGCCAGACAGGGACAACAACACACCAGACAGGGACAACCACCCACACAGCAGACCGGGATAACCACACCAGACAGCACACAGGGACAACCACACACTAGACAGGGACAACCACATGCCAGACAGGGACAACCACATGCCAGACAGGGACCACCACATGATAGACAGGGACAACCACACACCAGATATGAACAACCACACACCATTAAGGAACAACCACATAGCAGTGCAGAGCAGACAAATGCACACTCAGGAGCAAACGTGATGGTGTGTGTCCAGTTTACACCGCCTCAGAACATCTTTAACATACAGAAGCCTGTGTTTGAATTAATTCTCACACAGCCTGCAAATTCCACTGTTCATTTGTTTCCAGGGACATACAGGCACTCATAGGCACACACAGGTACAAAACCCCCTGGCACTCAAAGGCACATACATGCAAACATGCGCACATAGAGGCACACAGGCACTCATAGGCACACAGACACACACAGGCGCTCACATGCAGGCACAGGCACACACAAGCACTCATAGGTACACACAGGTATACACAAGCATGCATAGGCACACACAGGCACACACAGCCACACATAGGCACACTCAGGCACTCATAGCCACACAGAGGCACTCATAGCCACACAGGCACACCAGCCACACAGAGGCACACCATAGGCTCACTCAGGCATACCAAGGCACATACTGGCACTAATAGGCACACACATGGGTACACTGATACACAGAGGCACATAGAGGCACACTCAGGCACTCTTAGGCACATACAGGCACACAGAGTCAATCAGTTACTCATAGGGACACATAGCCATACCCAGCCATACAAGGACTCACAGAGACACACTGAGGCACTCAAAGCCACATATATGCACACACAGGAAGACACAGGCATGCCCAGTAACACATAAATACAAACACTCTTAGGCACACAGAGGCCCACAGAGGCACTTGTAGGGAAACACAAGCCCTCCTAGGCATGCGCAGTTACATCTAGGCAGACACAGCCACTCACAGGCATTTATAGGACCACACAGTCACATATAAGCATACATAGGCACTGAAAGGCACACATACATGCACACACAAGCACACACAGGCACTCACAGGCACACAAATATGAATGCGCAGGCATTCACGGACACAGACAGGTACTGGTAGACACACAGGCACACACAGTCACTCACATGCACTTAAAAGCACCCAAAAGCACAAATGGGCACACAGGCATTTTTGTGACCACACAGTCCCACATTGGCATACATTGGTACTCATAGGCACATACAGGCACTCACAGGCACTGAAAGGCACACACAGGCACACATAAGCACACACGGGCACTCACAGGCACACTGATGCACTCACAGGCACACACATATGAATGCACAGGCATACACAGACACAAACAGGCACTGGGCACATACAGACACTCATAGGCACAAACATGCACTCACATGCACAAACAAACACTCATAGGGACAAACAAGCACTCATAGGCACAAATAAACACTCATAGGCACAAACAAGCACTCATACGCACAAATAAACACTCATAGGCACAAACAAGCACTCATACGCACAAACAGACACTCATAGGCACAAACAAGCACTCATAAGCACAAACAAGCACTCATATGCACAAACAAGCACTCATAGGTTCAAACAAGCACTCATGGGCACATACAGACACTCATAGGCACAAACATGCACTCACATGCACAAACAAACACTCATAGGGACAAACAAGCACTCATAGGCACAAACAAGCACTCATACGCACAAACAGACACTCATAGGCACAAACAAGCACTCATAGGCACAAATTATTATTATTGTTATTGCATTTCTTATATAGGGCCAGAATCGACCCCCAAAGGGGTATCTCCGCGCTTGCCTTGGGAACCCGTCCTGGTTTTTCCCTGTGAGATAGCCCATACAGGGCATCCCCAAGGTGAAAGCCAGGCATCCCGCCGCAGGGGGCCGTTGTGGAGATTAAGCAAGCTTAATGCCCAGAGTTGCAGAGTGTGAACCCATGATTAGGTCAGGCACCGAAGCGAGAATTATCGAGTCCGTGGACATTTGAGCTCATCACCCTGCCGCGCCGGGAATCGAACCCTGGTCCCGGGTCTGACCTCTGCTTCAGGGTCTGCCTGCTCTAACCAGTGAGCCACACTTCTCCACAAACAAGCACTCATAGGCACAAACAAGCACTCATAGGCACAAACAAGCACTCATAGGCACAAACAAGCACTCATAGGCACAAACAAGCACTCATAGGCACAAACAAGCACTCATAGGTTCAAACAAGCACTCATAGGCACAAATAAACACTCATAGGCACAAACAAGCACTCATACGCACAAATAAACACTCATAGGCACAAACAAGCACTCATATGCACAAACAGACACTCATAGGCACAAACAAGCACTCATATGCACAAACAAGCACTCATAGGCACAAACAAGCACTCATAGGCACAAACAAGCACTCATAGGTTCAAACAAACACTCATGGGCACATACAGACACTCATGGGCACATATAGGCACAAACATGCACAAACAAACACTCATAGGGACAAACAAGCACTCATAGGCACAAACAAGCACTCATAGGCACAAACAAGCACTCATAGGTTCAAACAAACACTCATGGGCACATACAGACACTCATGGGCACATATAGGCACAAACATGCACAAACAAACACTCATAGGGACAAACAAGCACTCATATGCACAAACAAGCACTCATACGCACAAACAGACACTCATACGCACAAACAGACACTCATAGGCACAAACAAGCACTCATAGGCACAAACAAGCACTCAGGCACAAACAAGCACTCATAGGCACAAACAAGCACTCATAGGCACAAACAAGCACTCATAGGCACAGACAAGCACTCATGGGCACAAACAGGCACTCATAGGCACAAACATGCACAAGCACTCATATGCACAAACAAGCACTCATACGCACAAACAGACACTCATACGCACAAACAGACACTCATACGCACAAACAGACACTCATAGGCACAAACAAGCACTCATAGGCACAAACAAGCACTCATAGGCACAAACAAGCACTCATAGGCACAAACAAGCACTCATAGGCACAAACAAGCACTCATAGGCACAAACAAGCACTCATAGGCACAAACAAGCACTCATGGGCACAAACAAGCACTCACATGCACAAACAGGCACTCACATGCACAAACATGCACAAACAAACACTCATAGGGACAAACAAGCACTCATACACACAGACAATCATAGGCACTGCTGTTTAACGACACAAGGACAGAACGGACACGTCAATAAAAAGCCGGGAAACACATTCTTTGAAAAGGAAATATGAAGTGAAACCAGAACAGTGTTGTATAAAAGAATATAACGAGCAGAAGATTAACGGATGTACCATGTTACAACGCATACTATTACAACTACCTACCGTTACAACGCGACCATTACAACGCATACCATTACAACGCATAGCGCTTTGGGGTGCTGGATAGTGGTAAGTATAATTTACTATTCTAACTCCAGTCCCCGTGGACCCTAGGGAAGGTGTTGGATAGTAAATTATACTTATTCCCTATCCTTGAGCGCCCCCCAGCGCAATGCGTTGTAATGGTATGCGTTGTAAAAGTTGCGTTGTAACAGTAGTGCGTTGTAACAAATGCGTTGTAACAGGTGTATACCAAGATTAACGGCTTCCACATTGCACCATTCCTGAGTTACCTATAGTTATGCGGTGAAAGTGTATTATGTGGATAAATGAACTGAAATGTAAGAGAGTGCCTTTGGGAGTCAGTGGGGGGGGGCAGAGTGAGGGAGAGTCGAGACGAGGTGGGGGGGCCACAAAAGCAGATGTTTCCATCATGACGCACACACTGCAGCAAGAGGAAGATGAGAGAAGATGAAGAGCCGTAACCGCCCAACAACGGAGCCAGATAATGAAATAAATATCACAGAAAACATTTCAGAAGTGAGACGTCACTCAGGCTCTCAGTGCACACGTCAGATGCAATGACAAGGGTATGAGATGCACACTTTACGATTGTAATAAAGGAAGGATGCAGAGAACCTGCTGTGACTGCCATGAACCAAGGAGGAGGAGAGGCAGAGGACAAGGGAACGAAGCGCCTGGATACCCTCACAGGTGACAAGAAGCGCCTGGATACCCTCACAGGTGACAAGAAGCGCCTGGATACCCTCACAGGTGACAAGAAGCGCCTTGATACCCTCACAGGTGACAAGAAGCGCTCTATAAATCTACATAACTAACGATTGATTGAAAGAAGCTGCCAGGACCAGCATCAGCCACCAGAGGACAAGGGAACATGCAAACTCCAACCGACTCAGAGCAGCTTTCACCAGCCGAATGAAGGCCTGGCCCCTGTCTGGACAGTCCTGTACCATAGCGCTGCGGTGCCGCCCTCGAGGCACATATGTGCTTTACACACAACCAGAACACGAGATGGAGCAGGCTGCAACAAGAGAATAATTCAGTGAGCAAGGAGAAAGAAAGGGCCCTGAGAGATAAAGAGAGAAGTGAGAGACAGGGCAGGATGCAGATAGAGAACCTGAGAGAGAGAGGGAGAGAGAGAGAAGTGAGAGAGGGATAGATAGTGGGGGCGAGAGAGGGAGAGAGATGGGAGAGAAAGATAGAAGGGGAAGAGGGGGGGTGAGAGAGAGAAGGAGAGAGAGAGGGGGCAGGAGGGAGACAGAAACCCAGAGAGATAGAGAGAAGAAAAAGAGAGGGAGAGACAGAGAGAGAGGTGAGAAAGAGGGAGGGAGGGAGAGAGATGGGGAGAGAAAGAGACCCTGACCAGGACAAGCACTGTGCTCCATCAAGTACCACAACCATACTTCAATCCTCCTCTACCTCTCACTTTCTCTTTTTCCTTTCCCGCCGCCGGGGGGACAGACAATCAGGGGCCGCATGAACGACTAACCATCGGCCACACGATCTAATACGCAGCCCAACCGAACCAACAGGGTGGGACAGGGTGGGGGGAATGAGCGGGAAGCTGAGACATGAACAATCGAGAACAATCGAGATCATGCGATCTTTATATAACTATGTAACCGGCCCGGAATGCAAGTACTACACTTGCTATGTCTCCCCCCCCCCCCTTGGGCGTTTCTTCTTGTATATCCCTTTGTACCCCTGTACACATACTGTACCTTGTATATATATATACTCTTCTTTCAATAAAAAATTACAGGAAAAAAAAAGGAAAGTCACCCCTTTGTTAGACCTCATTGGCCACGATCCTGCCCCTATGAATAGCTCCCTTCAAGAACCACAGCGGGGTCTACGTCCCACTGAAGCTGCCCCCACCTGACCAGGTGCACTTACCACTCACAATCATGGAAGGGGCGAGAGTTGTGAACTCATGAAGGTGGGGTCAGACTGCGCCCCCGAAGAGAACAGAAGCGCACAGAAGGTCCGGCAGCAGCGTCTGGTGTCAGGTGGTCCCACAGTGGTGCATCCTCCGCTCGAAGACCCTCATCATATTAGGCCCAGGAGGGCAAGCAGCCATTATCTGCTCTGCTTGGACGGAGGACGCTGGTGGATTCGGAACCCCAGACCCCTGTTTACTGAAAGAAATATTGCCCCTTCGTACACTGCTGCCATTAAAAGACATCCCTCTTAATTGAAAAAACCCTCGGTTATTGAAGGAGCAGGGGCGTAGCTAGAGCTTGTGGCGCCCGGGGCTATCCTTCAGATTGCCGCCCCCCTGGGAGGGTGCTCGGGAAAAAGAACGGCGAGCACCTGAAAGAGGTCCGAGAGACACGTAGTATCGCTGCTAATAGTTACCTCGATCATGCAAGTTACATGCACATACATGACATGGTCCAGGTCTAGACAGCCCCGTCCCCAAAATAGTGCCGCCTGGGGCGGACCAACCCCACCTAGCTACGCTCACATTCACTCTTCTCTCCATCCATCCTTATCTCTATCCAGCTATTCATCTCACACGTTAACACGTCAAAACAATATGGAAAGAATCCTTTTTCTTCCTCAAGACCCTACTGAATAAAAACCTTACATAAATTTCCAGGATTAAGATCTCCACATATTACCCAGCATAGTGACAGAAATAGAAGAATCCAGTGGACTGTATGTAGGCCTTGCTCTGTTACTCAAGTGCAAAACCCAGCGTGTACAAAAGGCAGCAGTAAGGCTTCTTCTACATCTTACAGCCACAGAGCTTAGTAACGTATGTCACACCTCCAATAGCCCCCAATTTCTCAGAGGATTTTCTTCGAAGGGCTTGGCATAGTCCACAAAATCACCTACTGAGCTTACATGAGACATGAATGTCCCTGACCAAAACCTAGAGTCAGTATCTAGACACCTCCCCTTTCCACAAGAGGGGAAATTACACCCTTCTCACTCCAAGCAGCTAATATACCATGAGACATGTTTCCTAGATTAATTTACAACGTTTTAGAATACCTAAGATTTAGGAACGATCTAAAATAAGGCACTTTCCCACATCTACTAAACAATACGCAAATACTAGTGAAATGCCATCTCACCCTTTATGGCTGCTTACTAAGTTCCCACTCCTGTCCACCTAGGGACTTTAGATTCCATCAACGAGCCTACAATCACCTACTACCCCTATGCATCATATATCAAAGTCCAACAACAAATCATGATTGAATCACCATATCCATCTATCTTCTTTTACTTATTTTGCTATCTTTAATTTCTTTCCTATATTGTCTTATGAGGCTGAGCTCGTGCTTTTCCTTATATTATGCTCCTGTAGAACCCCTATATCATTACCGGTTGCAAAGTATGCTGCTTACTTACTTATTTCCAAAATTCATTTTAATTTAGCTGCTTGTGTATACTTTTGTAATAAAATGTTCCAAAAACCACAGAAAAAATAATGAGGCAAGAGGGTAATGTGCAGATATAAATACAAATATACACATGAGCAGCCGTGCAGCAATGTGGGGGATCTACCCACCTCACAAAGGGAAACAATAGTAAAAGGAAAAAAAACATTAAACTAGAAGGACGCATTGGCTGTTGGCAGAAGCAAAATTTGAATGACACTACAGCAGACCAAAGGATGAAGAGAGCTAACTGAAAGCCTCTGGCTCAAAAGTATTATATATGAGGTCAATGAACTTCAGGGGAGCATGTAGCAGGCTGCACTGATGTATGCTTCCCTCAATGCCCTCAGGCCACTTTCCCAAAGTGGAAACTGTCTCTCAAGGACAGCTTTCACTTTGCAAATGTATACCACCAATTATGCGGGTGGTATCCTTTCAATGCTTTGTGACTGCAAAAGGGGGCAGCAACCATTGCTATATAACCTTCTGCGTCACAAGGAAGTGGGGCGCCGTGTTTATACACCGTTTTTTCTTGCAAACCGCAAGCAGTTGCAAAACGGGCATTGCGAAGTGCAAATCCATTTGTGACTCCTGTTTTCACTACATAATGACACTGGGTGGGTTATGCACTTGGATTGGCTCCAGTTTTGTTCACCAAAGCCCTGTGAGTGCAAAACGCGTTAGTACATCGAGACCTAGGTCATGTTTCTTTAAAACCTTTGCAATAAAGGAGTAGGGGGTGTGAGTTAGTGATGGAGCATGCATGAAAGATTCAGTTTCTGATGACAAAATATCAGTCACAGGGGACTATTTTTACTCCTCGCCATTCAGTCACAAGAAAGACAAATAAAGATTTACTTTCTGTGTCTTCAGCTAGTGGCGGCATGGTTATAAACAGCCCTGTGACTGATGGATTGTCAGGGATAATTCCATACATTAGCAACCAAAATATATCGCTATAAGCGGAGGCCACAAGCCTAGTTTCCTGTCAGCCTGCAGCGTGTCATTTCAAGCCGCATATGCATCCGTAGCCCCTCCAGCAACATCCCGCCCGCGCGCAGCCCTCTCCAGCTCCTCGCTATCCTATGCTTCATTCGCGCCTTATTTCGGCGCTCTTGTAAGTAACGCACTGACTTCCTGCTCTGCCTTCTAAGTTATTTTAACGTTTCCATACTAGTTGCTTGTGGCATGGCCTCCTGCACATTTAGCGCATATATATGTAATTGCATTCCAGTGGTATGCCAAGCACTTTACATCAGCTAGATGAGATTTAGTTCAGACAAGGTGAATATAATGCATTTAGAAAGTGCCAATATCACAACCTTCAGCCCTAATGCGCCGGTTACAAGATAAGCCTCGGCAATTACCGTTTTACAACATTGCAGTGGTTTTCATTGCACTACTAGGTGCATCGACTGTACAGTAAGTGAATAATTTGCTGCCTAACTCAATAAGGCTCCAGTTGAGTGCAAATGGTACCTCTTCACCACCCAGCAGGAGCCTATGTGGACCACAGAGCTGTGCGCGAGCAAACAAAATAAATGAGGTAGCAAACAGTGCATTACAGGAGGAAAAAGTGACAAGTGTGCAGGTTACAAGAGAAAACAAAGTACAATTTGAGGTATAATACTGCAATATATGCTACAGTGGCGTAACGAAACTTGAGGGGGCCCCAAGTGCAACGCTCCATGTGCAACGCACATGGAGGGCCCCAACAGGATATGCATATGTGAGGCCCCAACTGCAACTACAAACAAATGGCTGACCGAAAAACAAAACACATATTGCCAGGCAAAGTGTGGCCTGCCTGACGGCAAAATCAATCTGGATAATAACCTCAGGACGACTCGGGCCTCTCTCCCTCTGTTACGTGAGGAAATGCCAGTCCCTAACACTGAGTCTAAATGCCCACCACCTGCAGCTGCAACCACCGACATTAATAAAGCAACAAACCTTGCCTCAATTACTTCAAAAGTGAGCGTCCGTTCGTTCCCCAAGGAAACCTCAAAGTACACGCAGACAACAGTGTCTCCTCTCTGTGTGTGTGCTACAGAGCCGATGGGGCCCTGGAGCACGAGGGCTGCTGTGGGGCCTAAAAATGACGTTTTAATGACCCCAGGAGGATGCATCCCACCCCACCCTCTGAGGCTCGCCTGCCCTGCAGCTCCAGTGGCAGGCGCGAATGGGCGGCAGGAAACAGGACAAGGCAAAATTAAATGATTGCCGGTGGCCACGCATCTCTGAAGTCATTTCCGGGATGCCTCTCGCGCGCACTTTTAATTCTGCTGAAATGCGCGTCACAATGGTTACCAGCCCCCATGCCCCCACCCTAAAAGAGCGAAGACCCACGGAGCACTATTTAATTTGTAAAAGAGGCCACAGCGAGGTGTAATGATGGGGACCTAACACAAGTGATGCAAGCACTTCACATCCCAGACGGATGGGAAGTGCTTACTGGCTGCATGGCTGGGGCCCCCCCCAACGCGGGGGCTGCGTGGGCCTGTGTTACGACCCTGATATGCTGGACACGCAGGTATAAGAACAAACGTTACGTCAATTCGGCAAGTGGGTTGCTGGATAAAAATTCAAATGGAATTAATTTTCGCTTTACCTTAATGTGGCCGTCGGTATCGGTGTCTCTCTCGACTCTCGAGTCGACTCGAAGCGGCACAGATGGCAGGCCAGGCCCAGTGCATGCAAGCACCAACAGTCAAGTCAAGAGAGCGCACTGCGCACGCGCTAGTCTGCGCCACTGCTACAGCGCGGGCGGGCGGGGGCTGGCCAAACAGATACCCAGGGCCGTCATTGGTAGCGCTTTAGGCTCTCCAGCCCACACTCCGGGGCAGAAGGCAGTGTCTGTACTCTGCGCTTGCGCGGCTGTTGATCCAGCAGGCTCTCTTCAGCCCACACTCCGGGGCAGAAGGCAGTGTCTGTACTCTGCGCTTGCGCGGCTGTTGATCCAGCAGGCTCTCTTCAGCCCACACTCCGGGGCTGAAGGCGGTGTCTGTAGTCTGCGCATGCGCAGCTGTTGATCCAGCAGGCTTTCTGCAGCCCACACTCCGGGGCAGAAGGTAATGTCTGTACTCTGCGCGTGCGCACCTGTAGATCCAGCAGGCTCTCCAGCCGACACTCCGGGGCAGAAGGCAGTGTCTGTACTCTGCGCATGCGCAGGTGGTAACGCAGCAGGCTTTCCAGTCCACACTCCGGGGCAGAAGGTAGTGTCTGTACTCTGCGCATGCGCAGCGGTTAACCCAGCAGGCTCGCCTCAGCCCACACTCCGGGGCTGAAGGAGCCAACTGTTCTCTGCGCATGCGCAGCTGTTTGACCCAGCAGGCTCTCCTCAGCCCACGCTCCGGGGCAGGAGGCAGTGTCTGTACTCAGCGCATGCGCAGCTGTTAACCCAGCAGGCTCTCCTCAGCCCACGCTCCGGGGCAGGAGGCAGTGTCTGTACTCAGCTCATGCGCAGCTGTTGATCCAGCAGGCTCTCTTCAACCCACACTCCGGGGCCTTGGTCCCTCCGGGCACATGCAGGGGCTGCCTCGAGTGCCCCCATCCTCCATGCAGTCCTGGTCGCCATCTTGACTTGGGTAAGAATCACCTTGGTTTCTTCTTGAGTTTGTATCTTGGAATGACGGCACTTTCAGTTTGCTGCTTGTTTTGAACACAAATGATGTCATGAACTCTGTGGCTTGACACATGTCGTCTGTAGGCGTTTTTCAATGAGCACAAATACTAGAGTGCGGCATCATACAAGACTCATGATACTGTTTTTAGGTCTCGCGCCTGCGATGCATATGGCGAAGCCATATGCAATCGCGCAGGCGCGATACTATAGTTGCTGAGTCTGCTTCCCAGGAGACAGCAGCTGGCACGCGCACGCAAAGGAATCGGCTGCTTCCCAGGAGACTGGAGACTGGCACGCGCACGCTCAGAAATCGGATCGGAGCCGGCCACGCGCGCTCCTCTTTTCTTTTAACTGTCTCCCCATGTAAGGTTGCCTGGATGGTGACAGTAAACCGCCAAGTATGCGGCGCTTGGTGTCTGCACCCGGCGCGGACGCATTTCCAGGGGTGACTGGTCACTGCGGGAGAAGGGGACGTCCCTTCACCCGTCAGATTTGGGGAGATGGCGGCCCTTTGTTTGGAAGCCTTGAACTTCGTGGACGAGTAAGTGAGGGGACAGGGCAGAGACATCGTTAACACACGCTGGCGTGGTTTGTCCCCGGATTCTATAACTATGACAACCACGGATGCCGTCTGGACAGATGGCGGTGCGGGGAATGAGCGCTCCCTGATGACTGGTCCCACGTCACTTCAACCCACCAAGCAGTTCGCAGGTCTAGAAATGTAAGGACATGTCTGCATCCTGAGCCCGTCAGCATGATTGTCTACTATAGCCCTGTTACTCTTGACCTCTGTTTCCCTGCACCTCTACTTGTGCCCTTGCCCCCGCATTGCTTTCCCCACCACCACGTTTAAAATAAATTTTTACCTATTTAGTTACACATTCAATTTGGATCAATAACTAAAAATAAATAAAAGCAGCCATGACACTTTGTACGGATGTGTACTTGTACTGCACACCTGTCTAAAAAATGACGCAACCAGTCACACCAAAAACCTTTTTGTATTCTTTAGCCTTACTACACAGCTTTCGGATGCTGTGCAGTTTAGCTAATTGCTAACTTATTTTGAAACACTGGTCCTACACAGAACCCTTGATACAAACGAGGTAATCGCACAGAAACAGAAACAGAGGAAACATACAGCGCAGCTCATAAGACCGCTGAGCAGTAGGAGGGGTGCGAGATACCCAGCCTGTCAAGACAAAAGCGCCCAGGCACCCCAGCACAACCCCCACTAGCCAGGCGGAGTCAAGCAAATCCAAGCGAAGCCGAAAATAGCAAAAGGGACCAGCGGACCAGTGGCCGTGCGAGCCACAACCAGGCAGCCAGCACACTGGCCGGAGCAAAAGCAAAAACGAGAACAAGACACATCAGAGAGCCAAGCAGATACAGACAAGCTGTCCAACCCAAGGCGGTAAAGGCACAAACAACGAGTACACCCAAGGTGGTGCAAGCAGGAGGAAGACTGATTAACATCCTGTCAAGGAGGGGCATCCGAACAATGGCAGGCAGCGACGGGAAGCTGGCAGGTGACCAACAGAAAAAACCGAAATTTGACAACCAAGGATCCCCAACCAAAGCAAGAGGAGAACCGGTAACGCTGGAAACGATCCTGCGGAAGGTAAACGAGGGCAATGAGGTGGGAAGAGAGACAAAACTCAAGCTGGAGAACATGCAACTGGAGATGGCGGCCATCAGAGCGGACCTGCACAAAACAAACACAAGAATAGAAGCTGCAGAAAGCCGAGTAAGCCTGGTAGAAGATGAAACGGGCAGGAACACCAAGGCGATAACAGAGCTGAGAAAAGCCACGCAGGCGGTACAAAAACAGCTAGCGGAGAAGGACGATAGGGCCAGAAGGGGCAACATAAGAATACTGGGAGTGCCAGAGGGAGCTGAAGATAAGGCAGGCTCCTGTTCCGCCATGCTGGAGGAGATGATCCCAAAACTCACAGGTATCACTTTCCAGAGAGGCTTTGAGGTACAAAAGGCCTACAGAATACCAGCAGGAAAACCAACCACAGGCAGAGGCCCAAGAGCGATAATCTGTAACCCGCTGAGACTCAATCAGACTGAGGCCATTTTTGCTTTCGCCAGGAAAAATCAGAATCTAACATGGGCTGGCAGCAAGATAGTACTGACCCAAGACTATTCGAAACCGACAGTGGAACTAAGGAAAGGCTTCCTGGCGCAAAGAGACACCCTGCGAAGAAGAGGAGCCACGTTCAGCTTTGTCAGCCCGACGAAATTCAAGGTGACAGACAAATGGAAGACGTTGTTCTTCGAATGCCCGGAGGCCCTAAAACAATATCTTCAAGGTCCAGCAGTGGAAGATATGGAAGAGAACAAAAGCCCAGGGGCAGCAAAGAGAAGCGCGTCGCCGCTAGAGGAGCAATTAGAGTAAAGAAGCGAACAGTGAGGACCGACAGGACGCACAGAGCAGCGTATATGCAGCACATAGGATTGAAGGTTAAGCCCAGATGCAGATGCAGATAGAGACTGAGAGAATGAAGGGCTAAAAGACAAAAAAGAAACCCGAACATGGAAGAACACAACTGCCAAAGATATAACCAACTCTACCTCAGGGATGATGCGGGCAGAGGAACTTTGTCGTCGCACACCCTTTTTGCAAGTAAGGGAGGGCGGGGGGTGGGAAGGCGAGAGTGGGGGAGGGGGGAGGAGGGGAAATGGGGAGGGGGAGGTTTTGTACATGGGCTTACTGACTATCTTTTCTTTCTCTGCATCTCTTGCATCTTTTATTTCTCTTTCACACCAGCACCAAGTAGGAGCACAAAGAAACAGGAACACATAAACAGGCACATGGCTAGGGGGACAAATGATCCTAAGAGAAGCCCACCAGCACAGCGAACGCACACCAGCATTAATGACACATAACGGGCAGAGCAGCATAGGGTCAGACATCAAAATAGTCTCCCTAAATGTCAAAGGGCTAAATAGCCCTGTTAAAAGAAGGAAGGTGCTTGACCACCTAAGGAAACTTAAGAGCGACATTTATGTGTTACAAGAGACCAGGCTAGAAGAGGCAGACATTTTGCGATTAAGAGCCAACTGGATAGGGGAGGTGGTGGGATCGCCGGCACAAAACAAGAAGAATGGGGTAATAACACTAATAAGCAAGAATTCGAACCTGTCTATCACTAGCTACCAAGCTGACACCCAGGGCAGAACACTAGTGACCAGCCTCAAGCGAGCAGGAGAGACCTACCACGTCGCAAACATTTACGGCCCGAACAGTGAAGACAAACAGTTTTGGGAGGGGATAGGTGCCCAGCTACACAACTTACCAATGGAAGATCTATTGATTGTTGCAGGGGATTTTAACCAAGTCCTGGATCCAGCTATAGACAAGCACCCCTGCAGACGCCACACAACCGCTAGCCCTAACATCCTCAAGAACCTGTGCTCGAAACTAGGCCTGAAGGATCCGTGGCGCCTAAGCAACCCGGATGCCAGGGAATACACATTCTACTCCAACCCCCACAACTCCTACAGTCGGATAGACTACATACTGATGTCAGGAACACACACACACCTAATAGACCACACAGAGATCGGACCCAGGACCATATCAGATCACGCACACATAAGCCTGTCACTATCAGGCAGACACAATGAAAAGCCAACACGCAGGTGGCGTTTTGATGACGGCCTCCTCCAACACACAGAAGCGAAGGCAGAGATAGACACAGCAATCCGAGAATACCTGACAATCAACGACACACCAGAGACGCCTAGAGAGGTACTATGGGATGCTCTTAAAGCAACCATACGGGGGGTAGTAATGACAATAAAAGGGAAAATGAACAAGGCGAGAAACAATAGGATCGCAGACCTAGAGAAAGAAATCAAAACACTAGAGAACAGCCACATAGCCAGCCTGGAAGACAATAACACACTCACTGAGCTAACCAAACGGAAGTATGAGCTCAACAGGATACTGAGCGAAAGAGCAGGGACCTGGATCAACAAATACAAGTCAATTAACCTCTGCACCGCCAACAAAGCGGGGAAAAACCTAGCAAGCTACCTGAAAGGGAAACAAAAACAACACACAATTGGGGCAATCAAAGACAAGCACAACAAAGCCCAGACCGCCAATAAAAACATCCTCGAGGTCTTCAGGGACTTCTATGAGGGTCTCTACACAAAAGATGACACACTAAAGGAAGATGGGGGCGAGGAACTGCTCAAAAGCATAGCTACACCCACACTAACAGACAGGGAACGAGACATTCTAGAGCTCACGGTCACAGAGGATGAGATAAAGAAGGCCACGGTCGGCCTCAAAGAGAACAAGGCTCCAGGGCCGGACGGATTCACAGCTGGGTTCTATAAACAACACCTGACAACACTCCAACCCACTCTGAAACAGGTATTTGAGGAGTGCGTCCTCAAAGGACGCATGACTCCATCAATGGCGGAGGCAAACATAATAGTCATACCAAAGGAAGGGAAAGACATGACAGAGGCGAAGAACTTCAGGCCGATCTCACTCATAAATGTAGACTGCAAGATATACGCGAAGATACTAGCCAATAGACTTAACGCCTACCTACCAAACTCATACACAACTCCCAGGTAGGATACCTCAAAAACCGCATGTCCCATGACAACACCAGACTACTATGCCATATCATCAACCACTCGGCCCAGAGCAGCAAAGCGGCCGTCATGATAGCCCTGGACGCCGAAAAAGCGTTTGACAGAGTCTCATGGCCCTACCTGGATCACTGCATGGGGAAGTTCGGGCTAGGACCCAACTACAGAAGAATGGTGATGGCGCTTTACAACAGCCCCAAAGCGCGAGTGGTTGTGAACGGAGGCACCTCAAACACACTAAATTTAGGCAGAGGCACACGACAAGGCTGCCCTCTCTCACCCGGCCTCTTCCTACTAGCGATAGAACCGCTCCTAACAATGATACGAACTAACGAAGACATAAAGGGGGTGCCAATAGGAGGGGAAAACTTTAAACTGGCAGCGTACGCAGATGACGTGCTAATAATGACAGAGGACCCAGAGAGATCCATCAAGGCACTGACAGACACAATTGAGAGGTACGCCCAGGTCTCAGGGTACAAACTTAACAAGGATAAATCAGAATGCAAGCCCCTCAACATCCACACAACAAGGACAGTACTCGGCACATCAGGTCTAGCGTGGCAAAATAAACCTATCAAGTACCTGGGTATCCTCTTCGAGAGGAACTTGAGCACGACACTAGAACATAACGAACAGGCTATAATCCAGAAAATCAAGGCCAAGGTAGACAGCTGGTCGCCAAAGTTCACAACATGGTGGGGGAGGGTGGAGACAATTAAAATGATGATCACACCAATGCTCAATTATATGCTAGCCATGCTACCCCTCACCAACACAGAGGACTTCCACAAAAAGATAGACAAGATACTGAATGATTTCCTATGGAGAGGGAAGAGGGCCAGAATAAGTATGCAAAAACTTAGACTATCAAAAGAACAGGGGGGGCTAAACATAACAAACTTCAAGCGATTCCACGAGGCGTGTCTAGCTAGACAGGGACTGCACTGGCTAGACCCAAGACAGGACTACACCCCGGCATGGCTAACATTAGAACAAGGGTTGCTAAACGGCATGAAACCCATCACCCTCCTCACGGCCACCAAACACCCGGCAATAAAAGATAACCCGATACTCAGGAACACAAAACGAGCTCTGCTCAAGATTGACAAACTGCTAAATACGAGCATCAAAAGGGGGCCTTTCGAATCAATCTGGCACAACCCATCCCTAAAATACAGGGGTAAGGTCTTAGACATGCATGACTGGTACAGCCAAGGCATATCCACAGCCAATGACTTTAAGAAAAAGGGCGCCGACGTAACATTTGACACCCTGAAAGGAGAGTACAACCTAGAGAGCGTAGAACTATACAACTTCCTGAAGATAAAGGTCGCAATAAGGAAGGCTAACCTCAACACCCAGACACCCTCGATAATACAGCTGGCTAACAGTCTGAACACACTGGGACACCAGGTAGCACACCTTTACAAGATCCTAAGCCCCAAACACACCAGACTCAATGACAAGGTCATGAACTTCTGGGGGGAGGCAGCAGGTCAAGCACTCAGTGAGGAAGCCAGAGCAGAGCTATGGAGGTCCACCAGTCGGAAAAAAATAACGGCCACGCTGAACCAGACAAAATTCTGGCTGATACATAAGGCATACTGGACACCAGCTCGCTTAGCCACTGTAGGCATTAGAGACAGCGACGCGTGCTGGAACTGTGATGAAGAAAGGGGAGACTTAGAACACCTTTTACTAAAATGCCCAAAAATCAAGGACTTCTGGGGGAAGATCAGAACACTTATCCACGAGATCACAGGCACAGACATACAAACAGACCTCACAGGCCTAGCACTAGGGTTTACATCCCAGGCGATCACAAAAACGGAGGACAGGGACCTCATAGATCTCATGCTGACAGCCGCAGTCAAAGTCGTCCTAACTAACTGGAAGGACACATCAAAGGCGTCTCCACAGGCGTGGCTCAACTGGGTCACGTTCCTGAGGGGGGCGGACAACATAACAGCAAAATACACACCGAAGACGCACAAACAGTCGACCATGTGGGGATCATTAGATCACTACCTGTCATCATCACACAAGCCGCCATGAACATCTGGGGCCACAGGCCGAAATAGGCTAGTGCCAACAGAGCACCGAGCACATCTCCTACTCAACCTATAACCTATAACCTAGACCTCTCTCTACTGTCCCCCGGGGTGGCGCGGGGGGCAAGCCGCCTGACAACAAACGCCAAGGTATACCAATGGGCGCAATATGGACTACCAGACTATGAGACTTTTGGACTATGAGACCACGAACTGGCGAACGATCTCAAGAGTATGTAATGCCCCCCCCCCCCCCCCCTCTCTCTTCTTTTCTCTCTTTTCTTCTTTCCACTCATGTATAAGCCTCTTCCATGTATGTAAAATTATATTTTTCTATATACAATAAAGAATTTCAGAAATAAAAAAAAAAAAAAAAAAAAATAAAAAAAAACAAATTGGACATTCCGGGATCTAAGTGACTATCTTTTTTCATTTCACTTTTTAGTGTTAGAGTATTCCACATACTAATGCAATGCTAAGATCACTTGAAAACGACGGAGGAACACATTGTATCTGCACATTTGGGATCTTAAGCATTTTATTACAACATTCTCCTTCCAGTTTCCTATATCTTTTATGAAAGAGTGAAGTGTTCAGTGCATTACACATGTCCTCATTCTGAATCGGGCTTTCCTGCAACCTGAAACATGGCCCATGGGATTATGTGATGCAGTAGCATTTTCTGCATAATAATGGATCTGCTCATAATCCCATTATTTGCAGATTTTAAATACATATTTCTACCTAAAACTGATCAAAAACGACAAAAAATGCGGCGACATATTGCAGTGGAAAAGGGTTGACTATTCACCTTTCAGTTACTTATTAACTGCATTTTGGTGTTAAACTGGTACAGGTCGGGCAAAAAATTTGCCCTAACAGTGTTAACGTGTAAAAATGGCAAAATAATGTAGTAATACTGCCACAATTTGTAGCATTCTGATGTATAATTTGTCACATATGGTTAAACTTTTATTTTTCCTGATTTTTATTTTTTAATTGTTTTCTCAATACAGTATATTTCACAACCATTATTGTCTGGATATGATATGTACAGAAACACAGGATGATCTCCTTACAGTAATTATTACAGATTTGAATATACATTCCACAACACCCCCACCCCCCTGGCTGCTCTTGTGGTGATGTAGTTAAACACTCAATGTATATTAATATAAAGCACTTGGCCTATGTCGCAGATCTCTTCAGTGCTTCACATATACAATACTGGATTATTTATTTTCACGTCCGTAGCCTGGGTGCCTCTTTGGGGTATGGTATCCCGGTACTTATTCTATTCGTAGCGACCCGTTGCCCATGCCCACTGGTTACATTTTTGTTTATACCTCACTGATGTGTCCCTTCATCTCCACCCCATTGCAGGTCTAATACATCCGCCTCCACGCTACCAGGTCGTCTTTCAGTGGTTCATCCCGCCTCACCTGTTTCATTCCCACCTCTTCGACCACTGCCCACTCCGACACATGCCACAACCATTCGGCATATCTAGGTGGGTGGGCGTTCCTTCATTCAATAGCGATCCGCCTTTTAGCCAGCACCAGCCCTAACATCAAGAAGTTGCAGCAGTTTTTATGTTGAAAGGGCTGGGATTAAGCACAGCAATATTTCACATGGGGTTCCTGTGACCTCCCATCTCTTTGCTACTTTCAAACTTTGCATAACGTCCCTCCAGTTGATAGGACTGCACAACTCCACACTACATGCATGCACAAAGTCCGCCGGGATAAATGGCGTGTAAGATTGTAGGAGAGCTGTATGCCTGGTGTACATAATAATACTGTATGAGCTTAAAGCGTGCCTTTGAGCTCACCGTGCGCATCTCCATGTGCACCCTGTGCCAATTCCGTGGCGTCAACACCTCACCGAGCATCTCTTCTCATCTACTGCGTGTTTTCGGGGCTGTTTCTTGTAAGTCATCTCGTAGGGCCCTATAGATATGTGTATGAGTCTTCGTCCCCCAGTCAGATCTAGAAACCTGTTCAGCGTTTGTGAGGGCAATGGTTCCTAAGGAAAGAAATCGGGGCCAAATCTGGTGCGCTGTGGTTGATATCTTGGGGTTTTGTGGATATTGTCCAGAACCCAACGTGAATGAGTCAATAGCGTCGTCACGCTGGATAAACTGTCCGCCCAAGATACGGGTCTCCCAGTATGTCACAACCCCCTCTCCTGCCATTTCTGTGTCAACATGATTTTCGTTATGTCTGCAAACGGTTTAAAAACTCAGATCGGCATGTTATGTTCATATGGCGCGTGACGAAGGACCCTCGTAACCACCTGCTCCTAGGTGTCTCACCTGAAGGATCAAAATGGGTGTGTTTTGAGAACCAGTACAACGCGCATAAGCAGCTCCGGAAAGCTGCATTTCCCACACAAGCCTCTCAGCAGCCTTTTCTCCCAATTATCCTCCTCATTGAGCCAACGGACCACATTTAAAGGTGGGCCGCCATGTAATAAAGCTCAAGATTGGGAAGTTCAATGCCGCCCAGCACCCACGTTTGTTTCAGCATGGTCAGTCCTATTCTCTTCTATTTTGTGGCCCAGAGGAGATCTATTATTAGTCTATCCAGCTCTTTGAAGTAACGTCTAGGGATATCATACAACATGCCATGTAGGACATACAGACACTGTGGCAGCACCACCGTTTTTACTATGGCTGCCCTCCCCATCAGTGAGAGAGCCGGGAAAAACCGTAGAAGAAGCGTATAACAAGCAGGGTAATGTGAGTGGCAATAAAGTTAATCAGTGGTAATCAAGAGGGCTCCTAGCCCACTGTAAGTTCACAATAAGCCTTAGCGACCAGGCCGTTTTAGACAGCCGAGACCTAAGAACGGAGCCCTTTCTAGGGTACTAGCACTGGCCAACCAGAATCTTTGGTCTCATTCACGCCACCCTGGGCTTCTTCAAGATTGCGGCACTTTCAACTTTCTCCTGTAGTTCATCCTAGAATTCAAAGCTGACATAAAGAATCAGCTGCTGTACTGGAAGACCAGGGTCTCTTACGCAGCTTTTGCCCCCTGCAAAGTGCTATATATCGCTAATGTTCTATTAAAACTTTCTTGTCAAAATGTTATGCTAGTAAATAAATAAGGAAAATGTTCAAGTGATGATGCCGGAGGACCATAGCCCTGCTCATGCATACTCTGTATAGCCCCTGCCATTACTCTGGCTCCTGTCCAGTTCTTATTCTCCCTTTTTTGTTGAAGGCCTTTTGAAATTCAGATTCTTAGTATCCAGCTCATTTTCATACTTTCTGCTTAACCAGTTTCCTTCATTGACTTGTGGATTTTTTTTCTCCTGGTAGGGCCTGTAAGAAATTTTGGAAAAATGTATTTTTTTCTGTTTCTAGTTCATTATTTGAATTTCATCTAAATCTGATTGTACATCTGTCAAGGCCTGCATTTTCAGGGTCCCTTGTCCTTTCCTTGGCTGGCTGGGTTGCCACAACAGAGATGTACAAGTGATGTTGTAGACCCCTTGCAGAACATCTGTCCAGGATGAAACAGACAAACTCAGGAATTCTCACAGCTGTTACTAGAAAAGGACAGTCTTAATTTGGACAGCTCTTGATGGAAATGTAAGAATTGATAGTGCCACTGACATTGCGTCTCAAAGAAGATTTGTAATAAAGGTTATGCACCCCATAGGAATCGATTGATCTGGGATTGGATGTTTATTCAGATAGAACAACTATTCTTCATATGATTTACAGTGTACAGCTTCATGATTTATAGCTGTATTTATTTGTTTAGAACAGTTTGGCTGTTATTACTGTTTCATGTATTTAACCTCTTGAAAGGTTTGTTTATTGTCTGTGTCCTCAGTTTATTATGGTTTCTATTTTGTATACTAGATAAAATAATGAGCTAACGGGGATGACTGGCAAATGTGGAATAACTATTTACATTCTAATGAGGATCTCCTCTATCATTTTAAATTGCAGATATATACACCAGTGTCCTTCTGAAAGTGCTTTCCAAAAGCACAACATAAATATGTTTAATACTATTTTGATCAATATCGGTGTCGGCAGGAGAAACCTTGAATGAGCCCAATGGAGTCCCCCTTCTTACCCTCACGTTCCAACATTAATCCACAGAGCTGTAACTTCACTTTATTGCTGCAACAGACCGTCTGCCCTTGAATTAATTTTTTAATCAGGCAGCAACAAACTAATTAAGCCAGTAGTGCTGGTCTGGGTAATTGATTTGTGTCATAGGTGACAGATAGCATCTACTGCTGTGATGTGCTGTCAGGAAAGGCCATTGTACAGGTTGACAACTTTAGTGATTACAAACAGCACCGAGAATCTCTGTGACACAAAATGTTCAACCCAAAGTTCGACTTCACTAGGTATAATAGGGTACTGAAAACTTTTGAACAGTCATGAGAAAAATTGCAGGAGTTTATCTTTGAGCTAATCTTACTCTAGGGTTGACGTGCGCTTTTTAAATTTATTTTTAGAACTACACCCGAGTGTATTGGTTAGTTACTGGATGGTTATTGGTAGAAACACCCCAATGTGCAACTCCTAAAAATGTCCTCTCATCAACGCCTCCTAACTGGCAGCAAGGACCCAGGTTTAGGGTTATCTTTTGAAAGCCATCTTCTTGTTCCTAAAAGATTAAATACATTGCATACTGTCACTTAGGAACAGGAACTGTTCACTCTTGAATAACCAGTTGAACAAAGTAATTTTGGTGATTGTTTATTACTGTGCTCCTGTCCATTTGAACTTCTGTAGCACTGTGGTCCTGCTACAAACAGCTAACAGAACCCAGCAGTTCTGCGGATAACTGGACACACTTCTAGAACAAATCTGATTTCCTAGGCCTTGCCTCTAGTAATGGAGAGACAGGTCTTGCCCGTTTTTTAGGTCGAGCCTGGCAATGCGCTTGCGCATTGAGCGTGCAAGAGATATTGGGGCTTAACCAGAGCTTAACCATCGGGCGATTTGATGCTGTGCCCGTGAAAAGCAAGCTCAATGCGCAAGCGCATTGACCTAAAAAGCGTGTGCACATTAAAGCCACCAGCCTCCCTCCCACAGGCATCCACCAGCGTGCGCTGTGCCTCAGGCATTTCTCCTCCCCTAATTTATTCACTGCCCAAGGCTTTCACTTTGACGGCCGCCAGGCCGTCTCTCGCCTCACGCTTATCACCACCCCCCTTCTCTCTAGTTTGCGATTACTAGTGCGGTCTAAAACATTAAAATGTGCGCATAGTGTTTCGTAAATTATATGGCTGAAAGTTAAGGAGCAAAGAAACAACTTGCGGGCAGACAATAGAGGCACTTACAAATAGATGCGAGGGCATAGGTTACAATACAAGCTATGTTCATGGGTTTAGTGATGCACAGTTAACTTACCTTCTTCTTCATAAGTGTGTTAGTGGCAGCTTATATTTTTGTACTACTTCTGGTTCCGTATAAAACATAAATATACGCGCAGTCTGTGTTTTTGGATTGTGCACACATTTACTTTTTATGCGCTTTTGAAATAATACTTAGTAATGCTTTTTAGTTGTTGTGCATGCATTAGAATGCTGGTTTTCCTTTATATGTACTTTCAGTTGCATGAAAGTGCTGCTTTTAGTTTCGGTGTGCGCTTTTACAAATTGTTGCTGCTTTGATAAAAGTGCTGACGAACTATAGGCACACAATGTAGACGTGTACAACTGGCGCCCCATTTCCAATTTGTTCTTTCTAGTTAACACCTTATAAATAGCAAATGGGTTAGCGTAGGGCCATGTTATCGCGGTTTTCCTTGGGGGCATGTTTATTGTTCAGCATTTCAAAGCTACAAAGGAAGTGTTTCTGTTGCTGGCGCCATCTTATAACTCTTCTTCTTAGTTTAGCACTTTCTGTCGCACGTTTAAAATAAGTATGCTTAAAAGTGGCACCATGTTTTTGCATTGCTTATGTCTTTTATTTTTGCGCTGCTTATATATTATACTATCCATTGAACAACGTTCGTTCTACCACACACGATTGCAGCTAATCGGCTCGATGGAGGCTTTAGGCATATTGCAAACGTTTGCTTGGCTTATTGAATGGCCTCTTAAATGAAGACACATAACACTTTTAATGCATATTCTCTTTTTGTTTTCAGACACTATTTGTACTATGTCTTAATTAAAGTATTTATATTGAGCCTTTTGCTTTGCATGTTATTTATATTGAGCCTTTTGCTTTGCATGTTATTTATTTGTAAAAATGCCAATGCATATATTAAAAATACCTTTACAACACAAACCACTTTCTGTTGCAATACAATTGACTGCACCAACACTCTAACTTATGTGCTGCGAGACCTATTGCATTGCAAATGCTTGTTTACTAGTGGTTTCAGGCTTATGATTCTCTCTTGCAGGGTTTGGAATCTGCTTATAACTTGTACCTGCTTACAGGGTTTTTTAAGACTGTTATTCTTGGCTAAGCGGCACAGTCTTTCATGCACAAAGATTGTGTTTGTAGTTTTGTTGTTGATGTGCATTTTCATAAGTTATGACGAAGGACCTTTCTGGTCCGAAATGCATTGCAGTAGTTGACAGGGGTCTTTCATGTGTGCACTGTGATAAGGTTTCTGAAAATAATCACTATGACTTACGGTCCTGGTCTGACTCTAAAGGAATGAAGTGATGATGCAATGCCTTGTGTTTGATTCTAAAGGAAGGAAGTGATGATGCAATGCCTTGTGTTTGATTCTAAAGGAAGGAAGTGATGATGCAATGCCTTGTGTTTGATTCTAAAGGAATGAAGTGATGATGCAATGCCTTGTGTTTGATTCGAAGTGATGATGCAATGCCTTGTGTTTGATTATAAAGGAATGAAGTGGTGATGCAATGCCTTGTGTTTGATTCGAAGTGATGATGCAATGCCTTGTGTTTGATTATAAAGTGAAGTAGTGTGGCTCACTGGTTAGAGGCGGCAGACCCGAGAGCAGAGGACGGCCCGGGACCAGGGTACGATTCCCGGTGCGGCAGGTTTCTGGACCAGGGTCAGCGGACTCGATAATTCTCTCGCCTCGGTGCCCACTCTGATCAGCGATCACACTCGGCAACTCTGGGCATTAGCTTGCCTCATCTTCACTAACGGCCCCACCAGACCGCCGGGGATGCCTGGTCTCACCCTGGAGATACCCATTAAGGGACCATCTCTCAGGGAAGCCAGGAAGGGTTTCGCAGCGGTCGAAGCGCCTTGGGACCCTCCGGGTAAGTAGTGCGCTATATAAATGCCTATACATTTACATTTACATTTACATAAAGGAATGAAGTGATGATGCAATGCCTTGTGTTTGATTATAAAGGAATGAAGTGGTGATGCAATGCCTTGTGTTTGATTCTAAAGGAATGAAGTGATGATGCAATGCCTTGTGTTTGATTCTAAAGGAATTAAGTGATGATGCAATGCCTTGTGTTTGATTCTAAAGGAATGAAGTGATGATGCAATGCCTTGTGTTTGAGAGAATGCAGTATAAGATGCTCCACTTTACCTTCCCTCTGCAGTGCACTGCAACTTCGCCCACTACATGTACTTGTGATGTACCTGAAGCATATACATCTTGGTTGATATATTGATCACGTTATTGTATGTCAAACTACATGTAGGTTACTCCCAGTTATGTGTTTGTAAAAAAAAAAGTCAAAACTCCAGTGATAGTTCATTGTCAATCTTTAAGCCATGGCTCGCTCCTCATGAGTTGCGTGAATCAATCAATCAATCAATAATATCACTTGTATAGCGCGCTACTCACCCGGAAGGGTCTCAAGGCGCTTGGGGGAAGGGGGCCGCTACTTCTCGATCTGCTAGGTCTTGAGTTGTCTCCTGAAGGCGAGGTGGTCCTGGGTCAGCCGAAGGTGGATGGGGAGGGAGTTCCATGTCTTGGCCGCCAGGTAGGAGAAGGATCTGCCTCCGGCAGTGGCTCTTCGAATGCGTGGTGCGGCTCACCCGTAGCTGGTGGGTGGGCGTGTGGAAGGTCAGGCGGTCGTTGAGGTACTTGGGGCCCAGGTTGTGGAGAGACTTGGGTGCGTGGGTGAGGAGCCTGAACGTGATCCTCTTGTTGACGAGGAGCCAGTGCAGGTTCCTCAGATGGCCGGAGATGTGGCTGCATCGAGGGATGTCTAGGATGAGTCGGGCGGAGGCGTTCTGGATGCGCTATAGTCTTTTCTGTAGCTTGGCTGTGGTTCCGGCGTAGAGGGTGTTTCCATAGTCGAGCTGGCTGGTGACGAGGGCCTGGGTGACCGTCTTCCTGGTTTCGATCGGGATCCATCGGAAGATCTTGCGGAGCATGCAGAGGGTGTGCAAGCATGAAGAGGAGACGGCGTTGACTTGTCTGGTCATAGAGAGGGAGGAGTCCAGGATGAAGCCCAGGTTGCGTGTGTGGTCTGTCGGCTTGGGGGCGGTGCCCAGGGCAGGGTGGCCACCAGGAGTCGTCCCAGGCGGAGGGTGATGGTCCAAGGATGAGGACTTCCGTCTTGTCTGAGTTCAGTTTCAAGCGGCTGTTCTTCATCCACTCGGCGACGTCTTTCATCCCTTCGTGGAGGCCGGTTCTGGCGGTGTCGGGGTCTCTGGTGAGGGAGAGGATCAGCTGGGTGTCGTCGGCGTAGGAGATGATGTTGAGGTTGTGTCGGTGTGCGATGGCTGTGAGGGGTCTCATGTAGACGTTGAAGAGGGTGGGGCTGAGTGATGATGAAGAGGGCTGTCCCATTGTCGGACTAGCTTCAAGCCCTGTGACTCCTGTCTCAAGTTGATGTTGGTCACCAATCCGCACCTCGTGTGCCTTTGGTGCCTGGAGCGCAACCACGATCCGTAGTCGTGCTATGACTGCCCGGGCATGAATCTGAGGTCTTTGTGGCAGCGGTCCCGAAAGCTTGTGGATGCCCGGCAGTCCGCTCTGCGCCACTCGAGGGCCCCTTCGAGAGGAAGGTTGTGGGACAAGTCACAGAGGCATCATCATTCCTCGTCGAAGTCTTCGCACTCCTCTGGTAAGTCGAAGCACAAAAAGAAGGCGAAGAAGCATTGTTGCTCTTTGCCTTCTCCCCGTCCGTCGGCTAACGCGATGCGGGACCCAGAGCCTCGCCGCTCTCTGGCTCCTTCTTCAGAGCCCGCTTGGACAGCTCCGCACTCCCTGCCCAGCTTCGTCAATTTAATGAAGCACTGCACAGCATCTTTGGGCAGCCAGCCTTCACAGGCGTGCCTTCGGGCCCCACAGACTCGGCTGGGGGTCATAGGCCTTCGATGTCAGCTGCTCCGGCCCCAGCTCTAAAGGGTTCCCAAGAATCCAGGCCTGGTTCTGGATCATGCCGTTCACCTCACAGTACCTTCCCGGGCACCTTTTCTAGTGGTGACACCCCTGACGCCGGTTGTGCCACCAACCGGTGTCGATCCCAGCCTCACCCTGACGTGGACACGGTTCTGTGTGGAGATTTGTCAGAGATCACTGTTAGCATTTAGTAGAAGCCATCTTGTTTCCAGCAGCCATCTTGTTGACCATGTGCTCGCCATGGCTCTTTCCTTCTTCACTGTTGTTTGCCCTTGTGCTGTAATCAAGCACTGACTATATTTACCCTCTGTTGCTTTGCACATGCTCAGAAGAGTCTGTAGCTGCCCATGCACCTGTTTAGGTTTGTTACTGTCAGAATATCTTTGCTAAAGTCAGCAACCTTTTGGCTCCTCCTTCTTTGTTGACTGCATTCTCTGTATGACCATCTATGTATATAACTTCCTATGTGTGCTTGTACCGCCTTCTTTTGAGCCCTTGTGTGGGTATAAAAGGCCCATGGTTCTTCTACTCCTTGTGCTACTTCATACACTGCCGAAGGGTGTTGTGTGAATTTAGTTCCTCCTCATGAGGTTTAATAAATAGTTTTCTTGATATTTCAGCTTCTGTGCCAACTTCTATTTATTGGTCTGAGGACTTGTGTTCAGAGTAGGGCGAACCCTTAGCACCAGTAGGCCTTGCTGAGGTCTACTTCTATAAATTGGTGTCCAACCAAGTGGGACTTATCGGTGACTCGGATGCCCAAAGGAGTGGTCGAAACAGAGGATTGGAATCTCGCTGCAGACGATCACTGCCCGATCACTTGGCACCCACGGCGTTTTTCTTCCCTTCCTTATCTGACCCTCCAGGCGGTGCCGGTCCTCGACTGAGATTCCTTCTGGTGTTCACCTTGCAGAGACCATTTGGTCGATTCAGAACTTGGCACTTCGAATCAGGAGACTTTTGCTTGGTAAGGTTGTTTGTTGCGATGCTTTTTAGTTTTGGAATTGTATGGAAATTGGCCAATATTTGGAATTTGGATATATATGAATTGCAATTTATATAGACAGGTAATGAGGAGATTTTTCTCTACTTTTTATAAAATTTGAACTGCACACCGTAACTTAAGTGCTACTTTGCATATAATATTGCATATGCTGCAATATTTTTGGCATGCCTGTTCTTAGCACACTTCGTGGAATGTGTTGCTTTCTTGGAGGTACCAGTATGGAACTTGAACGGAATCAGCCGGTTCCCCTGGAGGGGACACCAAATAGAGACATGTATATTAAAATGGTATTTCTTCTAAAATGTACAGCACGTTATGGAATAAATATACTAGTAAGGGTAGCCTATAAATGGGTCATTTGATCTTAAAAAGATTCAGTATGTGGAGCAATGGATGTTTAAACGTAAAAGTAGACAGGATATATTTGATTGTGTACGAATGTGAGAGTAAGAAGCACGTGAACAAGTGAAAAAAGAGCAAACTTTATTAGAAAAAGAGCAACGCAAAAATATCCACGCAAAAGCGTTGGAACTAAAGAATAAAGAAATGAAGGAAATAAAAGAGAGAGAGGATAGGGAGCGTCGTTTACAGGTAAATTGCCAATACTCTGTCCCCCGCCCCCTTCACCATCTACTCAAGAAACCACAGGACGATTCCATTTTGTTAGATCGCTCCCCGCCTCCATACACTTTTCCCTCTGCTACTACTATTGATTCTGATGATGATATTTGTCCTATAGATCAGGATCAGTTAGGAACCGATGCTCAGCGTCAGACTCGCTCAATTCTACCGGCTGATCGTGCAGCCGCTCTTAGAGCAGCTGCTCGCAAAGCAGCTTGTGATAACATTTCTGCTACAGATCTTTTAGCCAATGTACAACAATGGCAGGATAGGGAACTGTTATATTTTGTCGAAACCTTTACCACAGAACTAATTGCACGGTTTAGAAATAATTAGACAGAGTTAGAGCCTCTTGATATAGCAAACGATAGTAAATTATTGCGTGACGGTCTTTTTCTCCCTTTCCAGGTGGCTGACCTGATTAGACGCGTGGTTAAACTATGAGCTGATGCACTCCATTTGCGAGAGGAGAAAAAGGCAGCTGCTGCAGCTGAGCAAACAATTCAGACCTCCGTGCCGCAGGATGCTGCTTCAGGACAGATGAGAATAGTGTGGTTCATGGGAAACCTATGCGGGAAGCCACACCCTTGTATGTCCTGCCTAAGAGTACGGGATCAGATGATAATAAGGATTCCACTGATGCGAAGGGTTATTTTATTTATAATCGGGTTTATGCTCCCAGGAGTAGAGCAGATGTCATGGCTCTTAAAGCTGCTTTGCCTGACCCACGGAAAAATCAGTTCGTCTTTTATGAAGAAGTTGAGGGAGCTATTAATTCTTGTACAATGACTTTGTCTGATATTGATATGTTTTTTAGGCTTATTCTACCCCCTGATATGTGGCGATCTATTCGTAAAATCGATGATCATGTAACTTTTGGGTATGTTTGGAAGGTATTAGAGAGGATCGATTCCGAAAGGGAACCCGCACAGAAACCGCAACAAGTGATTTTAGATCTTCCAAAGGCTATAGTAGTTAAATTGAAAACTCTTATTCCAGCCAAAAAGATAGATTGGACTATGTTAGCATCCTGTAAGCAAAAAGCAGATGAATCGGTCTCTGACTTCTTTACATGTTTTGAGGAGGCATTCCACAACTTTATGGCCAGTCATTGACAGATGACACGGGCAGGCATCTGTTTGTTGATAAATTTGTCGCAAACATGTTGCCAGGAATAGATAGTCGCCTGAAGGCCAGCGAAAGTTCATGGACTACGTCTTCCCCAGTCTCTCTTTTGACTATGGCTCAGTATTATGAACCACAGGAATTGGAAGCTAAGGCCATGAGGATAAGAAGACTAAGCAGTTCAAAACAAAGGTTATGCTAGCTCAGGCTTAGGGCCCGTCCTATAGAGGCGGTGGCGTAGGCGGACGTGCGTCTTATTGTCCGAACTTGCCCACTTATGCTCGACCAACTCTGTCTTCTGATCAGTGTGCGTATTGTAGGAAGATTGGACATTGGCCTGTTGATTGTCAAGCATTGCATGCTCAGCAGTATCCGCTTGGACGGGGGCAAGCGAGAAGTCATCTGGGGTATTTAGGATATAGAGGAGGCATGGATGACCGCACTAGGTTTGACACTGTTGCGCATAACCAGACTGCTTTCAATACCTTTGATAGACGGAACCAATATCATATGTCTGATGGTACAACCTCAATAGTGCCTCTTTCCTTATTGCTCCTAAGCATCCTATCCAAGAGCCAATATACCAGGGTCTTGTCCCTAAAATTAACAATAATGCAATCACCACAAGCACACACAACCACACACACACAGCCACACACAAACACAACACACACAACCACAACCACACACACACAGCCACACACACACTACCACACACACAACCACACACATAACCACAAACACACATGCAACCACACACAGCGTCGAAATTCAACTGCTGGTGGAATCACAAGAGCTCGATGTTCTGTTCGTGACGGAGACTTGGACTCGCCCTGATTGTCAGGTTGATCCTGATTGTGTGTGCCCGCCTGGTTTTAAAATTCTCCACATTCCGAGGCTGAATGAAAGAGGTGGTGGGGTGGGGGTCATATATAGGGCCTCCTGGCATATTGGGACCTTGGATATGGATTTGGTTAATGGGTTTGAGCTACTCGGCCTGTCCATAAAAAATGACTCTGGACTCATTTTAACTGGGGTTATCTGTTATAGACCCCCTGGAGCCTTCAGCGTTCAGCAGCAACAATTCTTCTTATCCACCCTTACTAACATGGCAGCCACTCACAATAAACTGATAATTCTAGGTGATTTTAATTTGTGGTCAAATGGCTCCCTCGACTTTAGGTTTTTTTTTTTTTTTTTTAAATTTTTGAAAACCTTTATTGTGCTCAAAGACAGTACAAATACGGGCCTACAACCATCCGGCCGGCCACGGTCGCACATTTAGCACTGGTGCATGCAATACGGCGCCAGGGTAATGCGGCATGGTAATGGACTTTAGGTTTTTTAACTTACTTCACTCATGTGAAGACCTTGGCCTCTTCCAGCAAGTCGCGGAAGCCACTCACAAGGAAGGCCATGGCCTTGATTTAATTTTTTCTGTACCCCATCTGCTTCATATGGGGGAAATTCTGCCTATGGATTGGACAGACTACTGCTTAATTAAATTTTACATTAACACTAATGTGGCCCAGTCTCGGGCGCCGCATGCTACCATGGAATTTCTATGTAGAGATTGGAAGGCTCTTGCTCGGCAGAGGACCTCTAACTTGGTGTTCAAGGTTGGAGATTGCTTCTCCTTGGACAAGTGAGTCGATGAGAACTATGCCTCGCTGTGCCTTAAGATTACCTCGGCTGTGGACTCTTACGCCCCCCTCAAAGAACACAGCTGCAAGGGTAGAGTTTCTGCCCATTGGTTTAACGACTCCTTGAAAAATCTGAAATTAGCTTGTAAACAGGCTGAGAGAAGATTGAGGCGGGGATATAATGATTCAGACAGGGTGCTTTGGAAGCGCAAAATCCTGGAGTATAAGACCTTGCATTGGAAATCCAAAGCTGACTATTTCTGCTCCGCGCTCTGCAACGCTGCGAATAGCTCCAGGAGCATCTTTACCATACTGAATAGTATCACCAGAACTCGATACCCCCCTCGCAGGAACTCTGTGAGAACTTGGCTAAGTTCTTCAGAGAAAACATTTAATTGATCATCAAGGATCTTGAGGGTTCCTCTAAGTCCAGCAGCTCCCTGGCCCTGTGGGATCGGGCCTCGGAGGGTGTAGACATTGGCCCCATCTGGCAGCTTGCTGATGAACTATCGGAGTTTCTGCCTCTAATGGAGGAGGGTTTCAGCTCGCTGGCACGGGGTATCTCCTCCGGCTCGCCCATGGACTCGGTCCCACACAAGATCTGGAAAGAGTATGAGAGGGAACTTTTCCCTACTCTTTGCCTGATCTGTAACCAGTTACTGGCCAGTGGTATAGTCCCCTCTCACTGGAAGCAGGCCCTGCTATCCCCACTGCTGAAAAAACCATCCCTGGATCCCGAGTGTTCAAAAAACTACAGGCCGATCTCCTTACTACCTTTTCCTGAAAAAATTGTTGAACGCTAGGTTAGCATATCTCTCTCTAAACATCTGGAGCAGCATCAGTTGCTGGAGGAGTTGCAATTTGGATTTTGGCCTGCCCACAGGACCGAGATGGCCTTGGTGACCGTTATGGATGAGCTTCAAAGGTGTGCAGACAGGGGACAGGCAGTTGCACTGATCCTGCTCGACTTGTCTGCTGCTTTTGACACAGTTAACCACGAGATTCAACTGAGAAGATTGAGTGAGGCTGGAGTGAGAGGCTGTGCCCTGCGTTGGTTTTGATCATTTTTGCAGGTTAGACAGCACGCGGTGTCCCTCCCGCCTTTTCAGTCTGCTTTCTCTCCTGTGCCGCATGGGGTCCCTCAGGGTTCGGCAATTAGCCCTATTTTGTTTAATCTTTACTTAAAACCCTTGATTACGGTCATCAAATCCTATGGGATTAATACCATAAACTATGCGGACGACACTCAGTTGATCCTCTCCTTTGAGGGTGAGGATTCGACACCTTTAGAGGTGTTTCATGAGTGTCTGCGGGATACGGCCGGCTGGCTACAGAACAACTCCCTTCAATTTAACGCGGCAAAGACCGAGGAGCTCTTCTGTGCAGGGAGTAGGATTACTCGACATTTCCCTGATGATTTCTGGCCCCCTGAAACATCGGTAAAAGTTCGACCAGTTAAAGCTGTCCGCAACTTGGGCATTATGCTGGACAGTAGACTTACAATGGAAGGTCAGGTCGCGAAAACAAAAACTTGCTGTTTTGCAATCATTAGGTCCCTTCGGAAGATCCTGCCTCTATTACCTTCTCATGCGCGTGCTCTTGTGGCTAGATGTACAATCTTGAGCAGGCTTGATTACTGTAATGCCCTCTTACTTGATTCCCCTAGCTTCCTGTTGGACAGGCTTCAAAGAATTCAATCAGCTGCAGCTAGATTAGTGTTAGGGCTGCCTAGAAGATCGTCCGTGTAATCAGCACTGGCTGAAGTCCACTGGCTCCCTCTTAGGCAGAGAGTACAATTCAAGACCTTTTGCCTTGTCTTTAAAGCCCTTCATGGACTAGGACCCCCAGCAATGCAAACAAAATTTGCTTGGTACTCTCCCACTAGACTGCTTCGTTCTTCATCGGCTAGACATACTAGTGAGAGAAAAGTCAGGTCAGCGGGTAGATCTTTTGGAGTGGCAGCGGCCAAACTGTGGAACAGCCTCCCTTGGGAGATTAGGCAAATTAGGGAACTTCTCCTTTTCAGGAAATGTGTGAAGACCTGGTTGTTACCAAAGCCATAGTCTCTTGTGCTCGCCCAACTCATATTTTCGCCTCTCATGTAGCCACCAGCGCCAGGGTGCCTGTAAGGTGACAGTGCGCTTTATAAGTTGATTAAGTACATAAATAAAGTAGATAAATAAACAAACACACACACACACACATACACACAACCACAAACACACCACACCCAACCACACCCACAACCACAACCACACACAACCACACAACCACACACACAACCACACCCAAACAACCACAACCACACACACACAGCCACACACACAACCACAAACACAACACACACACAACCACACCCAAACAACCACAAGCACACACACAACCACACACACACAGCCACACACAACCACAAACACAACACACACAGCCACACATACACATCCACAAACACAACACACACAACCACACACACAACCACACCCAAACCACAAAAACACATACAACCACACACACACAACCACACACACACATACACACAACCACACATACAACCACACAGACAGCCACACAGACAGCCACACAGACAACCACACACACAACCGCACACATACAACCACACACACACACAACCACACATACAAATTACACATCATTAAATACGCTAAAATCCATCATAAAACGCATGCACTTATAAAAGCCTCCGTTGCCCCAATTAAGGTAACATTATTTTACTAGAACTCATTGAAAAGGACAGAGATAAGTACCTTCACTCTTTGCATAAATTCCCCAATAGCAATGGCAATATCTAAATGGATCATTTCAGTCACCAAAGTTACAGCCTGGGTCCTAGATTTAATATCATATTTCTTAAATATCGGTTTTAAAAACATAATTTGTACATCTAGAAACTTCAGGCAATCTAATAAAATATGTAACAAGTCACATGATTTACCCACAGTGCAAATGCATGTTTCCGTCAATCATTGAGCTTTTTACCACATTATTTCCATAGCACGGGTCCACCCCGATTCTTACCCTGAAAACCTCTCTTCGTAATTGACAATCAGGTAACCTATCAATGTAGGGAGAACATTGTTCATTTTTCCATGTGTCAATCATAAAGCGCACTGAGATCTTATTAGCGAGGTGATTTGGGTCATGTGCCTTAGATCTTTCCTTCCCCAACGTTCTAAGTGCTTTCTTATCAATACTAATCGTATAGGTGATGGAGCACAGTTTAACCATCATCATACCACATAGCTTCTTCATGATCGCCTTAGTCTCTCTTGCCCCTTTTAATTCGCTATTCTGTATTTTGTTTTTACACCACTGTGATATTTTGGTGTTCTCGCCTACTCCTAGGCGTTGCCAGAAGCGGAGTAGGGCTATACTGGCTAGAATGCCCTAAGAAGTCAGACCTAATTCAAGTCTTATGGCCTGGACCATTGTTGACAAAGGGAGCGTGAATAGGTTTTTAAACTTTTTGCCTTCCTCTACATCCCAGCACTCTTTGCCGCTCAAATATAACAGTTCTGCACCATACAGAAATTGCGGGGGTACCATGGTCAAGTAAGCTTTTAGCACTAGTCTATCTGACATTTCCCCATAGGCTTTATTAAACAGTTTCAGGCTGCTAATCGATGCTGACGCCTCTAGGTGAGTATACCATTTCATACTTTTTTCAAGCCATAATCCCAAATATCTATATTCAGTGACCTTTCTACTTTCTCTGACCCCATCCACCATGTGAACCCAGCTTTCCTCCGACCAAAGCTCAAGGCTTTAGTCTTGTCCATATTAATCACAAGTTTTTTCTTGGTGCAGTAATCCTTAAATATATTTAGTTTCCTTTGCAAGCCAACTTCAGTCTAATCCATAATCACCAGATCGTTGGCATAAAGCAAACATGCACTATGCTTACCATCTTGTTTCGCAGGGTCAATGGCAAATCTGCTTGGAACAAGGAAAACAGCAGGGGGGCCAATACACATCCCTGCCGCAACCCATTTCCAACCTCAATCCTACCAGATAAACTTCCATCTATATCTAAAATTATCTGGGCCCAGTTCTTAGTATGGAGTATTTGAATCAGACTTAACAAATCTTTTGGGATACAGTAGCTAGTTAAGGCCTCCCACAACAGCTCCCGGTCCACCAGATTGAAAGCTACGCAGAAGTCTACAAAACAGCAGAATAAACCTCTCTGCTTTTCAATCGACTTCCGCGCTATGGCCCAGAAAGCAAAGCAATGGTCAATTGTGGAGTGGCCTGCTTTAAACTCCTCCTGTTCCGTGGGTATATTCTGATTTTCCTCTGCCCAATCTTTAAGTAAACCCAATATGGCTTTTGCAAAGACTTTTTCCCATATGTCTAGGAGATTTATTAACCTATAGTCCTTTGGTAGTTTTAGGTAGTTTTCTTATGTATTGGTCTTATAATTGCACCCCTTCAGCTTTCTGGTACAATTACTGTTTCCAAGATTCATTGGAACATCTTTGCAAAAAACTCAGCCCACCAATCTGGTCTAATCTTTATTATCACTGCCGGAAGATTATCTGGGCCTGCAGCGCGGGTAAGCTTCAAACCTGCTATAATTTTCTTTATATAGCTTGAGGTAAAGTATTCTTTGATGTCAACCCTCACCTGTGGCCAAACTGGCATCCATGACTCTTCTTGTATAGGCCATTTCCCATATATTTCTCCCAGGTAGCCCACCCATTCATCTTCAGGGACCATACAGTCTAGAGAACCTCCTTTTCTACCCACACTTTCTTGAACTAATTTCCAAAATCATTTGACATCTCTAGTTTCAATGACCTCCAACATATTTGCCCAGCACTTATCTTTATATATTTTTTTTTTGTTCTGAATGAGTGTTTTGTATTTTAACCTTAGTAACTGGAGGGGCAGAGATAATTCCACATTAAACCTGACCCGTAATCTTTTCGTCTTCTGCCTGATCTGTGCCTTGGCTTTCGACTGCTCCCCCTGGAACATTCTTGGCGAAGAGGACAGCCCTGGATTCAAAGAAACCCCAGAGATATTAAATATGTAAATGTAGACGTATTTGTAAAGCGCACTGTTACCCCGGAAACCAGTGTGTCTTGGCGCTGTACTCATACCGCCTGGGAACCCACCCTGGCTTTTCCCCGTGAAATGTCCACTCCTGGGCATCCCCGGGGTGCAGCCAGGCATCCCTAGCGCTGCAGGGGGCCGTTGTGGAGACTAAGCAAGCTATTGCCCAGAGTTGCAGCGTGGGACTCATGCTCAGAGTAGGCACCGAGGTGAGAAATCAGGTCTGAGGAATTATGAGCCCAAGATCCGCCGAGATCAGCCGAGGCAGGAATTGAACCCTGGTCCCGGGCCAGGCCTCTGCACCAGGGACTGCCGCTCTAAACATTGAGCCACACTTCTCCACATATGGTCTAGTTTGGAGAGGCTAGACCAACCTCACCCATGGACTCAGAGGTTGGGTAGGCCACGGCAATTGACTCCTTGTCCGGCACATCCTTCCCCTTGAAAGGTCTTCCCAAAAAGTCTTTGAGTTAGACACTGATGAACCACCTTTTGCTATTTTTGGTTTTGCTGATTGCGGTGTTAGCGTCAAGGATTGTACATTCTTTGCTACTTGTTTTTTCCTTCCAGTTGGCTCACTAAGCACCCCTTTTGATTTACCTACTCCGCTCGCTTCACCTGCCACTGGAATGTTCATCCCATTCTTTTTCCCGGTTTTTATAGTCTTACGGGTTCTTGCTTTGGCCGGTGCCATCTTTTAGATTTCCTTCTTAGTTACTTGCACTCTGGTCTCAGGTCACCAATACTATAGCCTGTTTTAAAAGCTACTTCCCTATTCCAATCCTCCGCTGGGATTAGATCACAAGTCCCCTTTTGCCAATACCAATTCAATAACCTGTACCCATGTGACTAGCGCAGTCGTTTTTGGGTTAGTTTTAATGTCCTTGATTATTAAGAAAAACAATCACAGCCCTTCCATATTTTAACCCTTTGGCTGCTCTGAACATTCCGCGCCAGTGCGGAACGTTCTAAGAAACGGGCGGGGCCACGTCGGCCAACAGACGTGCGCAGCACTACCTCGGTAGTGCTCGTGACGACCGTTGGCCGACAGCAGCAGCTAACGGGTTAAACCTATGTAGGGCAACTGCTCCTCACTTACCTCTGTTTCACGGTTTGCCGCTGCGCACTCCACCCTTCCAACCCCCTGCTACCATCGGCTTATTGTCAGCCCAGGTGCTGTCACCAACTCTAACTCAGCTGGTGCCTACAGCACTTCTTAGGGCCTATGTTTTATTTTAAGTTTAATGTTAAGGTTCATGTACCGGTGCCGGGTGCCAGGGCTACGCCGCCTCAAGCTTCTCAGCTAAACTCTGAACCTCCCCCCTTTCCTCTGGCTGCAATTCTCGGCCTCCAGCAGGGCCCCCGGGTTTGTGCCCTTCTGCCCTCTGTTCCACTCGTTTTTAGTGCCCTTTTGCCCTCTGTACAAATTATCAAAAAGGTCCACCTGGGACTGAATTCCTGTGTGTCCAGATGTTCCAGGTATACACAGTATTTGTTAAAATACCCTTCACACACCAAAAGGGCCCTTGGTGTCATGCTTCATCACTCCACTCAACCAGCTCTCTCAGAATTTCTGATGTAGTAAGCTGAGAAGTAATGGAGTCAATGCCCCATGAGCCAAACTGGACAAAGGGTAATTAAAGGGTCCACTCAACCCCATGCAGCCTTCGCATCCTCCCTCGTCCATGGCTTCCCAGATCAGGGTACAGGAGAGCAAGCCCATTAACTAGCTTTACCTCTCCGCACCACCCCTTTTAACAATACCAGCCAGTGACTATTAAGTAATTTTTTCTATCACCAGGCCAGGTATTATTTTAACTTCACCTTTTCTATCACCCCTGACCCTACTGACACTCACTCCAATACACTCACATAGCGCCCACAAAATAAGGTGCTCCAGCGTAGTCGCTTGTCGCAGCACGCCCCGTCCCGCAGCGGGGCGGGAAGACCCCGATGATGAAGCATGACACCAAGGGCCCTTTTGGTGTGTGAGGGGTATTTTAACAAATACTGTGTATGCCTGGAACATTTGGACACACAGGAATTCAGTCTCAGGTGGACCTTTTTGATAATTTGTACTTACAGTAGAGGAGGATGCGCCCACCTTGGTGCCCATGAGCACCACCTCTTCACTCCCCATTTTTGATGTTGTTTAGTCTTCTGCCCTCTGTGCCACTCGTTTTCCCCTCGTTTCTGTGCCCCTTTTGCCTTCTGTTCCACTCGTTTTTGTGCCCTTTTGCCTTCTATGTCACTTGTTTTTCCCTCGAATTTGTGCCCATTTTTAGGTCGAGGATACCGTCGCACTCTGAAGCAGTGGGCGGAGCCGAAGATTTAATGTTGTGTAGTATGGGGGCTTGAACCCGCCCCTCTTCTCCATTGGCTGGCCTCATAAGTGCTGGCCAGCCATTGGAGAAGAGGGGCGTCACTCGGTTCTAGCTCCGGCTTGAGCAGATTCAGGGGCGTTTTTCTATTTTTTAAGCCCTGCCCCTTTTCTAGTAGTGGGCGTTCTACCCTCCCTCTCGCCGAGGTCCCAGTCTGACCTAAACACGCCCCTCAATCCAAAAAATTATGGGCGTTTCTCCAAGCCATTTGTGAATGACCTCCGAGAGACATGGTGGTGTGGAGCGATCCTCTCTTGCCTTCCGAGATCGTAAGGCAAGAGAGGAGCGCTCCACACCACCATGTTTCTCCGAGGTCATTTACAAATGGCTCGGAGAAATATCTGTCATTTTCGGGAGGTGGGAGGGCTGGCGTCACCGCTGTCTGCACCACCTCGCCATTCTTCATCTAGGATGCGGTGGCAGGCAGCTTGTTTGTAAAGCCCAACAACTGAAGGGAGGCGAGGGAGTCCCTCCCTCTGCCTTTTGTGTCTTCCCCGTGGCCCTATGTGGCTTCAGTCCCCTCCCTTCTTCCTTTTGCTCTCTCCCCTCCTCCTCCTTCTGTTGGCTTGGTGGGGGAGGGGGAGGGGGAGTGGGAAGGGGACAGGCTTGCTCGGGAAGGCGGCTTCTTTTTTTTCTCCCCCTTCCCTGAGACAGTGTGTGTGTATGCGAGGCCTCCGTGCCCTCACAGAGGGCCTGCACAGAACAGTAGCAGCCGCCCGCACGGCCGAACAGGTGAGGCAGCCACAGGAAGAGAGCTGTGAGCAGCCATTGTTCAGAGCCGAGGGAGAGCCCTGCAAACAAAGAGAGGGCTCTCCGCACCGTGCACTGTCCCCGGCCCTCTCCTCGGGCGGCTGAGCCCAGCTAGGCCTCGGCTGAAGCCTCCTTGCAGCCTCTGCTTCTCTGATAGTCCAGTAGACCACTGCTTCTGCCTTTGTAGTCTAAAAGCAGCAGTATATCTCTCAATTTACTTTGGGATTGTATGTACTTCTTTTTTTGTGCGTGGGAATGAAAAAACGAGACATGTTTTAATTTTTATTTTCTGAGCCCTCCTACAGATTCAAGATCTAGATACTTTTTTTTCCTCAGGTGAGTGCCTTTGTGTTTATATATCTATTTTATCCATAAAACCGACCCTGTATTTCTGCTGTTAACATTGTCCCCTTTGCAACTGGAAGGAGAGTGAGGCTGGGTTTTGTAGGGATGCTGTGACATTGCATGTGCTTTTTGTGTGCAGGGAGACCAGAGTCCACGTTAAACAAGACAGGAGTTCGCTCTTCCTTGGTTCAGATGCTAGTGGTATTTTTGTTGGGTGAGTGCGCGTTCCTGATAGCACTGGAGCGCCGGGTTGGCAGCTCCTGATAAGGAGGGAGAAGAGGTTTGTGTATGACGGGACACTGCTGTCGTCTCCAAGCTTTAAAAGCCTGGAAATAGGAGCAGAAGTGAAATAATATACTCTGATCCGCTGAACTTCCCTTCTTTTTCTGTTGCTTTGGATGAGAGTTGCTCAGCTGTGGCAGCAGGAAGCACGCGTCTTGGTTGTAAACATGGCCAGGCAACTTTCAGGCTGCTGGTGGACAGGCGCTCGAGAAGCTCCTACCAGTGTGACTTGAGAGACATTTGTAAATATGTAATGTGCCACGCCAAAGGCGGCTAAATGTATGTTTCCATGCATTACATTTCTCCCACCGTGAGGACTTTTTTAAAAAAAAATCTCCCAGTGGCTGGCATGCTGTGCAATTCATGCTGTTTCTGTGCGGTGTATTTTCAAAGGACCTACGGTATAACAAGTCTTCTCAGTGTGTGCAGTTTCTCTGTTTTAAACTGCGTTTGCAATAGCACGCGACTCGCTTGTGCTTCATAATCGCTGCAATGCCGCTCCCTGTGTTTTAAAACCGAAGTTTCAGCATGGTGTGTGAGATGAACACGTTTTGATACTGCCCGATAAAACCGTACCGCAGCAGTGACAGCACCTTCCCTGACTCGTATTCACTTCTGGTGTTACCATTGGAACTATCGGAGGCTGCTGAATGCTGCTTTCTCAGCCTTCGTTCGGCCCTTCTCACCCAGTTCGAGTAGCTTGTGTGAGATGGTTTCAGGTACCACAGACACTACTGTTTTCCAGTCGTAGGCTTCTCTTTCGTTGCTATGCGACTGTTCATTTGAAAAAAACGAACTCATAGAGAATGCTGGAAAGGTGATGTGCTGGTGGCATGATTCAGTGACCACTGCCTTCCTGTATTAGCCATTTAATTTGAACACCAACTGCATTTTTCAGTTTTTGTGCCAATCCATTCCTCTTTCTAGGGACTGAGTTAACAAAAGACAGTGGTGCTGAGTCACAAACGCATTTCAGTACTTGAAGTAGTTGCCCAGGGGTAGTCTTTTATGTACTCTTGCATGTCTTTGTGCATGGGCCTAAACACCCAATGCCCTATTAGTACAATAGCAAAGAGACACACTCCTTACTGTTTGCACTAGCTTTATATGAATACTCCCTTAATGCTCCCATTTTACACCAATATTTGGGGCCCTGTTCTCAAAGCACATGAGTACGTAATTTACGTGCTCAAAAAGTGACCAAGTGATTAGGCCCAAACATAGGAATATTTCTGCATCTGAACTGCATCCATCGCTGTTCTTGTTATCGTCAAACTTAGTTCTGAATAAAACGGGCATTAGACAAGAAAAGACATGGGAAATTAGTCAATTTCATGAAGTGGAACTATTCCTGCATGCTCTTGAAACAAGCATTTGTGAAGAGGCTATGCTACTAAAGCGCTTCGAACGCACGAGAGTCTGCAGGGTCGCTCAGTCGAGGGAGCACCTGCTGCAGCGGTCTTTGTGTAAACTACATGTCAACATTGTGCAGCGGGAGGAGCTACGCGGGCATCCAAGATGGTCGCGTAAGCAGAGAGCTCCCGGGACCCGCGCCGCCCTTTCGCAAATATCCTTGAAATATCCTGGTTTTTAATATGGGCTTTTGAAGATCCACTCTTGCTGATCCTAATATTCTTTCAAGAATTGAAATCGGACTTTGGGAACCGTCTTTGCATCGACTTCAACTTTCTGGCCTGCCCCCGACCGGGACCGGGGTCTCTGCTGCTCTGGCTGGCCGAGGAGTAAGTCAACAACAGCGGCTAAGGGACATCCTCCCCGCCGGTGGCATTGTTGCTTTCAGTTTCGATTTCTCCTCGGCCTCCCAATTGACTGTTCTGAGAGTGATCCGGCTCTCGGGCTGAGGTGGCCTTGGCCCGCTGTGCTTTCTTGCCATATCCCTCGACTCGCATTCTACGATTTTGGACTGAAATTCCGCTTTGGCAACTCAACAATATTTGACATTTACACCAGGTCCAGAGGGCCCTTTCGGGGCGCGGCTTCCAATATGTCATCCAAACCTGAGGTCGAGAAGCGCAAGACGAAGATGCCGACCCGTGGGGGACATGTCCAAACCAATGTTATGGATCGATACACGCAACCGAAGGGTTCCCACGGTGGTGCTGGCCATAGTCTTGAAGACCCGAGGACGGACCCCATAGTGCCATCGGAGGTTTCGCTCCAGGACCTAATGCGTGCCATCACTGGGATGAAGGCTGATATGGGGCTACAATATGAAGCTATTGTCTCCAAGATTGACACGGTGGCCGTTGATGTCACACTTATTAGAGCGGACTTGGCTAAGACCAATGAGAGGGTCAAGGCTTTGGACCTGAAGGCCTTCAGTCTCGTCACTGATATGGCGGACGCACAGTCGGAGATTGGTAACCTGCAATCATCGCATGACATGATGGCCAGACGACTGGACGAGTATGAAAATAGGGCCCGGCGCAACAACATTTGTTTGGTTGGAGTGCCCGAGAACCACGGCGCCGCCACCGTTGACTTGCTAGAGGAGGATCTGATCCTCACCCATCTTGCTCCCGCTGGACTCAGCAAATTCTTCGCGGTTGAGCGTGCGTATCGATTCCCGGGTGGACAGACTAAACCCGGGGCCCCCCCCGAGGCCTATAATCGCTAGGCTCTTCCACTTTCCGTATCGTGACGCTATCCTCCAGGCCTCGCGTGGGCATGGCCCATTGAAATATGAGAACAGTTCTGTCTCTATATACCCGGATTTCACTCCTCAAGTCCAGCGACAAAGGATGGGGTTCCAGGGAGTGAAACGGCGCTTGCGGACTTAGGACTCAAGTATGCGATGCTGTTTCCGGCTCAACTGCGCGTCAAGTACCAAGAACGTACTTTCTTTTTGATCGGCCAGACTGTGCCGGTGACTGGCTTGATTCGCTGC